>NC_053044.1:40900090-41525090 GCF_003473485.1 Medicago truncatula | reverse complement strand
CATCAACGATAAGATCTGGTCCACCGCCAGTACCCCAATCAAGAGCGCGTTCAGAGCACCACCAATACTCCTGGAGAGTCTCTCCTTTCCATGCGAACACGGCGGCGCTGTCACGAGCGATGGCGGCAGCGGCGTGGTCTTGAGTGGAGAAGATGTTGCAGGAACACCAACGGACTTCAGCGCCGAGAGCGGTTAGGGTTTCGATGAGGACGGCGGTTTGGATTGTCATGTGAAGTGAACCGGTTATTCTAGCGCCTTTGAAGGGTTGGGATGGACCGAATTCGGTTCGGCAGGACATTAGACCGGGCATTTCGACTTCGGCGAGCTCGATTTCGAGACGGCCGAAGTCGGCTTGGGACATGTCCTTGACCTTGTATTCGCGGCCGCTAGTGGTGGTTTCAACCAGCAACGCCATTGCGATGGATCGGAAATGGAAAATACGGAGAGGGAGAAAGAGAGTTTTGGGTAAAGGAAGAGAGAATGAGAGGAGTGTGTGTTTGAGAGAGTGGGGATGTGTAAGTATAAATAGGTTTGAAATGCTGAAAATGGATGATGAGTAATTTTCGAGTGGTTATGGTTGGGATCAATCAAAGCTTCTCCTACTTCATCTCCTTTTTAAGACTAATCTATTTTTTATTCTTAATTAAGTTTATCTAATAATGTGTTTGTCAGGAAAAGAAAAGCTATGCAATAATGTTTGTGATGACTCCATAATGTCCACTTTTCTTTTTTTAGTTTTACGTATATTTTTATCAAAACATAAATAAAGTTTGGGTCTTGTTAACTAATACGCCGAAGCACTGGTTAAGAAAACAAAAAAGAAAATATTTGTATTGAAAACATCATTTTTTACACTTTTTAAATTTTAACTACACAAGTTTCAAGGTACTTATAATATATTTAATTTCTTTAACTAGTGCTCCGGGATACTAGTTAACATTTTTCATAAAGTTTTACTAGAATTACACCGAGAAAAAAAAAGGTTAAATAAGTTTTTATATCCTCATAATTATGAATTTTGTTTTTAATCCTCATAAAAAATAAGTGTTATATGCGCTTACTGTTCTTCAAGTCTTCAGCTCGTTACATAGATAAGGATTTGAGAAACGTTGGAGAAGAGTGTAAGTGTATCAAGAGTCGTTGAAAAACTTCAAATCAAGGATGTTTAGTCATTGTCTAATATGGATAATGTATTGTTTCGACATTCAAAATTTCTTTGTTCACACTGAAATTATATGTTCATTTTCTTTCTCTTTGAAGTTCTTTGTTTGTTTCTCTACATGGACAAAAGAAGATAAATTGTACTATCAGAGTATTGAAGAGACAACAGTTTGATGTGGATTATGGGTCCCTTCGGGTCTTGTGTTCTTTAGAGTCTGATGCAGATCTTCAGCTTCTGAGTGACTTCCTTTCTTCTGATCCAAGGTGTCGACTTCTGGTTGACCTTTCTTCAAATCTTCTACCATAGTCTATTAGCTTCTATTGTGCTTCTGATGCTCTTATACATGTTCAGACCTTGTTAAATTTTAATATATGGTTATGCACACTTGAGCATATATTAGTATATCTAATTGTTCTTCAATACTTTGTTGTCATCAAAATCTTAGAGGAATTGTACAAAATCAATTTTGTTCCAACAAAATGGACAAATATATGGATCGAGGAGAGTTTATTTTGTAGTCTTTTATCATCTAAGTTGAATTTACGATATAATTTTGTTACATGTAAGTTGCGGATCAATTTTTTTTTCAAACCCACCTTAATTAAAATCTTAATCTCTATAAAGTATAAACACACCTAAATATCTCTACGACAAAGATTCTTTTTTTAGATTCATTGAATAAAATAATTTTTTCTTAAATCAATTTCCACTTTATTTTAATTTTTTCATGTTGATGAAATAATATATAACTCAGTTCTCATTTCTCTGTATAATTTTCACCACCAACTATTTGTAAAACATAATGTATAAAATCAAATTAATTTAAAATTTTGATAACAACGTAGTCACAACACACGTATATTGTTCAACAAAATATTACACATAAACGTCTATATATATAAACTATTTTATCTTCAACTCGCATTTAATCATAATCAATTAACACAAAATCAATATTTATAATCTTAGGACCAAATAAACTTTCTTACATAATTTGTATACACGTTTTCTTTTCTTTTTCCTATTTTTCTTTTGCTTTTGATGGTGTGGATGTACGACTTAGCGAGTTACGCTCATGAATTGCAAATTCCAAACCATGAAATATAATAGCCGTAAACTACTACACTATCGCATATTCACACCTCTAGTTTCCTAAAACATTGGTCACTCACTCACCAATAACGCACACTTACCCTCGAATTTCCAAACCTTGAGGTTGGTGGAACTAATATTGTACTAAAATAGAGTGTTTCCATAATCTAATTTACGTGCTTGTGTTGTTAGTGTCACCTACTACTACAGTATGTCGTGAGAGGCATTACTTGCTTAGTTAGGACTCAACGGTCAACAACTCCCGATCATGACTCCGTAGTTGGTGGGTCTGAGATTTGACAAAAATATCAATCTAGCTGCGGTGCCAGTGCCACCACCTCCACTCCACACACTCACCACATGATGAAAAAAAAAAGGAGAGTGACAAGTTTTTTAGATCCAATTTATTCATGGAACGTGCTGCTGTCCCATTCTGGGCCAATTAAAGTGTCGGTTCACATGATTATATGCTCATGCTTGTCGGTGATCTACTCATAAAATAAAGGCCAATTCATCAAAATTATGTTTAATCATGAAACCAAAAACAAAGTTTATATCAACATTGTATTAGAAAAAAGGAAATTTTATTTGGTCGCAACTTCAAATTAAGTGTATATTTGGTACTCATTTTATTCACATTTATAAACAACTTTTTCATTTTCAGATTCATTAAATAACTTATGTATCTAAATTATAATATAGTTCAAATACATCAATTATTTAATATATCTAAAAAAAAAGCAAAATTCATTTATAAATGTGATCGAATGAAGTATTTTGGTAGGTATGTCAGAAATCACAATGATAAGACGTGATTTTAATTTACAGTAGCATTTGAAAAACTATGGTGGATCGTCATGATTCTGACATACTCATCATGGAGAACCAATACCTCTAAAATAAACAACTCAATTTAAAGCGTAAAATATACAATATCAACCGTTAATTAATAACTTAAAGATAGATATTATAAATATATTATAACAAAACATTGGTTAATTGCAATGACAACCTTTAATTTTTTCACTTTACATTTCACTCGCTTTAAAGAATCATTGCCCCATCATGATACCAAATATAAGTAGCATATAACTGGACACGTATACAAATGGAAAAAGAAAAAGAAAAAAAAAGGAAATATCAATTGATGAAAAATGATGTGGCAAATTATTTTTTTTCTTAATTTTTTTCATTTGTGTATATAGGTCCAACTATTTTTGCTTGAGATTGTGACAAAGTAAGATTTACTCATAACAAGAAAAAACAAAAAAGAACCATGTTATAAAAATAAATAATTAAATAAATAAAACATCACGAGCAAATTCTCCTTCAATTATTCATTTTGTACGTTGATCCAAATTTCATTTTTTGAATAAAATTGTTTGTTTTTCTTACTAATTGTTGAAATTTAATGTGATGAGCATCTCCGATTGACATGTTGCTAAGAGCAACATTTTTGCATTAAAAAAAATGGTTCTGTGTTCTTGAATTGATATTGTCGATCCATAAATTGCCAGGTGAGATTTAATAAATAATTCACAAAATATCTCATTACTGCTTTTAATTCATTTTACAATTTTGTATATATAGGCACACACAGATACTCACGATTCTTAACCGACCTTATAAAATTCCTACAGCTGTCTTAAGAATCATTCCACCCACTTTCAATGTTGTCAAAAATTAAAAAAACGACCTTGGAAGTACTCCCTCCCTTATCAAAAACAAGCAGCAAAAGAGTTGTGTTGGTTGGTCTCTTAAATTTCAAACCCTACCAAAAAAATGACACTGTACAAATAAATGTTAAGAATATTCAAGTAATTCGCACCTACTAATGTAACATTGAATAGATTTCTTAATAATTTGCATGTGGTTATCTTTTGTATGGAGTCTATTTTTCATTATCCTTAATATTAAGATAGAAAGAAACCTTTAACGAAATTATTTTAATTCATGTAAAATTATACAAAGATGATCTTTTAATGTTGAAATTTGATACGGTATCTGATAAACTCATTTGACATATAAATCTCCATCAAAATTATTTTAGTAAATCCACCTAGCCAATGAGTTTTCTTGCCTAACAAGCTAACTTTACCTCACACTAAAAACCCTCTTAGTCTCCATCTCCATTAAAACCAATCCCCTTTCCTTATTCAACGCCATATTAGTCAAGCAAACATTTTGTACCACTAACTAAACTAAAAAGTCTATTATAGTGTTCCTTTAACACCACACACACCCCTCCTAATAAGTCCTAAGTCATGTAAAAACAATGTATCATTTCCATTACCAATCATTTTTCCAATTTTTTAAAAACCAACAAGCTTGGTTAAACTTAAAATAACTCATACTCTTTGAATATATCTCCAATATGTTGAATCTCTTCCTGAACCGACAACCACATTATCATGGTTCTTCAACAATATTAATATTAAAGATCTCATGATCTATCATGATTTTAATTACATGATTGATAATGTTAGTCAAGGAAGTTTGGATTATAAACCTTGCATAATCAAATTTCACATTCTTCAATGCAAAACTATAATTTTGCATAACATTCCTGAAAAACTCTTCACACAAAGTATGTAAAACAAAGTATATACCATTCGACAAACATTAAGATGACAAGCTTTAATATGCTCAAACAGATCACTTAAAAATTCGACAAATTCACTAACAACTTTCCTCATATCTTTTCCATCAACTCCAATCAAAAACGATTTTTTCCCTCCCATGATGATACTCACTTGAATCGTAACTGCAGTTCTATTATATTTTATATTTTTATTTTGTAATTAACAAGTTCTCATGAAGGATAATTTTGTTCATACAATTCCATTTATTTACAATATTAATTTATATTATCTGCTTATTTTGTTTAAGGAAAACTACCTATCTTATCTTGATAGGCGTAAGAAATAGGAGTAGTTATTTTAACTTATACATAAGACAAGATAGAATACTAATTTTGACATTACAAGCCACCAAGTAGGTGGGGGATAACTTTGTGGCGGCAACATGTTGATTTAGATTTATTAAAATATTTTTTTTGACAATTAAACAAATCAATTTAGACATATGTGTCAAGTGTTGAATTTAATCTTTGATTTAGAACTCAACATCCACGACTTTGGTGTCCAAACAAAAAAGTTTTTATTACATATAACTTTTTTTTAAAGGTACTTCACGTAAATTCTATATGAAAGAAATGATTTAATCAAGTGATTTTATAGATTCCTCAAAAAAAAAAAAGTGATTTTATAGATAGTAAATAAAATAGAAAAAAAATGGATGATGTTGAAAATATGATGAATATAATTGATAAGTTACTAAAAATTTAAACAACTTTGAGGAGATTTAACTCACTCCCAAGAAATTACAATTCATTTCAAAGATAAAAAATAAAATTTTAGAGATATCAACTCAATCACTACAAATGCATTAAACTCTTTGGATTGTTTTTCTTGATGCATTGATCATCCGAGACACAAATTGCTTAAATTTTATATAAAAAAGATGTATTGGTAAAACCTAGTCATTAGTAAGTAAACGTGGGAACAAGAAGGAGGTAGCATGCATCACTGGCAGGAAGTGGGGTTGGTGAGAGTAGAAAGACTATATCACCCTCACTCACCAACCAACCAACCAACCCATTTGAAAATTTATGCCACCAACTTTATAGGGAAGAGAACTAACTTAACCACAGTTTCAGTCACACGCCAATATTTTCCTAACTCGATCTCAGCTCACTGAGAAAAAGACCTAAACCACAATTTAGATCGACGTCACGTACTGAATACAGATTTGCCTACATCATCACTCACAATGAAATGAACCCTAACTTCTTGACTTTGAGTACACTTTAATATTTTACTACCTCCGTTCCTAATTATAGGATCCTTTTAGAAAAAATAACGGAAATTAAGATAGTGGATATTTGTATTAAATATATTTGTAATTACTATTGTTTTTACAATTTTATCTTTTAAGAGAGAGGATTGGTTTATGCTTTCAACATGTTATTTATTGATGATTGAAGAAAAATATGTATAATAAATAGGGACATGTATGTAAAGAAATAATTAATATAGTTAGAAATAGCAAATGAGTCTTATAAAAAAGGACAAAAAAATTCCTCAAAAGGATCTTATAATTAAGGACGAAGATAGTAGTAATTAATTAACACATGATGTTGTCATGTGTTGACACCAAAATAACAAGGGTAAACACATGGGAGTGTCGTAATATGAATGGTTGTAAATGGGTTACTGCTAAAGCAAAGACACCGACATGGAAGGAATAAGTGAATGGTGATCAATATTTTTTTTTTAGGAATATGTGATCAATTTAGTTTCTAAACTCTTAAAATAAACTAGTTTCTTTTTTTTTGGTTACTAAAAAAAAATTTCGTTTTTAAACTATCTCATTTTTTTTTATTTGGTCATTAAATTATATAAATATAATAAATAGTAATAAAATTATACGACATTCTTCAATTTAATCTTTGTTATTATTAAAATGTCACATTTTCTCTGATTTGGTCATTAGATTATATAAATATATTTAAATTTATTAAATTACATGACATTCTTCAATTTAATCTTTGTTATTATTAAAATGTTAAAAACTAAATTGATGGATTTTATTTATTTTAAGAAAAATTGATGAATTTCATATATTAATAAACTATGTTATATTTATGCACTCTATCCGTCTCATTTTAATTGTCATTTTTGTATTTTTTTCTCTTTTTAATTTATTTATCACTTTAAAATATCAATGCAACATTTAAAATGAGATGGATTCGAAGCCCATCCGTTATCAATGCATAGTACTCAATCCATTTTGTTGGACTCAATTTTGCTTATACTTTATAATACAGGGAGTACTAATTTTATCATTGAAATAAACTAAACCAGTCATTTTCTTAAGAACTAAACTAATTATTTTCTTAAGAATTACATACAACCCAAAAACGACAATTAAAATAAGACGGATGAAGTAAACTAGAGAGAACGATAGTCATATACAAAAAAATAGTTTAAAGACTAAATTAATGATATATGAAATCAATTATATTTGTACAAGAAAATCTAAATGAAGAATTCTAAATAGTATTGTAAATAAAGTTTGAAAAAAATCCTTAAGATGTATTTCAAGCAGAACATCCGACCAATTTGAAGTCGTAATTCCACTTAGGTTGACCTAACAGTGATGATATAGTTTTTTAGAAGTCGCGATCCTCTGTAGAGTTTTATATTTGATTCTCTCCAAAGTAAATTTTAATAGACTAATAAGAAAAATCAAAATTATAACTTATGGAGTATGTATGAGTTTTAAATTACGTTTACCATTTTTTATTTTTAATCAAGCAGTTTAATAATTAAAATTCAATAAATATCAAATTCGAATCTTGCCCTCTACCAATAAAATATATTATGGATTGGTCCTGGTTAGCTTAACTCAGTTAATAAAGACAATACATAATGTATGCAAGATCGGAAGTTCAAACTCCGCTAGCAACAAAAATAAAAAAAAATAAAAAATATCCTATGGATTGAGTTAAGCTGAAGGACAATGTTTAATTGTTTACCACCTCGTTTAGTACTTGTCTACGTAACTAAAAACACTGAGTCACACACCTAATCTACCAAATCCTAAAGCTAAGAAAAAAGAAAAGGATAAAATGGTACATTCAAGATTCGAATCACCAGCTAAGACATGTTTTAAAAGGAACACACAGCACACAAACTCAGATGTACAACACCAAAGTCACACACAACACAACAACAGTACTTCACAACTGTTCTGTTGTGCTCTTTCCACATTCTTCTCTGATTCATTCACACTAGTAGAGCTTAACAATGGATCCAGTTAGTGAATGGGGAAACACACCATTAGTAACCGTGGACCCAGAAATCCACGACTTAATCGAAAAAGAAAAGCGCCGTCAATGCCGCGGAATCGAACTCATAGCCTCAGAAAATTTCACCTCCTTCGCAGTCATTGAAGCCCTAGGAAGCGCCCTCACCAACAAATACTCCGAGGGCATGCCCGGTAACCGTTACTACGGCGGCAACGAATTCATCGACCAGATCGAAAACATTTGCCGCTCACGCGCTCTCACCGCCTTCCACCTCGACGCCGCCACCTGGGGCGTCAACGTTCAACCTTACTCCGGTTCACCGGCGAATTTCGCTGCTTACACCGCCGTTCTCAATCCTCATGATAGGATCATGGGACTGGATCTACCTTCTGGTGGACATTTGACTCATGGTTACTATACTTCCGGTGGGAAGAAGATTTCGGCTACTTCGATTTACTTTGAGAGCTTGCCGTATAAGGTGAATTCGACCACGGGGTTTATTGATTATGATAGGTTGGAGGAGAAAGCTTTGGATTTTAGACCTAAGTTGATTATTTGTGGTGGAAGTGCTTATCCTAGAGATTGGGATTATGGAAGGTTTAGACAAGTTGCTGATAAGTGTGGTGCTCTTTTGCTTTGTGATATGGCTCATATTAGTGGCCTTGTTGCTGCTCAGGTATTATGGATCCGCTATCTCATACTCATTACTCATATAAATTTTTGTGTTTTTTATTTTGAGCTTGAGTTTTTTTTTTGTGGATACAGGAAGCTAACGATCCCTTTGCTTTTTGTGACATCGTCACAACAACAACCCATAAGAGTTTGAGGGGTCCTAGGGCCGGTATGATCTTTTACCGGAAGGGACCTAAGCCACCCAAGAAGGGTCAGCCAGAGAATGCAGTTTATGATTTTGAAGACAAAATCAACTTTGCTGTTTTCCCCTCCCTTCAGGGTGGTCCTCACAACCACCAGATTGGTGCTCTTGCTGTTGCTTTGAAACAGGCCACCACGCCCGGGTTCAAGGCTTATGCCAAGCAAGTTAAGGCCAATGCAGTTGCACTTGGAAATTACTTGATCAGCAAGGGATACAGTCTTGTCACTGGAGGAACTGAAAACCATCTTGTGTTATGGGATCTCCGCCCTCTTGGCTTGACCGGTAAACTAATAATGTTGCTATGTCGTTAGGTTTGATTGTTAAAGTTGGGTCATCAATTGTTGATGTATTTTCCATACTCTTGCAGGCAATAAGGTGGAAAAACTTTGTGACCTCTGTAACATTACTGTGAACAAGAATGCTGTTTTTGGTGATAGCAGTGCCTTGGCACCTGGAGGAGTAAGGATTGGTAAGACCTTTGGTATACATGACCTTGTGTTATTTTAAATTATTAAAAAAAAATAATCATAATTTAGAGGTTCCCAGAGCTCTTCTGTCTACCTACAGTCGACAGCTGAAGCTCTGATTAAGCATTTCAGAACATGATTCTTCACCAGAAAACCAATATCAGAAGTCCTTGTTTATGCAAAGTGTTGATGTGTTATTCACTGTGTGTTTTATAATTCGTTTTGCACGAGTACTTGACATGAGCTTCTGTTAACAGGTGCCCCAGCTATGACTTCCAGGGGTTTGGTTGAGAAGGACTTCGAGCAGATTGCAGAGTTCCTTCACCGTGCAGTAACTCTCACACTAGAGATTCAAAAGGAATATGGCAAACTTTTGAAGGATTTCAACAAGGGCTTGGTGAACAACAAAGCTCTTGAAGACCTTAAAGCTGATGTTGAGAAGTTTTCAGCCTCATTTGATATGCCTGGATTCCTAGTGTCTGAGCTGAAGTACAAGGATTAGGCTGGGCATGCAACTCTTCCAAAATGACTCTTCCCTGGCAAAGATGGGGATATAATGCTCTTATTTTGGATGTCACATAGGCTAATTCCATTGTTTTTTGTTTCAAATTTAATGTTCATGTGTCTGGAATATTTCTATTCGTGCTGTGTTATATTTTGAATTTCTGTTTGAAGAAACCAGTTAATGAATTCTATTTAACGATTAGATCCATTATATTTTCGTTACATCAAATTCTGTATTTTTCGGTAAATAAAAATTACCTTGGAGTTTATTGTTGTTGTCTCCCGCAATATATAAAATGGACGGATAAAAGTTTTCAAATGTCTTGGGATGGATTCAGGGTTCATTTAGATAGGCTAATTTTTTAGCATACAAAAAATAGTTCTATGCAAATAACTACGTTAATTCATAAAACGGGACACCTTATACGCTGATGCGTATTGCGCCTAAAATGGACTAAACAATTTAATAAGATATTTTATTTTTGGTGAACTAACAATATATTTTCTCTTTTCATACTTCTAGTGTATTGATCTAATAGCCTCAGTAACTAGTGTATTGATCTAATAGCCTCAGTATTCACAATCATTGCGATCCAGGCCACAAACCCTACCATTCATTATACAGATTACAGTCTGCCATCAGATAAAAGGAACTGTTGTCTTTTTTACACAGTTCTAATTTTAAAACTTCACAATGGCCACAAAGGATGAAATGCCAAAACAAAAAACAAACTTAAAGAAATTAGCGTTCAAATGGTAAATCTACAACAAGTGTCAGTCTTTTAGTTAGAATATCTCATCAAGAACAACTTGATATATGCCTTTGCGTGGATTTTACAGATCTGCCAATTCCTCCAACAAGCCAACTCAAAGGAGTAGCTAATAAAATCCATCTTTCAGTCGAATATCTCCTGAGATTCGATTATACTGTGCTGACTGAAAATATGAGACATAAGTTAAAGGTGAAGACGATAAAAAGTTAAAAATGCGTTTTATAAATAACATGAAATAAAATAATAGCATTGCTGGCCTTACTGGTCATCTTTTGCGACTCGATAATATCTCTCCGCATGCTGGCGCTGACCAATCAGTTGAGCAAAACGCTCGTCATGAGTAATTACAATTAGCTGAAAATTTTCCTGGCTTTTCCTGTCCTCCATGATCCTGCATAACAAGGAAGATAACAGCAGATAAGTAAAATAAACAAGTCACTTTTAGCTATTTACTCAAAACTAGAAAATCCATTCAAAAACCTCAGGATAGCCGCAGCCAGACTTTCAGCATTTGGACCATCCAAATTTGTGGTTGGCTCATCCAATGCAAGAATTCCACAATTGAGGCAAAACGTTTCCGCTAAAGCCAACCGTATGATGAGAGATGCCAGTACCTGGAACCTCGCAAATAAGTCGAGCTTATTTAAGTTTAACTTAATTTTTAATTGTTCAACAAAGCAAAAAAAAAAACTTACTCTTTAATTGAAGAAAAAATTACTTGATAT
Source organism: Medicago truncatula (assembly GCF_003473485.1). NCBI lineage: Eukaryota > Viridiplantae > Streptophyta > Magnoliopsida > Fabales > Fabaceae > Medicago > Medicago truncatula. The sequence goes on along the minus strand of NC_053044.1, from coordinate 41,513,621 downwards.
TGCATTTCCCAGTGATAACAGAACATACCTTCTGTCCTGCACTACATCTTCCTCTCATTTCTAACTCAGCATCACCAGTCTGCATGAGAACCTGTATGGTATACAATCAAACAATATTTCAAAATTTGTATTGGAGATTTAGAAATCTTTTGAAGTAACCAGTTTTCAATATAGAGACGGCAAACCTTGTAACTGTAGGATCGGGTACCACCACCTTCGGAATCAGAATGAATACTAATGCAGTCAATATCCTGTCCTCTATAAGTCTGTTGCCACAATTCTCTTATAATTTTGTTGATTTCTTCCATTTTCATTGTGTGGAATCGCATCAGTGCTCTGAAAGATGAATGATATTGAATGTTAAAAATGTAGATTTTCACTAATAATTTATCATTAAGTATCTTATTTTACTGATTAATAATACTTTTTTTTTTTTTTGACAAAACTGATTAATAATACTTGAACACAACAAATGGTCAGTATAATATACTTTAATAATTCTTAATGCTCCATTAGGAAGTTTGGAAGGGTGGGAATGTGAGGGCTTTGAAGGGAGAGAAGGAGAGGGAAAAATAGAAAAATCCCTCACCTTATTTGAGACAGTGCTTTCGTAAATAACGATTATGATTAGTATATTTTTAATTTTGAAAATATTATAAAAGGATGGAAAATATTTAAAGAATTTTTTTAAACCCAACAAAATCCTCCTCCAATACGTTTATTAAGTTCCCCATATCAAGGGGATTTTGTATTAAGAAGAAAAAGAAACCCCTATTCAAGTTGGGGGATTATCCTTCCTGTTTTACAAAGTCCTTCCCTCTCCTCCTAAATAGAGACGATATGTATGTCAGCAGTGATAATAGGCTGGGCTCACAATAAGAACCACATACAAGGGAGCCAATTTAATTATACTTTTGAGTCTCCTAGCTTTACCATAGGTTGATGTGACCCCTTGGTTTCGATTGCAAAACTAATGGTAAAACATTTATCACAACTAATGCCAAATAACTAACAGGATCAAATTCAAATATTGGCAATCAAAGGACCCAAAGTGTAATTCAGTATTCTTTTTCCAAATAAAAAAGAACAATGCATAGACACTTAAAGACACAACCCATTTAACATACATTCAAGCGTTCAAATGGCAAAGTAAAATGTAATCATGTAATATGTAAATGTAGTCAGTATCCAGCACCACCCAACATCTTATATTGAAGCTTCCAAGCGACCCCTTCACCTCTCATTGCAAAATGAAGTGGATATATGTTTCAGCTTTTGAAGCACATGAAACAAACCACCATGAGAGAATTGGTCTTAGGAGCTCAAAAGAGGTGACCTTAATAAATTGATCATACATTGCAAAACCATGACTTATGACTAGCACATGTCAAAGAATACAAACTGAACAGATGCGATGATAAACATTACTGAAACTCACTTGTCAAGTGCATTGTAGTATCTGTCCAGGTCTTTGTTTGCCATTTCAGTTGTCTGTAAAGAAAAGACGAGATTTTAACAATTTAATGTTGACACTGAGCATTAAATACTATTGTACAAAGCATACACAAGCAATATCGCATCACATTATACCTTAAGCTGGATAAGCTGATCAAAATATCGCTTATCTATGTCCTTGTATTGGGCCTGCTTAAGATCAATCTTATTTTTGGAAATATTGCTTTGGTAAACATCTATTGTTCCTTTGCACCTGTTTGACTGTCATGAAGGTAGCAGTACACAAAAGAAAGAAAAAATGGAAAAACAAAGTGTATTATTCTGCGCTAGAAGGAAAAGTAAATACTAAATAACAATTGAAGATGTGACGACACATGACGGACATATGAAAATACCTCCGAAAGAAGCCTCTGCCTGTCCTGGGATAATTTCTGGTGTTCGGTTTGAATTGTGTCAGATACACCAATCTTCAACATATTTTCTTCAAGTATTTCAATTTCATGTTCAAGCTCATCTACTTCAGCCTTTGTTTTTCTGTAATTTAAATTGTCCTCAATTTTTCTTCTAAGCAAATCAGTATTTCGCAACAAATCTTTCCTTTTGTCTAGTTCATCTATAATTTCCTGCATCCTGGTTTCACAACTTTGCAGTTGAGATTCTAATAGAGATTTCTTTTCCTGCAGCTCCTTCAACCTGTCTCCTTTCTTTGAGTTAGAGTACCTGGACAAACAAAACTTGTGTTTAGTAAAATTGAACTCTTGAAAATTCACAATTTTGGAGCTGAGAAGCTTACTCTTTGATCTTAGAAGTCATTCCAAAAACTGCTTCAGCTTCTTGCTGATAAATTCTTTTTTTTTCAACCAGATTCTCAAACTCGTGGTCAAGTCTAAGTTTCAATTCATTATAGTCAGCACGTATTTTATCTTTGCGCTTGGATAAAGGTCCAAAGGCTTCCGTGAGACTCTGCAAATGCCAAGATGTTAGATGGAATTATGCATTATGATTTGATATGCGGAAAGAAGAAACTCCAGCGTTATGAAAAATGAAACGAGTAATGAATTTTAGAATTTTGATTGCGGCAAAGTTTTTGAAAAGCAGGTTTCTGATTTTTTTTCCTCTAGAGAATGTTATTGCGGTACAGAATTTTGAATAATATGTAATTTCTACAGAAGAAAGCTATTTCCTTATTGAAATCAAAGATGAACTAAATACAACAGGCACCTGTTTGCTGTGTTGAGGGAATTCATCACTTTTTTGAATTTTTCTTTCAATCGTTGTGTGTGTGTGTGTGTGTGTGGGGGGGGGGGGGGGGGGGGGGGATCTCAAAAGACAATTGCACATATCTCAGATAATTAAATCACCTTCTCATCAAGATCAACTTGGGTCATTTCTTCTGTCAATCGTTCTAATTCTTCTTCTAATCTTTTTACATCTTGCAATTTCATAGCTGCATTCATTTTATCAGCCCTTGCATTCTGCAACCGTGATTGAATACCTGATATATCAGTATCCATATTCCTCTGCTCATCCATCAAATTCGTCAACTCAGTATGCAAATTGTCCCTAGTAAGCAACATCAAACCAAGTAAGACATAGATTATAAAATTGTGTAAGTAAATAGTGAAAATTAACTGAATCTATTTACTTTGTTCCCTGCAATGCAACGAGCTCCAATTGAATTTCTTCTAGAGTCCTCACTTCTGGTCCTCCACAACCAAGCTCACTTTCTAAATCCTCAACTTTCTTTTGCAAAGTTTGAATTTCGAGGAAAATTCGATCAGCATGTTCAACATATTTCACCACCGGCTCAACCAACTCCTTGTCAGTCTTCACTTGAGCTAAAATACCTAAAACCTGAAACAAAATTACAGCAGTTGTATACATTAACAACACGAAAGGACAAATACATGACTCAACAAAACTAATAATCACCATCCGGAAACCATACATTAAAAAAAGAAAGTGCCACACATGAAGGGATAATCTACTTAAAAAAAGTTCAAGGAAGTATTTAAACAAAAATATAATGATTACATCGTCAAGTGCCTGGGATTTGTGATCCAGCTCTTCCTTGACTTGCTGGAGTTCCTTTTCAGCATTGGGGATTGTCTCCTTGCTAAGTTTAACATATTCTTCATACCATATACGAAGCTTCTCCAACTGCTGATAATCAGAGTCTGCACTTGAGGACTCCACAGCAAGAATTTTCAAATGTTCAGCTGAACTAGCAGCCTTCCCTCTTTGCTGTGATTAAAAGGAAAAGGATAATTCAAAACCATATAAAGTTATTGGTCAGTATATTATGATAGGATGTAAATGTGCCAACCTTCTTGACAAAACTGTCTTCTTCTTCTGCCGAGAAAGAACGCTCACAGCAAGGGCAAAAATGATGTGCTCTTGCAACCCTTTCAAAAGGATCAAACATTTGTCGCATACCATCTGCAATGTTATATTTGCTGCAGGCAATCAACAGAAGTATTAGTAAATTTGAGACAACAATGGGGACAACACAAACAGCAATCTGATGTGGTCAAAAAAATGATTTCATCGGTGTGGTCTGGCATAATTTGACCTTTTCTGTACATCTCTTTTCTCCTTGGCAGACTCTAAAACTTTTAGATAAGAATCGATTCCAGAGCCTTGCTGGTCCAAAGACTGAAGCTTGGATTCGATAAATTTCTTTCTTGCTGCAAAAAGTTATTTGTACAAATGGTGTGATTCTACATGTTTGAAGAAAGAAAGCATAGTAGACTAATGGACAAAGAAATGAAATAAATAAAAGCAAGTACCACTTGGGTATCATCAACCATATCAAGAGACACAAAATATGCTAAACTACATCTAGTCAATTAACCTTGGTAACTTTTGCTAATGGCGCTCAAAATCACAACGGATTGGGACTGGCCATCCATTCCCTTCCTTGATAGACAATATTGTCTTTTACATTCCTGAGCGTTCCTTAAATTTACTTGTGCTTAGTTGGTTAACATGGTCTAATGATTGTGTGATTACCTTTACCAAAGACACTGTAATTCTGAAGGACTGGAGACAGACAATTGGTGTCGGATGTGAATCTAATAGTCTATACCAACTATCATGCTCAGACGGGTTATCTCGGTCTTTCTAAATTCCAGAAGTTATTGGTGAGTTATCCATGTTATCTGATTTGCCTTGTGAGTCATGTCAACCAGAGAAAGACACTCGCAGTCAGCTCCTCGATCGAGTCAATAAATGAGCTTTGTCCCTTTTTGCTTTACTTCACTCTGATATTTGAGGTCCTTGTCGTACTACTTCTACTATTTGGTCTAAATACTTTGTTACTCCACTTTTATCAGGAAATTAAAAGTTAAAACTCAGTTTGTTGTTTAACATACACGTTCTACGTAGTGATAATGCTCGAAAATGTGCCCTGACAATTTCAAACTTGTATGGCTTCCCATCATGGTTGCCAAAATCACGTTTTTAATCGTACAAACGTATGATTTTGCAATTTTGATTTCCCGTTGTGATCTGGAGTCTATGTAGAATCGGATTATTGTGAAATCAGGTGGGACAACAACTTTTAATTGTTAAATCGTATAATCTGCAATTTGTTTACCATTTTTATGATTTTGGGTAGATTCTTTTTTTGTCCTGCGATGCAAAGGTCTAGGGTGACACAAAAGTGTAACTAGAGAGAATTGAAAGACTATAGTTTTTTTAACACAACAACAACCAATTCTTATCCCACTAAGTGGGGTCGGCTACATGGATCAAATTACGCCATGGTGTTCTATCATAAACCATATTTGGATCCAACTCATTGACTTCTAAAACCTTTCTAATGGTTTCTCTAATAGTTTTTGTTAATTATTTGCTTTTAGGACTGCATTATGTGGCTTTTCTTTATGTTTATTTTATTCTGTATCAGTTATTTTCAGTCAATTAGTTTTCCTACATTTTAGGAGCAAGTAGTTGTTACTTGCTGAAGTGTTGGCAACGTGTGTTGTTCAGTTTTGTTTTTTAAATTATTAAGTGTACTGCTTCTGCCATAATGAAAAACTGAATTCCTATTTCCACTCAACCTGCAACTTCCTTTTCTATTCTCCTACGTTTTTCATCTTTCAGTCATAAAACCAACAGTTTTCCTAGGTCTCCCTCTACCTTTTTTAACCTGACTCTCCTCCATTTAATCTACTCTTCTTACGACGGCATCTACAGGTCTTCTCTCTACATGTCCAAACCATCTAAGCCTATTTTCTACCAACTTTTCTATTATAGGTGCTACCCCCACTCTCTCTCTCTCTAACGGTGTCTTTTCTACTACAGTTTTTTTAATGATTGAAGAAAATGAATTGAGTTATCAGAAAACTGTTCAGAATACGGTTAATATAGGTGCTCGAAACCTGCACATAGATAGGACTAACCTACACCCAAAATAACCACCTATGCCCGCCGTCAGAGAACATTTTAACAAACAGATGTCAGCACGGCAATAGCCAATACAGAAAACTGCAATAAAGCTTGCTATGCAAGTGTGAGATAGGATTGTCTCCCCTCTTGCAGCATTGTTAGTGTCTCTTTCTTATTTCCTTTTATCCCCCTATCTTTCACACTAGCACCCGATATCCTCCATCATTGCTACTGCCCATCATCTTCCACCACTGCAACTGTGGCAGGCCATTAATGCACATCACTCTCCACCACTTCCATCGCCTATCAACTTTCACCATTGCCACCCCACACTCTCCACTATCATCACTGCTGCTCTGCAGTCTACACCCTTCACCACAGCCATCTTCCATTTGTGTCATTGCCAACTGACAAAAGCTTAATTTTATCATTTATATATAAGACCACCCGAGGAAGAAGTTAATTGCTTGACTCAAGAACGAGTTTCATGATCTTTGTTCTAGCTTGGTTAAGGCTCAGAATAAGATGAGAGCCCAAGCAAACAAACACAGGAGGGTTGTTTTCTATGTTGTTGGGGATTGGGTATATCTCAAGTTGCAGCCCTCTAGGCTGAAATCGTTGGTCAAGAAAATTAATGAAAATTTGAGTGCTTGTTTGACCATACCATATCACAAAGATCATAAGTCACATGGCTTACCAACTTGACCTTCCTTCTGGAAGTAAAATCCACCCAGACTATCACACCAAGGGTCAATGACAATCCTCAACTATTGCCCAATATGTTGTCAGAAGACTTGAAATTACAAATGGAGCCCAAAGAAGTCAAAGCAATCGGTTGGGAATGTTGAAAGTGTTGATTCAGTGGAATGATTTGCCAGACTTTGAAGCTACTTGGAAGTCTTCTGATGCCATTGGCCAACTGTTTCCACTTTTTCACCTTGAGGACAAGATGAAACTTTTGGGGGGAGTATTGTTAGTGGACCTCATATTAATCATGTTTCATTAGGCGTGTTCCCAAGTGATTAGGCCCAAGTTAATGTAATTGTGCTTGTGTGTTTAAATAGAATAAGGATGGGAAGACACATTCCCATTGGGTAGCTTTATATAGGTTTGGCTGGGAGAGACTGGGGTCTCTAATTCCTAGAGGTTATATTATTCTCTGACAGTTAGTTTCAGCACTAGCAGCAGTTTGTATTTTCAACCGTATTGTAACCAACTCTGCAGGAAGTTATTCCTAAGAGTTTATGATACAAGAACCACTTTCATGTAATCTGCTCCCCATATATTTGAATACACCAGATCTGTCATAGATCAATCAATTTATTATGTATTGTTTTGAGGCTATTTAAAATCAACTTTGTTATGTTAATTGGGATAGATGATGTTCAACATATGTTTTTCTTTTCTATCTCTCTCAACACTAAGTAATGCTTATTGCTATATTATTGCTAGGCAGAATGATGTGCTATATTATTGCTAGGCAGAATGATGTAGCCTTCAATAGCACTGTAAAAACTATACATAGATTTGAACCAAGAAACCAAACTTCTACTTTCATAGTGGTTTTCCAGATAAATAATGCAAGGAAGACCATTTATATACAAATTGTTTAAGTGATAGATAAAACTAACATGACATATCCTTTTGGTGTTTAGATAAGTTATTGTCTGCTTCTTGTACTTTCATCTGCAAAACATTTACTTCCTTGTCAGCTTCTCGATACTTAGCATTCAGATCATCAAACTCAGCTACAACAGTCCTGCACCATAAATGGCATTAATACAAGGGAATTCGTGAACATTTAACACAAAGAAAGCTTTTTCACTAAACTGAAATATGATAGATAAACAGGCAAAAGCAAAAGTTTAACAGCAAAAGAACCTAAGGCGTTGAGAATAATAATAATTTTTAAGAATTCATGTGCATGGCCTCTTAGATGCTTGATTTAAAAAATAAGCACCAAATTCATTTTAATACTGAAATCTATTTATCTCATCATGAAAGTATGATATACTTGGCTCATACCCGCCCTGATATTGCCTTTTCTGTCAACGTTGTCAGTCAGTTTATGCACTCTCCTTATGAAGAGCATCTTGAGGTTTTCTACAGAATTTTGAGATACTTGCTTAGCAGATACTCAAAGGTTGATCTTGCTAAAGTCTTCGTTAAAATATTAAAAGAGAACTCTTTTTACTGAAATAATACACTTTGCAGTTCCTCTAATATTTAAAATACAGATCCTGAAAAAAGGGATTTTTACAGCTTCTCTGTGATTTTCTGCTTCAGGATTCATTGAGGAGTTCATTTTTTCTAAACTTTTGAGGGAATGCAGAGCTCCTTTGAACCAATTTAGTTTTATTTCTGCTTTTTATTTTAAAGCAGGAAGATAAGTAACCCTCGACTTTCTCCCTCTTCTCTACTTTCAACATAAGGCAATGAATAAATAAACAACGACTTGACCAGTCTGTCTTGTTAAATTTAAAATATTTTAAAAAAGGAATAGTATAATCAGGAAAACAGTGCATACATACAACCGGAAGTAGAAAAGACCAAGTACAGAAACACTAAATGTGAAATTTCTTGAAGATAAAACTACAAGTTTGACAAACACAGTCAAAGAGAATTCCAACCTTAATGCTTGTGTGATTTCCTTCTTCAGGTCCTTATCAGAAGGAATCCTCCCTTTTAGCACCCTTCTTATTTTATCTTTTTGGTCATCAATTCTGTAAAGTGTATAAAAGATATAATTCTGAAAAAAGAAGTTAATAAAAGAAGGAAAAATAAAATCGATCTACATCTTTTTATGTTGCTTCTTCTTTGTCTCCAAGTCTCCCTTCATAAGAGATAATTTTTCTCTTTCCTTTGAATCAGTAGCCATTGTAAGCATCTCTCGATTGAGAGCTCTAATCTTTTGCTCCACATTAAGGGCTTTATTTTCGATTTCACTTTTCTTTAGTTCAAATTCTCTTTCATCACGTTGTTTGATCTTCCCCTCCAGACGAATTTGCTGCAAGCATTACTTGAAGTTATGTTATCAGATTTTCCAGAAGTCTAAAATTGAAGTTGTAAACTACCAAACAACACCGAAGAGTAACTTGGACTCACCAATTCTCTTTCTCTCTCGTCTAAATGAGAAACATCTATATTAGATATTTCAAGTTCGAATGACTCAAGCTCATTTTTCTTCTCTTCAATGCGCTTTATAATGCCAGCCTGCATGCACAACAACGTATTAACATAGTAAAAATAACATAGTCGTTTGACAAGAAATGGGCAGATTCAAACACTAAACCTTGTGCTCTCTCTTAGTTTGTATTTTAGCTTCAGTATTTTGCCAACTTTCATTTGCATTTAAGTAGCAATCCCATGCCATCTTGAGTTCAGTGTTATTTGCATTCTGTAGAGAAGATACAAAAACAAGAAGTCAATCCTCCCATGGATCAGAGGTCTCTAGGATATTTTAGATATCTAATAACATTACTAACATATCCAAGATTAAAGAATAATATTGTTTTCTTCCTCAGGAAATGGTGAAAACAACTTGAACATTGCTAATACAGAGAGAATGAGAGAAAACTAATTTGGAATTTCATGAATTCCTTTTGAATATTTTTTCTAATGATGAATGTTGAGAGATTTACAAGATTTATGGAGTGCTTCTCAGCTGGGGTTAAACCTGCACCCAACACTAACAAACTTTCACTGCAAGCTTGGCAGTTATAACTGCCATAGCTGACGTGGCACACCTTTAAATGCTGAGGTGGCACACTCTAACCAACACATCAAGACACTAAGTAATACAAGCTGCTTATTATTTGTAGCAGCAACCTATGAGATAGCAACTCACATATACTCAAACATATGGTCTATTTAGAGAACCAGAATCTTTAAACAAGAAAATAAATTCATCTTGAGAATATAAGTTATATAACATAAGGACAGGAGCATAGGGTGATATCCTTCTAAAGAAAACACCTAATCAAAGATCTACATCAATTGAGCAAAGAATGCTAATCTCTGTATATTCAGCAAAGAAACCCTATACTAGTCGAGTACCCATGAAGAATATGAAAAGATCATTTATCCAAAACCCCAAAAATTGAATAATAGGAAGAAATCGTCCTTGAAAATCTGCCATTTCCCAATTTCTGTCCAATCAAAGGCGCATAAAAGTGAATATATAATCATATAACCAAAAAGAGAGAACAGAAGGGTCACCTTTTTATCTTCAAGATCCTTCTCAAGATCCCCCAACCTTGATTTTACACGATTAGTGAGGTTCAAAGCATCCTCAGCACTGAAGGGTGGCTTTGGAAGAGATCCCAAGTTATACCTATCAAAAATATTTTTAATGCAACTATCTCGTTCACTCCTCAGAGACATGTGAGCCTGCAGTTTGAATCAGAGAAAAATTACAACAACATTCCAGACAGCAAGATGTCAGTATTGGCAATGTATCAATTCATTTACTTCTGCTTCAGTTTGTAGCTTGCTGATCTCCCAGATGGAGTTATCGATGGTCTTCTTAAGGACAGGAAATTTTGTGTTAATGTCAGACTTCTCTCTATCCAACTTGCTTATTTGTGTTTGTGAATTTGCAATCTTTTCATCAAACTTGGTCTTCGATTCCATCAACTCCTCATCAGGTTCTAATAAATATACAAAGCAGAAGAAAGCATGAGAAACTTACAATATATTATGATGGCCATTTATGAGCAGATCTAATAAGGATGAAAAAATAATAAGATAGAAAACTAAGAATTTAAAACTGGCTCGCTGTTGTAATGCATATGCCATGGTCAACACTTACACACCTTCAAACTCCTCCTCAAGGTCAGAATATTGCTTCTGTTGTGACCTAAATAGAGTGCTTCGTTCTGTAGTTTTACTTGATATTTGCCCCTTTAGCTCCAGCAAATGTTTCAATGTTTTATCCACATGATCAATTTTAGCGTCCAAATCTTTAATGCTTCCATCCAACTGCTGTATCTGATCTTTTAGAGATTCTGCTTTCTCTTGATCATGTGTGATGTTTTCCCGAAGCTATAAGGAAATAAAATAAGGTAATTAGATTCTCTTTTCCATCTATTTTGGGACATTATGGTGATTAGAAACTAGAAAGTGTCTTCCGGTTAGGGAGACTATAATTTATTTAGTGTCGTATGCACTTTGTTTTAATTTGTATAGCTGTCATATTACTTCATTTTCATAGATTACTTATTTATATGGCTTCCAATATTAAAGATAGCAAACTTGAGAATATATATGGGGTTTGCTAACTTAGACCAACAAAAAACATGAAGGTCGAAGTTAGCAAAAGTGCACCTTTTCATTTGGACAAAAAAACCAATATCCACTAGTGTAAACCAATTTAAAGTAAGGGATAGTTTAGTAAATATCCCTCGAGCTATTTGTTATAAAATAAAAGTGAGTCTAAGTTGGCAAATTGGTGCAAGTTAACAAATATGTTTTAATGAAAATTACTAAAGTAACCCACAAGCTATTTGCAATAAAATAAAAGTGGGTCTAAGTTAGCAAATTACTGCAAGTTAACAAATATGTTTTAATAAAAATTACTAAAGTAACCCTCAAGCTATTAGTTTTAAATAATAAAGATGAGAATGTTGCGTTGAATGGGTGGTAAGACTAGACGGGATAGGATTAGAAATGATAACATTAGAGAGAGTTGAGGTAGCAGAACCAAAATAAAGTGTTTTTTCTTCATGTTTAGCCCATCTCGAGGCATAGCAGAACTTTTCCTGCTTCACTCCACTTCGGCCCCCAAAAAGACACAGTGGCACAAAAAGGGCACACCAAGGTAGGGGAAAAAAAGAGTATAAATATTTTTAAACACTTCACGTGATTACATTTACTTTTGACTTAGAGAAAGACAAAGGCATATCCATCAGGGATTTTCTAGAGTTTATGTTCAAGGTTATTAAAATATAGAATAGCAAGGAAAAATAAAATTGTCAGTAAAATTCTTAATTTCGAGAAAAGAAAGTAACCGTGTAAGCCGCATCTTTCAGAGTTTGAAGATTTTCCAGTTTCAGCTTGTAAGTCTTTATCTCTTGAGCTTGATCCTTGTGAAGTTTCTTTATAACCTCAAGTGCCTTTGTGTATCTGCTCAGTACAAGAGCACGCAATGACAACCAACTCTAAGTCAAGAACAACAGCATTTTCAGCATAATCCATCCAGTACGTTAAATGGAAAATGGACAAAACTATATGTTTGAGTTGTGATAGGTTTGACGGCATTACGCAAGGAACAAGAGAAATGAAAGAGGGATTAGTAGAAGGTACCGAGTTGCGGAAAAGATGTCATCAAACTTCTTCTTTAACGTGGAAGGATCTTGAAGTGGCCAATTTGCTTCATCTTGATGAACGAATATAACATTTTCCAAAATGGCCTTCGAAACACCCATGAGTGCAGGAATCTCTCGATCCATGTCAGCACATCTATAGCTAAGGCAAACTTTCTAATAGAGCAGAGCAAACAGGTCAAGTTAATTCGAGAACTAAAACTATACACAACAAAACAAAAAACAAACTCAGCCAGTAAAGTACATACCATAATATAAATATAACGAAATTAAAAAAAAAAAAAAACATTTTCAAGAATTTAAGGCTCTGTTTGGTAATAATAGTTGATAAGCTAGCTAATCGAATATGGAGTGTTTAGTAAAATTAGCAGTTGAGATAGCTTATAAATATGAAATGACATAAAAAAAAATATGTTTAAGCTATAAGGTAGTGAAAATAAGTTATGAGTCTGAAAAAATGACAGTGACCAAACGAGTGTTTTTTGCTTAAGCTGGAATGACCTTATGCTAAAAATACCCAAGAAGAGTGATACCTCGCCGGAATGAGGATTAATAGTTTGAAGCACACTCTCAATTGCTTTGTATTCCATCTTAGATGCTTTTTGAGTGAGTTGAAATGACCTTATGCAAACCACGTCTCTACCGGCAGCGGTTTTGAACCGGAGCTTAATCTGTCCCTTGGTTTCGGTTTCTCCCGCAACCTTCAGTGATGCGAAGACACAATTTCATATGAATAATTTCCAAAAATAAAAAATAAAAAAAAATCGGTGAATGATATAGTAAGAGAGAGAGTAACCTTGGGGTCGTGAATGAAGCTGTGACCAGACCTAGCATTAGGAGGTAACTCACCGGTGCAAGAAAGCTTCAAGCATTCAATGATCGTCTGCGAAAAAATGCATGTGTGAGAATCGATTAAATTGATTGGATGAGGGTGATTATTTAGAAATGAAATGGAACATACGGTTTTGCCGGCACCGTTGGGACCGACGATTAGGGTTAAGGGTTTGAAGAAGGTGATGACGTTCTTGTTTTCCGGGTCGAAACTTCGGATGCCTTTGATCAGCATCTTGTCGACCGTACTCATTTTTGCTTCCCTCCTTTTCTTCGCTTCTTCTTCTGAGTCGCTCACTGTTTGTTCATATTCTCACTCTGCCTCTCTCACTCGTACTCAGTACTCCAATGTCTCTATTGACTAGACTACCCGCTCTTTTAGTAAATAAATTTAATAATTTTGGAATCGGCCTTCCACTACTATTAAAATATCACATTGACACAGAAATAACGTTTTTCTGACCGACGATAGTTAACTACTATCGGATAATTTAAAGATAATTAACTATCATTGGAGGTAAAAATGTCATTTCCATATGTTAATATGACGTTTTCAATGTCAGAAAAGCAATTTTCATTGATTAGACTATCCGTTCTTTTAGTAATTTAATAATTCTGGAATGGACCTTCCACTACTACTAAAAACTGGGTTCAAATATATCGAAATTTTTTGTAAAATCCTTGATTCTTAACTTCAACTAATTAATGTTTTTTATGCCCTTTCGTTTGTTTTTCTTGCTTTTACAATTGTTAAAAAAAAAAAAAAATGCTAGCTACCATTGATGGTATTCGTTTATCAAGCTTGAGGTAGATGTTATAAAGTTGTGATTATTTATTTAGTATAACTCTAAAAACTTTGTTCTTGTTTCATTTGCCTTTTGCCTTCACCCTCACGTGCCTCTCACTGATAGCATTCACAAGGTTATATATAGACATTGGACGATTTTGTTTCATCACGTGTTACATAAGGAGACACGAGTGATAACAACACAATATCTGAAGTACTTGGGGGTTGTAATGCCAGAGGATTAAGATGTGGAGAATATTGTAAATGACATGTTGGAAAATCTATCCTACATTGTTTTCTATGGTTCCTTTTAAGCATTAACCTAGCATTTGTAAGATTGACACGAAGAATAAATGATATTTTCTTCAAACAAAGTTTAAGCATTACAATATGGATACCCTAACTCTAAAGTTGAAAATTTTGAGAGGTAGAAAACGATGACATTTAGTGTTTGTTTGGATTGGGTTGAATCTTGCGGATTTGCATTATGTCACGTTATGTCATGGTGACTTTTGAGTTGTGCAGGAAACGTCACCTTAGCCAAATCAGTGATGGTTGTCATGGCAACTTATACCATGCAAAATTTGTTGATCATGCAGGGTACACGTGATGATATTGACGTCGTTGTGGGGAATTTTATTTTGGGTAAAAACTCTTGTCATTGAATGAATTGGCATACTATGGTTAAACTTAAATCGGTTGGAGGTTTAGGTGTTTGTACATCTAGGAAGACAAATACAAATTTGTTTGGCAAGCATGTGTGGGTTATGATCCACAATCAAGATAAGTTATGTATGCAATTGTTGCCATCCAAACATGTAAAGATACTCATATCATTCATGTGGTTATCAAAACAAGAGCTTATTGTATTGGGAGATCTACCTTCAAAACATCAAATCAATTTAAAAAGATGTTATAAAATTCGTATTACATAAGGAATGTTTATCTTTTGAATGATCATTAAATGGCTGTTGATATGGTTTGCAATTGTGCTTCTTATGTGCAAGTCTCATTCACCTTACTTTAACTCAAGGACGTGTTTCTTAACGAGAGTTGGCAATTTCATCATTTACCCACCACTATCACCCATTATATTAAGAGCATCTTCATTGATAACAACTATGCAGACATCTTAATTTAGGAGGCTGGTGTCGATGGAATTCATTAAGCTAAATCAGGTTACAATTGGATTAAAGTTCAACATGGTGATCATGACATAATTGTGAAGTGGAACAAATTGTAAAAGCTTAAGCTCCTTAAAAGTATTTCACTTGGTTTTCTCTATATGGAAATGTTCCAATCATTTATTTGAGAACCATGAGACTTTTGGCAACTAATTCTATTCGTAAGGTATGCGAACAACATGAAGAAACTCTAGTCATTATCTTTGTGATTGCATATCAACAACGACTACTTAAAATATCATCAATTTTATTGGTTCTTCAGCTTTATTCGCTGGGTGTTGCACTGAATGGTTGCAACATTACCTTTTTTTTTCTTTCCGAACAATATTAAATTTGCAGTCACCTGTTGGTATCTTTAAATAAATTTTAGTAACGTATGATCTTATTGCGATACTGCATAATATATGCAGGAGACAAAATTCAAACAATGGACACCCCATTTTTCATCTTAAAAATATTAATTTTTAACCACTAGATTAATCAACAAAAAAAACTTAAAAAATCATCAATTCACAATTCTAACGACACATCATCATCTCTCTTAAAATTAACACCATTTTGATTGACATGTTATAATATTAGGGAAGAAATTTCTAATATACAGGGATGAATCTAATCAATAATCAAAACTTAAGACCTAAACTACTCATTCACTCAAACAATACATCTTATGTTTTTATTTTATTTTATTAAAACACCATCTCACTATCTTTTAAAAACTCTCAAATGTTTTTTATATTAGTTAGGAACACTATATTTTATATGCAGATACCATAGTTCGAATCCCGAACAACCTATATTTTTTATTCATTTAAAAAAGATGAATTTCTAGCCACTTTATCTTGATAATACAAATGGGATGCTTCCGTCAAATTTATAAACACACAATTCCAATGACACATCATCAACTCTCTTAAAATCAATACCATTTTGACTGATGTGTTATAAATGTAGAGAAGAAATTTTTAATATACAAAGATGAGTCTGATCAATAATCGAAACTTAAGACCTAAACAACTGTCATTCACTCAAAGAGTATATGTTATGTTTTTTTATTATTAAAATATCCCCTTACTATCTTTTGAAGACTCTCAAACATTTTTTTTATATAAAATAAAAGTAAATAAAAAGTATATTTATACGTAACCTCTCAAAAAATATTATATATATTTGGTCAAGTAAATTTTTTTTGATAAGTTTTGGTCGAGTAAAATTCACTCATCCAATACATTTCTTAAAAAAAGTGTTTTAATAAATTTTATAAAAATAATTTGATTTCTTAGTTTAGTTATTATTTTTTAAAATAAATCTCCACAGATTAATCGCATCATTTTCCCTCCGTGTTAACATTTTGATGGATCGTTCAGGCGAAGGAAAAAGGGAGGAGGAGCTTGGTTTCGAGCGGCTCGCCTCATTCGTGTGCGAATGCGAGCCTTTATCCCAGGAAGATCTTGAAGCCATTGACGCCACTCTTCAATCTTCTCTCCCCAAACCCAGCACCACCAACAACAACAATAACAAACGCCCCTTCGCCTCTCACTCTCCCCCTCGCCGCAGCAGCCGCCGACGCTTACCCACATCGCTCATTGCTCTTCAACTCCCACCTTCTCTCTCTTTCTCACCTTCTCCAGGTCCCCCCATTTATATATGAATGAATGAAATATCTTTATTGATTACTTTACTTTTAATAATTGTTTATATTGATTTCCAGTGTATAGGAAGACTATCCTATATCTTTCTCATTGCAAAATAAAACTATGGATAAATTTCTATAAGTAGTTAGTTCCTTTTGGTTTTATGATAAACTTTTGACATGTCTTTTTTTATTGTTGCAAGGCCATTTAAAGACGAGGTTGCCTGTAATGAAGTTTTGTGGGAAAATTATGTACAGTAGGACGTTTACTGAT
The DNA here is from genome assembly GCF_003473485.1 of Medicago truncatula. NCBI lineage: Eukaryota > Viridiplantae > Streptophyta > Magnoliopsida > Fabales > Fabaceae > Medicago > Medicago truncatula. Next base: position 41,496,742 of record NC_053044.1, on the reverse strand, counting down.
GTGGAGAAAGCTGTAACAAAGTTCCTAAAAATCATTGAAGAAAAGAAAAGAGACATGATTCAAATTCCAATCGGATTTGACATTGAGTGGAGACCCACCTTCAAAAGAGGTTGGTTCGGTTTCTTGTTATGTTTAAGTAGTTGGTTATGGTATTTATTTACCTAGTTGCATCTACTCTATTACAATTTCTGCCTTTAAGTAACAATATTGGCAATGTGTGTGATATTGAGATGTTTTAGTTGATTTAGTATGCAAACAAGAGTGATGGAAGTTGATCAACTTGTTTTGGTTTGGTATTTGTATCTGTTTGGGACCACGGACCAGAGAAACAACTAGGTTGATAGGAATTCCAGTAATGAAAATTCGATGATTTTATTTGTTGAAGAACCTCAAGGAAGAAAACGTCCTTCCATGGGAATATCAGTATAGCACACTTACAACTTACAAGTGCTTTAACAGTTTTCTTCTAGTCAATTGTTTGGCCCTTTACTCGGTCACATAGCTTATGGATCTTCTATCTTGTAATAGCTTTGTTGCAACTTGCAATGCCACCTATGTTCTTATATTTTCAGCAGAACAAACGATTTTTGTTCTTTTGTGACTGTAAAACTACAATACTTTAATAGCATTGATTACCACAACTTCAAATTACTGAATCAGTATTGTATGAAACTTCTACAGGTGTTCCACCCGGGAAAACAGCAGTGATGCAGATATGTTGTGACACTAATCATTGTCTTGTTCTTCATCTAATTCATTCTGGAATCCCTCGAAATCTACAGCTTCTACTTGAAGATTCCTCAGTTTTGAAGGTTTCTATTTACTTTAAACTGGATTTTATTTTTCTTGTTTGTTTTCCTTTCTATCCGTAGGAACTAATCAATTGTCATAATTTATAAGTAATTCATTTCATATGATGTTTGACATTTACAAGGTTGGAGCGGGGATTGGCGGTGATGCTTCTAAGGTTTCGAGAGATTATTTCATATCCATTAAAGGTGTGGAAGACCTTTCTTATCACGCTAATCAAAAGCTAGGTGGAGGTCCGAATAAGTGGGGTCTTGCATCTTTGACCGAAAAACTTCTATCAAAACAGGTTCGCTTTGAGTTCATATTTCTTAAAAACCGATTGGATTGTGTACATGGGATTTTGACTAATCCAAAATTCTTCAAACACCTGATGGCACAAAGAAACTTTTTTATGCCCTTCCAAAACTGGCTGGTTAACATGAAAACTGTTGGCACTTCAATGTCCCAAACCTGCTCACCATTCTTATGTTATATCTGGTAGTTTCCTTTGAAAGTTTCTTCGGCCTGTATCTAGAGATAAGGAAAACGGACGCTTTCTCCCCACTAAACGAATGGAATGTTCAATGCTTTAACTACCTTTTGGGGAAGAATTTATTTTTGTATTATTATGACAGGGAGTCTATGTAGGTTTAGTTGTGAATAAGTTTTGAATTCCTGCAATTACATGTATATTTTGCTTGAAATCACAGTCCAGCTCTAATGCCACATATGACCTACCTCTCTATCCGCTTTAAAAAAATGTGCTAGTATTTTTGTAATGTTTGTTCATTAATCATCATCTATTTAAAAGTCCTGCAATTATAATAAGTAATATTTTTTCGCAATAAATATTTCCAATTACTGAGTAGTAGGTAAATAAGAGTTTTATGATAAATCAATATATGCATATATTTAATTGCACTTAAGTCACATTTGATAGTTCAATTCTGAATAAACCAGAGTTTTGTCCCTTGCAAAATGCTGATTAAGTTCTTCAAGGGGAGAAAGGTTTTGTAAGATGAATATAATTTTTAGACATCATCAGAACTTTCAAACGACAAGAATGAATGTCATAACACAAGTTATATATTTTTCTCGTTTACCATTTTCTTCTCCACTAGTCATCTGTATTGTTGCTTTTGTACTAAATAGAGATAACAATTAAAAGATTTAATTCCCATGTGTCTGCTTGATTGTTTTCCTTTCTTTAGTACCCATTTTCCACCGTTTTTTATTTTCTTTGGCCTTGCGGAGAGGACACAAATGTGAAGGAGTTTCACTTTCAACTGCTTTCTTGAAAAACACAAAGAACTATCTATATTGATATGATATTTACCAAGCTTATTTATTTTTACAGCTTAAGAAGCCCAGCAAAATAAGAATGGGGAATTGGGAGACTCCTTATTTGTCAAAGGAGCAACTAGAGTATGCTGCCACAGATGCTTTTGCTTCTTGGTTTCTCTATCAGGTAATAAGGAATTCTTTGATGGTTCAGATAAGTGAGAGCTATCATCATCATGTCATGATTTGATAGAGTTTGGTGATCTACTTGAAGATAATAAGCTTATATTTTCATTCTAACTAAAAATTAATCCAGTTGCAGGGGATTGGCTAGAAACTTAAGTATGAGATAGGATTTTTATTTCCTCTTCCTCCCTTCCCTGCCTTCCACCCTTGCACTTGATGCCCTCTACCATTACTGCTGCCCATGCATCTTCCACCACTGCCACTGTTGCCATTAGTGTACATCACTCCATGACTGCCGTCACTGACCACCTTTCACCATTGCCACCCAACACTCTCCATCATCATCGCTGCCACCCTGCACCCTTCATCACTATCATCCTCCATCTCTTAATCACTCAAACACGTGATATAACACACAATACTATACAGTGGACTGCCTAAGATACAGCACATTTAAAAATATAAGAACTTATCAGACTCATATATATCCTCTTTAATTCTTATCCAACTCTCTTAATCTATTTGTCCTTATTTTATCATGTCGTCGTACGAGTCCTAAATAGTAAATTCAATCAATCAACAAATGATTTCCAACCTCATCTTGTTTTCAAACTTGTCGATAATATCGTTATTGTTGCTAAGTTATAGCCAGTAATACAACCATTCTTGTATACTTTTGCAGACTATTAAAGATCTCCCAGATGCCCAGGAAGTTGCCGACAAAAGTATTGAAGTTGATGGTGCACCACAACAATGACCGTATCTCATGTCTGTGTAGTGTGTACCATAATTCATTTAATGTAAATTACATTTAGTTATTATTTATTATGTACTAAATTAAACGTCTGTTGTAATTTTATGAGAGTGTCCCAAGAAATCAAGTCTACTGGATGATTCAGTCCCTTTTATGGCCGGTATTTTTAATTTAATTGATAGTGGATATTTCATTCACTAAGAAAAAGGAGATCAAACAAAATTACAATTTTGTCTTAAGAAATATTACTTGATGTTCATTTCAGTGTTATATACTGAGCTCAAAATATTCAACCTCTTTGTTATATACTGAAGCGAACAAAGATGAGTGAGTGTGTGTGTGAGGGGGTAGGGGTCGCAATGGGGTCTAAAGAATTGGCCGCTCTTGCTGATAAATGAACAATCATATTTGTTTGTCATCTAATGAACTTTACCACAGTTGAAATTTAAAGAAATAAGATTTTTAACACTATTAATAATACCCAAATTCTTTAAATGTCATTGGAATTATGTAGTGGAAACTTTACTCTTCCACACAAGTTCATATGGAATTGAATTCAAATTGTTTTTGTTAAAAAATAAAATAAGTTTCATACTATTAATATTAACGATCAAACACACAAAATTTCATAAAACTTATACGAAGTATTTGTAGCTATGCTATCTTATAGACGCTCAATTATATTTTTAAAAACTGTACCATCCATTTACTTGACGTTATTTAATCAAGTATCAAATAATTGCGAATATTATGAAAGCTTGTGGAATTGATCTATTCAATGAAAATTCTCAGATGTTTGGATTGATAAAATGCAATGTTTATGGTGAGATACTAAGCAAAGTAAATTTACACAAAGTTGATCACCAAGTAACTCTCTATACATAGAGACATATAATGAATTGAATTAACCAAATTTTGCATGTTATGATTGTGAAAAAAAAAATTGATTTGCGTAATTTTTTTTTTTTATAAATCACCCAGCTATAAGATTAATCAAATTAAAAAAGATTTATATTTCACTAGAATTCGAACTAAAAAATTTAGACCGTTTGATCAAAGACACGCAGTTCAAATGTGTCTAACAACACCCAAAGTCAGTGAGAAGTGTGACAAACGGTGAACTTCACCTCGGCTAAGTTTGAATCAAAATAAGAGGACACAAACTTTTATGTAGAATATAAGCATATATCAACATAGTGTGACACAAGTAATAGATATTTAAACATTTAGTCGAGAGTTTAATCACTGTCAGTGGACATGAAAAAACACTAATTTAGAGTGGTAATAATATCTTAAATAAATCTCAATTAACTCGAGAAAATTAGTCTTTACAATTGTGCATGAGAGACCTTTTTATCTAAAAAATTATGAGAATGGAATATGGATATGTACGATTGTACTTGTTTCTTGGTCTGAGTGTGAGGGAGAGGAAGAAGTTCACTTAACTTGTTTATTGGTTTATTTAATAAATCTGAAACTGAACTCAATTCAGTGAGAGAGCGGGAGATGCATGCATCATGGTCGCTTGCTTTGGACTTGGGTGAAAGCTGGTTGAGAACTGTATTTGTATATTACGTTTGCTATTAGTCCCACATCGGCTACGTCTTTAGCTTTTAAGCGTTTATATAACACACGCGAATATCTAAGCTTGTCCCTTCGGGGACATCCGATAAAATTGGAACGATACAGAGAAGATTAGCATGGCCCCTGCGCAAGGATGACACGCACAAATCGAGAAATGGTCCAAATTTTTTTTTGACTTTTTTTTTCCTTCAATTTCACACTCGTAAGTTTTCTCCGTTCAGGTATGATTTCTTTTCTGCATTTGGTTTTCAATTCCGTTCCTTTTCACTTAGATTTTTGTGTTTAGGGTTTTGTTTTCGTTTCTGTAAGTATTGACGAGGTGCTGATGACAATTTTCAAATTGTGGGTGTCTACTTCTAATTCAACCTGTATGTATACTCTTATTCCTATCAAAGTTAAGTTCTAGTTCTGATTTGGTTATTATAGATAATTTCATTGTGTTATTATTACGCATAGTTTCATTAACGAAAAGAGTGAAATTTTCACCCATTTTCCCAATAAAGGGAAAAGGAAAAATATTTACAAGTGTAAAAAAAATGCCTATTGTTCAAAATGTCACGACTAATCTATGTCAGTCTTTTGCAGCTGCAGCTCTATATCCCATTGAAGCGAGAAGTAACACGCAAGAAAACACCTTCGGTGCAAGGAATTGTGAGGCCGCCCATTGGATGATCATATCCAAATTCTTCCTCTGCTTGACTCAGCAAGTCTTGAAACGAAGTTTGATTCAAGTATGACATAGGGATCACAAACCGCTTCATTTCCTCTCCAAAGTACACTGCAAGATAGCTCTTTGGCACATTTGTGACTTTCAATGATGTTTGGCTGCTTCTAAATGAAGCCCTTACTATAGCTGCAGGTAAATGGAAGCCCATTTTAAATGTTTCAAAGAATAAGCTTAAGCTCTCAAATTTACGTAAAAAGTATTTATCTTTTGATGCTTCAGCGTGTGAATGACTTGTGATTTCTGTGAGGGAAATTAGTGTATTTATAGTCTTCAAGAGTTTCTTTTTGAATGTGTCTTGAGTTCTATTTTGTTGAAAAATGATTGTTGAAGAATGGGTTCCATGAGATTAGAGATCATATGGTATTGTCTTTGGATGTCTCTCTAAAATCCTCAATAAGAGTGCATATATAGTAAGCCCCCCCTTCTGAACGAAAGGTCAGTAGGGTACGACTTGGAAGTCAAATGAGATGGCTAGGTTTAACATGTGTTCTTCCTATTGATAACGTGGCTCAATGCCGTTGCTGTAGTGTGAATTCTAAGGTAGATACTGGCTAGTTGGCTCATAAAGGTTAGGAGGCAATGTGGAACCTTTATCAAAGGCTTGGTCAACAGTCAGAACATAGTAGTCCATGTTTGAACCTACAGGTAGCTGAAATGTTGTCTCTGAAAATTGAATTTTTAATTTCAACATACCTATATATTTCGTTTTAAATAATTGTAGTCTTTTGAAGAAATTCCAGTAACAACTGCTTTGACATGACCATAAGGAGGACTACGGCTAAAAACATTAACTTGACCAAAGTTTGTTCTATGATTTTTCTTCTTCTGCATATATGATAATTAGCCAGTAGAACCTTCATTAATGAAACTGCGGTAATTCAGCATGAAATAACTTCTTATGTACTACTAACTACTATTTAAACTATGCATTCTATGGGAACATGTGGAGTTGTATTTAATGTTCAATGGTATTTTTTATTTTCCTCCAAAGAAGGCCTGCTGATTTTTCTTACATAAGTATCAGAGCCAAATTATCATACAGTTAATGACTACTTCTTAAGTGTCAAAGTCCAAGTTCTCCATTTAAATTTGATAAACAGATGTAAGGAGGCAAGAGATCACGGTCTAGTTTGGATGAGTTTCTTGCTTTAAAGAATCGAGATGATTATTTAACCCGTGGTTCTGTTTTTGTATGTTTAGGTTTGACACTTCGCTAATATACACTTATATGAATAGTTAAGGCTGCAAGGAATTCAAATTAATGGATTGCCGTTAATTGCGGGTTTTAGGACAACTCCATGTGAATAGCACTGGAAGTCCATGCGATTCTGGTCTTCTCCACCTTCTTCAAACATCACAAGAAGAATCCAACTTAATAATAATCGGTAAGAACTAAGACGTTTTGTTATGTGATATATTCTTTTCATCATTTTAATTGGACTTCTACTGACTTGTTTTCAAAATTCTATCATGTACCAATTAAGTTGAAAATATTTAGGTTAAAGAAAGGTTTTTCTTTGAAGATTTATTTGTTTCGAGTTTTGTTGCATGTTTTCGTAATATATACCAATTTTGCATCACCATATCTACTAGTATGTAATAGACATTATCCATAAAATCAGTGCATGAATTGTGTTTGTGCAATGCAAGTATTTCAGGTGACACAAAAAACAAAAGATAAATTCACAAGAATATAGTTTTGTAAGGTTCTCATTTCAGATTTCTACTTGTACAAAAGAAATTTGTGATATGTACAAAAGTTGTCACAACTAGTCAATCCTACTGTGCGATGTTATCGATCATATGACTTTTTTGCCGTAAGAATTTAATTATAGGCCGTTCAAGCGGGAAGTTGTACGTAAAAACACATCTTCCTTGCACGGAATTGTAAGACCACCCATTTGATGACAGTAACCGAATTCCTCTTCAGCTTGGCTCAACAATTCTTGAAACAAAGGCTCATTCAAGAATGCTACTGGAATCAAGAACCTCTTCATTTCCTCTCCAACATACACCGCTAAATAGCCTTTTGGGACTTCCATTTGTTTGCTGGATGACTGACCTGCAGTAAATGATGATCGTCTAATACCAGGTAAGCGAAAACCCATTCTTGTTTTGTTTCTTCACGACTGAATGATCTCAACGAAGTAGTAGAAAAAATAAGTTAACTTGAGTTATGATGCTTTGAGGTAAGAATGATTTGTGTTGCTTGTAAACCCAATGATGAGTATATATAGACTGTGCAAACCAATTGTATGGTGAATGAGGTGTTCGATGGGTTTAGCTGGAGACATGGTTCAATAATGATCACATGGCACTGTCTTGGAGGTTTTCACTAAGGATTAGGCTTGTGAAAGAGACTTGTTTCACATGTTTCAGACAATCTCTAAACATAACAAGTATTTTGTCCTTGGGATAGGAAAACTGGTTGCTATTATTGTTTTAAATTCAATCAACCATGAAATATACTTGGAAGCTGTTGCAAGTCTGTATATGGATAGACTCATGCAACATGATTGAATTCCAATCTAACAATCAAAAGATCCACTGTGTTTCGTGTTTTCACTCTTCCACGGATCTAGCAGAATTTAAAATGTGTCATACTTTGTATTCTTGCAAACTTCACTGCGTTGAAAAGCCGGGTGTCCCAACTAGCTTGGTAGTTAGTTACATCTTATTCATAATTCATGAGGAACTTTCATTTTAAGTTCCTTACATTGTAGTATCAGTTTTTGTATTGGGATAAGTCGCTTCAGAGGTTTGTTGTTACCATAAAGCGTGAGCTTGTAGTATTTAATTCTGATAAGTGGACTCACAACCAGATTTCCGTAGTACAAAGTTTTATACGTTTTGCACAAAAAACGATCATAATTCATAAGGTATTTGGTAGGAAATGTGAATCGAACCAATTAGGTTTCCATCACACAGCCCACAGATGAGTGGTCGACACCATACCTCAAACTAACAGTATGGCCCATTTGTATCTCTTTATTATCAAGAAACAACAAATGTCAATCTTGAATAATGATTTAGAATTTTCCACAAACATTGTTGTCTATGTCTGCTAAATTAATTTTGTAGGCCGCCTACAGTTTTGTTATCAGAAATTTTTAGCCTTTGTAAATTGTAACGACCAGCTTTCTTAATGTGGGACATATATTTAATTATTGTCTCAAGTCTTGAGCAATCATTCAATCTTTGATAAAGACCTTATGAGAGTATCATCTGATTTCTTGTGAACCATAGTCTGCTTGTTGTCTATTGTCTCCAACTAAATCAAGAACCATAAGTTGTGTTATCAATGTGAACAGAACATGTTCCATGTCTGATGCATTTCTGAAATGAGTAGGCATTGTACAAGCTTTGAGTTTAACAGGAACCTTTCATTCCAAAAGTGGGGTTTTCACTCTTATTGAACTTATTGATCCTTAATACTGGCATCCAAGACAACACCATGTGATCTCTCATCTCATGGGCCCCGTCCTTTTAACAATTATTTCTCTAGCAAAGGGATTTCAAGAAACTCTTGTAAACTATAAATATAGTGTCCTCCTTCACAACAATCACAAATCACTCAAACAATCAAACTTATATACATTTATCTTACATCTGAGAAATTCATCTTGTTCATCAAAACATTTGAAATGGGTTTTCGTTTATCTGCAGCTATTAGACGGGCTTCATTCAGCAGTAGCCAAACATCAAAAGTATTGAATGTGCCAAAGGGCTATCTTGCAGTGTACGTTGGAGAGCAAATGAAGCGATTTGTTATCCCCACGTCATACTTGAACCAAGCTTCATTTCAAAACCTGTTGAGTCAAGCCGAGGAAGAATTCGGATATGACCATCCAATGGGCGGCCTCACAATTCCTTGCACAGAAGACGTTTTCTTGCATATTACTTCTCACTTCAATGGGCTATAAATCTTACACTAAAGGAGACTGACATAGATTAGCAAGAAAATTTTGTACAATAGTCATCATTTAGATTGTAAAGATTTTGTTTCATTTTCCTACTTTAGGAATGGTTTAGAATTGTCCATCTGAATGGAAAATTCATTCAGGAACAAATTATTTGTTATTATTTATTTCTAATCATAATGACAAAAGGCATTCAACAACTCAACGAGTTCCTATACGCTTCTATTTATAAATTATAAAACAGGTGATTCCTTGGAAAAAAAATAAAAAGCAATTATGAAACAAAATTTAGATTTCCTTGGTTTATTGTAATGATGACATAATGGTATGTGCTGTAACTAATATCAGAGCTCGAATATTCTTGCAAGTTTCTCTTACCTAGTGAAACATTCAACCAAACTGTAATAGTTGATAAGTTATATTCGATCTAAGCTCAATTTCTTTTACATGTCCTGTGCTTCTATCAACTGATTCTTCATCTAGGCAAAACAACTAAGCTAAAATAAATAAGAAAGCTCTTCCAACTATTCCAAGTTCCGTGGGATTCAATCACCAACTTACACAAACCCAACCTCTGAAAGCAAGCTTGTGATGATTATAAAGGGAATTTCTTATACTACTTTTGAAAACAGGGAATTTCTTATCCCACACCACTTGACGCTCTCATGCCCTATGGCATTTCGGATTGTATATTCCGAAAGCGTAAAATATGTTAAAAAATCTTCCATTTTCGGATTTTAGAGTCCAAAAATAGGACGGTCGAGAAGCTTGTGAAAAAAAAATTCACTAGGAAAAGAACCCAGTCCCACATTGAATAAAGATAAGGTCGGATGGCGATAAGATGTTATAAATACTAGCACCCCTCACTTACAAGCCGGTTTTGAAATGTTACGCTAGGTCCAACCCAAATTCTAAGAATTACCTTTTGCACTTATTGTTACGCTTAATTATAACGTTGGTTTATGTTATCAATTATTGGTATGTTCATTTCTTCATTTACATTTCACTTATCCTTATAGTTAAAAGAAAGGTTTGTATGGCCTCGTACTGTATGTGAAACAATTACCAGTCTTGGTACATGGCTTGTGTTTGTGCATGCAATGCAATTATTTGAGATGACACAAAAAACAACACATAAATTCACAAGAATATAGTTTCATAAGGTTCTCATTTATGATTTCAACTTAAGAGGAAACATCAAAATTGACAAAGAAGTTGCTGATGTACAAAAATTGTCTCAACTGGTCAATCCTACTCTCCTATGTTATCATTCCTATCTATGTTATCAATCATACAAATTTGTTATATCCTGTTCAAGACAGAAGCTGTATGTAAGAACATGTCTTCCTTGCAGGGAATTGTAAGACCTCCCATTGGATGACAATAACCGAATTCCTCTTCAGCTTGGCTAAGCAATTCTTGAAATAAAGGCTCATTCAAGAATGATATTGGAATCATGAACCTTCTCATTTTCTCTCCAACATACACTGCAAGATGGCCTTTTGGGACTTCCACTTGTTTGCTAGATGATTGACTTGCACTAAATGATGATCGTCTAATACCAGGTAAGCGAAAACCCATTCTTTTTTTGCTTCTTCACAACAGAATGATCTCAAAGAAGTAGTAGAAAAAATAAGTGAACTTGAATTATGATGCTTCGGGGTAAGAATGATTTGTGTTGCTTCTAAACCCAATGGTGGGTATATATAGACTTTGCAAACCGATTGTATGGTGAAGGAGCTGTTCAATGGGTTTAGTTGGAGACATGGCTCATTAATGATCACATGGAACACTGTCTTGGAGGTTTTCACTTAGGATTAGGCTTGTGAAAGAGACCTTCTTTACATGTTTCAGACAAGATCTAAACATACTTATCAAGTATTTTGTCCTGGTTTCTATAGAATTGAACACTTGGTGGCTATTATTGCTTGAAATCCAACGCATAATTAAACCATGAAATCTACTTTGAAGCTGTTGTCTCTTAAACCATGAAATCTACTTTGAAGCTGCGGTCATGCAGTTGAGCCAAACATTTGACTAATCACTAGCTAGTAATTAGGACATGTTTTGGATACACTGTTCAAACTTGCCATGCACTGCATGTTGAGCAAAAATGTGAAGGAACACAATAAAAACATTGGTATAATTAAAAAAACCAATGCATGAATGTTCCGAATTTTTCTTTTGAGAGTTTCCCATGCACTGCATGTTTTGAGCAAAGCACTTCTCATTGGGATGTTTTACCACTACAATCAAAACTTTGTCTTCTAAGAAAAGCAATTCACATTCAAAACTGGGGGTTCTATCCTCTTTTTCAAGTCCCTTACATTGCTGTCCATGTCTGCTAAATTAATTTTGTAGGACACCTACAGTTTTGTTATAAACTTTTTTAACCTTTGTAATAACCAAGTTCGTAATGTGCAACATACATTTAATTACTCTCTCAAGTTCAAGCAATCATTCAATCTTTGAGAAAGACCTCTTGAGAGCATCATGTGATCTCTGGTGAACGATAGTCTGCTTGTCCATTATCTCCAACCTGGCCCTTCAAAAACTAAAACAAGAACAGTAAATATGCACAGTTGATAAATAATGTTTGTTTATGACTGATATTTTTAGCATAATTCGTCAGGTCATTCATCAACATTAAGTTGTGTTATCAATATGAAGAGAACATGTGCCGTGTCTGATGCCTGTCTGAAATGAAATGAATAGGTATTGTACAAGCATTGAGTTTACCATGAGCCTTTCATGCTGAAGATAGGGTTTTCACTCTTATAGAACTTATTGATCCTTAATAGAGGCATCTAAGACAACACCATGTGATCTCTCATCTCATGGGCCCCGTCCTTTTAACAATCATTTCTCTAGCAAAGGGATTTCAAAAAACTCTTGGAAACTATAAATATAATGTCCTCCTTCACAACAATCACAAATCACTCAAGCAAACAAACTTATATACATTTATCTTACATTTGAGAAATTCATCTTGTTCTTCAAAAAAAACTGAAATGGGTTTCCGTTTACCTGCAGCTATTAGACGGGCTTCCTTTAGCAGTAGCCAAACATCCAAAGTATTGAATGTGCCAAAGGGCTATCTTGCAGTGTACGTTGGAGAGCAAATGAAACGGTTTGTTGTCCCCATGCCATACTTGAACCAAGCTTCATTTCAAAATTTGTTGAGTCAAGCCGAGGAAGAATTCGGATATGACCATCCAATGGGCGGCCTCACAATTCCTTGCACAGAATACGTTTTCTTGCATATTACTTCTCACTTCAATGGGCTATAAATCTTACACTATAGGAGACTGACATAGATTAGAAAGAAAATTTTGTACAATAGTGATCGCTTAGATTTGTAAAGATTTTATTTCATTTTCCTACCTTTGGAATGTGTTAGAATTGTCCATCTGAATGACAAATTCATTCAGGAACAAATTATTTGTTATAATTTCATTCTAATCATAATCATAATGAAAGAATACATTCAACAACTCAATTGGATCCTATATGCTTCTATTTATATACTATAAATTTGGTGATTCCTTGGAAAAAAAAATTATGAAACAATATCTAAATTTCCTTGGTTTTTTATAATGATGAGATAAGGGTATGTGCTGTAAGCAGTATCGAGATCGAATATTCCTGCAAATTTCTCTGACATAATAACACATTCAGCCAAACTATATAGTGTATAAGCTATCTTGGATCAAAGCTCACAAATTTTTACTTGTCTTGTGCTTCTATCCACTGCTTTTTCATCTAGGCAGAGAAATTAAGCTATAATAAAAATGAAAGCTCCTCTAACTATTCCAAGTCCCATGAGATTCAATCATCAATTTAGTCTTACACAGACCTAACGTCTGAAAGCAAGCTTGTGATGATTATAAATTCTATATAACTATTGGGAAAGACTCAAGTTCCACGTTGAATAAAAATAAGATCCGATTAGAGTTTGTAAAGAGTGACGCCCCTCACCTTACAAGTCGGTTTTGTAAAGTTGAGTTAAGTTCAACCCAAATTCTAAAAATTGCCAATTGCACTCTAGAAAAAATGTTTTTACTTTTAACATTTTTAGTTACTGTTTATCTCAAATGTGTTATTATTTATCACTGTTTGTTATGAATGGTGTTGTTATTTATCAAAACTTGCATGACAGAACTCCATATACAACAATTTATCTTAACATACTTTATTTTGGCAATCCTTTGATCGAAGGAATACGAAACATACTCTCTTATAATTAGTGGAAGCCTGATAGGAAATCAGAGAAAAGGGTTGCCGCTAATGACGTGCTTTCTGTTAACATTTTTTACGACAAGTCCATCTGAAGAGCACGGAAAGTCCTTGTGATCGTGATCTTCACTACATTCTTCAAACATCACAAGAAACATGCAAATCACAGATTAATTGGTGACTAACATTGGTTTATCTGATCAATTATTGGTATATTCATTTCTTCATTTACATTTCGCTTATCCTTATAGTTTAAGACAGATTTTCTTTAAACAAAGGGTTGTATGGCCTCGTAATATATGCAAAAGAATTACTAGTCTTCGTGCATGGCTTGTGTTTGTGCATGCAATGCAATTATTTGAAATGACACTAAAAAAGAACACATAAATTCAGAAGAATATAATTTCTTAAAGTTCTCATTTAAGATTTCCACTTAAGAGGAAACATCAAAATTGACAAAAAAATTGCTGATGTACAAAAATTGTCTCAATTGGTCAATCCTATTGTCCTATATATGTTATCATTCATATGACTATGTTAGCATTCATGTGAATTAATTATAGACCGTTCAAGAGAGAAGCTGTATGTAAGAATACGTCTTCCTTGCAGGGAATTGTGAGACCACCCATTGGATGACAATAACCGAATTCCTCTTCAGCTTGGCTAAGCAATTCTTGAAATAAAGGCTCATTCAAGAATGATATTGGAATCATGAACCTTCGCATTTTCTCTCCAACATACACCGCAAGATGGCCTTTTGGGACTTCCACTTGTTTGTTAGATGATTGACTTGCACTAAATGATGATCGTCTAATAGCAGGTAAACGAAAACCCATTCTTGTTTTGCTTCTTCAGAACAGAATGATCTCAAAGTAGTAGAAAAAAATAAGTGAACTTGAATTATGATGCTTCGAGGTAAGAATGATTTGTGTTGCTTAGCTCAGTTGGTTGGGACAATACATAAAATATGCAAGGTCCGGGGTTCAAACCTCGGCCACTACCCAAAAAAGACTCCTGCAACATGTTTCAAATTTTCGCTTTTCCATTGAAGTGGCAGTATTTAAAATGTGCCATACTTTGTATTCTTGCAGGCTTTCCTGCATTGAAAAGGCAGTGTTTCAATTAACTTGGTAGTTCTTAGATCTTCATAATTGATGATGAATTTTCACTTTTAAGTTGCTTACATTGTAGAATCAGTTTTGTATTGGGATAACTCGTTTTAGAGATTTTTTGTTACCACTTTAATCTTTGAGAAAGACCTCTTGAGAATATCATGTGATCTCTTGGTGAACCATAGTCTGCTTGTCTATTGTCTCCAACCTGGCCCTTCAAAAACTAAATCAAGAACAGTAAATATGCACAATTGATAAATAATGTGTTTGCGTATGACTGATATTTTTATCATAATTCATCAGGTCATTCATCAACATTAAGTTGCGTTATCAATGTGAAGAGAACATGTGCCGTGTCTGATGCCTGTCTGAAATGAATAGATATTGTACAAGCATTGAGTTTATCATGAGCCTTTCATTCTAAAGATAGGGTTTTCACTCTTATAGAACTTATTGATCCTTAATAGTGGCATCTAAGACAACACCATGTGATCTCTCATCTCATGGGCCCCGGCCTTATAACAATCATTTCTCTAGCAAAGGGATTTCAACAAACTCTTGGAAACTATAAATATAGGGTCCTCCTTCACAACAATCACAAATCACTCAAGCAATCAAACTTATATACACTTATCTTACATCTGAGAAATTCGTCTTGTTCTTCAAAAAAAATTGAAATGGGTTTCCGTTTACCTGCAGCTATTAGACGGGCTTCATTCAGCAGTAGTCAAACATCAAAAGCATTGAATGTGCCAAAGGGCTATCTTGCAGTGTACATTGGAGAGCAAATGAAGCGGTTTGTTATCCCCACGTCATACTTGAACCAAGCTTCATTTCAAAACTTGTTGAGTCAAGCCGAGGAAGAATTTGGATATGACCATCCAATTAATGGGCGGCATCACAATTCCCTGCACAGAAGATGTTTTCTTGCATATTACTTCTCGCTTCAATGGGCTATAAATCTTACACTAAAGGAGACTGACATAGATTAGCAGAGAAATTTTTATAGATTTTGTTTCATTTTTCTACCTTTGGAATGGGTTAGAATTATCCATCTAAATGACAAATTCATTCAGAACCAAATTATTTGTTATTATTTATTTCTAATAATAATGACAGAATCCATTCAATAACTCAATCAGCTCCTATGTGCTTCTATTTATAAATTATAAAACTGGTGATTCCTTGAAATAAAGAAAAAGAAAAAGAAATATCGAACAATATCTAAATTTTCTTGAGTTATAATGATGACATAAGGGTATCTCCTGTAAGAAATGTCGAGCTTCCAATATTCCTGCAAATTTCTCTGGCCTAATAATAAAACATTCAGCCAAATTATAATAGTTGATAGGTTATCTTAGATCTAAGCTCACAATTTTTTTACATGTCCATTGCTTCTATCAACT
Organism: Medicago truncatula; assembly: GCF_003473485.1. NCBI lineage: Eukaryota > Viridiplantae > Streptophyta > Magnoliopsida > Fabales > Fabaceae > Medicago > Medicago truncatula. Next base: position 41,480,747 of record NC_053044.1, on the reverse strand, counting down.
GCTTCTTCATCTAGGGAGAGATATTAAGCTAAAATGAAAAAAGAAAGCTCCTCCAACTATTCCAAGTCCAGTGAGATTCAATCATCAACTTAAGTCTTACACAAACCTAACCTCTGAATGCAAGCTTGTGATGATTGTAAAGGATGCTGTAAAGGTTGACACCTCTCACTTAAGGTTGAATTAGATCCAATGTAAATTCTAAGAATCATCATTTGTACTTATTATTTTGGCCAATTTCTCTTTTAATTTTGCTATAGGGATGGTTTAAAAAAAACTGTAGAATCACTCTAGAGAAAACATTTTTACTTTTAACTGTTTTTAGCTTAATTGTGTTATTATATTTTTTTTACGACAAGTCCATGTGAAGATCATGGGAAGTCCTCGTGATTACGATCTCCATCACATTCTTCAAACATCACAAGAAACATGCAACTCACGGATTAATTGGTTACTAGCGTTGGTTTATGTGATCAACTGTCAGTATATTCATTTCTTCATTTACAATTCGCTTATCCTTATAGTCTAAAGAAAGGTTTTCTTTGAACAAAGGTTTATATGACCCCGTAATATATGTAAAAGAATTACCAGTCCTGGCTTGTGTTTGTGCATGAAATTTAATTATTTTAGATGACACAAGAAACAACACAAATTCACAAGAATATAGTTTCATAAGGTTCTCATTTATGATTTCCACCTAAGAGGAAACATCAAAATTGACAAAGAAATTTCTGATGTACAAAAATTGTCTCAACTGGTCAATCCTACTCTCCTATGTTATCATCCATATCTATGTTATCATTCATACAAATTAGTTATAGCCTGTTCAAGACAGAAGTTGTATGTAAGAACATGTCTTCTTTGCAGGGAATTGTAAGACCGCCCATTGGATGACAATAACCGAATTCCTCTTCAGATTGGCTAAGCAATTCTTGAAATAAAGGCTCATTCAAGAATGATACTGGAATCATAAACCTTCTCATTTTCTCTCCAACATACACTGCAAGATAGCCTTTTGGAACTTCCACTTGTTTGATAGATGATTGACTTGCACTAAATGATGATCGTCTAATACCAGGTAAGCGAAAACCCATTCTTGTTTTTGTTTCTTCACAACAGAATGAAATCTCAAAGAAGTAGTATAAGTGAACTTGAGTTCTGATTGCTTCAAGGTAAGAATTATTTGTGTTGCTTGTAAATCCAAAGAGGGGTATATATAGACTTAAGAAACCAATTGTATGGTGAATGAGTTATTCAATGGGGTTTAGTTAGGGACATGTCTCATTAATGATCACATGCCACTGTCTTGGAGGTTTTCACTGAGGATTAGGTTTGTGAAAGAGACCTTCTTTACATGTTTCAGACAAGATCTAAACATACTTATCAAGTATTTTGTCCTGGTTTCTATAGAATTGAACACTTGGTTGCTATTATTGCTTGAAATCCAATGCATAATTAAACCATGAAATCTACTTTGAAGCTGCGGTCATTCACAGTTGATAAATAATGTGATTGCGTATGACCTCTTGAGACAATACCATGTGATCTCTTGTCTCATGGGCCCCATCATTTTAACAATCATTTTCTAACAAATGAATTTCAAAGATACTTGAAATCTATAAATACACTGTCCTTCTTCACAACTTCACAAATCATTCAAGCAAACAAATTTAGAAACATTTTTCTTAAATCAGAGAAATTCAGTTTTTTCATCAAAACATTTGAAATGGGTTTCCATTTACCTGCTATTAGACGAACTTCATTTACAAGTAGCCAAGCATCATCAAAAGCTGTGAATGTACCAAAGGGCTATCTTGCAGTATATGTTGGAGAGCAAATGAAGCGGTTTGTTATCCCCATGTCATACTTGAACCAAGCTTCCTTTCAAAACTTATTGAGTCAAGCAGAGGAAGAATTTGGATATGATCACCCAATGGGTGGCCTCACGATTCCTTGCACAGAAGACATTTTCATGGAAATTACTTCTCGCTTCAATGGGCTATAAATCTTACACTAAAGAAGACTGACATAGATTAGCTAGGACACTTTGTATATTATAGTCATGATTTAGATTTGTAAAGATTTTTTTTCCTTTTCATACCTTTGGAATGGGTTAGCATTGTCCATCTGAATGACAAATTCAGGAAGAGATTGTTTGTTATTATTTATTTCTAATTCTAATCATAATGACACACTACATTCAACAACTCAAAGGGCTCTTATATGCTTCTATTTACATTAAGTTACAAAACTAATGATTACTTGGGATAAAAATAAAGTATATATGTGTTTATTAAAACTGCGATGCTATATATAGCAAATGCATCTTCGTAATTTGATTGCTAAAGACAAACTAGCCAATGAAAAACCAACATTTCCGAAAATCATGAAAGTTTTAGGATAGATAGAGAAAGTTAACATAAGAGGGTTGACTACAAAACACTGTCGCGGTGGATTGATGAATTTATCCTTTGCGAGAAATAGGATCTTATTATCAAAATTCAAATTTCTTTAATCTGTCTTACTATCCTTGTGTTGAAGGCGATTGTGCTGTGAATATACAACCTGAGCGAGCAAAATTTGAAACATATTTTAGTCTTTGAAAAAAAATTATTGTAAATTTATTATTATCCAGCCAATTTTAAATTTATCAGCCTAATAAAACATTCTGCCAAACTCAACATTGTTCGGTTGTATTCCGCTTCAACGACAACTATAAAATCTACGTTGGATTTGAATACAAATGTTTTTCCGCTGCAGATGTTGGGACGAGGAGTGCTTTATTACCTGCCCATTACCTTCCCTATGAGTGGGAGAGCAAGGCAACCTTCATGACTGCATGAAATAGAAAGCCACGCTTTCACGGCTGAGCAAAGACATATCTAATGCATGTATGAGACAACCTGACAGTGGCTCTAGTGATATTTACGACACAAGAGCCACGATCTATAACGAAGGCAAGCTGATGGCTGGAATAGGGTCGGTCAATGGGTGACAGTTGCCTAGGGTGGATTAGGGTTGAAGGTAAAAGGTGGGAATATATATAAGATATGGAAGATCTATGATGTCATTGCGAGGTCTGAATTAGTCAAATGGTTAAAAAGTGTAATGTTTCATGAACCATTGAAATGTAGTTAAAAAATGAATCATCTAAAATGGTACTTTGTCTTAGCCTTTGTCTTCGTTTTAACCCCACTTAAGTCTAGAGGATGCATAAAATTCAATCAACCATGAAATATACTTGGAAGTTGTTGCAAGTCTCGTCTTCATATGGATAGACTCCTGCAAAATGATTGAATTTCATCGTGTTTTGTGTTTTCACTCTTCCACAGAACTAGCAGGATTTAAAATGTGTCATACTTTGTATTCTTGCAAACTTTACTGCATTGAAAAGGCAGTGCTCCAACTAACTTGGTATTTGTTAAATCTTCTTCATAATTGATGAGGTAGTATCAGTTTATGTATTGGGATAAGTCCTTTCAGAGGTTTTTTCTTACCAAAAAGCTTGAGCTTTGTAGCATTTAATTCTGATAAGTGAACGGACTTTCAATCTTGATTACCTTAGTATAAATTTTATGCGTTTTGCACAGAAAATAATCATAATTCATAAGGTATTTGGTAGGACCAAGTTTTGATATCAGAAATTTTTAGCCTTTGTAAATTGTAACGACCAAGTTTCTTAACGTGGGACATATATTTAATTATTGTCTCAAGTCTTAAGCAATCATTCAATCTTTGAAAAAGACCTCTTGAGAGTATCATGTGATCTCTTGTGAACCATATCTTGTCTATTGTCTCCAACCTGGACCTTCAAAAACTAAATCAAGAACAGTAAATATGCACAGTTGATAAATAATGTGATTGCGTATGACTGATATTTTTCTCATAATTCGTCAGGTCATTCATCAACATAAAGTTGTGTTATCGATGTAAAGAGAACATGTGCCATGTCTGATGCATGTCTAAGAAGAAATGAGTTGGCATTGTACAAGCATTGAGTATAACAAGATAAGTATATCTCTTTAGATTTTGAGTGGTTACAGTTTGCACTCTTATTGAACTTATTGATCCTTGATAGAGGCATCTAAGACAATCCCATGTGATCTCTTGTCTCATGGGCCCTATTCTTTTAACAATCAATTCCCTAGCAAAGGGATTTCAAAAAACTCTTGGAAACTATAAATACAGTGTCCTCCTTCACAACAATCACAAATCACTCAAGCAATCAATCTTTTATACACTTATCTTATATCTGAGAAATTCATCTTGTTCTTCAAAACATTTGAAATGGGTTTCCGTTTACCTGCAGCTATTAGACGGGCTTCATTCAGCAGTAGCCAAACATCAAAAGTATTGAATGTGCCAAAGGGCTATCTTGCAGTGTACGTTGGAGAGCAAATGAAGCGATTTGTTATCCCCACGTCATACTTGAACCAAGCTTCATTTCAAAACCTGTTGAGTCAAGCCGAGGAAGAATTTGGATATGACCATCCAATGGGCGGCCTCACAATTCCTTGCACAGAAGACGTTTTCTTGCATATTACTTCTCACTTCAATGGGCTATAAATCTTACACTAAAGGAGACTGACATAGATTAGCAAGAAAATTTTGTACAATAGTCATCATTTAGATTTGTTTAGATTTTGTTTCATTTTTCTACCTTTGGAATGGGTTATAATTGTCCATTTAAATGACAAATTTATTCAGGACCAAATTATCTGTTATTATTTATTTCTAATCATAATAACAGAATGCATTCAATAACTCAATTAGCTCCTATGTGCTTGTATTTATAAATGATAAAACAGACGATTCCTTAAAAGAAAGAAAAAGAAAAAGAAATTACGAACAATATCTAAATTTTCTTGAGTTATTATGATGACATAAGGGTATTTCCTGTAAGAAATATCGAGCTTCCAATATTCCTGCAAATTTCTCTGGCCTAATAATAAAACATTCAGCCAAATTATAATAGTTGATAGGTTATCTTAGATCTAAGCTCACAATTTTTTTACATGTCCATTGCTTCTATCAACTGCTTCTTCATCTAGGAAGATCTATTAAGCTAAAATGAAAAAAGAAAGCTCCTCCAACTATTCCAAGTCCCGTGAGATTCCATCATTAACTTACACAAACCCAACCTCTGAAAGCAAGCTTGTGATGATCATTTACTATTCCAAGACCATGTGAATAGCACGGGAAGTCCTTATGATTATGGTCTCCATCACATTCTTCAAACATCACAAGAAACATGCAACTCGCAGATTAATTGGTGACTAACGTCGTTGCTTTATGTGATCAATTATTGGTGTATTCATTTCTTCATTTACAATTCGCTTATCCTTATAGTTTATAGGAAGGTTTACTTTAAACAAAGGTTTGTATGGCCCAGTAATATATGCAAAAGAATTATCAGTCTTGGCTTGTGTTTGTGCATGCAATGTAATTATTTTAGATGACACAAAAAACAACACATAAATTGACAAGAATATAGTTTCTTAAGGTTCTCATCTAAGTTTTCCACATAAGAGGAAACATCAAAATTGATAAAGAAATTGCTGATGTACGAAAATTATCTCAACTGGTCAATCCTACTATCCTATGTTATCATTCCTATCTATGTTATCAATCATACAAATTAGTTATAGCCTGTTCAAGACAGAAGTTGTATATAAAAACATGTCTTCCTTGCAGGGAATTGTAAGACCACCCATTGGATGACAATAACCGAATTCCTCTTCAGATTGGCTAAGCAATTCTTGAAATAAAGGCTCATTCAAGAATGATACGGGAATCATAAACCTTCTCATTTTCTCTCCAACATACACTGCAAGATGGCCTTTTGGAACTTCCACTTGTTTGCTAGATGATTGACTTGCACTAAGTGATGATCTTCTAATAACAGGTAAGCGAAAACCCATTCTTGTTTTTGTTTCTTCACAACAGAATGATCTCAAAGAAGTAGTAGAAGAAAGTGGACTTGAGTTCTGATTGCTTTAAGGTAAGAATTATTTGTGTTGCTTGAAAATCCAATGAGGGGTATATATAGACTTAACTCTTAAGAAACTAATTGTATGGTGAATGAGTTATTCAATTTAGTTTAGTTGGAGACATGTCTTATTAATGATCACATGGCACTGTCTTGGAGGTTTTCACTAAGGATTAGGTTTGTGAAAGAGACCTTCTTTACATGTTTCAGACAAGATATAAACGTAGTTATCAAGTATTTTGTCCTTTGTTTCTATAGGAAAAACACCTAGTGGCTATTATTGCTTGAAATTCAATCCATATTTAAACCATGAAATCTACTTTGAAGTTGCTGTCTCTTATATGTAATTGGAAAAAAGATGGTCTATGAAATCTTGTTACAGTATCCAATTCCAACTAATTATCCATGAAATGTGGTCATACGGTTGAGCCAAGCATTTGACTAATCACTGGTAATTAGGGCATGTTTTGGATGCATATCGTTCAAACGTGTCATTAATCAGGACAACTAAAATTATTAGAAACCAAAAATGTGAAGGAACGCAATAAAAACATCCGTATAATTAACACAAACAACGCATGAATGTTCCGAATTTTTCTTTTCAGAGTTTCCCATGCACTGCATGTTGAGCAAATCACTCCTCATTGGGATCTTTTAGCACTATACACACTTTCCACATTGGGTTCCATCTCAATGCTCTAAAAACATCCTTCATGTTTCAAGTTTTTACTCTTCCACTTAACAAGCAGCATTTAGATAAGGATTTAGAATATGTTATATTTTCTACTGCTTTGAAAAGGCAATGTATAAAGCAATTGAATTGGTAGTTGTTAAATCTTCTTCAAAATTGATGAGGATTTTTCACTTCTAAGTTTTCTTACATTGTAGAATCGGTTTTAGTAAAATTATATAACATCAGATTTGCTTCTTGTCAACGTGTCATGAGTATACATTGAAAAGACGGTGTTTCTATTGATTGCAATAATCATATATTGGTTATACTGATTGAGTTTACATGTTTTTGAGGTAACTTATTTGATTTCATCCGCAAAATAAAATACAGTTTCATTTCAAATCCGGCAGGTCCCCTAATACTAGTTGTCTAGATCTGGTTTTGACGCAACTGCTGCAGAATTTGTGCCTACATAAAGAAAATCTGAAACTTGATATATAATACAAGGTTCTTTCAGATGATTTGGTCATGAATTTATTCTGACCATTGTCAAGAATGTGACTAGAACTGTACTAATAATAGGTTATATGCAATTTTGACTTTAGAAATATATGCTGCTGACAGATTTCTTATAAGCTTCAGAGATTTGTTGCATAATTCTTTGTTATATCCTGATTAGGTTTGTACAAATCTTTATATGTTGTGCAGGAAAGTATTCATAACTTGGTAGGAAATGTTGGTCTAGCCAATTAGCTTTCCATCACACGAAACTTGGATAACAACCAAAATATAACTTGAATTTATATCCTCCTTTTCAAGTCTCTTGCAATGGACCACATACATTGTTGTCAATGTCTGCTAAATCAATTTTGTAGGCCACCTATAGTTTCGCTATCAGAAATTGTTAGCCTTTGTAACAACCGAGTTTTTTAATGTGACATATATTTAATTATTGTCTCAAGTCTTGAGCGATCATTCAATCTTTGAGAAAGACCTCTTGACAGTATCATGGAATCTCTTGTGAACCATAGTCTGCTTGTCTATTGTCTCCAACCTGGCCCTTCAAAAACTAAATCAAGAACAGTAAATATGCACAGTTGATAAATAATGTGTTTGTGTATGACTGATATTTTTCTCATAATTCGTTAGGTCATTCATCAACATTAAGTTGTGTTATCAATGTGAAGAGAACATGTGCCATGTTTGATGCTTGTCTAAAAAGAAATGAGTTGGCATTGAGTAAAACATGATAAGCATATCTCATTAGATTTTGAGTGGTACCAGTTTGCACTCTTATTGATCCTTGATAGAGGCATCTAAGACAATACCATGTGATCTCGTCTCATAGGCCCCATCATTTTAACAGCTATTTTCTAACAACTGGATTTCAAAGAAACTCTTGAAATCTATAAATACATTATCCTCCATCGCAACTTCACAAATCATTCAAGCAAACAAATTTAGAAACATTTTTCTTAAATCTGAGAAATTCAGTTTTTTCTTCAAAACATTTGAAATGGGTTTCCGTTTACCTGCTATTAGACGAACTTCATTTACAAGTAGCCAAGCATCATCAAAAGCTGTGAATGTACCAAAGGGCTATCTTGCAGTATATGTTGGAGAGCAAATGAAGCGGTTTGTTATCCCCATGTCATACTTGAACCAAGCTTCCTTTCAAAACTTATTGAGTCAAGCAGAGGAAGAATTTGGATATGATCACCCAATGGGTGGCCTCACGATTCCTTGCACAGAAGACATTTTCATGGAAATTACTTCTCGCTTCAATGGGCTATAAATCTTACACTAAAGAAGACTGACATAGATTAGCTAGGACACTTTGTATACTATAGTCATGATTTAGATTTGTAAAATTTTTTTTCCCTTTTCCTACCATTGGAATGGGTTAGCCTTGTCCATCTGAAAGACAAATTCAGCAAGAGATTGTTTGTTGTTATTTCTTTCTAATTCTAATCATAATGACACATTGTATTCAACAACTCAAAGGGCTCTTATATGCTTCTATTTACATTAAGTTACAAAACTAATGATTGCTTGGGATGAAAATTAAGTATAGTGCGTTTAACTGTGTGGAAGGCGAATATGCAGCAAATATAAAGCCAGAAAAAGCTTGAAACATATTTTATTCCAAGAAAAAAATTGAAGCATATTGCAAATATAATATAAGGTGCTTTTAGATGTTTAGGTCATGAATTTATTCTGACCATTGTCACGAATGTGATTAGAACTGTACTATAATAGGTTATATGCAAGGTCCGGATTCAAACCCCGGCCACCACAAAAAAAAATTAAAAAAAATCAATTATTTTACATTTATTAGCCTAATAAAACATTCAGTCACCTTTGTACCAAAAAAAAAAAAACATTCAGTCACCTCTCAAAAAAAAAAAAAAAAAAATCAGTCAAACTCTAAATATTGTTCGATTGTTTTCCACTTCAACGACAAATTTAAAATCTCTATCTGTTGAGGTATGGGTCTGAGTACAAATATTTTTCAACTGCACATGTTGGGACGAGTGCTTTATTACCTGCCCATTACCTTCCTTATGACTGGGAGCAAGGCAACCTTGATGGCTGCATGAAATAGAAAGCCGCCACATGGAGTGACGATGTAGGGTTGCGCCACACTTTCATGGCTGAGGAAAAAACATACATCATGCATTTAGGTGACAACTTGACAATGGCTCTAGGGCTCTTCACGGCATAAGAGCCACGGTCTATAATGGACGCAAGCCGGTGACCAAATTAGGGTGGGTCAGGTCGAAGGGTCGTGGTAGCTGAAGATGGATTGGGATTGAAGCAGAAAGGCAGGAAAATATATTATATACACAAGACCTATGATGTTATTGTGAGGTTAAAATGTAATGTTAATCAACCATTTAACCTGAGTCAAAAAAAAAAAAAAAAAAAAAAACCATATTCTGTTTTAGCATTTGCCTCAGAAGTCAAGAGGATGATGCTTGAAAATATACTAATTTTTAAATATTGTTAAATCAGCCTTGATTTTTATAATAACTAGTTAATTTGTGTAAGGTTGTTTGAAAAACATGTGGGAGGTGACGGTAATCGGCAAACAGGGAGGGATGAAGAAAGCATATGCTCAGTCCTGCAACTTATGGTTGAATTGGACTTGAAGAAGATAAGTGGATATTTTTTTATAAACACTTCATAATAGATACATTTGCATTCAGCTAAAGTATCAAATGATTTCTCAGTTAATACCAAAACAGCGACAATTTGCTTCCAATTTTGTTTTGAAATTGATACATTTACCTAGCAGATCATCATCAATCTCATAAACTAAACCCCAATAATTGACGTTGTCACTTATTAGATGCATTTAACTTTGCACTTCTGTGAACTAAGTAATGAAATCCTAAGATTAATTGTCAGTCAATTAAATAACCAAAACAATATCAGTGACAGATATTTCAAATGCAATTGAGTCAGACAAATGCCACGTACATACGAAGTTAGGAACAAGTCACACAAATATGTATATTATATATAGGTCACAACTCACAACTGGTTGTTCCAATAGCAAATTAAATCCAATATCATAAAAAAGATGTACATTATTACAATCTAGAGGATCATTTGACGGTTCCAGATGACATTTTCATCCCAAAGCCAGCATCTAGTATATCATGCACACAACAAACCTGTAAAGCAAACAAAAAAATGCAACGATCATTATCAAGATTTCAAATTGAAAAAAGAAACATGTTTGCATAAATAAGTATGACACATGTGAACATGTATCCCGTGGCTATAAGGCTTACAAAATATGAAACATTTAAGTGTTTGCGTACAATATATCCATCCAAAATCCATTTTTATCCATGTTCTGGTCTATAAGTAAAAAACGCAAAATCAATTGCGTATATCCATCCAAAATCTGTTTTCGTTCATGTTTCGGTCTATAAAGTAAAAAAGATACATCGGTTGATTTCTGATTTAAACAATTGCTTGATAAAGATTAATCTAGCCTAATTTTACCGTAACCATCTATGATTATTCATCAGAAACTAAAAGTTATCTACTACTATAAACATAGGTGAGGCTTTTACTAAGAAAAAGTTAGATTCAATCCATTCATCCAAATACAGTCCATCAAACTATGTTTGGTTCCATGTTGACAAAAATTTGTAGCTTCAGGTAGAATCAATTTTGGAGGCAAAAATCAATTCTACTTGAGCAATCAAACATGCCAAAATCAATTCTACACTTCTAGAATCAACTTTGGTCCTTCTAGAAGTGAAACCAAACATACACGCGAGTGTACAAGGCAGCAACACATATTGAATTGAACAATGCAAAACTTTCCTAATCATAAATTGCTACAATTATAATCAGGAGATTCAGGACCAGACCTAGTTGAATTGACAAGCTACGAATTTTCTCCCCCTTTCAACACAATCACAACAACATTAAAGCCACTATGACACGACTTGAGAACATTCATACTTTCAAAGTTCAAACCATGCAACTAATACCAATGACTAATAATGCTTCAAACTTCATCAAAATACACTCTCTCACCCCCAGACAACACCAATTGGGCGGCCACGGATTGAAATGACATAAACCCTAACCCTAAATTTTTAATCTCAAAATTTCAACACAAAAAACATCCAATTTTTTCAATAAACCTTCAAATCATGAACAAAATATAAAAACCTATTAACACGATTTACAAATACTGATAAAATAATTCAAATTATTGACAAAATTCTATTGGAGAACAGTATGCATATGTGTTGTGTTGTCTGTTATCTTTTACTATCTAGGTAGTCAATCGCGGATAGTGGGAACCCAGGTAACGGAATCGCAAAGGATAAATTGTATAAGAACAGAGATTGGCTGGGATTGACTACCTAAATTACTATTATTATATGAAAGAAAGAAAGGAAAAAAAAAAAAGTGAAGCAATTTCTTTTTTTACCAAGACCAGGTAAGATTATTCATCTAGTACAGTCCATACATCTAATCTAATCTATTGTACAAGGAAGCAAGACATGTTGAAGCGAGCAGTTTAAAAAATTCCTAATCATAATCTAACTCAATTATAATCAGGAAATTTTTTCTCCCCTTTTCAACACAATTGCAACAACGACAAGAAGCTACTATCAAACCACTTAACATCAAAATTTCCTAATAATAAATGGCTAATAATGCTTCAAACTGGATCAAAATTACACCCTCTCGCCCAATAAAGCACCAATTAGGCAGCCGTGAATTTAAATTACATAAACCCTAAATTTTTAATCACACAATTTCAACACAAAAAAACATTCAATTTTTTCAATAAACCTTCAAATCATGAACATAATTTCAAAACCCAAAAACACAATTCAAAAATACTAATAAGATAATTCCAATTCTTAACACAAGGCAGAACATGATAAATTGATTCATAAAAAAAAATGCAACTATCTCTAAAAATCAAAGGGGAAAAAAAGACCTTAGGAGGGTTTAGTTGTAGTAGAGTTCAAGACCCATGCCATCATGGATCTCGTAATCACCGAGAGTGATGTGATCCTTGTAGATGGTGTACCACTTCTGAATTCGGATCTTGTCAGCCCTAGTTCCGGTCTGAGCAGCCACCAGCTTCTTCAAATCACCGATCGTGTCATCTGAATTGCACTTCACACGTACCTTCTTCCCCAATCGATCGTTCAACACAACCTCAATCATCTTCGTAGCGTAGTATAAACCCTAATTCCCAATTCTATACCTAATTCTTTCGTTTTTGCTTTTTGGTACCAAAGTTTCGTTTATATAGCTTTTTTATTCACCGCTTGTGTTGGCGTGTAAAATAAGCTTATTGTAAAATAATAAAAATATTCCTGTGATGAATATTAATAATTTTATTAGAAATATAAAAGATATAAATAAATAAATTAGGCTTTGCCATCTTTATTTATTAATCACCAAAAAAATAAATATAAAAGGAGAAATATTGAAATATAAAATTAGAATCAATTTTTTATAAATAAAGTAATATATATATATAGGGTGTATCAAGTGAGAGGATATGTTATTGTGAGAGGATGAGAGGGTCTATTATCAACCATTAGATCAAGATCAAGGGCTAAGATTAAAACTCTTATTGTAGTGATTAATGTGCCTTAGTTTTTCTCAATTTTTCCATCGTCATCCTCATCACCATGTTTCCAGATTTCAGTTTAATTCTTCTCCCTTCTTTAGTGTATTCCATCTCCACTTGGTTCATCCTAAAACAAATCTTTCACCATTTGGTCAAAACAAAAACATCACTATCATCCTCATAAATAAAAAGACCCATTTTTTTGGGTTTTTAGGTTAGGGGAAATTGAAAAGTGAGTTTGTGGGTTTGCAAAATTCAATACAAAAAAGCTTAATTTTTAATTCGTTTTTCAAAAGTTATTGAAAGAAGGTGTGTTCTTAATTCGTCCTACAAGATTGAAATTGCCTTCATAATTCTTTAAAAATTGTAATTTTTCTTGCATATTTCTTCTCATTGTTTGTTTCATGCATAAATGAAACCAATGTTTATGGATTACAACTATTAAAATCATGACTAGATGGAGCTCTTTCTTTATCAAGAAGAATGGGTCTTTAAAGGAACTGAGAACGCAATGGTTTACAAGAACTGGGGAAAAGAATTTGATAACACTGAATCTGAAACGGAAGAAGTTTAATGGGCGTGAAAAAGAAAAGGAAAAAGGAAGCACGTGCAGATTTTTGAAGGAAAAGAAAAGATTGGGTGTTAGAGATAAAATTGAAAATCCAAATCATGTAAATCAATTTGAGTAATCATGATAAAGTGTTGGCATAACACTCAGTCCAAATGCAGATTAAAAAAAATTGTATGCTTGGGACTTGGAGAGAGAAAGAAAACCATGAAAAATAACGAAGAGGGAGCGATGCATTTCAAGAGAAAAGGAAACGTAAAGTATTTTTGTTCAAGTGTGCCGATCCTTTTTTGGTAGAGTTTAATCATGACCGTGTATTTTGATCCAACAGATGATATTAGCTCCTCTCATCTCTCATTTAAGTTACTCCTCTCACTTGATATGCCCTTATATATATATATATATATATATATATATATATATATATGTGTGTGTGTGTGTGTGTGGTGTTTCAAGTGAGAGGAGTGGCTACAATGAGAGGAGTAATTAACAGCCATCCGATTAAATCCTGCGGTTAGAGGAAGAAACAGTGGCCATTGGACTAGTTAGATGGCTGTGATTTAATTTACTCATCAGTGAGTCACGTGACTGTGTTTTGCTGAAGGACCAAACATCTTCCTCTCTCTTCGATGTTCTCCCTACATTCATGGTGAACTTCCTTTTGCCTGCATTCAACTTGACTCTCCCCTCTCGTGTCTGATAGTTTCGTATTTTCTCTCCTTGTTCCCCAAAACACTCTCTAAATCATTCTCTTGAAGGAAAAAAAAGGTCACTCTCGTTTTCCCTTTCCCCCTTCTTCAAAAGGGTATTCTCCTTTTTCCTTCAGTTACATAAAAATTTGTTCTTTATTTGAAATTCCTAATAAGTCAATTAAATTAAAAACAGAATATAATTCTAGAAACTATATGTATTTGCTAGTTTAAATTTGTAGTCCAAATTCAATTTAGATTTGCTGCTTTAGATTGTTGCCAATATTTTTTTACCAAGATGATAAAATATGATCGTTTAAGAAACCATTCAGCAATTATGTGGAAGTAAGAACAACAACAATCATGGTGTGTCTTTGTTTATTTTCTTTACGTTTGACTGTGGAAGAAGAAAAGATGCAGTTTTTGAGTTGGAACTGAAGGAGAAATGAAAGCGGCGCTTGAGAAGAGAAGAAACTAGAAAGGGAAATTAATCATATGGTTTCAATAGGTTTTAAAACTAAAATAATGTTAACCGTAGGATTTAATCGGATGGCTGTTAATTACTCCTCTCACCCTCTCATTGTAGCCACTCCTCTCACTTGAAACACCCCCTATATATATATATATAATTCAACGCAATTAAACTTGATATCTTTGGTTTACATGATATTAACAGTTTAGATTTAATTCAAAAAAACTTAATTGCAGTTTTGGTCCCCCTATTTTCTTCATTTTATAGAATTGGTCTCTCTATTTTAAAATTTGACAATTTTGGTCCCTATATTAAATATTTTCAAGGGAATTTTGTTACAATTTCATCGATGTTGATCGTTTTCCATCTTCAGAGCATATTCCATGATATTTAAAATTTATCACGTCACATTTTTATAGTTCAAAAATATGATGGAGGGACCAAGATTGTCGAATTTTAAAATAATGGGATCAATTCTGTAAAATGGTGAAAATAGGAGGACCAAAACTACGATTAAGCCAATTAAAAAATGTAATAAAATTATCCATCATTCTATGTGCAAAAATTTAAACCATTCATTGTATTGCAAGCTTGTGGCACAAGACAGGTTACACAATTCATAAACTTAATTTGGAGATTTTTTTTTTTTGACAAGTTGAGTTGGATTGGAACTTGTAGATTTGATGCCTTGATTGATATTCCCTTTTATATTTATGGTCTCATTGATTTTTACATTTCTTCGGTCTTTCTCACTAATAACTTAAAGAGAAATGATATTTGTACAACCACTCTTTGACAACTTATGAAACAACTCTCTCTCTCTTTCTCTCATACTCACATGTATTTTTTATTCTCTCTTCTTCTTTCTTTCTCTATTGTTTTTATCCAATAAGAAGAGAGAAAAAGTGATTGTCACAAAAATTGTCTAAGATTGATCGGACAAATATCATTCCTCTAACTTAAATGGTAGGTTGACTCCTTGTTTTAGAACGTCTGGAGATTTGCACCAAAAGGATCCATCTCTTCCTATGTCTCTATATGACTCATTAGTGCAACTCCAAGAATGCACATAGTTTCATGATTGGGAACATATTTGTAAACTCAAGAATGACGGGTGCAAGGCCTTTGTAATTTGTTCATTCTTAAAAAGGTTTGTCTCATGCATGATGCTTGCTTGGCGGATGATGTTTCAACCTAACAAAATTTAGATTCACATTCTTATGGATAAATATGATTGCAAGGATATGTTATTACTCCTTAATTTGACCCTTCACAATGATCTATTCCTATTTGGAAATGTATTACCAATATTCAACCTTTCATCAGTGCTGATCTTATTTCAACTCGTTTTTGGATGGACTTCTGGGTCCTAGGCCATGGTATTCTTAAGGACCATGTTTTCTCTTCTGCTTCCTTTGGTGAATAGGAATTCTTAGTTAACGTCAAAAAATGAAGTATTTAAAATTTCTTTCTTACACTATAAAATATAAATCTCAAATTGTTCTTTGTAGTTTTTTTTTTCCTTTCCAAACAATGCAAATTGGTAGATATTTATTTCAAAAACTTACACTTTGATCCCAACATGATTTATCGAATTTTCCAAAATTATTTCCTATAATTTTTGTTAAAATATCAGTCCTTCTAAATATTCAAAAAATTGCAAATTGTTCCTAAAATCTTAATCTAATTCATTGGTACTTGGCAACATTGGTTTAGCATGTTTTCAGTACTTATAAAGAATATCAATTTTTTGTCCCTCTAAAAAATTTCTTCAATTTTTAGTTTCTGATTTTATCATCTTCTTTTTTTATAAAAATTTATGTTTCGTGTTCCATACAACTTTTTTATGACATGTCATTAGTTTAATGATTAAACTATTTAATATTAAATTTAACAATTTAATCTTTATTTCAAATTTGTAAATAAATTAATAAAGATTAAATAGTTAACTTATTATTTCCCTAAAAAAAAAAACTTATTATTAAAAAAATCGATTAAAAGAATTAATCTACTGAAAATCAATTTTAATGATCACAAAATCAAACACATTTGTTCTTGAAAGAACAAAATTCAAACATATGTAATCTCATAAAAGAGTCTGAAAATTGATAAAAAAAAATATGGACGAAATAACCGAAAGAAAGGTCATATTCCCCCGTTTAAAAATGAGTCCCGCTTTAATCAATTACACACATATTAAGGAATGAAATAAAGTAGTCAAATGTCATAGTAATTTTACCAAATTATCCTAATCAACTATTAGTTTGTTTTTCATTAAAGAAAAAATAATACTTTGGAAGTAGTGTAACATAGTATTAATTGAAGGTACAATTGAAAAGAAAAAGTTATTATTGCATTGGAAACTGAAAGTGACATTCATTTTGAAACAATTTCTTTGGCTAAAACGACACTCATTTTGAAACGGATGGAGTAATTGATTCCGAAGATGTAAAATTGATTTTAACTTTTAGGTAAAATTTCCTTTAAAAAATTTTTTGGGTCAAATTAATTCAGCTTTGAGAATTGATTCTATTTGAAGTTGGGAATTGTATCACCTAAGTTCTAAATGAGTCCCACCAATAAACAAAGCATGTCAAACAAAAAGCGGAACGGAATGGACGATACTGTGTACGTAGTGTATACAAGTTATGTGTATCAGAGCTGGTTGACTCTTCTTATTTGTGGCGCTCGGGATATTGGACTGGAATTTGGAATCTCAAAGTTCCCCCGAAGGTAAAAAATTTAATTTGGCGTATCTGCAAGGGCTGTTTACCAACGAAAGTGCGGCTGCTCGACAAAGGCGTCACATGTCCAATGAATTGTGCTAGTTGTGATTCAGGGTATGAAGATTTTGCTCATGTTTTTTTCACTTGTCCATTTGCCATCCAAGTTTGGAATATGGCCTATGGGGTTCTATCCAACATGCTCTTTCAACTACCGCGTCAGCTACAAATGCTATTTTTTCACTACTTCAGAACTTGTCTGCTGATTTATCGCAACGATTAGCAACTGTAATATGGAGTATTTTGAAACACCGCAATCTTAGAGTTTGGGAAGATGTAATAGAAACTAGTGATTTAGTTGTGGAGCGAGCTCGAAAAATGGTTGTTGACTGGCAATTAGCAACCGCCCCTGACGCTATTGTTTCCACAGATCCCAGTTCGTCGTCATTGACCCTCAATGGGGGGCCTTCTACTTCGACATTACACAATGGCAGTCGATGGCAACATCCTATGCCGGGACGGTACAAATGCAACATCGATGTCGCTTTCTCTAACTCTCTCAATCGAACATGTATTGGTATATATATTCGGGAGTCAGACGGTAGTTTTGTGTTGGCAAAAACTGTGTTGCATCCTTGTTTTCTTCCGGTAGATGTGGGCGAAGCACTTGGTTTATACTTAGCTTTACAATGGCTCAGTGACATGCAGTTTGATAATGTGGATTTTGAAACGAATTCTAAGTTGACGGCTGATGCTTTTCTCTCTGACAAGAACAACACGTGTGAATTTGGTTGCATTATTACTTATTGTCGTTCTTTGTTTAACTCTTTATTTTCTAACTCTATGGTGGAGTTTGTTAGGCGACAAGCTAACGGGGTTGCTTATGCACTTGCAAGAGATGTCACGTTACTAACTAGTCTCGCTGTCTATTATGATATACTCATTGTATTGAATCTCTTATTATCAATGAAATGCTATAAACAAGTTTCCCTAAAAAAAAATATTGCAAAACGATTAATTTAATAAAAAAAATATTACTAGAGTTCAGTTAAAAATAAGATGCTTAAGTAAGATTCCAAAAAAATTTCTTCTCAATGGAATATTCCCTCCGTTTCTAATTATAAACAAAATTGACGTTTTTTATTCATTCAATTAATAATGTATGTGGTCCATAATATAAACTACATGGATCATTAATTGAATCGCCGTTAGGATGGTCTAAATATATCCAAACATACATTATTTTTAAGGGTCTTGCAAACCATTGCCTATGGTTAAGGTAATCAAAATTAGTAGCTTTACATTGGAAACAACGATTTATAAACTTTTTATAAGTTGACTTGACCACTTTTTATCATTTTCCAACACAAAATTTATATTTTTGTCCCTATTTTTAATGATCTAAAATCAATTTTTATAACGAGCTAACCAAACGTAAAGTAAAGTAAGTGATTTTGACGTGAACCGGATAAAAACAAAGTCATTTTCATTTAATTGTGAGAAAACATCTGTCTCCATCGTATTTGTGCCACCTCACCACCCATTGAGACAAAGATTCGTTCATCCTTTCCTCCACTGTGTGGAAGAGAGAGATCAGATAAAAGTAATCAGTTGAGTTGATCATTTGAAGAAGATGCCGTACGCGACGCCGGGAAGCTCCGATTACTTGGAATTATATCCAGAAAGAAAAATATCTTATTTCAAGAATCCCTACATTCTCGGAGTTACTGCTGCTGCTGGCATTGGTGGTCTCCTCTTCGGTTACGATACTGGTATGTAGCTAATCAAATCAATCCCCTTTCTTAAAATTGTATCTTGAATGATAAATCAAATATACTTCTGCGATGATGCAGGTGTTATTTCTGGTGCTCTTCTATATATTAAAGATGATTTTGATGATGTTCGTAATAGTAGCTTCCTTCAGGTACAATCTTTTCCGCATTATTCAGATTGTTTTGCCTACTTTCAATTCCAGATTGTTTTACATCTTTATGGTTGCTTGCAGGAAACTATTGTAAGCATGGCATTGGTTGGTGCAATTATTGGAGCAGCAACAGGTGGCTGGATTAATGATGCTTTTGGACGTAAGAAGGCAACACTTAGTGCTGATGTTGTCTTTACTCTTGGATCAGTTGTTATGGCTTCCGCGCCAGATGCATATGTTCTCATACTTGGCCGTCTTCTTGTTGGCATTGGTGTGGGTGTAGCCTCTGTCACGGCTCCTGTATATATTGCAGAATCCTCACCATCAGAAATAAGGG
This sequence comes from Medicago truncatula, assembly GCF_003473485.1. Taxonomy (NCBI): domain Eukaryota; kingdom Viridiplantae; phylum Streptophyta; class Magnoliopsida; order Fabales; family Fabaceae; genus Medicago; species Medicago truncatula. The sequence goes on along the minus strand of NC_053044.1, from coordinate 41,461,248 downwards.
GTTCGTTGGTTAGCACAAATGTGCTTATGATAACTGGTGGACAGTTTCTTTCTTACCTCGTAAATCTTGCCTTTACCGAGGTTAGACCTATCTTTCTTTGCATTCTTTAAATCTCATAGTAATGCTAACACTACTTGGTAGTCAACTTGAGTAGACAAAAGTTTCTGTGGAAGAGACCTAGTTTAGTAGTATGTAAGAATGTGTCTGGATTATGTTTCTTTTGATCATCATATAGAGGTTTAAAGAGGTAAAGATCTCTTTCTAGACTTTCCAAAAGGTCAGAAAACATTGGCAGAAAAGGCTTAAGAGATATAAAAAGCATATATAATGGAGCATAAATCACATATTTTGAGGTTATCTTTTATGATTATTGTTGTGTGAGGTTTAAAGTGATAGCATATATTGTCAGGAGGTTTAAAAATGTCATAAATGATAAACTTTTGGATTACTATTCCTGTTGAAACAAAATCCAATGCTTGATTTTTTTTTTCCTGTCTTCAAATAAATGCTTATTTCATACTCTTTCGCAAAAATTGCTTATTTCATATTTGTTGGCACATAAGAATTCCGTTTTTGCAGCTTGAAGGGGCAACATTCCCATCAAGATATATATTGGGACAGCATCACTGAAGGAATTCTTCTGTTCTTTTCTGCCTAATTTAGTGATTTATGGTTATTTGATTTTTTTTAATTGCATGCTTCTCTCTGTCTCTCTTACATATAAAGAAAAGTTGAGTAATACTATTGCAGTCCCCTTTCTAGTCTAAAGCTTCTATTCACGCAGTCCCCTAATCCTATTGCCTGTTTTCATTAACGTAATATGTACTAGGTGAACGTGAGATAACCCAAACCATCCTTTGTGAATCTGATTTACCACCATTTCCTGTAGTTTTCTCTGCAATTGAATACTAAAAGAGTTTCCCTTCCATTTCTTTGTCTTCTTTCAGTGTAGAAAAATAAAATCATGAAAAAAATGTCGAAAGCTTTGTGAATTCTTTTTTTCATCTTCTTGATGAACTTGTGTAATGGATGTTAGACCTTAGTGTAATCTCTTCTACTATCAATTGTCAGTTTGTCACCTAAATGAGCTTAAATTATATGACTGCTGAAACAGTTTGTAAGTTAACTATTGTGATGCCACCAATAGTCAGGAACTAGTAAGCTATAAGTGGCATGTTTGTGGGAAACCATACGGGTAATGTTTTACAGACAATTATTAAGATCTAAATTTGATACTTTAATCTGGTTGGGAATATAGGAAACACCAACCTCTATCTTAGAGATTGATCTTATATAAAAGAATTTTCTTTTTAGAATTTTATAGTTAAAGTCATTAAAGGATGTGCCAACATATCATTGAGTGATAATGTAAGACATTTTTAGAATCACCATGTACTCAAAATGGGTAAACTTTTTATATATCTAAAGAATCATGAGGGCTTTAATGTTCTTCAAGCAACAATTGTTGTAGCGAAAGGCTAAATAGTTTTTATTTTTTGAAGTTATATTTGGATCAATTGTATTGTTGTTAACTGTTAGGATTTTTCTTTAATTATTTGAGAAATCACCTAATGAAATTTTAATAAAGCAGGTTCCTGGGACATGGAGATGGATGCTGGGAGTTGCTGGTTTGCCAGCTGTTATTCAGTTTTGTGTCATGCTTTTCCTGCCTGAGTCTCCAAGGTGGCTTTTCCTGAAGGTGAAAAACTTCTTTTTTTTTTTATGCATTACGTTTGGACTATTCCTCATTCCTTGAATGCTTTCCTTATGCTAAAAGGTATCTTACACTGGTATCTTTTATGTACAGAATAGGAAAGATGAAGCTATTTCCGTGCTTTCCAATATCTACAATTATGAACGCCTAGAAGATGAAGTCAATTACCTCACAGCTGTTTCTGAGCAAGAAATGCAGAAACGAAAGAACATTAGATACATGGATGTTTTCCGATCAACGGAAATCAGAAATGCTTTTTTTGTTGGGGCTGGACTTCAGGTTATTGAAACAAGTTTAAATTTTCTGTTTTTAAATTCCACTTTCTCGTGACTTGCAGTGCCAATATGGAACACCCCTTTTGTTTTAGAGGATTAATAGGTCTACTTTAATAAACTGTTTATTTGTGATTTTAGGGCTATACTTTTTGGTTCTACTTAAAGAAACAAAATCAAAAACTTCAACTGTAGTTAATTAGAACAAACTGGCAGGGAAATCATAATGAACTTCCATATCTTATTTCAATGGGCATGATTATGATTGTAAAGAATTATTAAAACACTATCCATAATTCTTTTTCAAATGCCAAAGTTACAGTCAGCTGCAAACAGCTTTCTATAATTTCAACACTCAAATGATATATCTGTAGATATTGAATGCATGTGACTACTTGCATCTTATGCTGTGTAACTTCTCCCATATTTTCATTATTATGCAGGCTTTTCAGCAGTTCACGGGTATCAGCATAGTCATGTACTACAGCCCCACAATCATTCAAATGGCTGGGTTTAATTCCAATCAGTTAGCTCTTCTTCTATCTCTCATCGTTGCTGGCATGAACGCTGCTGGAACAGTTCTTGGCATTTATCTAATTGACCATGCAGGGCGAAGGAAGTTGGCCCTCTCAAGCTTGTCTGGTGCAACTGTAGCGCTGGCAATCCTTTCTGCAGGATCTTACCTTCAATCATCTGACCCCACAAATAGAACCTATGGGTGGCTAGCAATTATTGGGTTAGCCCTTTATATTATTTTTTTCGCTCCAGGAATGGGACCGGTGCCATGGACTGTGAACTCAGAAATCTACCCTGAAGAGTTCCGAGGTGTATGTGGGGGCATGTCAGCTACTGTAAACTGGATTTGCAGTGTGATAATGTCTGAGAGCTTTCTTTCAATTTCTGATTCCGTTGGCCTTGGTGGTAGTTTTGTGATTCTTGGTGTTATATGCGTGGTTGCTTTTTTCTTTGTGCTCTTGTTTGTGCCAGAGACGAAAGGATTGACATTTGAAGAAGTGGCCCTCATATGGAAGAAGAGAGCACGGGGTAAAGATTATGACTCACAGAACCTTCTTGAGAGAGGAAGCCAGTTCTAAGTGTTTCATTTGTGAACTGCGGTGTTATTGGACGCGAGCTAGGAAACTATTCAGACATTTGAGTTGTTAGCTGCCATATTATGGGATGGTGGTTGTAGCTTTTGTGATCATGATTTGTATTGTTACAAAGACATTATTGGTAATTTGGTATGATTGATATGTGGGATCTTGATCTTCCATAGCTTTTTGGGAGAATTATAATTTAGGAAATTTTGCAAACTTATCTTCGATATAAGAATTAACCGAAATAATGGTTCATGGTTGGTTAACTACCAACTCCATTAACCATGTATCCCGATTTTGGTTGATAACCTTTTCAATTAAAGAGATGTTTGCTACTTCCGAAGTTAGGAATCTGCCAAGAGTAGTTAATTTAGTAAGAGATAGAATGTGTTCTTGGCAAATAGGAAAATTAAGTAGACTTGTGTGCGATTGACTACTTTTGTGATATATGTATGGTATTTGATGCTTGTTGTATATTGCATGTGCTTATTAAAAAGTGAAATCTAGGGTAGTGATATTTTCTTTGGATAAAGTTAGTACTATTTATCTCGGACCCGGATTCCCCGTTACGTGGTGTTTGGCGTCTCGACCGTTAATCAAAATTGGACGGTTCAAATTGCACACAAACAAAATCAATTGCAAACTATTTCGGCTGCCAATTCCAAAGCAAATAACTAAGCTGAATAACTGTGACACTGTCTAATCCAAATTTGTATCTTTTGAGTTGTACTTATGGAGCAATGTATGTTTAATCTTGGGGTTATCTCTATTTTTCATAGTAGAAACCAAATAATAATGTGAATGCATTCGTATTAGTTATTATTTTCGAAAATAAAAGGTTCCACTTGCAGAAGGACCCGAAGAGAATGGGCAGAGAACTCAAATGTCCAATCTGGTATGAATCACCTATTCAATTATCCTTTTTTTTCCTCTTTCTCTATTGCTATTCCTTTTGCTAATTCACTTTGCATTCTCATTCTTCAAACAGTTGGAGTTTGCTACATTCTGCAGTTTCACTCACCCGGAATCAACTTTTCTGCAAGTAATACACATTACACACCATTCAATTTCCTCTCTTCGTCTTTTCAACAATGTGTTAGTCAGTCATGTACTACTTTCACTTCAAATTAAATTTGCATGTGTTGCTTTCTAAATTTATATTTGCCTTGCTAACTATTGAGAAATCTAATATACGGAAAGGAAAAGATTGCACATTTTACAGAAAGCATTGTACACTTTTATGCTTTGATATTATTAAAGATCATGTTACAGTTTGAGAAAAACAATGCGAAAGTGATGATGATTCTGGTGCAATGTGTAAAAGGGTTCAGATGAAAGATTTCTTAGAAGTATGTCAACAATTATTTAATTGAGAATCTGATATTTCCACTACTAAAATTGTACATTGAGAAATGTATTTATAGCCTGGAACTGTTAGAGGTATTGTAACAGAACCTAAAGCACAAACTCTCACACAGACACCTGACACGACACAAACACGCCGACACTGCTAGCTAATTTTTAAAATAGGGAAATGCTAACGAGTGCCCGAGACACTCTTTAGGGGTGGTAAGTTTTTATGAAAATTTGTGTGATTAATCCATTGAAAATTGAAAATGTTTGACTTTCTTAAGGAATAATTTCTCAATTTAGAATGCTTAAAGAGTGCCTCGAAGGCACTCGTTAGCATTTCCCTTAAAAATGCAGGACACCGACACCGATATATATATATATATATATATATATTTATTTATTATAATTAAATAAAAATATTATCTAAAAAAGATCTAAATGGAGCATGTCTATATATGTGCATCTTAATTGAGCAACTATGTTTACTAAAAAAAAGTTCTTAAGACAAAATACGACAAATTTTCACCTCATTGACCCAAATACTATACCGAAAAGATAAAAATGTTGTTCATTCATCATCACTACTTCCACACATCTTTAACCCCCATAGAAGTGTTTGAGAAGTGTCCAAACAGTATTAAAGTGTGTCAAAGCATTAGAAAAAATTGTTGGGACACATGTGGTACAGTACAGGTATCGGATACCAACACATGTCGGACATCGAGACAAGCCTGTCAGATGTATTCATGCTTCAGAGAACAGAACTAACCACAAGCTGACCTAGTAGCTAATAGTAACTGAAAGACCCATTGCTGACTAACTCAGCATGGGTGCATAGAAGGGCTGGGCTGCATCAACAGAGATATGCAATTGGGCCTGAGCAAATTGTAGAGAACATGCATGCACGTACAGACATTTTATGCAAGCAGAGGGTAGAGCGGGAAATCTGAATTTGTCAAACAGTCTCAGTTTGTCTGAGTTGAGTGCATCTGTCACAGTCACATGATCTTAAGATATAGATTGCAGGCCACCCGCGTGTCATGGTCGGAACATTTTCTCCGACAAAGAAAATGTTTTTGCAGCTGCCAGAATTGGGTTCAGAGATAATTGACTGTACAGTGTACACAAGTTGTCACCGCAAACAATTGGTGGTAATGAAGGGGTCAATTATGCATCCAAAGGACCTCTGCAGTGGTGCCAGAGGCAAGGCTGTGGTTTTCTACCTCACTGTTGGACTGCTTCTAGCAATGTTTGTTTCTTGGCCCACCATGAAAATAAATTGGGACCTAATAACCTAATAGAAATAACCTAGTCTTTAGGCTTTGTATTATCTACATATAGGATGATTGTAATTAGTAGAATGGTTGAATTCAATGAAAAAATCTTTTGGAAGTGAAATGTATATCAAAATGAAGAAAGAGTGTCATTTTATATGCTTGAATAATCCAATCATGATAACGTGAAGATATCGATGTTCCTCCCACTCATCTAGTATTAGGAGAGATGAATCTTGCTCTCATTGTTCACTTGAACTTTCTAGAATGATGAAGAGTCTAACTAATCTTTGTAAGTTCATAATCACAAAGATTGTTGAAATACAATGCTAGTAAGTTTTTTTTATTAACCGAGTCCTTGCACTTTGAAAAAGAATGACAAGAAGGAAATCAGAAACTCAGACAAGAATCAACAATCGGTGTAAAATAGATATAAATATCTTAAGTTAAGGCCTTAAGTATTAGAAAGAATGCATGTATGTATTTGGTCTAAATACATGCATTTTTTGCTAATATTCAAAGCCAGAGGGAGTACGTTAGTAAAGACTATACTATACTCAATAATATGGAGTCGACTGCGATGACGCATTTCCTCCCTTGAGTAGTTATGGTCATGTAGTTGAATTTTATACTAAAAGATTCAAATTCAAAAGTTTTGTAACTTGGCATTCATGGACTAAAAGTAGTCATCAAGAAGAACCATGTTTCAAAAGGAATGTTAGAAATTAGAGCAACTATGCTAGTGGGTTAATTAATTAAACTTGATTCTCTTCTATTATATTTCTAAATTTACAAATTTAAGTTTACAAATTTAAATGAAATAAATTCACTCATGTGTTACATAACTTACATTCAAGAGTTGTCTTGAATAGTTTTAAATTGCGATACACAAAAACCACTATTAGTTGAGTAACATAGAGATTTTGGAAATTCCGCAAGTTGCAATCTTCTACTTTAGCTAAGATCGTGACATAACTGCATCTTTGATCTCAAACGCAATTTAAAACTGGCTATAAATAGTCGTGTATGGATGTACTAGTATATATTTGTAGATTTTGTGTCCTAGGTTTGTTTGAATTGAGTGAAACACAGCTGAGGAAAGGGTTGGTTGAGTGCATCTGTCACTTGATCTTCAGATGTATGTGGGCCACCAAGAGTGTCATGGTCAGAACCTTTTCTCGAATAAAGAAAAGGTTTAACTTCATGCGTTTAGTTTTCAATTGTGTATAATGAATGAAGGGGGGCTGCTATGTAAGGAAATTCTGCACACAGAGGACCTCTGCATGCAGTAGTGTTGTCTTATTCTGCCTCTATGGCGGATTTAGCAGTGTTTGTTTCTTGGCCTACCATGAAATTGATATCTAGGATTTGCATTGTCTACCAACAGGAAGATTTTAATTAGTAGAAAGGTTGATTTCAATGAAATGTCTTTCAAAATGAAGAAACTGTTTCATTTTTTTGCTTTGATAATCCAATCGATCTTCGTAAGTTCGCGGGGATTGTAAATATATAATACTATTTATGAGAAATGTTAAAGAGATCGTCGAACAATAAATGCATGTATACTTGGTCCAATTACATGCATTTTTTTGCTAATATAATCAACTTTTAAAAGAAATGATAGAAATTAGAGCAAAATGCAAGTCGGTTAGTTGATTTATAAACTTGATTCAACCCTTCTTTCATAAGTGCTATGTATATATTTCTAAATTTTTAATTTTACAAACTTAAACGAAGTAATTCGTTCATTATGTTACATTTCTTATATATATAGTTTTAAATTGTGATACGCAAAAACCACAATTATGAGAGTAATATAAAGGTTTTTGAGGTATTCTTAACTGTATAATTGCAGCTGTATTAGTTGAAATTTTCTACTGCATGCATTTAAGATTGTGACTACATGCATCTACCATAATTAAGGCATGTATAAATGTACAAGTAAGTATATTTGCGTCCCCATTTCTTGTTATAACTTTATTCTTTTCGTATACTAAACCAACCTGGGACTGCAATAGGAAACTGCAGGATTAATTGCTAGTAGTATTCTATTCTATACCATGATCCATCCATCCTTCCCATTCCCAATGTGAAACTTATAAAAAGGCATGGATAATTAAAGGTGAAGGGGTAGCTCTTACTTACTGTCCCACCACAAAGAATCCCCCATTGATGAATGAACCTCATTGAATTCAGAGTTCCAATCACATTAATAATTGATGTTAACTCATCTCTTGCTTTCCAATTGAAAGATACCTGTTAATAATTAACAAATACCTTAAAGTGTTTTACAATTAGACAAAAGTTCACAACCACTAGAATTATAGAACAATTATTGAGCAAGTGTTACTATTTATAGATACTTGTCGGTGAGTTTTTTTGTCCTTGATATTTTGGGTAAGGGGCTTCTAGTAAACTTAAATAAGGACAAGAGGTAAGTAAAATCTAATTTAAAATGGTCATATTAACTTGTGTCGCAAGTAATAAAAACATAATTTTTCTTGTTAAAAAAAAAAAGTAAAAACATAAATTTTGTATTGAAAAGCTAAGTTTTAAGCTTCTAAGATATCAAATGCACAATTTGCAAGACTAAATCTTTATGTTTGATTTCTTAACTTGTGTTCTTGGGACACAAGTTAAAGTTTCTAATAAAAATTTGTTGATACCAAAATTTAAATTCAGGTTTTTCTAATGTTTCATCTTTACCAAAAACTCCTTAAACATTTGAGTTCGTTTAAAACTTGTGTGTTATTTATTATGGAAGGAAAATAGACATCCTATAAAATGTTAAATTTTATTTGAAGTCAAGTTACTTGTATTGTTTTTATTTAATCTGATGCATGATGATGAATAACTTGTATATACAAATTGGTAGCTGATATGGAAGCTCTTGTTAGATGACTTATAGTTATCTTGATTTTAATCAGTACAATTGGTTATTGAATTATAAGTTGTATGTATTATAAGAGTGAATTGATATTTTTTAAAAATATTGAATGAATGAGAGGCCTGTTTGTGCTGCCGACAGAGGAAAGATAGAGACAAAGTTGCTATCAAGAGTCATGTAGGAACATTTTAACTGCATCGAAAAAGACAACTTCTTTCTTATGGCGGTGGCAAATGGAAAAATGCCCAGTTACGTGATTTTCAATTTATTGGCTAAAAAGAACTAATTGTCAAAGAAGAATTTCCTCAATCATTCAGAGCAGAAAAGAGAAAAATAAATTATGATTATCAAATCTATTCGAATCGAATAATTAGTTACCAAATCTCTCTAATACTAAATCCATTGTTGGATCATAAATATTTATCTCACAAGAAATTTAATTGTTGAACAAAACATAACGTGTGAAACATCTTTTGAATAACACATTGGATTCTCAAGGGTTGTTTAGTACATAGACATTCACATAGTCTCATAAGTCATAACTATGACTCTATGAGGAAGCAGGACTTGAAGTACATGTCGTTTTCTGTCTCATCTTAAATTGTTATTAGCGTCAAATATTGGGCTCCATCAAGCAATAAGCATATTCTTCAATAATGGCTTTTTACAAAAGCATTGCTAATTGCACTTAATTTGTATATTAAGCTTGTAATAATCAACAAAGTAATAGTTCACACCTCCGATTTGCATTAATTAAATTGCACTTAAAATATACTTGCAATTAACGTATTCTCTTCAATCTTCATCCATATCCAATTTCATGTTGCATTTTATATATGAAGTACGTACTTGTATCATGAAAATAATTGATTTTCTGCTCGGGGTTCACATTCACATTAATTACTAATAATGATTCTGATTTTGCGTACTTTCCCTACCAAAAGAGCTTGTCTTCTTAATTATTGAAAGATACATGAAAAATTATAAACAGATTCTAGCACAATTTTTATAAGCCAGTTAGTTGGGATTTAGAAATCAACTTTATCCCAAAGCAACGAGTTGAATACTACATTGCAATTTAAGCAAGATCAATTCATTTTTTTAATCTAAAGACATAAAAGGCATAGCTCATTATTTTGCCAAATTATTTCAGTCGATCTCAGGCTGTATCATATTTATTTCCTAGAACTTTTTAAAATATGTTGATCATAAATTATGTTAAATAGAACATACGCTCTCTCAATTTCAAAATGAGTGCATTTAGTATAAAAAAAAAAAATCAAAAGGAATGTCATTTACTCTCTTTAATATAAGAATAGTTTTTTTTTCCCGATTCCGCCCGCTAATAATTATTGAGTACCCTATTTCAGAAACATTATACTCAATTTACATTTATAATGATGAAAAATACATGACAATGAATTAAAAGTTAGTTTAATAAAAGTGTATTAATGTCTTTAATTTGACAATATTATTGTACTTTTCAATTTATGTATAAAAACTTTAAATACCATTCATTTTAAAATGAAGAAAGTAACAATGATCTAATACGCATGCACAAACTATATGTTAGCAAGTTAAATTTTAAGATTTTGTTAGAAGAATATTTGGATGGGAAAACAAACCACATTGTCATTATTTAAATTTGCCGTATATATCACACCACTCACAAAGATCAATTAATATATAGTTTATCAAAATATTAATGGTAATTAACGAGTAGCCCATGTGATGATGGAGATACTATATGATTTTGAGGGAACAAAGTAAAGGACACAAACAACTAACCACAAAACTCCATTTCAAAGGCACCCTATGCCCTTGGGTTATGAACTTTCTTTCATGGTTCCCTTCATACGTGGTAATGGCATTTTTTAATGGAAAATGACATCGTGTACACGTCGCATTGGGTCCATCAGTTCTGAAAACCCCAGATTTCTAAAACTTGCTTCTTATTTATACACATGTAAGTACATTAATCGATGATGTTGTGAATTGATTGTAAAAACCACACCAATAAAATTTGACGCGTGGAGCAAATTAATACCAAGTAATCAAATAAAGTGGGTAGCAAATAATTAAACAAAAGTAAACAACAAGAGATAAAAGGAAGAAGGAGAACACAAGAATTTGTTTACGCAGTTCGGTCTAATGATGACCTAGTCTGAGGGAGAGAACATCTCTCTGTTCCACTATAATGATATGAGTTTCTTTACAAAGAGATATTGAGTTACAAGAATCAGTCTTCAAACTTAATTCTACCCAAGTCCCAGCCTCTTCCCGTGACCAAGAGACTCAAACCTAATGGTGTTTTGTTCAAGGTGAATCAAAACAATCTCAACCCTAGTGTTGTTGCCAAGAGAAATTCTCTATAAACCCTAGTTTGTATGTTGACTTCTAAATCCTGTTTTCTACACAGTGTATCATTTGATACAAGGCTTTATATTTATAGTGGAAAGTAACCCTTAAAATATGAAACAAATCTTCACTGAAAATACATTTATGTTATTTCCTTCAGCGTACCATCGTGCCACGTTTCGATTACATCGTGGCGCGTTATGATGCCATCGTGCAACGTTACGATTCCATCGTGGCACGAATTTTCCAGTGACTTGCTTCAACAATCATGACATGTTGCTTATCCATCATGACACGTTTCTCCAGATTACTGATTTTAAGTTAACTCTCGCAGATTATATATAAACCTCATCCAAATTGTAACTTTTTTGAATGATAGGTCCATTCCCATATTATCGATTTTAAGACCAAAAAAAAATATTGACCTAAAGATTAAGTTAGTATACAGTTTAGTTTGATGTAGATTGTTGTTGGAACACTAGCAACAATAGTGGAAAAGTTGGATATAATAGACATCTTAGTAAGAGTTAGTGTTGGTATGACTTACAAATGTCTCACATTGGAGAGTCATACTACGTAGTAAGTGTTTATATAAGTTGGGAATGACCTTGCCATTGGGGTATCCACTTTTGCGAACAAGTGAGCGCTTAGAAATTATATATATTTCACACTCGCGACGCCGCCATCGAGCTGGATTTGGGTCAAAAATTTTTTTTTTTTTTGTTAATTTAATCATTAATCCAAACGCACTTATATGTAACAAATCCAACAGAGTATCCATAAGGCTCCGGATAAGTGATCATCTGATCAGTCTAAGGGTGCTTTGAATTACATCCATACCAATAATTAACTTAATGCACAAGAAAGAGATGCATCTTATTTTGAAATTTTATAACGTCAGAAGCCTCATTTAACCAAGAGTCTTCCGCGTTACATATTTATGGAACAACTAGAAATATGCAATTTTGCAATTTTGTGTAATATGCTTGGAACAACTAGAAGAAAAAAAAAATCACATTTATTTAGTGTGCGTGAAGGAGTCATATCTCCCTAAAATGTGGTCAAGATTCAATTGGATGGTAAATAAACCTCTCTAATCCGGCATATTTCTTATGGGTTCGACGGGAAAAATTTATCTACAAAGCCTTTATTGGCTCATGTGATTTGTAGGCCACAAACGCACGATTCTATCGCATAGTAAAAATATCGATTCCACAAAGACTAATGTTGATTACCAATTATCTTTCCTAAGTTAAGTAGCTAAAAAGATTGATTTTTTAGAACTTGATTGTTGGTAGAAAATAAACAATAGTAATACAAAAGCGTCAAAGGATTGTGATTTCATCACAATGATAGAAAACCCAATCTCAATGCACTTTGTTTTCTATGAATATCAAAGTTCTAGAGATGAGGTAAACCAATGTAACTTTATCCTGTTTCAGAGATGGATAAACATGTTTTGAACTAACGAGACATCCTATTTTCATGGCGGGATTGTTGGTAAAACCCGTTAACCGTCAATATTACCCGTTAACCTTCAATATTACCCTATATCACCTTACAAGAAACTAGAATACTTTCATATTTCAAATCTATTGTTCTATCTTATAGGCTTAACACCAACCTTTAGCTTTAAGTTTGTAGGTTGGTGCCTATGATAATGAATCATGGTTTTATGATTATCCTCTAATTGTTGATATCAACTTCACATTTCAATCCATAATTTCATACTTACAATGTTGATTAGGAACAATAAGATAGAATTAGAAGGTTTTGAAATTCAAGAAACAAGAAAGAAATGTGATTATGGAAAGCCTAGCTATCATTAGACTTCTTTCCGTATTTCCAAGACTAAATGGATTTGCTCACAAATGCTCATTATAAATGTTTTTGCATGAATCCTTTGACAACCAGTCTTGCCTTACGCCTTAAAGGTTCACTTTGATCTTGAAAACCGTTTTCCATCAATAGAATTTCTTGCCATTTTGTTACTAATTTAGTCCCATGCAACTTTTGAACTTTCTGCATCAACATTGTACCACTTCGAGTACTTCATGGATGCCCAATCACTTTCATTTGAATGATTTTTCAATCTCAATTCTTTCCATCAAGAGCTTCTTTAATTTGGCATGGAGGTAGTAATTAGGTTAATCATTTGACATTAAGATACAAGATTTTGTTCACTGACCGAACCAGGGGTGGCAAGGGGGAGCCACGGCCACCCCATCTTAATTTTTTTTTATACCTTGAAATTTGACAGAATTCAAATGTGTTGCAGGGGTGGCAAATTCGACTTTATATATTATGTAGTTTAAATTTTGAATGATCGATTTTTGGTATATTACAACTTAAATGTGTTGATGGCGGCCACCCCAAACTTTTTTATCCGACTCCGCCACTAAATTCTCTTGTTCATTCTCCTAACAATCCATTAAATATTAGTTACACGTACGGGTAAAGATTCTCACGGATGTAAGAAGTAAGGTCACGTTTAGCATGGGAAAGCTGCTTTTTTCCCACCATGGAAAAGTTAGTTTTTGACCATTAGATCAAACCAAGAACACATCCTTATCATACTTCCTCATCACTAGATTTTCTTCTTTTGTCTTCAACCTCACAACCATTAACCAAGACGGTGATAACAAACAACATCGTCTTCATCATGTTCTTAAAAAAAAACCAGAAAAAGTAAATTAAACAACAAATTTTTAATTTTAGTTTGGCGCATTTAATTAAGAGTATTTAAAAGATTATTACTCCCAAATATCTTCATCTTCTTCTCACAAATATCTTCGTCTTCTACCTATAGAAATATGTGTTTTATTAATTTCTGATAAACTCCTCCATTTTTTTTCCTTCTTGTTCTTCTTCAAACAACCCATACTATAACAGCAAGAGCACAGTTTCGGATCTGCATAACCCTTTCTTTGTTCTTGTTGTTTTATTTTTCTTTCACCGAAAGCACTGTTCATCGTCATCTTCATCATTAGATGGGTTGCCCCCAACCCATTTTTTGACCCGATTTAAATTGTGCATTCTGGGCATCGATTTCAGATTCTAAAAACAGAATTATTATATGAATGCTTTTAAATACTAAATTTGTATGTTAGATGGGTTGAAAGTATTCAAACTGTGCATTCTATTATAAAGATGATTCTTTTAATATTGATAGAGAAAACACATAAGTCCATTGATATTGCATAATGTTGAATTAAAGGAAAGATGGTGGTGGAAGATGATGTGGAAAAAATTGAGTGTTGAGAGATCATGGTAAAATTTTGTTCCCTACTTAATTCAATGGTTAAAAACTAACTTTCCCATATGTAAAGTTTTGTCCCATGTTACTGCCAGAAAAAAAAATTCTAAAATAAAAATAAATGATTTCTAGTTTCTAAAATTAGCTATTGAAAGTTTTCGTCTTTGTTATAGGAAGTAGGTACTGTGCGTCAATAAAAACGTCTAGAACGTACTTGTTACAACGCGTCATGTAATTATTCCCAGAATGGACTCTAGCTGTAAAGGATAAGAAGAATTACCATATATCATGCTTCAAATACCGCCAAAATTATGTGTTTGTTGCTGTCATCTATTCTGTTTATATATACATGAAGAATGTTTATGTTTTTGTACAAATTACCAAATTGAACACAAATACGCATTTGATTTTGGGCTTTTTAATGGTTTCTTTCGGTGGATTGGAGGTGGTGGAAGCTAATTGATCTTTTGGATAGGAGCTTTTTGGAGGTGGATCAACTTTGGTGTTTAGGACGGGAAGTTTAATTTTAATGGGTGTTTTTTTTTTTGTGAGTGGTGACGATGAGTGGTTGGATATCGTTTTAACAGTGGTCGTTTTCATGAATTGGTATGTTTTAAGGTGTTTATTTTCGGACATTCCGCCTATATACGGCACATTTTGTTTGTATTCTCAGTTTCGCTGATCTTTATTCGTCTTGAACAATGATTTAGTTGTTTAATAAAATTTGATGTTAGAAAAAAAATAAAGTGAAGTGTTAGGTTTGATCACTTTCACTAAAAAAAAATGGATCAAAGTAATACAATAAAGTATTATATTTATGTTATTAGATAAATATATATACAAACCTACATTAAATAAAGTAGTGCCATAAATATAATAATTTATATTTTTACTGAATTAAAATACCAGTACTACAAATATATACGTTGAATCTATTTAATACAAGTGGGGCTAATATATAATGGATAATTTATTAGACATGATTTATGACAACCTCATGCATGGAATCAGAATCCAATGCAATTCCCAGCGATTGGAAGAGTAAGTTTTGGGTAGAAGGATGAAAGAGATGTGTGGGATACAAGTTCTTACACTAGATGATCATGTTTTTTTTTATTTTTATTTTATAAAAGTACAAGAAGATTTAAAACTTTCGTATATCGATGAACAAAGGTGACAAACAAGTTGTACTACAAGTTTGATTTTATTCAAGTTTCGAGTCAGTCCAAAAATATTGATGATTTAGACAGCCGACTAGAGACCACCCTCATCCATATTTACATCAATTTCTAAGTCCAAATAATAGTACTACTATTAGAACGTAAGTACAAATTAACCAAGTTTCCTAATTAAGACTAAGATAATTAAGCAACCAATTATTTTTTTTATCAAACTTAACTTCTATGAATGAATAATGCATTATTCAACGTCATGACCGGAAAATGTTGTAACAACATAAATAAAGATGCTAACTATTTATCTAATACTATTATTAGATAATTAATAATGATAAATGTGAAAAGGATCGAATTCTTAAACATTGTCGGTGGGCATTTGTCACATTCGCATAATCTTGAAAAATCTAAACAATTATCTTGGTCGATAATGAGGTTGAAAATTCTGGGCACATTCAGAATATGAACCCTTTGACTTCTAAGTAAATCTGATCAACCACCATTCAGTATAATCGTTTTTGATCAATGCAGAATTTCTTCTATATTATTTGGGTTTGGTTATTGGCCAAACCAGCCAAACATGTTACAAAATGCTCTTATAACAAACAATTTAACAGTACTGCTATTAAAATATTAAAATAAATAATGTAAAAAAAGAAAACGAAAGAGCAAGAAGAATTGAAGAATTCACTTGTCTGGTGTTTGTTATATATTATCATGCCCACAAGCTAATGAATGCCATATGGTAGCTTATTGGCTTTGTGAATTTAATTAATTAGACTAGAGGGTTGACATATTGGCACGTGAAAGGCACATGGTCTAAGTGCAAGTATTTCTCCATTTTCATAGCTGGCATTGGCAAGGCCCACGCAGCACAGTACTTAATACAACAATACAAGTAGGGGTTATAATATGACTTTGCAATTACATTACCATAATTAAGAGGTTTAAATACACTATGGTGCTTTATTAGTAAAACAAAATTATAGCCATATCCTTGCTAACTCTAAAAGTTTAGAGTATCTTATCAATAACTCAATTTGAAACTAACTTTTTATGATGTGAAATTATATTTAAGGACTAGACATCACTTTTTCATAGGAATAAATTTACATTTGATTGATGAAATTTAAATTTAAAAAGTTGTAATTACATTTTAAATTTAACTTAGCAATAACACATTATTTGTCTATTTTAACTTCGATATCCAACTTAAAGATCATTTTTACCATCCAATAGCAGAGCTCAATTAAAATCAGTGTAAAAGTTTATATGAACAAATCAAGCATAAAATTTGTTAGCATTTAGAGGATTTAAACACGATTATTAAGGATAAATAATACTCCAAATCTACATTGACATATCCACGACCTTCAGGATCAGAAATAACACATTATCAAATATTAACAAGTGTACTTAAGATTGTTTGTTAGTTGTTAGTATACTATAACTACTGGTAGCTGTGAAGCCCCGATACTTTAAAATGGATGACGTACCGTATCCCCTGCGTATCCTGCACCGAGACCTGCCCGATATTTCCCGATACGTATCCGGAGAGTATCCAAATATTAAATTTTATTTTTTTAAAAAATAATTATCCGATACTTTCCGATACATCCCGATACGCACGGATACTTGTGTTTTTTTTTATATTATTTTGATTTCTGTTTTTTTTTTGTGTAAAAAATAAGAATAAAAACATTATAAACGTTAGTTACTTGTTAGTGTTAACTCTTAGTACTGATGTGTTCTTTTTTTGGATATAGTGATTCTTTTTTGGATCGATATAGTATAGCACTAACAAGTTCCTTTTGGATATAGTGTAGCATTGATGTATAACACTGCTGGTGCTCTTTTTGGTATATATTGCGTATGTAATTACCACTCTCTTAATCATCAATATTATATTTATATTAATGTGATACGAGCCTGGTTTCTTGTGTTTGTTAATATACTTGCATAATAAAAAAATAATTATAATTATATAATACATTTAATTATATAATTTTTTTTATTAACGTATCCCAGCCATATCGTATCTTGATTTTTGAAATTTTTCCATATCAACGTATCGGTGCAGTATCGTATCCGTATCGTATCTCGTATCCGGGCTTCACAGAAGTATGGGAGGTACTACAAATACAATAGTAGACCAACAAAAAGAAGTTAATTTAACTATAATTAATATTTACACACTAAGCATTATTACTACTAGCACTTTCTAATTTCTATGAGTGTGTGTGTGAAGTAGAAAAAGAAAGTGGTCTCCAACCAACACCAACCCATCTCTGTCTCTCTTTCCTCCTTTTCTTCCTCTCA
Organism: Medicago truncatula; assembly: GCF_003473485.1. NCBI lineage: Eukaryota > Viridiplantae > Streptophyta > Magnoliopsida > Fabales > Fabaceae > Medicago > Medicago truncatula. The sequence continues at coordinate 41,443,543 of NC_053044.1, read as the reverse complement.
CACTCTCTCTCCTTTATATTTAATAATCTTCTCACACCCTTTGAAACTTCAGGGCTCAACCTCAAATCATAATCAGCTCTCTCACACAAACAACCATTTAGAGGTAACCCCCTTATTGCTGTGATCATAAAACAATTTCATAATCCTAAATCCACTCACTTTGCAGCTTTTTACAAACCAAAATGGCTTCTCCACCAGACACAAGCAAAACCATAAAGCTTGAACGTTACAACAGCTACATCAGAAAAGTTAACAGCACTAAACTCCTTAACGCTTCTTCCAAACTTCTCTTCCGTGCCACACTTTTAATAGCACTTGTTCTTGTTTTCTTCTTCACCTTCAATTATCCACCACTCTCCGACTCCACCAACCACCACTTCCACACACACTCCCACTTCCTCACCTCCGCATTCGGCGGTGGTGGAGCATGGGAAAGACATGTCCGTCACTCCGCCATTCCCCGTCGTCCTAATGGTTTCACCGTTCTTGTCACCGGCGCAGCTGGTTTCGTCGGTTCACACTGTTCCCTCGCTCTTAAAAAGCGCGGCGACGGTGTTATCGGTTTAGACAATTTCAACAGCTATTATGATCCATCTTTGAAACGCGCTCGTCAAGCTTTGTTAACTCAGCATCAAATCTTCATAGTAGAAGGTGATTTAAACGACGCGCCATTATTAACAAAACTCTTCGACGTTGTTCCGATCACCCACATCCTTCACCTCGCAGCACAAGCCGGAGTTCGTTACGCAATGCAAAATCCACAATCTTACATCAAATCCAACATTGCTGGTTTCGTTAACCTTCTAGAAGTTTCCAAAGCCGCAAATCCTCAACCAGCGATAGTTTGGGCTTCATCAAGCTCCGTTTACGGTCTCAACACTGAAAATCCATTCTCCGAACTTCACCGGACAGATCAACCGGCGAGTCTCTACGCCGCAACTAAAAAAGCCGGCGAAGAAATCGCACATACTTACAATCACATCTACGGTCTCTCCCTCACCGGACTCCGATTCTTCACCGTCTACGGTCCTTGGGGAAGACCAGACATGGCATACTTTTTCTTCACCAAAGATATTCTCCACGGAAAAACGATCGATGTTTACCAGACACAAGAAGGTAAAGAAGTGGCGCGTGATTTCACGTATATCGATGATATCGTTAAAGGTTGTGTAGGAGCGTTGGATACGGCGGAGAAAAGTACTGGAAGCGGAGGAAAGAAAAAAGGACCGGCGCAGTTAAGAATTTACAATCTCGGAAACACATCGCCGGTGCCGGTGGGTAAACTTGTTTCGATTCTTGAGAATTTGTTAAGTACGAAAGCGAAGAAGCATATAATTAAGATGCCGCGAAACGGTGACGTTCCATATACACATGCGAATGTTACAATGGCTTATAAAGATTTCGCGTATAAACCAACGACGGATCTCGCGACGGGGTTGAGAAAATTCGTGAAGTGGTACGTTCGTTATTATGGGATTCAGTCGAGGCTAAAAAAGGAAAATGAATTACCCGAGGATTCCGCTTGATTATTATTGTTGTTATTCTCGTTGCATCACATCACATCACATGCCTCTCATTTTCAACAGCAACGAAAAAGAACCTTCTCTCATTTTTCTTGTTTTTTTTTTTTTTTTGGAATTATTTGTTGTTAATTATTATTGTGTCGGTGAATTAAGTTATATAGATATATAAATCTGGTATAGAAAGAAGAAGGATATAAATGTGAAAGAAACAGAAAGCAAAAAAAAGCAAGGAAAGAAGGAGGAAGTGTAGATCTATGAGTTGGAGGAAAGAAAGAAAGGGGAGGTGTAATAATTATGGGTGGGGTGGGGTCTACTACAAAGGTTGTGGATCTCACTCTTTTTTTTATTCATATCATATATATATAATCTTCAAGGAAGAAAAAAAAAATGAAACAATGTTGTTATTATTGAACAAAAAATTATTTACATGTTGAACAGTTATTTTCCTAGGCTACTTTTCTAGCAAATTACTTGTCATTATATTTTGCTTTGGCTTTTTGGTTTGGAGATGCTATCTTAGTCATCACTCTTTATTAAAATAAAATAAAAAAAACCCACAAAATACTACAAACGGAGTCATGTGTGAAACTCAAAAAATCAAAATGAATTGTCATGTTATACTAATAGAGTATGGTTGGCTATATCTGTACATCCTGACATGAACGGTTGGAGTATTACAAAAATGACATTAGAAACTTGTTGGGGCAAATATTAGTTACTTTGCTATCAACAAGGTAACGACAAGAAATGGTGGTTATTAAAATGATAACATGTCAAATATGCTTGATTGGTCTCTACGGTGTTACCAATGTGATCTTTCACAACACATGTATGAGTGTATGTGAGTGAGTGTTATGCTACCTCTTCATCCCATATAATAAAAAATATCATCGGATTCCTCTCCAAAAGTTTGATGCTATCTCTTTCACAAGATACATTTCTTTTATCTTTGTTCACCAAACTCCAAAGAGGTCATTTGTTTATGCTTGAAGTAAAAAAAAAAAAAAATCCTTTTCAATTAGGATAAATATGCAACAACATTATGTTTAGGGATAAGAATAGACTTGATCGAGCTGGATTTTGCTTAATAGGTCAGGTTTGGTATAAAAATTAGAGTCGAGTCTAACTTATTATTAAAGTTTAGTTTAACATAAAGCCACAAAATTAACTTGTCGATGATGGTTCCTCTCATTTATAAACATTTATTTAGGTCATATCACTTCCAACAATAATGTTTTACATCTAAATATGTTTAAATGTATCTTTGATTTTTCTATTTCAATCTATTTTGGTTTTCATTTTTAATCTGCGTGCTTTACAAATTTCATACTTTTTTCTCATAATCTAATTTAAAGCTTTTTTTGTGATGTGATTCTTCAATAATGTGAAATTCATGTGATGATGTGATATTTTTTTTTTTTTTTTTTTTGCACTAAGCCTCCGGTTCTCAGTCAAAAAGGGTCTTGGTAATTCGAAGTTCAGTCGTAAGGTAAGAATAGTTTAATCAAAAATTATTCCATTCAGAAATCAGACTTGGATTCTCCCAAACGATTCATCCTTTGTAAAGTTCATTAACAACTTGAGTTCAATTGCTTGGTTTGTGATATTGTTAATTCAGATCATAAACAATATATTTTAGGATGATATGTTTTTATTTGATCGATGAAATTGGAAGAAAAAAAGTGTAACATGGTTTTTTATATCTAAATTAACAATGTGACACTATTTATTAAACATAATTATCCTTAGATATCGCCTTATGATTTCAATATATCTAATTGATGAGGTGTGCTCTGTTTGTCGTAAGACGTATCTGGGTACTTTTGGGGGCATGTGGTTCATTGTAAAGAGCTTCCTGACTTTGTTAGAAATGCATGTCCTTTTTGAATATTCAGGCGGTCGGGAATATCAGTGAAAAAGGAGGGTCATGTGAACTTTCTCACTGACCCACTTGATAGAAGATGGACACTTAGGTCTGTAGATGTTATGATGTACGGATGGGTAGGAGGAAAACATGTGTGTGTGGACTTGATCGGGGTTTCATCACTCATGAGATTAGAGGTCGAGATTTTTACGGTAGGACATATAGCCCTGCAAGTTGTGTCAAACAAAGTGACCAAACATGAGGAAGCATGTTCTGACAATCAACATGATTTTATATCATTTACTTTTGATGGTTTTGGCTTCATAGCACTAGAGGTTGTTGACCTTCTACAAAGAGTTCAAGGGTCATGCACAGTAATGTCATGACTCGTACGTGCATGAATGTTGTGTTTTCGAAGATTGGTTTTATCATCCAAAAAGATCTAGTGGTACAGCTTAGTGTCCGCTTCTATTCATATATAATTAAACACTGATATATGTATATTGAAAAAAATGTCATGAAAATAATCTCCAAATTGGTTGTGAGAAAAATATTAAAACTTTGGAAGAACTAAAATTTTGTTTATGGTTGGTTACATATTGTTTGTTTAAATAGAAGTAACAGAAGTACATTTAGCCCTTAAAAAAACAGAAGTACATTTAATAAGTCAAATATTTATATTTATATACTTGTCATTCTGTTTCATGTGCCTTATAGTTTCTACGACCTTTATTCCAGGCTGGTCCCTATCCAAGCGGTGTTGTGGTGCAAATCGGCAACAAGGAGGACACTTCCATTAATTCTTTCCGTTATATTTTCACATGTTATAAATGTTAAGAAAAAAGCATAAAGAGAAAATGGAATAAAATTATAATTTTATGCATGCAATTGCAAGCTAATAATCATTTCAAATTTTGTATATTTAGGGCATAAATTAATTGAAATTGAAGATATAACAATTCAAAAGGTAGTGTCTTCTTTAGTGTAAAGTTTGGATGCCAATGATACTATCACTCTAAGAATTAAAGCAGAAGGCTTAACTAGTTTTTCAAGTACTTACTACTTGTCAATAACCACGGACACTCCTCGCATAGGCGTGTTTCAGTGTTGGACAGGTTTTAACACACACATATAATTACATTGAATTATAATTATTTTTCAAATTATTAGAAATGTTGATGTGTTAGTGTCGTGTCTGATGTCTGTATCCGTGCTTCATAGTAACTTATACAACAAAAGCTGAATCCTTGGAAGTTTCTGGTAGCAGACAGCGTTGAAGTTGAAGGCTTACGCGTACAAAAAGGGGCATTATCTTAGTTGTCTAAGGGCACTAAGTCGGTATTTGGGGTCCTCGTTCATTAATTAATTAGGACTTTCTTCTTTTTGTGGGTCTCTTTTGTACGACACATTCTTTAGTTTATAAGGTCATTATATTATCCGGTAATTTTATTAAATACTACAAATTTAATTAATATTTTTATTCAAATTTAACCTATAGTATAATATTATGTAATGATAGTTTGAGTGTTTATATCATACGTGTTGTTGTGTACAAGTGTGAGTTATATGTCTCACATTGGATAAAATAGTAAAGGTTGAACACCTTATAAGTAAGAGGACCTATAAACTCATCGCCTTAAGGTTTTGGGTAAGAGTGTGGTGTCTCTCTTGCTTATGTGGTTGTTCTAGCCTCGATGTGGACGGTCCCTCAGGCTCCCCCTCATGACCCAACAGTGGTATCAGGGCCCCATTCGACAAAGGGTACGATCGAGGCAGCCGGTTCGTTTGCGCAGAAACCAGCAACGGCGATACATGCAAAGTAAAAGCTTCCGCTTGAGGGGGGCATGATGAATTGATGGACTCACAGTTGAGGGGGAGTGTTGTTGTGTACAAGTGTGAGTTATATGTTCCACATCGGATAAAATAGTAAATGTTGAACACCTTATAAGTAAGAGGACTCATAAACTCATTGCCTTAAGGTTTTGGGTAAGAGTGTGGTGTCTCTCTTGCTTGTGTGATTGTTCTAGCCTCGATGTGGACGGTCCCCCGAGCTCTCCTCAATGACCCAACAATACGTTAAGGTCAGACACATTTACTATGATATTTTTATGTATCAGTTGAATATCTTTTATGTTCAATTGTAAAACTAATTTGAATATATTATATGCACAAATTTTTTGGAAAGAAAACTTTTACGTATAATTGTAAAAACTAATCTTTTGATTAAGATAAATTACGATTGACAACAAAATATTTCTCTCTCTAGATTAATCGCGGCTATGTTCTCAGGACATATTCAAACCTGTTATAGCTACTAATCATAAGGCACCATGTGGAGAAGTTTTTAAGGATAAACCAGGTGTGTGGTTGGGTGGTTTTGGCCGGAATTTGAGATATTATTGGGTGCTCATGTTGAAACTTTGGGGAATATACTATGCTCTTGAACTTGCTTGGAAAAAGGAATATTGAACGCTTTCTCTTGAATCTGACTCGACTATGTGGTATCTTTGGTTAATAAGGGGTGTCTTTCGACTCATCGTTGCTTTTATCTTGTCTTCCTCATTAATCGCCTGATGAAGGATTGACAAGTTACAGTTTCTCATATTTGTAGGCAGGCAAATCAGGTAGCTGACTGGCTTGCGGATTATGCACTTTCAATACCTATGAGTGCTTATTATTTAGATCATCCACTGTTGGGTTGTGTTAACCTTTTATGATAGAATGTAGTCGATGGCTATTTTAATCGTCGTGTAATTTGGCTAGACGGTATCATAAAAAAATAAAAATAAAAAATAAAAAAACATGTGATCTCTATTCACTTACATTTTCGTGTATACGTGGTAGTTATTAAATCAAAGATAAATTAACCTCTGCAAACAGGTGGTTATGTTTTTATGCAAGTAAATTAATGATTCCAAAAGTGCACAAGGAATTAACTAATAGTGAGATAGGATAAGTTGGGTTGGTCACATATAAAGCATATCAAATTTTTAAAAGTTTGAATATATTCCGCATATATAGCTTCTTTTTCTTCCTCTCAATTCTACAACACTATGTAAGCCTCACAAATGGTCATAAAGTGAGAATATCCTATAATTTGCTGGCAGTGGCATGCAAGTGCCCAAAGCAGTAGGTATGGTATACCTTGAAGTGAAGCCCATGTGACTTGCTCTCCAACCTGAAAACCTAAAGATAATTTCCCACAAAATTTGCCACAATTAGCTAGTTACAGCACGGTAAAGACTTGCCCCTGGTTATGCATCCCACAACTAGCAAGCTTCTTGTCATGCACAATACTTTCACTTGCATGTACAGTTCATGCATGTGATCATCATCTACATCAATATTACTTCCATTCTAAATTAAAAATTACTTTAAAAATTAAATTAAAAAGTCAAATTCTAAGTCGCTTTATTATGTTAATGAAACATTAATGTTTTTTTCTATCATATTTCATTTATTATTTTTTCATCTTTCAATTCTTTTAATTTATACCATAACATTAATGAAAATAAACAACCCATAATTTTCCTTACCCCAATTAGTTATCTCTTGTTACATGAAACACCAAATTGCTAATTCTATCTCCATCAGCAATGAAAAGATTTAATGAAAAAGAAATCAAGGGATCCATCGTATCGTATTAAATCTTATGTGACTTCTCACAGTTACCCTAAAAACATGAAAAAGATTGTGTACACGAACTAATTTTAGTCTCAATTATTAAGCATGTGAGACTTTTTGCCAACCAAACAAATTAAAAATTTAGATGAACTTTAAGTCCTGAGAACTCATGTTAAGAAATAAAAAAATAAAAAAATTATTTTGGATGTCGTATATTCAACTTTTTTAAAATTTGAAAGTGGTATATATCTTATTTGAGCAACAATATTTGAAACAATTTATGAGATAATCAAAGACATGCAAAAAAAAGTGGGTATTGTCGTAAAAATCAAAGCAATATATAGAGAAAGTAAAAAATGCTATAAAAGTATGAGAGAGAGAGAGATATCTCAAAAGTTGTCACAAAATAGTTATATAAATATCATTTCTCAATTTAAAAATAGCTCTTTTAATACAATATTTTATTTTATTTTTTAACATCCCACTTGTTAAGGCTCTTAAATATATTTTGTCAAGAAAAAAACTCTTAAATTTAAACAAGCATTAGGTAGGTTATATTCAATTGAAAGAAGAAATATGAGAATAATTAAGTATAAGTAGGTCAATTGTTAATTGATATATCTTTCTTTGTGCTTGTGATGAATGACCGACTTGAGAGAGCACATATGTCAGTCAACTACATAAGATATTAAAAATAGTAGTAATTATTTATTTAAAAATTTAGATGAACTTTAAGTCCTAAGAATCCATGTTAAAATATATATATATATATATATATATATATATATGAGTCAGGATCCATTGACACCAGGTGTCAACGAATTCGTTGACACCAAATCTCAGCCATTAATATTTTTAATCTAAAGGTTCATAATTGTTTGTTGAATTGACTAAGCTGCTCCTTTCTCACTTGATTCCCAAGCTCTATCGTCTTTACTTCTGCCAAGATTGAAAGTGTGTATTCTCCACCGATCTCATGTATTCAATCACAGCATAATTCTTGATTTTATACAAGGGTTGGCAGCAATTCAATTTAAAGGTTTCCCATTTACCAAAGCCATAAAATTAGTTTCTACATCCAATTCATTTTCAATGATACTACCCTGAGATTATTTTAATTTACTTTTCAATGTTGATTAAAGACCTAAAATTCTAACAAATGAAAGCATTCACATCCAAAATACTTTTATATTGACTACCTTCTTCTCCAATTGGCATCGTTATCACAAAATTTGAAAGACAAAGTAATAGCAACAGGTGTGTGAGGGGTAGGGCGTAACGAAATTTCATGAAGAAAATATGAAGTATCAACCAATGAAAAACTCAGATCTGTGTCATATTAATTTTTAAATTATTTTTCGTTTGATCGTTTTTAATTTGCTATATAATTAAGAAAAACAAGAGGACATCTTGAATAGCATAAGATTATGAAGAAACAGAAAAGAAAAAAAAAACGTGCATATGTTTAATAAAAAAACGAGTTGCTAGTCTTAGATCCTTATGAAAAACGAATAGAAAGGTTGACAATGACATTTATTTTTATTTTTTTGAAGGAAGGTTGGCAATGCCATTGGCAGTAGAATGGACAATAAGTAATTTTGTTTGAGAAATATTTGTTGCACATTCGAAACAAAATTATTTAATGGAATTGAAGTCACTAGTAATTAGAGAGAGAAATCGGTAGAACAAATTAGGAAATGAAAATCACAATAGGATATGGTACATGATAGTCTTAAGTGAATAAATATTAGCCTTTGGATCAAATAAAATCAACGGATAAAATTTGGTGTCAACGAATCCATTGACACCTGGTGTCAACGGATCGCGACTCTATGGGATAGGATCAAATGACACCATGGTGTCAAAATTAGTTTGACACCAAATCTTATCCATTCATTTCATTTAATCTAAAGGCTTAAAACTATCACCAAATTAGTTAATATACACCAAATATTCTCTATCACCTAATTAAGAAACATATCTATCATCATTAATTCATAATCAAACAATACCTTCTTGTTTTTGGTAAATTCAAACCCTTTTTATTTTCCCCTAATTTTTTTCTTTTGGCCATAAGCACAAACTCAAACTTTATAATTTTTATAAAATCATGATAAATCTTAATTCAGTTAAACATGAGACACAACAAGTCCTCTAAAAAAACATTAGACCTATGAGTGACAAAATAATCTAATTAGCATGAACAATTCAAGAATCATTTGTCGAGCTTGTTGGTTTTTTTTTAATACAATTTAATTAATTATTAAAAAAATATGAGTATATGAGATAAAGACAAAGAAATATCATTGATTGTGATGATGACTCAAACAACTATAGGTATATGAGTTCAACCATTCATTTTATAAAAAAGTTTAGAAAAAAAGTTTGAGTATGATTATAGAAATCTGGGAAAATTTATAAATTTGGGGAAATAAAAAAGAGGAACAAATAAATTTGGGGAAATAAAAATGGAATGTTTGATTATAATTTAATAATGATAGATATGTTTCTTAATTAGGTGATAGAGAGTATTTGTTGTATATTAATTAATTTGGTGATAGTTTTAAACCTTTGGATTAAATGAAATGAATGGATGAGATTTGGTGTCAAACTAATTTTGACACCATGGTGTCATTTGATCTTATCCTATCCTTATATATATATATATATATATATATATATATATATATATATATATATATATATTATTTTGGAAGTCGAATATATATTCAACTTTTTAAAAATTTAAAGTGATATGTTATTATTTGAGCAACAATTTTTGGAACAACTTATGAGATAGTCAAAGATATATAAAAAAATGTGGGTATATATTATAATAAAAATCAAAGCAATAGAGAGAGTTCCCTCAAAAGTTGTTACAAAATATTTATACAAATATTATTTTTCAATTTAAAAATGGTTCTTTTAATACAAAAATGAATTTTATTTTATTTTATTTTTTAACATCCACTTGTTAAGACTCTTAGATATAAACAAGCATTAGGTAGGTTATATTCAATTGAAAGAAGAAATATGAGAATAATTAAGTATAAGTAGGTCAATGTCAATTGATATATCATCATTCTATATGCTTGTGATGAATGACCGACTTAAGAGAGCGCATATGTCAACTACAGAAGATATTATATACAAAATCAATATATATAATGCCGTATATACACCAAAAAAATGTCCCTCCAATTCTATTTTGTAAGGCCTAAATTTGACTAAATGGAATATAGATCTGACCTTAATTGGGGAGAAACGCGTGGACTGCAATACTGTATTATTGTCACCTTAGCTTGCATTTAACTTGTGGGATCCTCAGTCATAGCTGACACTATACAAACTCCTATTTTATTTGGATGGATCCAACTTCCAAGAAGGATTAAATGTAACATGAATCATGAATCCTCTATAAACTTGATATTAACTTTTTCTACAAGCAAAAGTTATAGAATAGTAGTAATTTTATTTTTGAGGAATATATCGAGTCAGATTTAATAATAAGTTAATGGGTTGAGATTGGGTTAATGTTGCCTATATGTTTATTCCATGATCATTATGAAAACAGTATAAAGAGGATGACCTCTAAAAAAAGGTATAAAGATTGGGTTAATGTTGCCTATATGTTTAGGGATAAAGAGTAGGCCAGATCAAGACTTTTCTTAATAGATTAGGCCTGGTTAGAAAAATTAAAGATTGAATCTAGTTTACTTTTTGTCAATTTTGTTTAAGGAACATAGCGGTTAGGAATTTATTTTTTTAATTTTTAGATAAATAAGTGGGATGTTCAGAATTCAAATTCATGCGTATATTATCAAACGTCTCTATCAATTTAACTAATCTCACTTGCTCGAAAAAAGATAATTAGCTAAGTTTATTAGAATGAATCTAGTTTGTTTGAATACTATTACTTTTTGGTTTTTTCTAAATTACCTTTGAAAACTCATGGGCAACTAGGACTATTACCCGTGCTAACGCCCGGGACATTAAAAACGGAGAAGTTAAAAAAGTTCCGATATTATTCATTACATAAAAAATAAAATAAATAAACATAAAAAGTATTTAAGGGCATACAAAATATTGGGTCACACATTTTCGAATATCTTCTTATAAACTACATTTGAAGTGGTGCTGATACAATCCCCAATGTCATCCGTTAATAATATCTTCAGATCATCCCTTGATGTAACACGTGATATTGCAACATATAGCTGCCCATGTGAGACGACCGATTGTGGAAGATAGATGCCAACTTGCTTAAGTGATTGTCCCTGACTTTTGTTTATAGTCATTGCAAAACACAAAGCTATAGGAAACTGTCTGCGTTGAAATTTGAAAGGAATTCTGGTATCAGATGGTGTCAATGACAATCTCGGTATGTAGACCTTCTCTCCAACATTGCTTCCTGATATTACCCTCCCTTCAATAACATATCTTCCCATCTTAGTGACCATTAGTCGAGTACCATTACACAAACATGTTATTATGTCCAAATTTCTCAACAACATAATAGGAACTCCAACTTTCAAAGTAATCTTGTGATTAGGAAGACCCGATGAATTGATGGTGTTCAAGAATTCGGGTGTGTGAATATCATCTGGCCTATTGACTGATGCGGTATCTGCTATTAGAAAATCACAACTCAAATATGTCATTTCTTCGCCGGGAATGAGAGACAGAACATAGTTATTAACTCAAATATGTCCTTTCTCACTTTGTTTCATGATAGTTTATTTTCCTTAAATAGAAGTGGTTAAAATTTTATCTGCAATACCATAAAAAGGATCAACGATGCCTCTTCATAGAGGCAACCAAAGAGGGAAATGTTTCATGATAGTTTCTTTTCCTTAAATAGAAGTGGTTAAAATTTTATCTGCAACACCATAAAAAGGATCAACGATGCCTTTTCATAGAGGCAACCAAAGAGGGAAAATGGGACACAGAATGAACATGAGAGGATACATCCATTTCAGGCGTGGTTTCTAGCCTATTGCACTATAAATAAATATATGCCAAGAAACAAAAAGGACGCCAGAACATAACATAAAAAAAAAATTATATATGAGCAAAGTCTTGGTAATTAGACCATTTTAAATTCATATTTAGAGTCAGTTTTGAAACATATATGTCACTTATATAAATATAATGGTAAAAGAACTTTTATTATTCACTAAGATAAGAAGTGGAATATAAAGAAACACACTGCCATCATTCCAGTTTCAAATCTAAGTAATATAACCAAGACGACAACACAACATTCAATTGGATAACTAATCACGCAATGATAACAAACAAAAAACATTGGCTTTAAATGGATAATGACTAAAAGAGGACTAAATTTGTTCTCCATGCTGAATGAAAGAGTAGCAGTGCCTCACTGATAACAACTAATATAGTGTCTCACTAAATCTGTTCTTCATTTTTTGTGTTTCTGCTATATAGTTATATTTATTTGGTGAAAAGAAATCCGAAGTTGCACATGAGGAACCAATCCAACATTGCCATAAGCTTACTTCCATATTCACATGTGTTCTATGAAGGCATTTAACTCAACTTGTGGTAACTAATGCATAGAAGCCAATCCATTCATCTCTGTCATATTGCTTTAATCCCAAGGCAGAGATTCTAGTCTAGTATATCACTTATGTATTACAAAGTAATCATGTTAATATAATATATAGAGATATCCAAAGTAGAAGAGCATAAAGAGAGATGAAGTTATAAGTTTGTCCCAAATAAAGAAATTAAATTACATATCGGATTTGATTATAAAATGCTTAGGAACATGTAAGTAGTAGAAGAACATTTATAATCAAACAGAAAGATGAGGTTAGTTTTTATTGAGCACATTGATGGAGATATTCCATCAATTCTTTTTTGATGGAGAAATTAAACTACATACCAGATTTGATTATAAATGTGCTTAAGAACATATTGGTGTGTTTGAAAAAAAAAATACACATGATTTTAAAGTATCAATCAATTTATTAACAGCATAATACATGATGGTAAAATCTATTTAAATATCATCAATTCACTTACAAACAAACCAAAAATGTAATGGAATAACAAAGTTAGGGAAAAGTTACAGGAACAACGATTTAGGATATATATATATATATATATATATATATATATATATATATATATATATATATATATATATATATTAGCATCTTCAACACACCTGGCTGATACGATGCCGCAGACGACAACGACGAAGGTGATGTCGGAATCGAGAGCATTGGTGAAGGGCGACGATAGGAGAGAGCTGCGGCGACGGAGAGAGCGGCAACGACAGAGAATTTTGTTTGAATGTCTGAGAGTGAGGTGGAAGATGAACAACTCAGAGGGCGAAGAGATTTTTTTGAGTAAAAGCAATCTGAATTCCAAAACATAAAGAAGGAATAATGGGAGAGGAGAGAAGAGAACTTAAAAATGAAGGAGAAAGAGGTGGACATCGATAAGTGTGGAGTCAATTTGGGAATTGGAGGATAATTAATGAGTCAAAACTTGGATAAGACGTGCATAGGAAATATACATCAAATTTGAAAATTTGACTCAGATTAGATTAAAGGATGAGATGCATGCTTAGCCAAATGATGAGATCCAACGGTCTCCCTTGTTTTGGAGCCAAAACCATTTAGGTTTAGGGTTTGCAATTTCATTAGCAATGTTAACAAAGATTAGATATAAGTATGATTTACCCAAACCAATCAAAATTTTCCATGTATACTCCATTAGAATAATAACATTTATTATTTTATTTTGCAAAAATTTAGCATGTATTTTATTATTTGCATATTCACCCATCTTAAATTAATGATTTTTTACAATTTAAACCATCACAATAATTAAATTTCTCCTCTAATCCAATCACTCTCGGCAAAAATCATTAAAAATTAAAATTATCACTCGTGGGAATCGAACTTGAATGCACCCACTTATTTCAAATGTTTTCCCAAACCACTTGACCAATACATTTTTTATGAATTAAATTGGAATGCAAAAATTAAAAAAATCATTTTATGTGTATATTTATGAAATAGTAAATCTTTCTTAAAAAAAAATATGAATCATTCATTTGATTTTTTATATTTTAAATATCTTTCTTTTATATAAATTCATACTTTTATATAGATTCGATGAACTACAACAATGTTTCATTTGTGATCAACCAAATTATAATTTATTTTAGATAATATCTTTCATTTGGATCAGATAAATTGTTTAAAGGTATTAATTTTTTTTTTTTGCAATGTCTTATAAGTTATAACTTAGCTTTAGTAAAAAAAAAAGGCTTATTTAATTCTTTGGTTTTATTTTGGTCTCACAATTAATAAAACTCACGTTTTAGTCCTTCACTTTTCCCACAGTTTGCCAAATAAATTAACTTTAACATCAAATATCTATGGTGAACCCACTGGTCCACTATAGATCCTATTATTTTTTTAATATAAACCGTTTGATCCTTTTTAATAAAGAAGGATTGTTAGATCATGCATGTCCACTGTATCTTGCTGTGAACTAACAACATCTAGCATTATATCCCATACTTCATCTTCTTCCTTCCCCTCATTCATCACCTTCATAAAAAAATCGAGATAACCACCATCAAAACCTCTTTTTCAAAACCACCATCAACACCGTTGTTTATATATACATCATCTCAATCCCTCTCTCTCTCAATCGAACCCACGCACCCCAAATCCGAATTCGAATTCGACAATAAAAAATTGAAGGTGGGATTGATTTTTTATTGAGAAGTCAAAAATGAAAGAGAATGAGGAGAATGCAATGAAGATGATAGAAGGGGAAATGGTATCCGATGGAGAAGAGAGAGCATGAGAGGTAAGGAATAGTTTAGGAAAAAAAGGTTTAAGGGGAGAGAGAGTAGATCGGGATTGAGAGAGATAGATTGGGAGAAAATCAAATTTTTTTAAGCATTGTCATTGAGAACTATTGTGATTACATCTATGATTCTGGAATTCTTCTGCTTAACAGTCCTTCTTGGTTCAGCAAAAACGATGCAAATCTATAGGAAGATGAATTGGGTTAGAAATTGGAATAATAAGGAATGAATGAATATGAATCAGAAGAAGCAAAGAGATATTCTTGACGTGGGAGAAAAGACTAATGAGAATTAGAATCTTGTCCAAATATTATGTAACAACATAAGAATCTTAAAAAAATTCTTTAAATTTATCTATTTATTTTTTAAAATGTTGGATCTTCTTGCTGTTGATTGATGATTATGGATTTTGTTTTAATGGTATAATTGGGATAATAAAAAAGCAAGTATTAAATATACTCATATAGTTTGTTACACTTTTTAAATGATAAAGGAAAAAAACCAGACATACATATCGTGTTTGTTACATTTGTTTTAATATTTAAATTTATTCTTATTTATTTGTTACATGTGTTGTTTGTATTAAAAATTAAGGGTATTTTTGGAAAGAAAAATTCTGCCCAAAAATGCTGAAAGAGATAGTTTTCTTTATATATAGTATAGATACTATATAACTAGCGAAAAAACGGGCAAGTGACATGTGTAAATTATGAACGGTATTTTATATGAAATTTTGATTTTGATTAAAATTATAAGTACAAATATTTGTGAAATTAAAATTGTAACAAACCCAAAAAAATCATGTTTATCTTTTACCACAACAACACAGTAGTTTAACAAATATAATACAAATTCTTATCTTTTTTTAATACCACCAAGAATGTAACATTAATATAGGAAAATTTGTTGAAGGGTATAATTAAAATTATAAAAAATTCAGCCCAAAGTCTCTATTCCCTTCATATATAGTATATATAGTATTTTGTCAAAAAAAAATAAAGTATATATAGTATTGTTCCTATATTTCATTTTTCTAATTCAAATTTAATATAATATTATTAAAGGATAAAATAGTAAATAAAATATTTTAAATGAACGGTAAAATCAATAGTATATAGTATAGTATATACATATAAAGTAATGTTTTTATGCCACATGTTGCCTTTGTAATGCCCTGAATTCTGGTCCAAGACATTACGCCTCATTCATTATCATTTTTCTAAAAACGATATTATTTTTTTTTATCATCAATAATAAATTCTTAGCAAACGTATACAAAATTTTTAACATAATTTAATTAAAATTCTTAAATTAAATATCCTTCAAAAATCTATTCTAAAGTTGCAATTAAATCAAAAACCCAATTTTTGTCCCCGCGTACGCTTTCTCACACATCAAACTTCATACATCATCTTTGGTACCTTCAACATTATATTAATGTAAGGGTCAATTTCCTTATCCTGATATTACAAAAAGAGCGCCGTCGCACTCTACCTCACCTTTTGATTTTTTTTTTTTTTTTTAACCTTTTTCCCTCTTCCCACATCCAACAGAACAACCTACCACTACCAACAAAAACTCTTTCTCCTCCTTTAACATCCTAATCTCTCTGTTTTCATGTAGCCATAGTGTGGGTGGTGCGCGCGCCTCACCGTCTCATCACCTCTACACCCCAAAGGTGAGGCAAGGTTGGATACGGTGGCTTTTCGTCGGCAACGGTAGTTTCAGACTGGTTTACAGTCTTCGGCGCTTTTGCAATCGTCGATGATTTAACCCATGGATCTATTAAAACCATCGACGCCTCCTTATCAATTGTGGTCGTTGGTTGAGCATAGGTTGCCTCCGCGTGGTGATCTCAGATTGCTGAGTCAGAAATGACATTTTAACTTGATGTCCTTTGTCACAGTGAGTAGTTGGTTTGTGGATCCATGATCGTCTTGGCGCCGGGCTCACTACCATTCTCAAAAAGTCGATTTCTTGTGTTCGATTCGGTATGTAATGGATACTGAATTGTTGGGACTCGTAAGAGTCATTATGCTCCTCTAAATCATGGATGTGCTTCGTAACAGGTCTTCTAGGCTAGAAATGGTCATGTACCTGTTGTCCGTTGTTGTTGCGAATGGTGGGTGCGGGTGTTACCGTGTTGGCGATGCTCGTGGTGCTCAAACTCGTTGATTGACCATCCCTCGATCTGGCCTTCAATTGGATTTGAGCTGCTTTCTATTGGATTTGGCTAGAAATGGTTGTGAAGCTTTCTGTTGCAGCATCGCGGGTTGTAGGAGTGAGGTTCTGTATTTGTGTTGGCGGTCGGATTTCTCACCTTCACGAAGTTTAGCACTATATAACTTGGGGGAGGTTTCAAAATCCTCATCAGTCTTTGATGTTGGATTGTTTAGCTCGAAAGAGACGCTATGCTTGTTGTTGGTTCTTGGATCTATCTCGTGTTGATGGTTGGTCCATACACCGCACGTTAGTTTACTACAAATTGCATTTTATTATATTTCAGGAACGAATATTGGATGGATTGAGTCTTGAAGCAAAAGAAAGAGGTTTGGAGCTGATTCGATACAAAAATACGAAGATTTGGAGACAAAAATATGTCTCCCCCAAGTCAGAAGCTTGGCACGGCCCGTGCTAGGCTTGGCACGGCCGTGCCACCTCCCAGAACCACTTTTGCTGCTTTTGCTTAGATTTTAAGCTACTATATTTTAGCCCGTAGTTTCTTGTGGAACATTCTAGTGATGTAATTGCTTAGGTTTTAAGTCGAATGTATGCTATAAATAGAGTAGCTAGCCATCACAAATATTCATCTTTTCTTGGAATCCAATAAGTGACAGTTGTCTTTCTAATAAAAGTTATTTTCTTTTCCTTTACTTTCTTGTTATTTACTTTTATGCTTTCTCTCTTCTTCTCCATGTCTACGATGAACATGAGTGAGTAGACTTCTCCTTGTCTTGGGATTGTTGGATAAGTCTAAATGACATAATCCTAATCAAGCCAAGCTTTAAACCTTAATCTCATGTAACCCTAGTTTCTCTTCTAAATTCACCGTTTTAACATGGATTAAATATTATCAAACTGTGGAAGCGAAAGTGGAGGGTTTGATAATCGTTAATCCATTATCCCAAATATCAAATCATAAAACGAAAGTGGATTTAAAATACGATCAAGTGAATTTAGACAAGGATTGCGAAACATGAAAATAGTGTAGTGAACCTTGAGACATATAAAGTTTCTAGCATTCAAGGATTCTAATAGTGATCAACCATGAAAATAGGCGTGGTTACTAGAGAAACACACTCACTGAGACCGATAGGAGATGTGATAGGCTTAAGAGAAACTCGTCTTTAGAAACTAGGTCTAACATAAGGTTTTAGGTTTAATGATTTGGTTTGTGAATGATTTGTCGCTTGTGACGGACCAACAATCCCAAGGCTCTCTTTTATTATATTTCAACCGTTTGAAAAACCCCAACTTTGCATCTTGATTCTCTTCTAATCATCAATAAAAGTTAATTGAATTAAATTACTCCATGTCGGAACGATACTCTTTTCATTATTACTTCGATAGAACCGTGCACTTGTGGTTTTATCCCATCAGTCATCGAATCTATATAAAAGTATGAATTTATATAAAGGGTTAATAGGTCTTTACCCCCTGTAATATAGGACACTTTTGGTTTTGCCCCCTGTAAAAAAAAATTAGATTCCGTCCTTGTAAAATGAAGAATCTTCATGATTGCCCCCTAAGCCCAATGACTCAGCAGAATCTCTGAGATGGCACTTACGTGGCTTTTTCTTTTTATTTTTTATTTTTTTTTACTTGCCACGCGTAAAAAATAGTTTACACGTCATTTATATTTAAAAAATTAAAAATAAAAAAAAACGAAAATATTTTTTAAAAAAATCTGAAAATTAATATTTAAAATTTGATAAAACTCAAATTAATTTTTTTAAATTAAAAAAATCGAAAAAAAAACTTTTTTTTTCAAAAATTAAAAAACATCCAGATTCTTTTAGAAATAAAAAAGTATTTTAATTTTTTCTAAAAAAAAATTCTGGAAAATATTTAATTTGGATATAAATGTTTTTAAATTCCAATTATATAATCTAGAAAAAAAATTCTATTTTAGTTAAATTTTTAAAATCTTAACTTCAGATTTTTATTGACAATTTCAAATTTAGAAAAAATTCAGATTTTTTTTTATAAAATTTTGAAATATTGTTCCAGAATTTAAATCAAAATCAAAATCTTAATTTCTGTTTTTTTTTTCAAAAAATTTAAATTTAGAAATGAATTCAGATTTTATTCGATAGTTTTATTTCTGAATTTTTATGAAGTATTTTTTGAAAATAAAAAAAAATCAAATTGTTTTTGGAATTAGGAATATTTAAAAAAAATTATGTAAATTAATTTTCAAAATAAAAAAATTAGACAATATTATATTTTTCGAAGTTTTTTATTTTAATTTATATTTTTATATTTTAGAATCTTTTTCATAATTATTTTATAATTTTTTGAAATATATTAAATTTGAGATTTTTTAACAATTTTTTTCTAAACTAAAAGAATTATTTTTTTCCTAATTAATTCATTTTTTGTAATTTTTCATAATTATGTTGAAATATTGTTCCAGAATTTAAATCAAAATCATAATTTCAGTTTTTTCTTCAAAAAATTTAATATTCTGGAAAATAATATATATTTTTCTGAAGAAAAAAAAATTTAAAAAGAAAAATTCTGGAAAAAAAATTATTTTGAAAAAGTTTGTTTAGACTTTTTATTCCATAATTTTTATATTGAAAAGAAATCTGAACTTTTTTAATTTCAAATATATTTTCTATTTTTTTTTATTTTGAAAATTAAGTTCCAGATTTTTTTTATTTTTTGAGAAAAAAAATCTGAACTTTTTATTTTGAAAATTATTTTTTTCGATTTTTTTAAATTTTAGAAAATTAATTTTCATATTTTTTAATTATATTTTATTTTTTTGGGTTTTTTTTTATTTTTTTAATTAAATATGTTGTGTTAAATGAATTATACATGTGGCCAATGAAAAATAAAAAAGAAATATCCACATCAGCGCCACGTAAGAGATTCTGCTGAGTCATAGGGGTCTGAGGCAATCCTGGAGAATCTTTATTTTACAAGGACGGAATCTAAAAAAAAAATTTATAGGGGGCAAAACCAAAAGTACCCTATATTACAGGGGGGTAAAACTCTATTAACCCTTATATAAAAGAATGATATTTAAAATATAAAAAATCAATTGAATGAATTCATTTTATTTTTAAGAAAGATTTACTATTTCATAAATATACACATATAAAATGATTTTTTTTTTTACTAGAGCTAGGTTATAACTTATAAGACACTGCAAAAAAAAAAATAATACCTTTGAACAATTTATCTGATCAAAATGAAAGATAGTACCTAAAATAAATCATAATTCGTTTGATCACAAATGAAACAATGTTGTAGTTCATCGAATTTATAAAAAAGTATAAATTTATATAAAAGAATGATATTTTAAATATAAAAAATCAATTGAATGAATTCATTTTTTTTAAGAAATATTTACTATTTCATAAATATATACATATAAAATGATTTTTTTTTACTAAAGCTAGGTTATAACTTATAAGACCTTGCAAAAAAAAAATTATTACCTTTAAACAATTTATCTGATCCAAATGAAAGTTAATACCTAAAATAAATCATAATTCGGTTGATCACAAATGAAACATTGTTGTAGGTTATCGAATCTATATAAAAGTATGAATTTATAAAAAAGAATGATATTTAAAATATAAAAAATCAATTGAATGAATTCATTTTTCTTAAGAAAAATTTACTACTTCATAATTATACACATATAAAATGATTTTTTTTTTTGGTAAAGCTAGGTTATAAAGGCACTGCAAATAAAAATAAAATAATTTGCTCACTAATAACATAATTTTGAATTCCAAATTATTTCATAAAAAATATATTGATCAAGTGGTTCTGGAGTACATTTTAAATAAGCGGGAGCACCCAGGTTTGATTCCCAGGGGTGATAATTTTAATTTTTAATGATTTTTGCCAAGCTGTTCAACTAAATTGGAACGAATGCATGATCTTTGACATTAAATTCCCTGGATTGCGGTTTCATAAAGATGAACCCAAATTTGATAAAAAAAAAATGAAATTTAATTATTGTGATGGTTTAAATTGTAAAAAAATCATTAATTTAAGATGGGGTGAATATGCAAATAATAAAATACTTGCTAAATTTTTGCAAAATAAAATAATAAATGTTATTATTCTAATGGAGTACACATGGAAACTTTTGATTGGTTTGGGTAAATTGCCCATGAGTCTTCAAAGGCAACCTAGGCCTCACCTTACTTTTTTCACCTTATGATCTTCTCGCGTGCCTTAATTATTTTTTCTTTCAAAAATGTCCCTGATCATTTCGGATTATATAATCTGAAAATAATTTTCCCTTTTTTATGGAAAAAAATAAGTTTTTCACCAACTCGGAATATAAAATCTGAAACAACAAGTAGTTTGAATTTTATAATTCGAACACCCCATATGGACTAATCAAGCACACAAATTGTTAGCATTTGGAGGATTCAAACATGACATTTAAAGATGAACACACTCTGAAGATTGAAACCTACATTACCATATCCAAGAACAAAGTTCGAGTTGAATCGAGCAGAGTTCGAATATTAAAGATGAAGCCCGTTGTGAGAGCTTGAATCGAGCCGAATTCGAATTTAAAAAAATTATGACAAACTTAAGTTGAGTTTCGAACCGATTCAATTCTTATCAAATCGAACCGAACTGCACTAGGTTGGATTTAGATAAACTCATTTCCATACATGTATCTCCATTACGTTTAATATGTATTGATAACATAGTGATTCTATGCTATACTCCTTCGGTTTTGGACACATTGTGTGAAGTGGGATTGAGGAAACTTAATGCATGACTTCATATATAGACATTCTCTTACTCGTGCTGATGTTTTTTCTCATCTCAGCCTTTTTTTTTTCTTCCTATTTTTAACTTAATGCATGACTTTATACTATACTCCTATTAGAGTCAAATTTGCACTCACATCTCTTAAAAGGTAAAATTTATACTCTCCTTTTTATGAGATGTTTGAGTTACAACTTCCTCCCTTATTAATTAAATATACACTATTTATTTTAACATAAATAAATATTTGTATGATATTCACTAGCTTTGATTCATCATTTAAGTTTTTTTTTTTTTTTTGGCATTTGGTCCTCTTTGGAATAAAAAAAATTAAGTATTTTGTTATTAATTTAGAATATAAAATTCACTTTCAAAAAACCTTTTTTTTTTATAAACTTTCGTCGTTTTTCATATATTCAATTTTATTTTGTGTCATTTCATATATTATAATAGGGTAAAATTGATTGTTAATGAAATTGTGAATAAGAATAGAGAAAAATATGCATTTAAATTTTGATCATAATAAAACGGACCTGCAACACTATTTTTCTTGAAGTGTGTTTGATTTTTTTTTTGTTAGATTATTAGAAGTACAAAAAAAATATTATTAAGGGGGGAAAGTAGGTTTGATTTAAATTATTTCACTCTCAACACTATTTTTCTCTTAGGGGATGAGAGTGAAATAATTTCTAATATGTTTTGCATAAGAGGGGAGAGAATTGTATATTTTAATATAAAAGGGGATGAAAGTGTAATTCAAACATCTTTTGCGGGAGTGTGATTTACTCTTAAATTTATCATAATTTTTTTTTCATACAACAAAAGAAAAAAGATATTTATTGTCATTAAAAAAAATCTTTCATGTACGTGCATTTAAAACATATCTATTTTATTTTAAATTATAATCAATTATAAAGGGTAAAACTGAATTTTAGAGAAAACAAAAAGGGTAAAATTGAAAGAAATAATTATAAACTATAAGCTCAAACATTATTTAAATAGCTTTTGAAAAATAAGCTATAAGCTCGTGATGAAATATGTTTATCAGACAAGGCTTTTTTAGTCATACAAGTTTATACGCTAAAGTTATAAGCTTGTTGTTTTGTCATGCCAAACATACCCTATAAGAAAAAGTTCACTTTTATATTTATTCAATAATTCATTTATTGAATAAACTTAAATAATACACTTTATGTTACAATAGAAATCGAAGAGTGTACTTTATTGTTTTTTTTTTAAAGTCCTTTTATATTTTTGATCTCATGCTCTCGTATTTGTTCTGGTGGCCTAGAGCATCTCTAATAACGAACATAATCTATATTTTAATGAGTGTTACAATGCAACTCTTTGAGAATTTTAAAGTAATTTTATAAGATTAAAATTCTGGTATGCTAAATAAATGGTGAGACCAGTAGACAAAATTAGTATATAACTCAAACAAAACAGAAAAATAAAATATAAATTATTATCTAATAATATATTCTTCGCCCTATACGTAGTGTATACTTTAGCAGAAATATAAAATATTACTATTAGCCCTTTGGAAAACAAAAAAAAAAAGAAAAAGAATATAGTATAGTTTCTCATAGGTGAAATGAAATGCAAAAATAAATCAATTTTAATTTTTTTGATAAATAAATTAAAATTTTAAAAAGGAACTAAAATTTGTTAAAATTGATTGCATCGATAGATTTTGGGCGCAAGAGCTTACAAGGAAAAAAAATGCTAAAAAGATAAAATTAAGGCCCCACCGAGAATTGAACTCGGGTTACCAGATTCAGAGTCTGATGTCCTAACCGCTAGACCATGGGACCGATTGTTGATAGAGCTATGGTCGGAAATTATATATTCAAATTATAATAGTTTTACTTGTTTGTAAACTTTTCTTTTTAGCATGTAAAAACCATGTTTCAGCTTAAGGAATTCCTTTACTACAACACTTTGGTCTAGTAGTAAAAAAGGCATATTTTAAATTCAGTGGTCTCGATTTGCTTGTATTCTCATGCTCGTGAGAATATAAGTCCTTATCTACAATAGATTATTATATTTTACGAAGGGGTCTATGAAATCGTAACTAGAATATATATCTTACTTTGTTAGACGTTGTGAGCATAAAACTTAAATAATATTTGTACTTGGAAGATGTTCTATCCAACAAAGACAGAGTTGATTCGAAGAATTCTAATCATTATCATCTCTCTGTTTCAACTTTTTATTTTTATTCACAACAACCAGCCTAGCAAATCCCCCGAATTTACTATTTTTATTTAAAAGTTTAGTTAATT
This sequence comes from Medicago truncatula, assembly GCF_003473485.1. Classification (NCBI taxonomy): domain Eukaryota; kingdom Viridiplantae; phylum Streptophyta; class Magnoliopsida; order Fabales; family Fabaceae; genus Medicago; species Medicago truncatula. The sequence continues at coordinate 41,419,417 of NC_053044.1, read as the reverse complement.
GTCAAGTCAAAAACAACGATCATTGTAAAGATGATGACTTACTACTATGCAATTTTACCAAATTTATCATCGGTCGCCATTTCTCAAATTTTTTACATATCAAAAAAGTCTTAAAGGGTTGTTAACTCAGAGAGTTGAAACACATGAGCAACATATGACCAACTTCTTGTCGAGTTTTTCTACTTGCACCCTAGTTAATCATGGTTGCACCCCAAAATGACAAGATTATCCTTTCATAAAATTTGATTTTCAAAAAGCCTATTCATTCTTTTTTGGTTACACCCCAAAACCCTTCTTCCAAAACCATAATTCTCCAATCGATCGATTGTGTTCTGCGAAGATTTTAAAAACCATACTTTCTCACGTCCATTCATGATTTCAAAGAAAATTCGAAGCAAATCAGGTTAGCAAGTGTTGTTCTTCAATCGATTGTGTTTTTCTTGTTATGGGTTCTCAGTTCTGATTTTGTGTTTTCCTTGTTCTGCGATTTTGTAAACTCAGTTTAAGTAGGTTCATGTAAACTCAGTTTAAGTATGTTCATGTAAACTCAGTTTAAGTAGGTTCATGTTAACTCAATTTAAGTAGGTTCATGTAAACTCAGTTTAAGTAGGTTCATGTAAACTTAGTTTACATGAACCTACTTAAACTGAATTTAAGTTAACCTTGTCAATGTAAATTAAAACCGTAATCGTACAGTGCATCAGTGCAGTTGAAGGAAAAAAAATTGAAACTAGCAAATAGAAGAAGAAATTCACTTACTTATATCCAATTGAGTATGGATGAAAAAAAAATTGATTCACTCTTTAATTTTCATGGAGATTGATATTGAACATCAAATTGTTTGATCGATCGCTTTGTGGGGTGAAAGAGGGTGAAACTCACTGACAATGAATAAAATTAGGGTTTTAAGAAAATTTATATAAAAGGGCAATTTTGGTATTATAAAAAAAAATTAAGAAAATTTGGGTGTAACCAGAAAAACATGGGGTGTAAATAGAAAAACTCCTTCTTGTCTCGAAACAGTTGTTGATGCATTGTCTCGAAACCGATTACACTCTGAATTCCAATAGCAAATCTTTCATCGTGGACCAACTTTTTGAATTCTTTAAAGAGCAACCCCACTTGGAATAAACTAGTGCACAATTTTCAGGAGAGTCCGAAAGCTGCCCAATTTTTCTCCAAACATAATAGTTGTCTATTACAAAGGAAGAGTTTTTTGTTTCTTTAAAAAGCACCACATTTCTAATCTCTTCATGAATCATTTAGGAGAACCAAATTTGAATATTAATTGAAACAATCACCAGATAGACCTTTTAACCGAATTCCCACTCTCTCGTGAAAACCACAAAATTAGGGGAATTTTTTTTTAAAATTAAATGGGTTAATTGAGTAGCAGTCTCTATAAATAACCAAAATTTGAATACTAAGGTGTTTGGATTGTAAAAGAAAAATGTTCCGTTTAAATTGTCCTAAGGACACTTCTGATGTGTAAGGTGTTTGGATTGTAAGGTTTTGATAACCCATAGACATACACTGATACACATGGAAACATCGGAGAATTTAGAGGTACAAAGATCCCCCAACCACCACGTTAAGCAAGTGCAATATCGGCGAGACAAAATTGATTTAACTAGAGCTTTTGCTATCACTGGGGTACATAAGCACATGCAGCCACATTAGTGTCACGTATCACTTCAAAACTCTTGAAAACAAGATGTGCCATTTTGTCTGACCTTATTTTCGAAATATATGACTACTCACCAACGATTAGCAAGCCTTCCATCTCAAAGACCACTAATTACCAACATAAAAAAACAAAGAAGTGGGGTTAAACATTCCGTATTAATGTATTTATTTTTTTATAGACAAAAAGGTGAAAACAAGTTAAACTGGCTTACCTATGTTCAGAAACTAGTGTAACGCCCCGTGCCAAGCACGGGATACATTTTATTTAAAATATTTTAACAGGGTTTACACATAATAAGTTTTTTAGATATTATTTGACTTTTTTAGTTTGATTTGATTCAGAATTTTGATATTATGTGGTACTTTATCTTCATATTTAAAATTGAGACAGAGTTGGCAGGTACATGCCAACTCTGCTTAAAATAGTTAGAAAAAGTACGACTATGCTTAAAATATAAAAATACTATAAATAATTACTATATTCTTAAAAATATATCTAATTAATAAGAGGTATGATTACCTCTGTTATAATCTACCATTATGGCTCTGCCCTCTCTTTAGAAATCTTCCGCCACCTCACCCCCTTTTTTCGATACCTTCATCACTTACGATGTACCAACATGCAACGATGGTGCGATGAGTGGCGTCGTCCCCCCACACCACCCTTTTTCCGGTTCCCACAACAATTCGTGTCGTTGGTTTTCGATTCAACCAGTACCGCATTTGCTACGGGTGGTGGTTGTTGAGTTGTTGGTATTCATAAATTGTTGGTTGTCACCGGCGATCTTGTTTGGTTCTATGTGTTGGCTTCTCAATGGCTGAACCCCGCGTTGGTTTGGTTGAAACTCGAAATTGTCCGTTCTTTATCCTCTATTTTGCCACCGTTTTAGACCTTTTTCGCAGCCGTGTGGATTGGTTATGGTGGGTCATTCGAATCCGCCATCTCCTCCCTTTCTTTGGAGGTAGTTGCGGTTCTATGTTGGGCCAGAAATGACTGTTAATTTGATGTTGATCATAGCAGTAAACTGTTAGTGTGTGTGGATTTGTTAATTACCGTGTTGGCGGTTGAATCTACTCCACACTCTCAAGAATATGTATGTGTTTCGTATCCCATTAATCCTTGATTGACATGAGACTGTGTGGACTTAAAAGAGTCGTTAATGCTTGTTGCCGTTGTTGCAGGGAGTTGATGGCACGTGATCCGATTTTGTGTTGAAGATCGATCAATTCGCCAAATTATAGACCCGCTTTGCCCTCACAAACGTCTATCGTTAATGGTATTCGTTTGTTAGAATTAATTAGGGTTGAATCCACTTTGTTGATCTTTTTTTATGTATTTCCCGTTAGGTTGGATCTACTTGGATTGACTGGACCAGATTTTTTGTCCTCCCAAATTTCATATAATTTTTTTTCTTTTTTTAATAATATATATGAGCAACTGACAATCGATTAAAGTAGGGTACCAACTTAATTCAGATTATTCTTTTTGCTCTTGTCTTATGAAAATATAATAAAAAATCTACCATTTTGAATAAAGCTATTATTATTTTTATTTAATCACAATACTCTCTCGGATTTCAATTATTAAAAAGATATCTAAGTTAAAAAATGTACTTATATGCAATTAGTTTTCTCGAATGTTTCTAAAAAAAGATAAATTTGTGAAAAGTACCATCTATTGGAACTTGTTTCATGAGAATAAAAAAATATTAAAAATAAAACTTACATAAATTAAAATGTATATTAGGATAAATAACATTAAATAGAGTCAAAGTAAGTTATATATTTTTTTTAATTTAAGATAATAAAAGGTAGTTGTTTATTTTTTATATCTAAGATTGGAGAGAGTTCCTAAAAAAATATTGGGGAGAGTGAGTATTTCTCTCGGAAGCAAATTATCTCTAGTGAGAAAAATTTGAGAAAACAATTTTATTTAATCTTCTCTCTTCATTTTTTTTAATTAGAGATCAAGGGTCACAAATTAAAACAATCTAACCTAATTTCGTTATGTTTTAGTGTAGTTATGATTTCGAATTCATCATTTCCTCTTTTTTCCAAGCAAACACTTCCTCCTTCTTAATGTTCCTAACCAAAATCCACAAACTAAAACCTCCATCAAACATGGGAACAAAAAGGTAGGAGATCTATGTCAACCCACTCAATTTCATGCAAGTTCTTCAACTCCTCAATGGCGATCCTAAGAGTAAGGTTAAAAAAATTCTTCTGGTATGCTAATGTGGGATAGATCAGGCAACTAAAAATAAAGGTAATTGTTTTACCATTTATTAGAAAATGTATTTACTAAAAGGATTGTGGAAAAAATCTCCTTCATCAAAATAAGCATACATTTTCTTTAGTTCTTTTTGTCTCCATAATTTAACGGTTGAATTTGATCTTAATTGATTGAAAAGAATTTTGTAACATCGTTTTCCAATCTCTAAAGAAACAAATAAAATGGTTCAAGTAAATGAATAAATATGTACGTTTCAATGGTATTAAATAAGTTATAAATACATACCTAGGAACAACTTAACTTTTGCCAACAAAATTGTCAGATTCGCCTTTTTAAATTTATCGGAAGATAGAAAAAAGAGTACGTACAAACAGATATCTCTTAAAAATTAATCGACAAATAATTAAAATAATAATAAAATATCATAATGTATTATATATTAAAAATAAAAACAAATCGATTTCACCCATTCAAATTCAATTCAATGTTCTTGTAATGTATCTTTGTACTCTCCTTCAATATCCACCACAATTGGTTTAATTTCTTTCATTCTTCAAGGCTTACTTAAGTAAAAATTATTTTATTGAATCCTTATTATTTTTAGTGTGGAGAGAGTGCGGAAGCTAGGAAAGTCGATTGGGTTAAGTGAGATAAGGTGTGTCGTGGTCGATATAGTTGTTGCTTGAGGGTTCGTATAATGCAAAATTTCAACTTATCTTTGTTACGTGAATAGTTTTGGAGGCTAATATGGATCAATGAGTTTACATTTTAAAGTTTTAGCTTCTTAGAATAGGTTGGTTGAGTTCATGTGAATAGTGGGGACAATTAGGCATATGTGTGGTAAAATTACTTCCATGGTGTTAAAATAGGGGCGGAGATGGGGATTAGAAATTGGTTTGATGACAACTTGATGATAGTGGACAGAATGAGAAAAATACTTTTTTTTTTGCAATAATTCGTGGTTGTAGAGTGGTCCTTTGTGTGATATGTTTAGAAGAACTTTTGAGTTATATCAAAATAACTCTCAGCCATTTAAGGAGATACGTAGGTTATGGTTGGATGGAGTGGAGACGATGTCATAGAATTTTTCTTGGAATGAGGTGCAGGGGATATATTGTTGTTATTTGTTGGACAACATTATTTTTAAGGCTAGCGTTTTTTATAAGTTTCTTTAAAGTTGATCATGGTGAAAGGTACCCTGACAAAGGGGTATATCATCTAGTTGCAAGTGGAGCATGATGAACCTATGGCTCTAAAAAATCTCATTAGGAACAAAGTAGCTCCTCTAAATGTCTCTCTCTTTTCATGGAGGCTCTTGAATATCTGAATTCTAATAAATGGCAACTTAGTTTGATGGAGTAGTTAAAATATGGACTTATTTTTATGTTCTGGCAGATGTGAAAAAGAGAAGAATTATCTTTTTTATTTTTATTGTGATCTTCCAATTAATTATTGTGAGGGTACTCTTCATTTCAGCGGTTCTCAATTGTTCAAAAAAAAGTTCGTTTTAGTTTTTAGTTGATTTTGCTGACTTGCATTTGGATTATTTGGAAAGACAAAAATTCTTACATTTTTGTCACAAGAACCAGTTTATGGTGTTGTTAGATAAATTTACATTTCTCGTTTACTGGATACAAAATGATAAGAAATCATGTATGTATTTTGAGTTGAAATGTTGGTGGAATAATCTTTCTACTTGTCTTGGTTATTCTACCTCATGATTTCGTTCTTTTGTATCTATGCATCTTGAACTTTGTATTTTCCTTTATTGGGCACATCTTGTGCTTGAAGGGTTTTTAATATAATTGATTTGAGGTCTTCATACAAACAAAATTCACCCCAGTCAAGACACCAACTACATAAATATATAATTTATTTCATGTTGTTAGAAAGGGATGGGGGTTTGAAATTAGTTTGATGATAAAAATATGATTCAAATTACATTTCATGTCCTAAGCATCATTGAAAACATCATATGCAGTGTAAACGAATAGATGTTTGTAGGGACCAAAGAAGATTTAGATATTTTGACTTTTGTGTTAATTGTAAAATTCAGTTTGTATTCGTTGTGTAATGGTCTATACGAACCACTATTGCAAGCAAAATCAAATGAGGAAACCGTGAACACCATTCCCTCTTAGTGCTGCTCCTTGAACTTGTAGAACAATGTTCTTTGTATAAACTCACCTATTCGATCACCCTAGATAACAAAGATTAAAACACTATACTTTAAACAAAAAAATACAAAAAATACAAAACAAAAAAAAACAAAAAAAAAAAACGGTATGAAAAAAGTACCTTTTTATCCATTAGAACCAACTCCTTAGAAAATTGTAGTTTTTTATTTTTGTAGTCTTGAGACGAACAACCCTCACAACCAATGTCCACGATTATTTTCTTGGCGAAACATCAGAGATGAAGTAGTGTTTCGTAGACATTTTTCTTTGCAATAGAAAAAATTACAGAAATTACTTAGAATAGATATCAGAGAACCAGAGAACAGAAAAAGAAGAACTATATTTTGTGATTGTTGTGTACTCGTATCCAAAAGCGCTACTATTTATATAGAAAAATAGTACCATAACGGTTAATATCTATTAATTATTAATTTGACCGTTTTAAAATTAATATTATCAACGTATTTAATATTATAAAATGTGCATTAAACGATTAGATTATATTTCATGTAACCTACAAAAAATTAACTTCATAACATTTGAAATTTAATAATATCTTATTAATATTAAGTAATATATTTTTGTAACGAATAAAAATTAATTATATAACCTTAAAAACTAATTACTACTATTAAATTTTTAATTAGTATGTTACTGTCATATTGTAACGGACCAAAATTCAAAATATAATTTATTCAAGTTATTTATTATAATTTTGTAACCTACCAAATTTTTAATGTACCATATAAATGTTGATTGAATAATAATTATATTAATAATCATTTGATTCTAACATACAAATTTTTAATGTAGCATATAAATTTTAATCGAAACAATTATTATATTAATAATTATTTTATTGTAACCAACTATGTATTTTATTTACAATTTAATGATTAATAAAAAATAGTTTTTAATAATAATTATAATTATTAAGCTTGTATTAAAAATTAGGAGAAATTTTTGGAACAAATGCCACGTAGGATTATGATGATGTGGACATCTTTAGAGGAGAGAATTTTGGAATAGGCTATTTCTAAAAACTCTAAATTGTTAATATAAAGATTCCTTGTGCTTGGCGTTTTCTTGATGGGTGTTTTGGATACGAGATAACAACAACTCATCATTCGTTCAGAAAAAATAACTCTTCGTGTATGTGTAACAATGTAAGAAAGTCTTTTATGAATATTTCCACGCAACAAGAATGAATTCAATTTATCAAAAGAAAAATATGAATTCAATATTTATTTTTGAGAGGAAGAATGAATTCAATACTTACCACTAACAATATATATAGACGGTGTATGATATTTTACCATTTTACACTCCGAGGCCATTTGAGCATAAGTCTCTTGAGGAGGTTGCTCCTGAGGCACACGGGGACTAGCACTGCTACACACAGCTAGGGCACATCATAGATCATGTTTGCGGCATAATGGGCAATGGAGATACGGATGAGGTTCGTGGAGACACTGGATGATTTACAGTCAAAGGCAGAGAGGTGGCATGGATGGTCATGCTACCTAGTTTTCTTACATTGGGATTGTAACCTTAAGTTTCTATGCTAACATAGTACCAATCATATAATCCAAAATATATCAACTTATGCACTGTATTTGACACAATGCCAAACTAGTGCAGAGTTTACGGATTTTATTTTCAAAATTGTATATTAACATGATTTGGATGAAGTATATCAGCATTATGTGTTCTTCTAAAATTTGAGGAGATTCGGATTATATTTAAGATTTCGCTCGGAGTCCAACCGGAGGTATTTCTGAAATATTGAAAGGCCATAGAAGAGGGTGGGAAAAAAATTCCCTAAAGTACCATTGACATTATATTTGGATTTGCATGGAAAAATCTTCTATTTGGGCCCAGAAGTATTTCGACCAAAAGAAACAACATAGAGCCCAAACGTTAATTTGCACTCAATTGTAATTTCGACCAAAATATAAAAATAAAAAAATAAACATCTTGTTTTTTAAACCGCAAAAAAATGTGATCGTTGAGCCCAAAACATAACACAGTAATAATGAGAATAACGAGAAAATGCAGTAAAATGTATTGTTCAGGATGGGTGTAATCATAATAATCGGATAAAAATACCAATGCATCATCATCAAATGATGCGCAAGCTGATCGGTAGTTTTCACGGTAAGATAATGGAAACATTGGTCATCATCTCAGCCAAAAATATACCTAAATACTGCAGTTTTCGTGCCACAACTATTCTCATAAACAGAATAACAATTAAGAGTTATAGAAACCACATAACATTCTACTATCTTATTTTCAGAGTTAGAAAGACACACGACCTACAAAAACACTGACTAACCAAAATGTGCCAACGACGTCAAAAAACCATGACATTTCACTAATTAGTGACCGACCACTTGGGCCTTAACAACTTCATAAAATTTTTAGACACAAGAACTCAACACAGGAAAAAAAAAGTGCATCAAATTAAAAGTTTGCATCACCAACCACCGCCACCGCCTCCGCTGTATCCACCACCGCCGCCGCTGTATCCACCACCGCCGCCGTAGCCACCTCCGGGACGAGGTCCGCCAGCCTGTCTATCATTTGCATAGGACACACGGATGTTTCTCCCATTTAAATCCTAATAAACAAGAGCATGTCAGACAACTAACTAAAATGACAATTAAAATATAATCAACATTTAACAGCATAATATTACAACCTGTCCATCCATAGAGAGTGCTGAAGTTGCGGACTCTTCACTGGTGAAGTTGACAAATCCAAATCCCCTTGATCTTCCAGTCTCTCTATCAGTGATAACTCTAGCTGCAAAAACAGAGCCAAAATTATTATTATAAAAACACCAAAATCAAACAAAGCAGATGCTTTTTCATGTTTCAATAATCATAAACCAAAGACATTTTAATGTATCAACTACCGGAAATTTGACTTACTCTTCAGAATTACAGCAAGTCACAGATATCATGTTTGCTTGCTAAGGTTATAAATAGCATGTCTACTCAAAATTAAAAGACAAAACATATCCCCCACTGAAATGTGTTCTTCAGCATACAATAGAAATTACCCAAATTTAACTTCTAGCATGTCAATGTAAATGCAGTGTCATGATGATACAAAAGGGATAAACACATTGCAAAATGAAGCTAAATTAAATCACTTAACAACAATAAATTAAGATGAACTCACCCTCAACCACATCTCCGTAGGTTGTAAATGCATCCCTAAGAGACTGATCATCAACATTGTAAGAAAGGCCTGCGATACCAAAAGCCAAAACCATACATTTTATTAGTGCCATAATAATAATACTAATCACCAACAAAAAAACTAGATAAAGATAATAATGACTAGATTTCAAACCAAATCAATACCTCCGATGAAGAGCTTGCTTGAAGACATGTGGCGCAAGTAGTTAAGCATGGATGAAACAGGAGCTTGAGTGCTCTGGGTAGCACCTTGCCTCAAGAGGTTTCCAATCTTGTTACAGAAAGCCATTTTGATTGAAGACTTAGCTTAAGCCTTCCAAGTTCCTAATACAAAAGCAACAAACCCAGATTATTGACATAACCACAGTTATAAAAATACATAATCATAATGATTTGTTTATCATAAATAACAAAAATCAATATCAGATAATAAACATAAGATATAAACAACACAGTAACAGTTATGAAATTGGCAAAGAAAACTACAAAAACGTAAACATAATTATTGATCAAAAATCATATTATTCAAAGATAAATAGCCTAATAGCTTATACAAATAAAAGACACAAATTATAGACGAATAAATTTGTAATCATGATATCGGAAATGAAAACCCTATAAACCCTAGAAAGCGAATTTGAATCATAAACAATTAAATCAAACAACAGATACATGTTAAAACAAAATTGAAACAATGAATCAACAAAAAAGAGAAACGAAATTGAATCAAATTCATGGAAATTTGAGTTATGGAACGAGAATTAGGGTTTTAGGGTTGAGGAAGGAACTTACGAGAGAGAAAAGAGTGAAGCGGCTAGGGTTTAAGCAAAATCTCAGTCACCGTAGAAAATGATATAAGCTCAGAAAAAATCTTCGCTTTTATAGGGGAAATGGTATTTGGGGGCGAAATCTTCTGCGGAAGCGTGTATGTTTAAAATTTGCAACTGATGATGATGTACGGTGTCTATTCGTTGATTATTTCAACACTTACGCTTGATGGGCCTTGCTTCTTTTTTAGGAAATGATGGGCCTTGCTTATATGACCCACTTACACTTATATCCAAATAATAAGTTGCTTTTCTCACTTCATAATTTGCTATGAAAAGCAAATTTCTGAAATGAGAAAAACAATTTGCTTCAGTCATTTATCGTTAATGTATTGGAAAAACCTAGAGAGACCTACATAAAATGGATTCGGCTAAGTCCTCTTGCAAAGGAACAAATCCTCCCTTTAGTGGATGCATGATTATTTATGTCAGTGTCGACAGTTGAAATTGGCACGAGCTTGAGTCTCTCTTCTGTTGAATGTTTGTGCTTTGATTGCCAACAATAAACCTTCGTTTACTGGTGTTAACGGTGTTCCTAGTTGCTCTCAGACTAATAATGATGATTTTTCAATCAAATTAGCCCACACTTACCTCTTTGTTAAGTCTCATGCTACTAATATGCATGACTTTGTTGTTTCTTTAGGCATTGGCATAAACCTTGGAAAAATTGTGTTTTTTTAAGGAAATGGTGTAATGAACACTTCTTACTGATGAAGAGATGTATGACCCATGATAACATATGTGTTGCAACATGCATGTTGAATTGATTATGCATGTCATTCGTGATTGTGAATGTATCCATGAGCATTCAAACCGATTTAAAACCCGTGTTATGTCGAACAATATTTAGTTTGCGTCTTTATAATTGACTTCAATGGAATCTTATTTTTGGTGACAATGACCCTCCTGATATCTATTGACCGGCTTATTTTGCATTGATCATTTGAAATCTTTAAAATGACCATAATTTGCATATTTATGGAGTATATGCCTAATTAATTTGGAACGCAGTGTATTAAACTTCATATTAATTGGAACTCTCGTCGTGCCCCCTGTTAAGTTATAATCATCTTGATCATTCTTCAGTGCGATCATCGTGGTTAGTTCATTAAAAGTTTTCGTTGTAGTCTTGGAACCTTCATTATTGTTTATGTCGAATTGTGTGGTCTTCATTAATACGGCTGGAAGTTAGCTCGACAACGTTGCATTTCCTCTCTTATTGTTCAAGTTGATTAACTAATTGTGATAAACTTTGTGAATGATGGATATGGTGTAATGCATATCTACGTTCTCTCTTTACGGATGTGTGTTATGTCACACTTTATGCTCGTGATTGGAATGTCTCAATTACACATTTGCAAATAAGATAACACCTGTGCTAGCTCTCTTGTCTGTTTTGCTAACATTTTCTCTTGGATTATCCTTGATAATCCTCATGGACCGTGGAAGTCGCGCCCTCGTTTCGTTATTTTGTCTAAACTCGGTATTTGGAAATACTTAAGAGTTTATTTACTCCAATCATCGTGGGATTGATACTCTTCTACTCTTTTTTACCTGATGTGATTGTGTATACTTGCACTCTGTATGTATTTGAAAATAGATAATTGTTTTTCCAAGCATCAATGCATCATGCGTGCTTACTAAATTTAATTATTTTAAACTTAAACCGATATAAAATAGGTGCGGTGGGTGCAATTCAAGATCTTAAAAGGCATTTCAACGAAAGATTCAGACAATTGGAGGCATGGAATGATATGGGAGACCAACAATATTCTTGTATGAATGCCGACAATTTTACCTCGTATCTAGAATCACTTTGATTTCGACCACCACAATGATGGCTTGTAACATTATATATAGAATTCAACAAGTCTTAAGTTAGTATCTAATTTAGCAAAGCGAAAGGTTTATTGGAAAAGTGTGTATATCTTTAATTTAGGATGGAGATCCTCTTATAAGTTGAAAGAATGGTTAATTAATGTTGGGTCACGGGGGATTATCACAATGAACCAAGAACAACTACACAAGTGAACTAGATACCACATATTTACATAGGACCTTGAGACATTGAGTCGACGGGTCCTCCCACATATATATTGTTTAGAACTAACTTTTTTTATCATACGTGGGGCTTTTAACTCATTGTACGCTTGTCACAACAATCTCCTCATTAAGTGCGAGTAATTCCATTCATTATGCTCCCCTTTATGCAAAAGTTTATTCATTCACATACATATGTATTGTCGTTGGTTGCACTCAATGGAACATGTCACCTTACCATTATTGTAAGGAAGACCTTTGATGCAGTGCGTTGGATTAACCCTTCATCAAACCACCAACTATGATATAATTGTTAGGCCATAAGGGGGAGCCTCATTTCATTGGAACAACACAGTGGATTAAGAGTAACCACACAAGTGAGATTAGACACCGCATATTCAGACAAAACTTTAAGACATTTATTTTACGAGTCATCCCACTTATATATTTGTTCAAGACTCATTTTTTTTTTTTTTTTTTTATCAAATGCGAGACTTCTAACTTACCTCGCCGTTTTCACGATAATTAGCATGATCCTACTAAGACTGTTGAAGAAATCAGGACACAATTCTCGATCAATTTTCATAAACCTTGACGTAGTCAGTGGATTATTTCGTGATTTAGATAACACGATGTCTAATTGCTCGAGCGATATGTTTGACATGACTTATGAAGTTGGCCTTGCCGTATATTCCTCAGTAAATCCAGTCTAGGAGTTAAGTCCAAAATACATATTTATTTTAGCTTTTGATTTAACATTATTAAAGTGAGAAATATTAAAAACACTTCTTTCTAAATTCTAATACTCACTACTTTATTAGATAAAAAGAATTTTAGCCTCATCACTTTAAGTAAGATTCATATTCAATGTGTAAGATCCATATACGTTTTTCATATAAAAGAGTCCACATAATAATAGTCATCTCGGTAACTTCATTGAAACTACTTGTTATTACAATTAAGTAATGGGGATGGGGACAATATGTTGTATAACTGTATTGGTTTAGCCCCTACATAGAGCTACCTGGTGGGTTAGAAATGATCCATCCACCCATGTGTGGAGGCAGGCAGGTTATGATTATGATAATCTAAAAAACATGAATTCGATTTTGTTGACTCTATTGAATCTCTAACGGAAAGAAAGAAGTGCCAATTGCCAATACAGTTTTTACAAGTCTGTGTGCCAAGGGAAAGTGCCGTTTTTACAATATATAAATACGTGGTATCTCTATCCGTATTTTTTTGCGTATAACACCCGAAAATAAAGAGAAAAGAATGCAATTTGGAAGAGAGAGAAAAAACAAACACATAAATAACGAAAAACACATGAGAAGAAGCAATTGATACATATAATTGAGAGAGAGAGAGAGAGAGATTTGAGACACAAGAAGCAGAAAGAAGAAAAACGAAAAACGAAAACCAAAAATCTAGAAACTACCACAAAAACAAAAACCCTCTTATTATTCTTTCATACCCATAATCTTAATCCTAATTAAAAACAATAAACACGTTTATTTCTTTCTATTATAATTCTCAATTCCCTTTTTATTTTTCATTTTACTCTTTTTTCCTTTCTTCTCAATCAAAAAGAGATCTTGTTCTTCTTCTTCTTCTTCATTGCCCACTTTGCAGTGGAAAAATCAATCCCAATCTCGAATCAGAGTTTCCTTTTCCCCTTTTCATCGATACCTATTATTGCTTAGGTATCCAAAATTCGTTTTATTCCCTTTTTTCCAATCAATTTTAGTGTTTTTATTTTTTTATTTTTTATAATTAGGGTTAAAATTAGGTTTTTTAATTTTTGAATTTTCTGTGGGTGTTAGCGATACTCAGCTTATTTGTGTTGCTGAATTTTCTAGGGTTTCATTGGATCGTTACTTAATAGTTGCTGAATTGGGAATTTTCGGACTGATTAGGGTTTTGATCAAAAGCAAAGGAGGAGGGGTTCTTGCGTGAAATGGGCACATGCTCCGATCTCTTTAGAGGTTCGAATTGTGGATTTGGAGATCATTTGTACTTGGAGATTGTTTATTCTTAAGATCATGGTCTTTAACATTGCTGCTTTTATGAGCATGGAAGAGGATTGTTTATATTAATTCTTGTTTATTCAGAGATCACCAATTTTAGACACCGTTTAAAGGCTGAATTTTCCGTATTTTGGCCTTTTTTTCCGTCTTTGTTGGGACATGTTTCATGTTTAGGGCCATCACTGAAAGGATAATCTGATAATTGTTTGTTGCCCCCAAAGAAAATATAGAGGATATAAGATTATTGCATTATTGTAAAGATCTTAATCCTAAGCAATTAGTTAACAGGGTCATGTTGAATCATTAGTGTTTTACTACTAGTTACTAGTTAGTTTGATTGAGTGGTTGTTCTTGTCGTACTCAACGTTGATTTTGAATCAAATTTCAGTAATATTAGTTTCGGCTATTTGCATATTTGGTGAAGGAGTAAACCATAGTGGTTTCCGTAATTTGTGTTTGTAGTGAGTAAGAAGCTTATGGAGGAATATTAAAGTTTGAAATGAATGCAGTGACATGGTGCATGGTCAAGAGAATAGTTGCTGGTTCGATCTCTTTCTGGAACAGTACTACTGGAAAGTGATTGAAGCATTCTCAGTTTTGCAGAGAGGATACACTAGGCATATCTGGATTTTGTGCAATGTCGCGTTGCTTTCCATTTCCACCACCAGGATATGAAAAGAAATCTAGAACAGATGATGTGGATTTACTAAAAAAGGTTAATACAATTTTCCTGTATTATACTGTGCAAATTGTTTGACCTATCATTATCTGGAATGCAAAACTGGATTTTTTGCGAGCTTAACGTTAAATGTGCATGAATAAGGTTCATTTTTCAAGTTACTCCTAAGACTTCTTACCTTTGATTGGATGCCACCATTTTGTAAGATTTGAAATACCAGGCTGTCTTGACCTTAAAAATAGTTTGTAAAAATGTCTGCCATCATTTCATGGTATGATTTAGTTTTTAAATTTGTTTCTTTTGAATGGTAGATAAATCCATCTTAGTTAAAGATCTATGTAAACCGATGACATGTAGCATTTGAAATGGTCACTTTGATATTCCACACACACAGAAAAACAAAAAGAGAATGGTAGATAAATCCAACTTACTTAAAGATCTCTGTAAACCGATGACATATAGCGTTTGAAATGGTCACTTTGATATTCCACACACACAAAAACAAAAGGATATTGTTTGATTGGGGTTTGGGTGCAAATGCAATCAACAATGATTGGCTTTTTGACCTATCTTGATCAATTGCGATTGTGAACCCTTGGTTGATGGAGTTTTGACTTACTACAGTGCCTGCGTGCACACTAATCTATTGTTGATTGTTGTTTATCTTCGAATTTTTTATTTTGGACTGATGGGTTTCCTAGTGCTGAGCTTGTGGAGGGGAGTTCTACCTTTGTCAGTGAAGAGATAGTGATTAAAAGTCTTTCTTGTTTTTTTCACTTTCCTCTCAGATTTAAATAAGATCTTGGTCTGTATAGTTTGCACCCATTTATAGGTTTGGTCTCTTCAGGTTTTCTCCATTTTTGGGATATTAGTTCTTTTTTTAACGGCAAATGTTGGTAATGTCAGTTGGGTATTCAAACCCACATTGACACCACCCTATCTCTCTTACCCCTATGTTTGTCCCTCCAAACCACCCTGTCACTCATTTGAGTTTGGTACATGGTCGGAATGCTCTGATCTATCATACTTATATTTATAAGTCAATTGGCTTTCTTCTTCTTCTGATTTTATGGGGCTGGCATGCTTGGTGTGGGCTAAGGGAAGGTCAAAACATTGTTTATGATTAGATGTAGAATAATTAGTAGTCATCAAATTATGAGCCCTTTGGACGGGAAAATAAATAGTTCACATATTTTGTATGGTGGATATGTTATGATGAATTGAAAATATGGTGGATATATTATGTTGAATCGAGGATGTCTAGAAAATTCAAACATAGATACTGTTGGACATTATGAAATCTGTTTTAGGTGTACCGTCTCTTTATGGATGATAAGCACACCTAGAGAGTTGGACAAAACATAATTTTGATGTAAAAGAATAGCCTATGGGCTTGATTGTGTACCTTCCCGTTCAGAATAAATGTTAAAGCCTTGAGGGTAAGATATTATACTTATGATATGCTGTCCGGGACTAGGAGTCACTATAAGTGCATTAGCACTATTTGGAACCAATGCTCTGTCAATTTATTTGTTAGGATTATTTTAATTTTGATATACAAGTTGGTGGATATTATTTACTTTTGCACAGTAGAACTACTTGTTGTAAGAAATTTCACCTCCAATATAACACTGGTGGCCATCCTTTTGTTGAACTTGATATGGATTCCTTTTTCAGTATGGATTTTATTTATTGCAAGTAAAGTCATTATCTGATTGCAGAGTACTTTGTGTGTTATAATTTGTTGGCCGCATTGAAGCATATTGGCAATCATTTTTGTTATTATATTTTCTGTCTGCTTGTTAAATTAGGAACTAATTTTGCATACTCTACATCGTTATGCTGATAGATTGGGATTTTGAAGGTCTTGAATTTGTTATTAATTTTGCTGGATCTTTAAGGACCATGTTGTGGTTATTCTTCTATAGATGCTATTCTCTTTATGCTCTTTTAAAGGGAGAAGTGGTGATGTGAAGTCATTTTGTTTGTTTCCTTATTTAATTTCTATTCATGATATTTTTTTTCACTTGAACTTCCAGGAAAGGCGCAAAGAAAAAAAACATAAAAAAGAGAAAAAGGACAAAGAGAAGAAGGAAAGTAAGGAAAATGGGGAAAAGGAAGGAAGGGATGGAAAACATAAGGATAAAAAGGACAAAAAAGAAAAAAGCAGAGAAAAAAAGAAAGATAAAGATAAGGACAAGGACAACGGTAAAGATAAAAGTAAAATCAGTGCTGCAGACGGGAGAGGATCTCCAGCACAAGCTCAGGGTCTTAATGCTGGTAACCTACATCAAAAGGAAATCAAACAAAATGATAAGAAAGCTTTCTTGTTTGAAGATAGACTTACCAAACAGCATGGCAGTAACAATGGAGAGAAGGCCAGAGAGAATAATCATCTGGCGGAGGAGAACAAGGACTCTAAATTCCTCATGGAGTTGGACAGGAGGGTTAGGAACAATGATGGAGGAGCTGGGACTCAATTGGTTCAACAATCTACAACTGCAGACTGTAGAAAGGATGAAGGGACTGTTAGGCTGGTTGCTAAAATTAGTGGCACCGGCACCTGGCCTGATGGTAAGGAGAAGCTCCAGAATAAGGGTGTTGATGCTAAAAAGATTGATGGGAGAGGAATCCGTGCCGAGGCCCGGCCAATTGGAAATGCAACAGTTCAGAATCATGCTGTTGATGGTAAAAAGATTGGCACCTGGCCTAATGGTAAGGAGAAGTTCCAGGATAAGGGCGTTGATGCTAAAAAGATTGATGGGAGAGGAATCTGTACAGAGGCCCGACCAATTGGAAATGCAGCAGTTCAGAATCATGCTGGGAACTGTCATCCTAGACCTTTGGAGAAGAATTTTGACAAAACTTTGGAAGGAAGAGTTGAAGGAACAGACAGGACTAAGGAAGAAAAAGATGATAAACGACGAGATAAAAGGAAAGATGATAAACGGGGAGATAAAAGGAAAGAAAAAGATAAGGAGAAAAAAGGGCATGGGAAGGACAAAGACAGGGATAAAGAGAAAAAAAAGGAGGAGAAAGCGAAACAGAAAATAGAAAATAGAAATGGCGAGCAGAATAAATTAAAAGACAGCAACAAAGCTGGTCTAGTAGACCCAAATTCTTCTACACAGGTATCCAAGAACAGCCATGAGAATTCTATCATTGGGGTAAATCTCAAGAAACGGAATGAAATTGATTCGAATGGAGTTCTACATGGTGAGTGCCAATTGTAATTAATTGTGTTCTGATTGCTGTTCAATGAATTTCATTAGGTATTTAGGTTGTCGTTGGACACATATTTGACCTTTTTCTTAGTGCCGTCAGAGAACTATTTTGTTGACCTAATAGAAAAACTACATTCTATGAGATTTTCTCTGGTTTCTTGTGATGTCATAACTAATTCTCGATATTTTCATAGTTGAGAATTTTTCGCCAGTATTACAATGTTCATTTTCTTGAGTTTGCATGCTCATTATTCTGTGGTTAGCCAACAATTTTACACTTCTTTAAATTTTCTTACAGCCCATGAGAATTCTATCACCAGGGGAAATCTCAAGAAATGGAAGGAAATTGATTCTAATGGAGTTCTACATGGTGAGTGCCATGTGTGATGAATCACATTCTAATTACTGCTCAATGAATTCCTTAGGTTGTCGTTAGACACTTATTTGACTTTTTTCTTTCTGCCGAGAGTACTATTTTGTCGACCTAATAGCAAAATTACATTCAATGAGATTATGTTGGGTTTCTACCTCTAGTGAGTCGCAACTATTTTGATATTTTCATAGTTGGAAATTTTTTCCATTATTACAATGTTCATTTTCTTGAGTTTGCATGCTCGTTGTTTATTGGTTAGCCAACAATTTTACAATTCTTTACATTTTCTTACAGCTCATGAGAATTCTATCACTGGGGGAAATCTCAAGAAACGGAAGGAAATTGATTCTAATGGAGTTCTACATGGTGAGTGCCATGTGTGATGAATCACGTTCTAATTGCTGCTCAATGAATTCCTTAGGTTGTTGTTAGACACTTATTTGACTTTTTTCTTACTGCCGAGAGTACTATTTTGTTGACCCAACAGCAAAATTACATTCAATGAGATTATGTTAGGTTTCTACCTCTAGTGAGTCGCAACTATTTTGATATTTTCATTGTTGGAAATTTTTTCCATCATTACAATGTTCATTTTCTTGAGTTTGCATGCTCATTGTTTAGTGGTTAGCGAACAATTTTACAATTTACAATTCTTTAAATTTTCTTACAGCCCATGAGAATTCTATCACTGGGGGAAATCTCAAGAAACGGAAGGAAATTGATTCTAATGGAGTTCTACATGGTGAGTGCCATGTGTGATGAATCACGTTCTAATTACTGCCCAATGAATTCCTTAGGTTGTTGTTAGACACTTATTTGACTTTTTTCTTACTGCCGAGAGTACTGTTTTGTTGACCTAATAGCAAAATTACATTCAATGAGATTATGTTGGGTTTCTACCTCTAGTGAGTCGCAACTATTTTGACATTTTCATAGTTTGAAATTTTTTCATTTATTACAATGTTCATTTTCTTGAGTTTGCATGCTCATTGTTTTGTGGTTAGCTAACAATTTTACAATTCTTTAAATTTTCTTACAGCCCATGAGAATTCTATCATTGGGGACAATCTCAAGAAACAGAAGGAAATTGAATCTAATGGAGTTCTACATGGTGAGTGCCATGTGTGACGAATCATGTTCTAATTGCTGCTCAATGAATTTCATTGGGTTGTCGTTAGACACATATTTTACTCTTTTTTTTACTGCCGTTAGAGTCCTATTTCATTGACCTAATAGCAAAACTACATTCTCTGAGATTTTGTCTTGTTTCTTGTGATGTCACAACTATTTTGTGTTTGGGAATTATCATAGTTGGGATTTTTTTTAACATTATTTCAATGTTCATTTTCTTTGAGTTTGTATGCTCATTGTTTTGTGGTTAGCTAACGATTTTACCATTCTTTAAATTTTCTTACAGCCAATGAAAATTCTATCATTGGTGACAATCTCACGAAACGGAAAGAAATTAATTCTAATGGAGTTCTACATGGTGAGTGCCATGTCTGATGAATCATGTTCTTATTGCTGCTCAATGAATTTCATTAGGCTGTCGTTCGACACATATTTGACTTTTTTCTTACTTCTGTTGGAGTACTATTTTGTTGACCTAATAGCAAAATTACATTCTATGATATTTGGTCGGGTTTCTAGTGATGTCACAACTATTTTTGGGAATTTTTTCCATTATTACAATGTTAATTTTCTTGAGTTTGTATGCTCATTGTTTTGTGGGTTAGCTAACAATTTTACAATTGTTTAAATTTAAATTTTCTCACAGCTCATGGGAATTCTATCATTGGGGACAATCTCAAGAAACGGAAGGAAATTGATTCTAATGGAGTTCTACATGGTGAGTGGCATGTGTAATGAATCACGTTCTAATTGCTGTTCAATGAATTCCATTGGGTTGGCGTTAGACCCATATTTGAGTTTTTTTCCTTACTACTGTTAGAGTACTATTTTGTTGACCTAATAGCAAAACTACATTCTGTGAGAGTTTGTCAGGCCTCTAGTGATGTCACAACTATTTCGATATTTTCATAGTTGGGAATTTTTTCCATGACAGGTTCATTTTTCTTGAGTTTCTATGCTCATTGTTTTGAGATTAGCTAACAATTTTACAATTCTTTGAATTTTCTTACAGCCCATGACAGTAGGCCCAGTATGTTGCCAGGACCCTCTTCCTCTCATCCTTTCACTGAAAATGGAAGGATATTGGAACCTTGCCAAATTTCCCCTATAAATGCTTCAGATGGGCCTGCAGCCGCCACTAATGTTAAGGTAGAAAACAAGGATCGCAAGATAAATGGTATCATTGAAGTTCCAACATCTGTGGTTTCCCCAAACAAGATTCCCACTGCCACAGTGCCAGCTAATCCCGTGATTAAAGTACCCAAACCACATCCAGATACCAAGTACATAAGTCAGGTATATTCCGTGCCAAAAGCAAATGAGTGGTCTGATTTTGATGACCAAGAGTGGCTGTTTGGCAGCAATCATTCCCAAGAAAGAAAACCTGTGGTGAAGTCTTCAGAGGTTGTGGATACACTGCAGGTATGGGCAGAAGCTGTTCATATAGAACCTGCTGATGTTTTTGCTCTGCCATATGTCATTCCGTATTGATTGACTATTCATGTGGCACACGATACTTCAAAATTATCTGCACAAAAAACCATCCGTTGGCTCACCTCTTTGGGAGAAACAGCAGCCCCTGGGCTAGAAATTTATTTCGCACTTTGATGATGCATTCTTTTATCATTTGTGCGCTAACTTGCCTTTATCCTAAGCTGTTTGGATGGACACTTATGCTTGGCTGACTACCTTGATCTAGAACTGATTTGAAGGGAAATTTGTGCCACAAAGTGATTGCATAATCTGCATGCTTGGTGCATTGCTGCAGGCCAAGTTGGGGGTGTGTAGCTCTCACTTCACGCCTTATAGCAACAATTCATTCACAAAGTAGACCTCATAAAGATAGCCACATGTTGTGAAGAAGGGATGTACAAGCTTGTGCAACTTTTGTTTTCTTCCTTCAAAAAATTATTTTTGCCTAGAGTTGAGCTTGGGCAACTAGCCTTTTCTAATTTAGAATGAGAATTTGAGAGAAATTAGATATGGCTTATGCAACTTCACCACAATTTTGATTTGTAACATAGAACTTTTATTCACAAAATATGTACGATAGAGAAGGGAAAAAGTAGTAGCCGGATTTGCTTATTTATCTGTGTAAAATTTTCTTGGTTATTTCGTCCTTTTGCACCAGTGCTTGCTAACAGAAAAGGCAAGGTTGAGTTGAAATTATTACAAGGGATAATCATACAAGGGTTATTGTTAAATTTACTTTCAAATTTGTACAGTAGATAATCTTAATTAATTCATCAATTTTCAGCTATAAATGTTTATTATTTTCTAAAGTACTGGACCATTAATGCAAAAAAAAAAAAAAAAAAGTTATTTAGGTTATTAGGATCTCATTTCCTAAGAAAGGTAAAACTGTCAAACAAAATGTGATGTGAAAGTTTCTATGGATTTATTTTGATTGTGGTTGAAATGATTTGAACTTTGAAAGGGTCGTAAGTAGCAAATTTGTTTGGGATTTAGAATTAAAAATGAGTGATCCATGTGTGATGTGAGTTTCTTCTATTTCTATTAGAGACAAAAATGTGGTAGCGAATAAGATGAGCTAGTCATTTCAACCATACCCTCTATTTCCTTCTGGATAATCAACCAACAATATTCCACAAAACTTTCTTATCTACACTTCTTTCCATTTCTTTCATTAAAAATATTATATACACGAATAAATAAGAGATAAAAACTTCAATCGAATTATTACAAAATAATAATAATAAATTAACAAAAAATTAAAGACAAACATCATACATACACTCAAAGGAGCTAAGGTGAGTGCCTCTGTTGAAAATTTAAACTAAATATTAGATTAAAGTAGTGAATTAATTTGTATTGGAGATTAATTAATTCACTTCTTCTTAGCATTTTAAAACTCAAACTTGATAATAACAAAAATACAAACATGTTAATAACAAGCAGAATATTTGTTCTGAAAAAGAAAAGGCAAGAAATAAGTAATTGCATGCATTGATTTTAAGCACAAGATGATAGCTGCAAGGGCTTGATAATGTTTGATTAATGTGTTCAGTGTTCATCCATCCATTCATCATCTTCAATTCAACATGAGAATGTTACCTTTTTGTTCATCCACTCCGTGTTATTCCCCATCTTCTCAGGTCTATTTCTATCCACAACTTTTACCATGTTTATCATTAATTATTCTTCTTTTGGTTATGGTAAAAATAGTTAAAACAGTTAATCTTGTTGTTATTGCAGATTCCCTTATTTGGGGGACTGCAATCTCTATGTCCAATTCGAAAGGATTTTGAAAGTAGAGGTGTGGTAGAAGAAAATGTACATTTAGGTTTGTATCATGGAACACCCTCACTCAGAAGTTCATTTACAGCACAAGCTATAAAGACTGTCTCAGCTTGGGATAATTCATCACTCAGTACTGGAGAATTCAGATATAGTTTATCTACTGTTCCCGAGGAATTAGTAGACTTTGCAAAACAATCAACTGAAGTGTCTGAGCCATTAGTAGCACCTACTGTACATCCAGAAGCAATATTATCGAGTACTGATATAACGTCGGGGAAGATTGAATCTGTGCCGAGTTTGATTAAAGGGGGTAATGAATCGTTAGCCGCAACTAAAGCAAGTGCCACTGAAGTTTTTGCTGGAATCAATGAAACATTCAGTGACTCAATTAATAAGGGAGAAAATGCTCTTCGAAGCTCAGTGGATACTGCCACTTCTTTTATTGATTCCGTTGTTAAAAATGCTACTACATCTGCAGATAATGCTTTTAGTAAGGTGTTTTCTGCTGCTGATCAAACGGGGGACTTAGCGAATAAGAAAATTACTAGCTTTTCAAGTGAGATAGATGGAGTCACCAGTAAAGCGCCTGGTTTGGTTATTGATGTGTTGCGACGTACAGTGGTTGCTGTAGAGAGTTCTCTATCAAGTGGGGCTTCTTATGTTGTTTACCTATATGGGTCGGCGAAGGAGTTTATTCCTGCAGAGATCAGGGATACAGTCAATATATATGAAGATAAAGCAGCACAAGTCTTGAGGCCTGTTGGGTCTGCAACTCAACAGGTAACATATTCATAGAGATTCAACAAGATTCTAAGTCTTAGCTTCCCTAAAAAATTTCATTTTGTTTAATGTCTGTGAAGTTTGATTTGAATTGTCAAATGAGTCAAAACGTCTTATATATGGACGACTCTTCTTCAGCTCTAGCATAAGAAGTTCTTTGCTTTAATTCATGCTTGAAATTGTGTGTTCTTGTTCTTAATATATGCTGTTTCATTTCACAAACATTCTGAATTTGCCAGCAATTTTCTAGCCTGTTCACCAATAGTATGTTGATAATTTATGTCTCATAAGCAGATATACATGGCTTTCTATTCACTGGAGAAGAGTCTTGGCTTGGATCCAAATGACCCAATTATTCCATTTGTTGTTTTTGTGGGCTCTTCAGCAACATTATGGTATGAAATTATCTATCCTCAAAATTAAATTTGTTATAAATCTACATTGAAGAATTAGATTTCCATCACAAACACCATCTATAATAGATGTCAGATATATGCAGGACTATTTATTGGTTGTGGAAATATGGAGGTTACTCAGGAGATTTATCCCCTAAATCAGCTTTCGAGCTCTTGGCCGGGGACTCAAATGCTGTACTTATAGATGTCCGCTCCGAGGCAAGTTATGGTCAATTTTTCAGACATTTTTAATTCAAAGCGGGAGAAACAGTCATACATTTTATGAAAGCAAAGTCAGGATATCTTGTGTTTTGAATCTTTTGATGCCCATTCTATGTTTGTTCCACTCTTTTTCTGATCTCAAACTACGATGCTTTGGTGGAATGGAAGTTTTCCTATCTGTTTGCATTTGTTTGGCCAACTATTTTCATATCAATGTTGATCAATAAACTTGCTGCTCCTTTCCTTTATGCAGGACTTGCGAGAAAAAGATGGTATTCCTGATATTCGACGGGCTGCTCGGTTTCGCTATGCAAGTGTAACTCCAATTGAGGTTGGTTTAAAACATGATGATATTTAAAAATTGTGGTGAGTATATTTATGGAATGCCTTACCTATGTGAAATGGAACAGGTCCAGAATCTTGGTCATTTATTCTATGGATAAGTAATTAATTTGTTATCTAGCACTAATAAAATAACATATCATGTCCATTTCAGGTTGATGGCTCCATACGCAAGTTGTTGAAGGGGGGTAGAGACCTAGATGACTCCTTGATTGCTGCTATTATTCAAAATTTGAAAATTGTTAAGGTATTTTGCCTTGCATCTCGAAACAGGGTCTATTGTTCTGAATAAAGTTAGTTGGAAGTGTATGGAATAACCCCTAGACGCTTGGCAAAATTTTCTTCCATGTGACTCTCTCGGAAATCAGGGTTTTATACACAACCTTCAGTTTCATTCTTTTTACTTTGATATTATAACAATAGGCAATTGAACGTCAAAAGATATCTGCGTGTTAAAGTTAGGTTGTTTTTATAAAACATGTAGTCTTTTTGTAGTTTCGCCTAAGAATACGTTTTTATTTTCACCTAATAATCTATCAGAAACTTAATTTATGTGGTCTATAGGACAGTTCCAAGGTTATTGTGTTGGATGCTGATGGTACTCGTTCTAAAGGCATTGCAAGATCCTTGAAGAAAATTGGGGTTAAGGTAAGTCTGTCAATAACTGCTGAGATACTTGCTGCAAATCTTTAATGTGTTGGCGATATATAAAATAAATTTACTGCTGCAATCCATTATGTAAATTATCTAACCTGCCATCTGTCCTACTATTTATTCGTTCGTCTAAATACCTTCCAAACCTTATTTTGTTGCTGAAGCCTGTGCCTAACAGAATGTTTAGCTTTGTGGTAGGAGATTTGGTAACTAGATAACAAATAACAGTTTTTACTGCTTCTATATCTGATGTAGGCTCATTGAAACTTGTAATTGTATTTCAAGGTTAGGGTTGAAGAGCTTTGGCATGGTGAAAAGTAGGATAATCTATTAATAATAGAGAAAAATTCTGGATTATTCTATATAACTCAAGTCTTTGTTAGTGTCTGCATGATTTCCTACAAAGAAGTATCTCTATTATACTATCTAATAAGTATTGCGCATGTTCACCTCAGTTGTGAGTGTAAATTGAACTCATGCACAAATGCTATATATGGTGAGTTGCAGTACATAACAGCCCATCACTGGACGAGACACTCTGATGGTTTAGATTTGAAATTGTAAATGAAAAAGGTAAAAACTAGAATTTATGAATTTTAGATTCCTTAACCCATATATGTTCAAACTAAACACTTAGTCCTTTACTGTCGACATGAATGCTAATCAGATTTGTTTTCAAACTTGGGGACAGTTCCTTTAAACCATAGTATGTGCTTTAGTGGTGGTTCACTAATAGACGCCCTATACTAACCCACTTGGGTTGGCCTGGGACCTTGGAGTGTGCTCCTCTCAAGGTTCAGGTTCAATTCTCCCAAGTGTCAATTTGGGTGGGCTAGTTTGACTTATTAAAAAAAAAAACTAATAGACGCCCTATGCACAATCAACTTATTCATCAATCATTGAAATCCGATCAATATATGGAAGTAGAATAAAATGTAAATAGTCATGTTGATATTTTACAGAATCCGTACTTGGTCCAAGGTGGCTTTCAGTCTTGGGTAAAACAAAGTCTCCGCATCAAGGAACTCAAACCTGAGACAGCACTTACCATACTCAACGAGGTATTTGTCAAACTATTTCTGTTCATACATATCGTTATGGATATGAAATTCACTAGGCACTAGCATACATAACCAAAAATAATGGATGAAAGCTCTGTTCTGTAATACTAACAATTTAGGATGAATCCTCTTCTTACACAGCCTACTGTTTTAGCTAATCACCTAATCAATTCTTTATTTTTAATGCATGCAAAAGATATTAAGGAGAACCTTATTTGACTAAGGGTTCTTCTGTTTTTTTTATACAAAAGCCAATTTTGATTCAAAAGATATGTTTTATAAAACTTGTAATAGGTAATGAGTTTCTTCTTAGGGGGGATTCTCAAGAAAAGCTATTTCAGTGCTTTTCTTAGAGGTTCAAATTAGCAGCATCTGAAAAAAATGGCTCTAAAAAAAGTTGCATTGTGGGATCACTTTTTTTAAAGCTTAAGCAAATAAATATATGTTGGTCTTTTCATCGGTGCATATGCATTTTTTTATGTTCACAGGAAGCTGAAGCAATTCTAGAGGATATTAGACCTTCTCCTTGGCAACTTTTAGGTTCTGGTACGGTAAGTGTCAACTTCGTAATTTTTACAACCAGTCAGTTATTTGTCATTTTTGTTGGATTCTCATTATGCTTATTGTTAAGTTAATTTAGTAAGGTTGACGTCATTTCATAACAAAGTATGGAGAATACTGATGAGATAAAACCGCAAACCGCAAGTGCACGGTCTTACCGAAGTAGTATAAAAGAGTATCGTTCCGACAGGGAGTAGTTCAACTTAATTAATCTTTAGAGGTGATTAGAAGAGAGAAGAGAATTGTAAGTTGGGGGTTTTTAAACTGTTAAAAAGCAATATAATAAAAGAGCCTTGGATCGTTGGTTTCATCTAAATAACAAGTCCCTCTCAAACCAAAACCATAAGCTTATAATGTTATGTTAGACCTAATTTCTCAAGACAATGTTATGTTAGACCTAATTTCTCAAGACAGTTTCTCTTAAGTTCCTCTAGCAACCAAGCCTATTTCGCTGACTTGATTACTATTGGATTTTGGTTCCTCTAACAACCAAGCCTATTTCGCTGACTTGATTGTTATTAGTTCCCTTGAAGATCGAAACTATATGTCTCAAAGATTGCAAAGCCTATTTCGCTGACTTTGCAATCCTTGTCTGAATTCACTTGTTCGAATATCAAAGCTCCACTTTCGTTTTATGAATTGATATTTGGAATAATGGACGAACAATTATCAAACCCTCCACTTTCGTTTCCACAGTTTGATAATGGTTAATCCATGTTAAGACGGTGAATTCAGATAAGAAACTAGGGTTACATAAGATTAAGGCTTAGGGCTTGGTTTGATTAGGATTATGTCATTTAGACTTATCCAACAATCCCAAGACAAGAAGAAGTCTACTCACTCATGTTCATCGTAGACATGGGGGAGAAGAGAGAAAGCATGAAAGTAAAAGACAGGAAAATAAAGGAAAGGAAAAGAACTTTATTTAGAAAAGCAATTGTCACTTATTGTATTCCAAGTAAAGATGAATCTTTAGTGATGGCTAGCTACTCTATTTATAGTACACAATTGACTTAAAATCTAAGCAAGTATATTCCTAGAATATTCCTCGGTAGATTGTGCGCCAAAATAGAATAGCTTGGAGTCAAAGCAAAAGCAGCAAAAGGCATCTGGAGGGTGGCACGGCCGTGCCAAGGCCAGCACGGGCCGTGCCAAACTTCTGACTTGTGGGAGATATATTTTGTTTCCCAATCTTCATATTTTTGTGTCCAATCTGCTCCAAATCCCTTTCTTTTGCTCCAAGACTCTCTCCATCCAATATTCTTCCCTGAAATATAATAAATTGCATTTTAAAGTAAACTATCCTAAAAAGGAAATAATACTAATATAAAATTATATAAAATCTAATTAAAACTAAACTAAAAAGCATATTAAAATAACATATAAATGACTCATCAAACTCCCCCATACTTGAATCTTTGCTTGTCCTCAAGCAAAAGGCATAAACATAGTAGCATCAACAGTTAAATCAAATGACAATTAATTAAAGCACATGTCTCCTCAAGGGCTTAAATCCCAAAATGTACACTAATCACAAACTCAAGTATTTCCTGAAATCTTTATTCTACCCAACAATCAAGTTTCAAGTGAGTGTGTGTGTGAAGTCCAACCCTTTTCTTGCTCATGTATAAGATAGGTATAATGAGGAAACATGGTCTAATCCTAGCACTAAACTAACCAAGAAAAATTCCTTCTACAATTCATATAAGAGAGATGGGAGTTTTTGAGAATCTTTGTTCTTTTGCCATATGCACATTTTAAGTTCTTTATTTAAGGAAAAACATTTTCACGTAGGAGGTCGGAGGGCCTACCCCCTTCCCCAATCTAGATTCAATGGTATTCCTTAAAACATCGTCTTCACGTAGGAAGTCGGAGGGCCTACCTCCTTCCCCAATCTAGTTTCAACAATGCTTTTTAAAGTTTTTCTCAAGATAACAATCACCTTCACGTAGGAAGTCGGAGGGCCTACCTCCTTCCCCAATCTAGATTCAGTGATGAGATCTTGAAATTATTTGGCTTTTTGGCTTTTTATGATCTCCCTTATACTCACTTATACTACTGGCGCTTTGAGAATTTTTAAAGGTTAATGCACCACTAAGATTAGAACGCGTTTTCTTAAAATACCTATTCATACATTTACTCAAGGGAAGCAACTTTGTGTTTTTCTCATTGGAGAATTTTATTCACTTTAAAACAAGATGTGGTTATATCAAGAAGACTTAAAACACAAGAGTTTGCTTTCATGTACAAGAATCAACAAAATAAGAGGAGACAATGAAATTTTTTGTGTCATGATATTTTTAATAAAAATTAGCTACTTAAACATGCCTTTCACAATAAAACGAAACAAAAGAATAAAGTTCAAGGGAGTTTGGAAACACTACGACTAAAGACACTTTCTTTATTAGGCTCCCCCCACACTTAGGAGAAATAAGGAAAAAGTGAGAAAGGGTGAGGAAAGCTCACAATTTGTCGAAATTTTAAACTCCGGAGGCCTTCAGGTTGGCACGGCCGTGCCAGATGTAGCACGGGCCGTGCTATCATTCTGCCAACTTTATTGAAGATGTGGTTGTGTTTCTTGGCACGGCCGTGCCAAGTCAAGCACGGGCCGTGCCGCCCTTCTGGTTCTTGGAACTTTGATTTTCTTGCGTTTCTTAATCAATCTCGGACACTTACCTACAAAATAAAGAGAAATAACAGAAAACAAAGAAAGCAATTAAATTGGTGGGTTGCCTCCCACGAAGCGCTCTTTTAACGTCACTAGCTTGACGAAGGTGAGGATGAAAAATCCTTAAGGTGGGTCACTAAGGGTGAAATCAGCCACTACTTCATTTACTTCTCCGGTATTATAGATTTTAAGCCGTTGGCCATTAACCGTGAAGGATCCTGTTTCTTCAGAAAAGATTTCAATCGCCCCATAAGGGTAGACTGTGCGAACTTGGAAAGGACCGGACCATCGTGATCGCAGTTTACCTGGAAAGAGCTTTAGCCTAGAGTTAAAGAGCAGCACAAGGTCACCACTTTTGAAGTGTCTTTTGATGATTTTCTTGTCATGCCAGGTCTTAGTTCTCTCTTTGTAAATGCGGGCATTCTCATAAGCATCCATCCTAAGTTCTTCTAGCTCGTTTAATTGAAGTTTTCTTTTGTCACCGGCTAAATTGGGATCTAAGTTGAGGTTTCTAATTGCCCAATAGGCCTTATGCTCGAGCTCAACAGGAAGGTGACAAGATTTCCCATAGACAAGTTTAAAAGGGGTCATCCCAATAGGGGTTTTATAAGCCGTTCGATAGGCCCAAAGGGCATCATCAAGCTTATTTGACCAATCTGTTCTAGAGGTGGAAACAGTTTTTTCAAGGATAGCTTTAATTTGTCTGTTTGAGACCTCCACTTGTCCGCTAGTTTGGGGGTGATAGGGTGTCGCAATTTTGTGTCTCACTCCAAGTTTTTGCAAAAGTTTTTCAAAATGTCTTGAAATGAAGTGAGACCCTCCATCGCTTATCACAACTCGTGGCACTCCGAATCTAGGGAAAATGACTTTCTTAAACATTTTTATAACCACCTGTGCATCATTAGTGGGGGAAGCAATGGCCTCAACCCATTTGGACACATAGTCAACGGCTACTAATATGTACTGATTCCCAAAAGAGGAAGGGAAAGGTCCCATAAAGTCAATACCCCAAACATCAAAAATTTCCACTTCAAGGATGTTATTCAAAGGCATTTCATTTCTTTTAGTGATGCTACCGGTGCGTTGACATTTGTCACATTTAGAGATAAAGAGATGCACATCTTTGAAAAGTGATGGCCACCAGAAACCAGAATGAAGAATTTTGAAAGAAGTCTTTTGTGTACTGGCGTGGCCGCCATAAGAAGAGGAGTGACAATGAGTTAGAATACTACTTACCTCGTTTTCAGGAATGCATCGCCTGAAAATCCCATCTGAGCCTCTTCTGAAGAGGTAGGGCTCGTCCCAATAGTAGTGCTTGAGATCATTGAAGAATTTCTTCTTTTGTTGGTAGTTTAACTCGGGCGGTAGTACTCCTGCTGCAAGAAAGTTAACAAAATCTGCATACCAAGGTGCGTCAGTTTGTGCCAATAAGAATAGTTGGTCATCTGGGAATGAGTCATCCAAGGGTAACTCATCCTTATTGGTCTCCCGAAGTCGGGACAAGTGGTCAGCGACAACATTTTCTACGCCCTTTTTATCTTTTATTTCAAGGTCAAATTCTTGGAGGAGCAAAATCCATCGGATCAATCTCGGTTTGGCATCTTTTTTGTTTAGCAAGTATTTTATGGCCGAGTGATCTGTATAAACAATGATTTTTGATCCCACCAAGTATTGCCGAAATTTGTCAATGGCGTAGACAACTGCTAGCAATTCTTTTTCTGTCGTGGCATAGTTTACCTGTGCCCCATCTAGGGTCTTACTGGCATAGTATATGGCATGCATCTTTTTGTCGTTTCTTTGACCTAATACTGCCCCAACCGCATAGTCGCTTGCATCACACATTATTTCAAAAGGCAAGTTCCAATCCGGTGGTTGTATGATTGGGGCGGTAATTAGTGCTTCCTTCAACCTGCAAAATGCCTGCAAACAAGAATCATCAAAGGTAAAGTCTGCATCTTTGAGAAGCAGGCTGGTTAGTGGCTTAGTGATTGATGAGAAATCTTTGATGAAACGACGGTAGAACCCTGCATGTCCTAGGAAACTTCTAATTTCTTTAACTGAGGTGGGAGGTAGCATTTTTTTAATAATTTCGATTTTTGCTCTATCTACCTCTATACCTCTGTCGAAAACCAAGTGTCCTAGGACAATTCCTTCTCTTACCATGAAGTGACATTTCTCCCAATTTAAGACTAGGTTCACCTGTTCACATCTTTCCAAAACTTTTTCAAGGTTAGTCAAACAATCATCAAAATTAGAACCATGCACAGAAAAATCATCCATAAAGACTTCCATTATCTTTTCAACGAAGTCAGAAAAAATAGACATCATGCATCTTTGAAAAGTAGCAGGGGCATTACACAGACCAAAAGGCATTCTTCTATAGGCAAAGGTCCCGAAGGGACATGTAAAAGTTGTCTTTTCTTGGTCATTAGGGTGAATGGGTATTTGGAAAAATCCAGAATAGCCATCTAGGTAACAAAAATGCGAATGCTTAGCTAACCTTTCTAACATTTGGTCTATAAAAGGGAGAGGGAAGTGATCTTTACGGGTTGCTTTATTAAGCTTCCTATAATCAATACACATTCTCCAACCGGTGACGGTTCTAGTGGCAATGGATTCATTTTTATCATTTTTAATAACTGTGAGACCACCCTTCTTTGGTACAACTTGCACGGGGCTAACCCATTTGGAGTCAGAAATTGGATAAATAACACCTGCATCTAGGAGTTTTAAGACTTCCTTTTTCACAACTTCTTTCATATTGGGATTTAGTCTTCTTTGGTGCTCAATGGAGGGTTTATAGTCTTCTTCAAGAAGTATCCTATGCATGCATAATGAAGGATTTATTCCTTTAATGTCATCAATGGTGTAACCTATGGCTTTAGGATATTTCTTGAGGACATAAAGCAATTTTTCAGTTTCTACTTCATCGAGACTTGCATTTACAATAACAGGATAGGTGGAGTTAGGGCCCAAGAATTCATACCTTAGATTCGATGGAAGTGTTTTGAGTTCTACTTTCGGTGCCTCCTTGGGTAGAAGTGTTGGTTCTTCTTTTACTAACTCCTCCACACTTAGACCTTTCATTGGAAGAGTTCTATCTAACAGTTCTTCATAAGCCTTTGCCTCTCCTTCCAGTTTTGTACCTGCATTGTTAACCAAGCATACTTCCAAACCATCATGTGCAGTTGATGCTAAAGAGCATTCTTTCACGCAATGGTCGATTATGTCTATCATGCAATAAGAGTCCTTAATGGAGGGACCTTTCATTAGTTTAGCAAGTTCAAATTCAACAGTTTCCTTACCTACATTGAAGGCAAGCTTACCCTTTTTTACATCAATGATAGCTCCTGCAGTGGCAAGGAAAGGTCTTCCCAAAAGAATTGGTACTTGATTGTCTTCTTCCATTTCCATCACAACAAAATCGGCGGGGATATATACCTCTCCTACCTTAACGGGGACATCTTCTATGATTCCAGCTGGATACTTAACAGAACGGTCTGCTAGTTGTAGGGTCATCCTTGTTGATTTAAGTTCCCCTATTCCCAACCTCTCATAAAGTGATAAAGGCATTAGGCTGACACTGGCTCCTAGATCGCACATAGCTTTCTTCACAACTTCCGACCCTATGACACAAGGTATGGAAAAACTACCTGGATCTTTAAGCTTTGGTGGCAATTTATTTTGGATGATGGCACTGCATTCTTCTGTAAGGTTAACCGTCTCACTTTCCTCAATCTTTCTTTTTTTAGAGAGGATTTCTTTCAAAAATTTAGCATATGTGGGCATTTGGGTTAGGACCTCGGTAAATGGCACATCAATATATATCTTGTTCATCATCTCTATGAACTTTTTGAATTGCTCATCTAGCTTTGATTTGGCAAACCTTTGAGGGAAGGGGATTTTTGGCTTAAAGGGAGGTGGCAAGTTTTCCTCAACTCGTGGTTTCTCTCTTTCTGCTCTGGTTTCCCTAGATGGTGGTTCGCAGATTTCTTTCTCACTGTTATCGGTCTCGGTTCTCCTTATGGGGTCTTCGAGTGGCTTACCACTCCTAAGTGTGACAGCATTCATTTTATTGGGGTGGTTAACCTTACGAACTACCTGGGAGAGTTGAGTTTCAGAAATTTTGTTGTGAGAGGAGATAGAGTCTATCTTTGTTGTGAGAGTAGCAAGAGAGTTGTTCAAAAGTCTAGTTTGGTCCTTGAGCTCTTGGAGCTGTTCGGATTGTTTAAGAAAATAGTTTTCCATTAAAAGTTCAATGTGAGACTTTTGAACAACTCTTTGGCCATTCTGAACAAAATTTAACTGCTCAACACTACTTAGGTTGCAATCGGTGTTAGAATGACTAGATAGGTCACATGTTTCACAAGGAGGCGAGAAGGTAGGTGTGCTCATGCGATCAAGTCTTTGAGATAATGCATTCACCTTGGTAGATAAATAGTCAATGGAAGAGGTTTCATCCATACCTGCCTCTTTTTTAGAGGGCGAAGGATCGATGGTTGCTTTTTCTTCTGTCCATTGGAAGAGGTTTAGAGCCATGTTCTCAATTAACGCATAAGCTGTTGTGAAGTCTTTGTTCATTAGGGCACCACCTGCAGCTGTATCAACAGTCAATTTAGTGCTAGATGTTAGACCATTATAAAAGGTGTGGATGATCAACCATTTTTCTAGACCATGATGGGGACAACGTCTAAGTATTTCTTTAAAATGTTCCCACACATCGAAAAGAGATTCCTCATTCTTTTGAGTAAATTGGTAAAGTTTTCCCCTAAGTTGGGCAGTTTTGGATGGGGGAAAGAAACGACAAAGGAATTCTCTCCTCAGTTGGTCCCATGAGGTAATGGAACCAGGCTTCAAAGAATTGAACCAATTGCTGGCTTTATCTTTTAGAGAAAAAGGGAAGAGATATAGCCTGACGGTTTCTTGGTCGTCTTTGCAAGTTACACTAAG
This sequence comes from Medicago truncatula, assembly GCF_003473485.1. Lineage (NCBI taxonomy): Eukaryota > Viridiplantae > Streptophyta > Magnoliopsida > Fabales > Fabaceae > Medicago > Medicago truncatula. The sequence goes on along the minus strand of NC_053044.1, from coordinate 41,384,917 downwards.
TCTCCAAAAGGTTGAGATATGTAAATTTGGGTCCTCGGAAGGTGATCCAGAGAACTGGTTTTGTTGCACCAGAATTAGTAGTGCAGGTTTTATTTTGAAGTTGCTACCTTGAACTGTTGGGTAGACTATAATAGTGCATGGCTCATCCGAAGAAGGGATCGAATACTCCTTAAGAGTGCGTTCCTCAGCCATGTTATCTATTATCTTTAAGCCACCCGAATCAAGTGTAGGAAAAAGAAGAAGGGAAAAAGAGGGGAGAGAAAAGAGTTCTAATCACAAAGAAAGAATTAATTAAATTAGTTTACTCCCCGGCAGCGGCGCCAAAAACTTGATGAGATAAAACCGCAAGTGCACGGTCTTACCGAAGTAGTATAAAAGAGTATCGTTCCGACAGGGAGTAGTTCAACTTAATTAATCTTTAGAGGTGATTAGAAGAGAGAAGAGAATTGTAAGTTCAACTTAATTAATCTTTAGAGGTGATTAGAAGAGAGAAGAGAATTGTAAGTTGGGGGTTTTTAAACGGTTAAAAAGCAATATAATAAAAGAGCCTTGGGATCGTTGGTTTCATCTAAATAACAAGTCCCTCTCAAACCAAAACCATAAGCTTATAATGTTATATTAGACCTAATTTCTCAAGACAGTTTCTCTTAAGTTCCTCTAGCAACCAAGCCTATTTCGCTGACTTGATTACTATTGGATTTTGGTTCCTCTAACAACCAAGCCTATTTCGCTGACTTGATTGTTATTAGTTCCCTTGAAGATCGAAACTATATGTCTCAAAGATTGCAAAGCCTATTTCGCTGACTTTGCAATCCTTGTCTGAATTCACTTGTTCGAATATCAAAGCTCCACTTTCGTTTTATGAATTGATATTTGGAATAATGGACGAACAATTATCAAACCCTCCACTTTCGTTTCCACAGTTTGATAATGGTTAATCCATGTTAAGACGGTGAATTCAGATAAGAAACTAGGGTTACATAAGATTAAGGCTTAGGGCTTGGTTTGATTAGGATTATGTCATTTAGACTTATCCAACAATCCCAAGACAAGAAGAAGTCTACTCACTCATGTTCATCGTAGACATGGGGGAGAAGAGAGAAAGCATGAAAGTAAAAGACATGAAAATAAAGGAAAGGAAAAGAACTTTATTTAGAAAAGCAATTGTCACTTATTGTATTCCAAGTAAAGATGAATCTTTAGTGATGGCTAGCTACTCTATTTATAGTACACAATTGACTTAAAATCTAAGCAAGTATATTCCTAGAATATTCCTCGGTAGATTGTGCGCCAAAATAGAATAGTTTGGAGTCAAAGCAAAAGCAGCAAAAGGCATCTGGAGGGTGGCACGGCCGTGCCAAGCTTCTGACTTGTGGGAGATATATTTTGTTTCCCAATCTTCATATTTTTGTGTCCAATCTGCTCCAAATCCCTTTCTTTTGCTCCAAGACTCTCTCCATCCAATATTCTTCCCTGAAATATAATAAATTGCATTTTAAAGTAAACTATCCTAAAAAGGAAATAATACTAATATAAAATTATATAAAATCTAATTAAAACTAAACTAAAAAGCATATTAAAATAACATATAAATGACTCATCAAATACCTCAATACGGTAGAAAACAGGTTTTTAGTCAAGCAACTTATATTGAGAAAAATAAAATAGAAAAATGGAATTGATAGCACTTTCTATCTATTTAATGTATCCTATCTTCAACAATTTTCTTACATAAATATGACGTTTTCTTCCTTGATACCACGAAAGCATCCTTGACATATTTTGATTTGATTAAGAAATCTTACATGATTTTATTTTATTGTTATTATCTGCTAATAAATGCAACTACTTTTTATTCAGGCACTACTTGCGGGGTCATATGCATTAGTAGGTATGCGCATGTTCTTTCCCATAAACTAAGAATTTATTCAGAATTGAAATTTTTTGGACTACATCTAAAGAGTGTGGCAGTTAGTCCGGGGTAACATATAACCACTAACTACAAATGCCAGTTTATATGTGAAGTTGGCTAGTTTACTTCTCACAAATGTTTTAAGAGCTTATATCGTGTTTGAAATTTTATTTTGATTCTGAAGCTTAAATGAAAGTTCTAATTCCATGTAACATCATGCACGTGACTGGAAGTCTTCAAAGATTTTTTTAGTGAAAACCTGGTTTCCCCCACTTTATTGTTAACCATTCGTTCATTTTATTTTCCTGATCTGACAAAGCGCAATCATTATTGTTGCAGAGTGGGAGAAAACATTGCAGTTAATTGGTGTATTTGGCCTCAGTCTGGTATGTATATTTTCCATTCAGCAAGTGCTTCAATTAAATATTGTTTCTTTTATGGTTCATATATCAACTAATGTTGGGAATAGCATAATGGGCCCATAATTTTATCTACCGGGAAATTCTCATATTCTATCTAGTTTTAAGGTCAGTAACATTGGAGATTTTTCATTTCCTTATATTTTTTTAATGTGTATCACCAGACCATATATCTGCGGGTTTCTTCGTATGAAAAGTCAGAAGATTTGAACCAAGATGTGAGGTAAGTATACTTCATGTTGATATTTGGTCATATAGTCATCTAACTAGACAATGTTTGAATAATTTAATTATCATCCCATAATCATATATGTATTCAGTCATTTTTATATAAGTCATGGTAGATATGTACACAAGCTTTTCATTTCTATATATATAGTAGTATGGATTGTGTTCGTTAAATTTGTCATTGCATAGACACAAAAGTCAGCATTTCAAACGTGTAAAAGGATTAGAAATTGTGTTTGTGTGCCTCGATAGACAGATATGAGCGAACATAAAGAGTGTCACCCAAATCCACATGCAGTTTCCAACTATTTTTCCCCCTGATACAAGATAAACCAACTCTTAAGGCATAACTTCTGTTATCTTGTATTTTCATCTTGAGTGTTGCAATTATCATAACATCTCAATACCGAGAAAAACATATGATTTTAATTAGCAAATAGCAACTAACAACACTGTCAGATTGTGTACCCTATCTTGGCATTTTTACTCTAGCATCTGTAATGAAATTTAACTTCTTTGTCTTCTTCTGTCCTGTAAAGGTTTTTATTGCTTGCTCCTGTTAAAATTGGAGGTCAGGCATTTTCATGGGCTGCTGGAAAATTGGAATCAAATGGCATAGGGTTACCTACATCACCTTCATCATTGGATGTTCAGAACCGGGTACTACAGGCTGCCGCGAAACATGAATCCCAACCCTCTGATAGTGAAGGGAGCCAAGACCCTACTCCCGAATCCACAGTTTCTCTCAATTAAAATGTATGAGATTATTGTTCCAGATTGTCATGTGCTAACATGGGAAGAACAGAGATTTGTATGGTCACAACAAGTTAACTCACATGACTTGAAGTTGAAGTATGCAAGTTGACATTATCCAACCTTTTCTAAACACTGTGCAGCCAACACAAAGATGATTATTATTTTTAGTGCCACAAGTTGCAAGATTGCCACAACCATCAAAATAGTAAGAGTGAAATATAATTGTTTAATAAACTATTATTTGCATGATAAAAATTGTACTGACAATTTCTGGTGTTACAACAAATAGTTTTATAAACTATATCCTTCGATAAATTCGTTTGATGTTTAGGTCTTCTACAAACTTCTTTTGCTCAGAGCCTTCACCCCCAATCATCAATGTAAAAATAAATAAATACAAACTTCTTTTGTCCACAGCCAGATCCATTGTATCAATACCCTTATGGCTAATCTAGATCATTGATCGTCAAGTTTTGTTAAGAATGACAAGTATCATGCTGGAATAAATTTATTATAAGATGGGTTTCCATTCTCTTATACCAAAATATTAATCACATGTTGAGCCAAAACGGTTGTTTTAGGCCTCATCTTTTTAAAAAACAAAAAATCGACTTTTTTTTTTTTTTTTTTTCATTTTATAATTAAAGACTTTGATTACAAATGACAAATCTATGTATAAACCCACCATTCAAGTAAAGGTATTGGGGTTCGAATCCCGATTACAACATCTGACCTAACAATTTTAGTATTTTAATCAGTTGAAAATACAGATTTACACATCCTAAGACGTAAGTAACCGTCTTATATTGGTCATTGCCATCGTTGGTCACTATTGTGTTGGGTTGGACTATATCTCATTTTTTTAATCTGAGAGACCAACTTACTATCACCACCAACACATAACTATAATGGGTAATTATTGCGATCAACATCAACAAGGCGACAACCCACCTTCATATCAGCATCAACGCTAGCCAACAAGAGGGAGATAACATATTCATGTTGAGTAAGTTGAACACATACAGTGGTATGGTTGATTAAAAAATAAACACCGGTGTGTTCAAGGAGGTCCTGCAAGATTTAGAAACAAAATAATATGGGTTCATTGAAATTTATGATTAAAGTGAATAAGTGAAATTTGGGGTTCAAACCTCTGCCGCCTCTACATACTACAATATCTCACCAACAAAGTTAAACATTATGAGTTAAACTTAATTAAAAAATAACCATGTTTGGAAGACGTATGCTTGTGTTATCGTTTACACTTTTTGAGTTTTCGTGTTTTTTACGTTAAATTGATTTCAATTTCAAAATAATCAATAGACGACGATAACTATAAGGAAATATAACATAAATCGTAACTAATCATAACTACAAAGTCATCCTTGAAATTTTGAGTATCATATGGAACGCGCATCGAATTTTCAGCCGCACCAAGTTGTTGGGTCGTACTGCTTATCTATGGAAATATAGAAGCTCATGTTAAGGTATGGTTAAGGGTGGGAGTATGAACAGGTTCCATGTTGGTACCGCTCCCGTTTCCAAAAGTCCAAATCATTTTCTACTAGATGGGGATATGAAAGAGGAAGGCAGGCTGAGGCGATATTGTTATTTGTAGAGCATTGACTGACGTGGCCAAGGACTGACATTGTTTTGAGGTCACATCCCATGCCTGCTTGGTTTATGAACACAATAATTTATTTTGCCTGCAGTAAGAAAGTGGCCGCTGCATTACCATGAAGAAATTCATATTGAGCAGCAGAACTTAATGACAATGATAAAAAATTAAAAACGTATACGTATGATAATTGATAAGAGTTGGAATATTATGAGTTTCATGATACCATGAAGAAAATAATTCATTGTGATTAAAAGTGATAAAAATTAAACAAATCATCAACAAGGCGACAATCCACCTTATCACACAAGTAGAGGAGACAAAGTTTGAACCCCGATCACGACATCCAACCTATCAATTTCGGCATTTTTTCTTATTTCACCGACTTGATCTACATAATACTTTGTAGTTTGATAAATTATTTCCGGGTTAACACTTTGTATAACAAACAAGACATTCTATTGATATAAGATGTAGTTTTTGGATAATGCGGCATCGTTTCTTCATAAAGATATCATGGGCATTATCTGTGGCTGCTATTTTATTTTTGTTTGTTTACAAAATCAAATCAAAGTCAAAATAAACTTGATTAGAACTACTACACGGTAGAATATTAGAATTACTACTAAGCAGACTACTAAATAATTGGCTTGAACCATAATCCAACTTTCACTAACATGGTGCTTAAGAGTTCAGTCCTTAGCCTTCCTTAAAAGGTTATTATGTATTTATGTTTCTAGAATTGAGCATTAACATATTTTTACGAAGAAAAAAAAAAAACATGAATGCGTCATAATTTAATCTGATGTCCATGTCAATCCTATTGATTTTTTCCTATAAATGTTTAGGTTAAAAATTAGCTTTTTCTTTCAAATTTCAGGCTGCTGCCCTTTGACCCATTGATGCTAATTTTGTTCAAAGACATTGACTCGCAGCTGAAGGGTTTGTGAAAGAATACGAGGAAAGGACATTGGAAAAGGTTGCGGAAGGATATTTAAAAGAGTTAATCTGTAGAAGTTTGGTGCAAGTAGTTTCAACCGGTATTGATGGAAGAGTAAAAAGTTGTCGTGTTCATGATCTAGTGCATGAAATGATCCTTTGACAAATTTATGGATTTAAGTTTTTGCGAGAATATTACTTAGGGCAAAAAATTGTCTACCGGAATAATTTGACGCCTATCAATAGCACCCAATTCTAATAATCTAATGGAAGGTATTGAAAGTTCACGTGTTCGATCACTGCTTATTCTAGAACCTCAAACATCACTCAAATCCTTTGTTAGGAGAATCCCTACAACATATAGCCGATTGAAGGTGCTTGCTTTGATTCCTGAGGAATGGCTTGAAATTCTTAAAGATTTTGGAAGTTTGAAACAATTGAAATATTATGCGTTCGTGGTGAATAAAGTAAGAAGTTCTGGACTTCCAAAATCCATTGGCATGCTCGTGAACCTAGAGACTTTGGATTTAAAATCTAAATTTTTTTAAAATCTTATTAGTTATTATGGAGAAGGATTGGGAATTAAGACGTACACCAATTGAAAATCCTGTTATGCTGAAGGATTTTTATTTAAGATCTTTAGGATTTGAATATTATGATATGCCGAAGGAGATTTGCAAGCTTAGAAAGCTACGTTGTTTTTTAGGCTCTGAAATGTCTTTGATTCAGTTGAAGGATGGTATTGGAGGCCTGACATCCCTACAAACTCTAAATGAAGTATATTTAGATGATGATGAAGATGAAAATGATAATAGAGTTGTAGAGCTAATCCAAGAGCTAGGAAAGCTAAAACAGCTAAGGGAATTGGGCTTGGCCGGTGTTAGGAGTAAATATATTATTTCAGGCTGCAACCTTTTCCAATGTCCTTTCCCCGTATTCTTTCACAAACCCTTCAGCTATCCATTGATTTGTCAGTTTGAAGAAAATCTTCCAATGTCTCATTCCATCGAGTTGTCAAGATAGCCAGAAAAATTTAGAGTTAGACCTACATTAGTCTTCAACAAAAAGGCAATGACCTGTTTGATTTCTAAGACGAAAAAAAAAAACAATTTGAGTTTTAAGGAATTCAAATGTGTTAAAATTAGTTGTATACACAACGCATAATATATAGATTTCAAATTTAATAAACTACAAAAAATTATTTCACCCGCACAACGCGCAGGTCTCATCCTTGAAATTTTGAGTTTCATGCGAGAAGTAAACATACACTCGCATGCACGCACGCACACTCACACACACACACATTTGAGCGTCAACGAGTACAACCCAACAACTTGGTGCCCCTGGAAATTCGAAGTCATGTGCGATCACACATTCTAAACATTTCCAAGGACGCTACTGCCGTAAGTAACTGTCTTATATTGACCACTGACATCCTTAGCCATTGTTGAATTAGGTTGGACTATTGCTCTTTTTTGAAGCTGAGAAACCAGTTTACGATCACCTGCATATGACCATGTTGAGTAATCATCGCGATCACCCTCAACAAGGCGACAATCCAACTTACCACACAAGTGGAGGAGACAAGGTTTGAGCTCCGGTCACAACATTCAACCTAACAATTTTGACATTTTTGTCAGTTGAGCTAAGACTTGTGGACTAACTTCTTTAAATTTTGAAATGAAGTTTGTTTTGTTTTTTGTTAGTTAAACTATAACTTTTGACGAACTTTTTAAAATTTTGAAATGAAGTTTGGCTTGTAAAAAATTCAATTGGCAAATCTTTAGAACACAAGAACAAAAATGTGCAATGATCACTTAATATTAAATTAGTCGGCATAGAGGTACTTCCAAACATGCAGAAATCTATTTTGTCCCTTACATTTGGTTACTCTTTGCTGGGGTCAAAGCCAACAGATACGATGTTAGTTTGTTTGGATGGATAAGCTTGGCCTTTTCTATTACATTATTTATTCTTTATCCAAATTGCATGAAACATGTTAGTATTTATTTTTACTTTTTCAACCTCTCAAATGCAGATGATATTTTCCATTTTAAAAAAAAAATGCAGAGGATATCTTGAGACACAGTGCCTGGTAGCTACTTTTGGGAGCAAATGGATTGACCAAGTCTATTTGCAAACAACATCATTCTTAGTTTTATGAAACATAACTTTTAGTTTGTGCACCAGAAAAAGTAAAATTGATGGAAACAATACTTGTAAAAATTTAACTTAAATTGTTATTGAAACATTGACATAACACGTTAATGAGATGATTGCTGCATTAATCAAACAATGTGCTTGTATGCATAACATAGCTGGTAGAACAATTACTAATGTCATGGTAGTCAATCACTACCTTACACGACACTGAAATGTGTATTAGTAACTTTGGGAGTGAAATTTGAGGTTTCTAAATATTAGTTGTACCTCATTTTATAAAGACCAAACGTAGTGCTGATATCAAAGGCGATGCAAATGCAGAAATCTAATAGTAGACAGAGAATGACAATTTTCTCATTTTTATATTGAAAGAATAATCCAGTGTGAAAGAGTACACCATACTATTGCGAGTATAAATTAATCTAACAAAAAATTATTATACACTATAGCTGTGTTGCAGCAAATGTATACCGGCATTTTGTAATACATAAATTTTCAGGAGGTAGACATGTTATTCCACAATTAAGGCCTATTGTAATTAGTGGATGCCTATCTATGAGATCAGCAAGAGGAATTGGCACGACTTGTTTTTCCTATCAATTGAACCAATCCTAACTGATGTACAGTCAAAATTTAATTTACATATAGATACATTCTGACTACTTGAATGAATTGAAGAAGCTGACTGTGTCATGAAGGGCATGGATAAAGTTGTCGACATCCTCCTTAGTGTTGTAGAAATAGAGGCTAGCACGTGCGCTTGCATTGACCCCTAAATACCGATGGAGGGGTTGGGCACAATGGTGACCTGATCTGATTGCCACTCCATGCTGAAAATGATACATCAATTGAAATTCAAGAAAGGAAATTTTCCAACCAAGTTCAACAGCTATTCCAATTACTGACTAAGAAGGTATTTGTAAAAACTTAATTTAACTTATTTCATGACATAGACACTTGTATTAATGATTAGATACACTTATAAAAATTAACTAATGACATGTCCATGGGTTGTTTTCAACTTATGTTTATGAATAAGCGCGTATTCATTTCCCTGAGAAATGATATTTGAACATCCATTTGGTGACAACTTTTGTGACAACTTTCTCTCTCATACTCACATAATTTTTTACTTTATCTCTCTATTGCTTTGGTTTCCGTACAAATACCTATTTTTTCTTTATAAATTATGGTTGTCACACAAGTTGTCAATCAAATTGGTTGTTCAAATAACACTCCTCTAACTTATAAGTACTTAACTAATTGTTCACTCAAACCTTTTTCAAAAAAAATTGTTTACTCAAATGCAACATAAAATGTATTAAGAACAAGAAAATGCATATAGCTGGAGATAGGATTTCATCTTCTTACCTGTTGGTCCAGAAATGTTGCAAGATCAGTAGGGTGCAAATTGTCAACATTGAAAGAACAAAGAGAAGCTCGTTTGACTTCTTTCGAAGGGGCTGGCCCATAGATACGAATATTTGGGACTGACAGAAGCCTTTCATACAGGTATGTACCCAGCTCGACCTGTGAAAATTTGGATTTCATACAAATAGCATCACACAGTTCGTAGAGCATAAATATAATTTATATCACTAACAAATATATGAAAGAGTAGTTCTAGAAATACTTTCTTTCTAACATTCTCTCTAACACTTACTCTCTTGTTGGGTTAAATCAATGTAGGTCCCGCACTTTGAAAATGGGTCCCACATAAAGTAGTAGGACCTACATTGATTTCACCTAATAAGAAAGTGAGTGTTAGAGAGTGTTAAAAAAAAGTGCTCCTAACATTCTCTCTAACACTGATTTTGTTGATGAGCAAACAAAAATAACAGTGTATTTATTACAAGTCATTGATTGAGTAGATTGAAAATCATGAATTTAGCTAGTGGTTTCAATTATAATGATAACATTGAAGGGTACAGAGACTAGGATAGCATTGCTTCGGATATACATTAATTAGGTTGAGGCATCAAATCATGAAAATTATGATGATAAAGAGAAGATGTACTTGAAGAAATGAAACAACGATCAGGATGACAAAAAGGAAATAAAGCATTGTGACACATTCAGCTTTTTCTTTTGCAAGTTAAATTGTTTTTTTCACATTCTGATCAAGTTAAACATTGTTGGGGCATTAAAATCTGATCAGTAGCATTTATCAAAGCTTAACTACAAGTTATTTTGGTAATTAACACTGCATACTACTTAGATGTACATTTAATCAACAAAAGTATTTATGATTGACTTTAGTGCTTAATTTCAGTTAGAATGTTTATATGTAACATGTATTTTGTAGAATGTTGCTTTCCACAGCTCCCAAATGATTAGAAGTGAATCTCGCATTTCGACACTTTGCTATCAGTTAAACTTAAATACAAAAGAATAAACCACAGGGTGTTTGGCTCTCTGATATGTCCTGGAAGCGACTCAACTGCATGAATATGCAATCACTACATTAAGTGCATGGCTTTATTGCTATTAGATGGTTAAGCAAATTGAAATTCCAGATTTTCAAAAGATGATACCCATGAAGGAGAAAAAGCTTCAGCATCTACAGAAGGTATGGCATTTGAGGAGAAAGCAACTAAATCATAACAAGGTGTTGTGTTATCACAAACTTGTTAAAGTACATATCCATGCACAAATATACATAATGTTCTCAAAAACTTGTTAAATGAGATGTCACCACAAAAGAGAATAGTAATGTAAACGAGTTTTTCACAGTATCAAAATTAAATTTTAAAAATTAATGTATCACTTTTCCTGTGAATTACTCTAGTTTTCTTTATAGTCAATAAGACTGAAGGTCAACTCACCTCATACTCATGTATGGCTTGCATCCCAATCCCAGACAAGTAATCAATTGCTGCTCCTAATCCAATTGCTTCACCAATAGCTGGTGTTCCAGCCTCAAATCTAGTATGGTAAAATAGCCTCAGATATAATAGTAAGATACAATACAAGTAATTGATGGTAAATGCGACAGTAGTAGCAAAAAATTAGCACTGTGAGGCGGAGAAAAATGACTGTAGGTTATGAATGGTTATATTAAATTTAGAAAAGGTGTGAACCACCAGAGTATCAGTCCCAAGATAAGAAATGGAAACTCTTCCTTTTTTCCCCGGCTGATATTGACAACGATCATTTAAATGGTAGACCGAATCATTTTTTGGTTATAGAATCCTATGGGGTTCAAAACACCAATGACAGAGCCAGAGGAAGTGAAGGAGAAACGAAGAAATTATGTTTGCACTAATTCAAAAGAAGTAAATCCATTGATCCTCTTCAGCTTTCTTTCCGACACAGGGAATCAAACCTGTGACCTCCACCCAAGCCAATGTATATCATTTTTAAGATAAGGTATGCTCGAGTTAAAGAAAAAAAAGTTCACAAACCTGGATGGAGGTTCGGCATAAGTTGAATGATCCAAATATACATCTGAAATCATTTCACCACCGCCTGAAACAAGCAAAAGAAGAGGTTGCCGGAAATGTATTAGCTACAAAACAAAATCTTATTAACATGGTGCCTAAACAAACAGGATTTTTTCTTTTATTCTATTGCATTTTAACTAGTTGTTCATGTTTGATAGGAAAATAATAGTAAAGCACCGTGTATAATAACTTACCTAAAAATGGAGGCATGGAAGACAAGAGGTCCATTTTACCATATAAGAATCCGATGCCTGTAGGCCCACACATCTGTAAGACAGGTTCAGTAACTTGTTACACTGGTCTGGACTCTGGAAGAGTTACAATTCAAAAATAAATGAACAGCTCTACCTTGTGAGAAGAAGCAACAAGAAAATCAGCATCAAGGTTTTGAACATCAACCACCATGTGTGGAACACTCTGGCAGGCATCTACAAGAACTTTTGCTCCAACCCCATGTGCCCAGTGTGCAATATCTCTAATAGGAAGAACAGAAGCTACAGAAAAGCAAAGGACAAACACAATCGGGGAAAAGTGAGTAAAAGTACTGTCATTGTGGAAAATAAGAGGTTGCAAGTTGAAAAAGCATGGAAACAATTGGGGGCTGAAGTGAGGATTCATGTGTATGATATAAGCATCAAGTTTAAATGTTTTTAGGGTCAAGTTGGGTATTCGGTCTCAATATGCATAGGCATTACGTGTTTGCTAAGTACTGGTTGGAAGTCCTTACATGAGTGCAGTCCCTTATAGTTGAATATTTTGGAAATCCTCTTTATATGAGTGTATGTAATCTCTATCAAGTAATTATCAGTTTACAAATTTATTCTAAAAGTTTCTGTATTTGTACTGCTGTACTCAACCCTCGATGCAACGTTGATTCAAGCAAAAGTTACTAATAAACCAGAAGACCATTAATGTAAAAACCTATAAAGTTAACCCAGCATGCAGATATCTTTGACAGCATAACTTAAAGTATCGTTCACCAAAATGTACAATCCTGACGAGAAACATACCAAGCACGTTTGAAACATGATGAACAGCGACTATTTTTGTTTTCTTTGAAAGCACTTCCTTCAATTTGTCTATATCTGGAATTTCATCTTGGTTTAAATTCACAAATTTCAAAACAGCTCCAACTTTTTGAGCTACTAATTGCCATGGAACAATTGCACTGTGATGTTCAGCAACTGTAAGTACGATCTGCAATAATACACAAAAGTGAAGATTTTACATGAATAGTTATTGGAGATAATGACAATCCAAACAAAAAATAATTAAGCTAAACATAAAGGAATAGAACTTCAACTGAGTGATTAAAAAGAACCCACAATGTCTCCTCCTGATATTAAAACTCTTATTTCAATATCACATTTGATATATTCAATTAAGCCTTAATAGTTAATACTCTCCGAATCTTAAAAATATGCACAAAACAATCTCATATTTAAAAATTTAGTTGGGGATTATTTTTTAGGAAATAATTGTTTATTCTTTCAAAAGCTCTCTCAGAAGGCCGCCAAAACAAATTGATATTTTCTCCAAAATACGCTAATCCAAACATGCAGCAAGTTGAAATTCGTTAAAAAAATATCTAGAAAGAAAATACCTCATCTCCTTGTTTTAAATTTGACAAGCCCCAAGAATAAGCTACTAGATTGATAGCTTCAGTAGCATTTCTTGTGAAAACAATTTCTCGTGAATCAGAAGCATTTATAAAAGCTGCAACCTTCCGTCTAGCTGATTCGTACTCGTCTGTGGCCTTTGCACTACATCCATAAATAATTGTGCACAAAAACATTTGGCCATTTAAGCAATCATCACAGATAAAAATTTAAATATTTTCATCCCCCGTTAAATGCAGAAGGGGGGAGGAAATTACATTAAAACATCTCCAAATTACCTATTTAATTCTAAATGTAACACAATAAGTACCTCAGGTAATGTATGCCCCGATGCACGTTTGAATTGTAACCTTCATAATAGTCTTGCAACGCCTTCACAACAGCTGCAGGCTTCTGAGATGTTGCTGCATTGTCTATGTAAACAAGTTTTGAGCCATTTACTTCCTGTGTATTGAGGTAAGTATCATAACTTTGTCATTTACACCGCAACAACACACCAAGCATCGCCACCCACATAGACATCTTAAGCAGTACGCGCATATAGAAAGAAAAAAAAACTGAAAAAACATATCTATATGAATGAAAGCCGAATTTCAGTAACATTATAGATAGATTAACTAGAAATGAAATGAGGTAATGAAACCAAGGCATGGTTATAAGTTGCATTGTACATGTATTAGTTTGATTCTTAAGCTTTGGGCTTGATTTGACTTGACACATAAAGTTATATGCCTAAGCACCATATCTCGTAGTAGTAGGAGATAACTTATGTAAATGACGTTATATGCTGGAAGGTCCCCATTCCACATGGAGTATATCATGAAACTAGTATTTATAAGTTGTAACATTAAGTTTGCAATATGACAATAAGGCTGAAAATTTAAAAATGGACTATCTGAACAGTTGAAAAGTTAATTTAAGAAAATAGTATTGAGGATAAGAAAAAGAAAAATGCACCTGGTGAAGGATAGGGAAATGGGGTCTGGTAGTGTGACCCAAAGAGGGAGAGCTAAGAGTTGGTTCAGCTACTTCTTGATTGACAGTTGATGCACGAACATGGAGATAAGATAAACGGCGGAAGCCAGCTCTGACACGTGATGTGGTTCTGGTAGTGATTGAACGGCAATAACTGGGGCTTGGAAGTTTTGGCAGCAAAACTTCCATTGCTAACCACCCAATAGGAGAATTCCAATATCTCAGTTAAACCTTGAATATTTTGCAGCAAAAGAGAAACATTAAAGAGTCAGTTATACATAAATGATATATTAAATAATCACAAGTGATCGTGCAACAAACACCATCAGGAAATTCAGTCTTATCTTTTTGAACAGGAGAAAAGGAATCGAATCTCATATTAAAAAAAAAAAAAAAAAAAAAAGCACAACAATACAAGAACAGGAAATCAATTACTTACTTCTCTTCCTGCTTGCGATTTGCGATTCTGGTGTTGCCGTTTCTTGCTTCACTCTCTTCGTTCAGGTTTGCGATTTCAGTTTGTTCCTGCTGCTTGCCGTTTGCGATTTTGCTGTTTTTTTTTTTTTTTTAGTGAATAACACACGTATTAATAATTTACTTTTAGATGGTTTATTTGTTTATTAAACTCTTATTTATTATGGTTTAAATATGCAATTCGTCCATGTAATTTAGACGCGTTTTAATTTTTGTCTTGTAAAAAAAAATATTTAAAAACATAAATCCCTGACCCCACTTCAATTATGATTTAGCATAGTTTTGGCCACGTGGCAGATGATGACCGTGCAACTTTTGCCACTGGCATGCCACATAATTAAAAAAAAAAAAAAATTTCAAAATTCTAAAAATTCTTTTTTTAAATTAAAAAAACTGAAAATAAAATTTTTGAAAATTATATATTACATTTTTTTTCAAAAATAATGAAAATTATATTTTCAAAAATTTTGAGATTATGTAATTTTTAATTTTATTTTTCAAACATTTATTTCCAGATTTTTAAAAAAAGAAAAACTAATTTTCAATTTTTTTCTTCATATTTAAAAAAAAAAATGGAATATTTTATGATTTTTTAATCTATTTTCAGAAATCAAAATTTTTTAATGACGTGGACTGCCAACTGCCACGTGGCAAAATTTTGCAGCGATGTTTTTAATTTTTTTTTACAAGGACGAAAATCAAAATGCGCCTAAATTACAGGGACGAATTTCATATTTAAGCCCTTATTTATTAAGTATCCTCGTGAGTTTAGCTCAGTTGATAGGGATAATGCATAATATATGCAATGTCTGCGGTTCAAATCCCGGACACCACAAAAAAAAATCTCTTATTTATTGAGTTCAAGGTAATTTTAAGTTGACACTCTTAATTTGAGTATTTAGGTAACAAATACTAGATGAAACTTTAGAGAAAAAATTGGAACTTTGATGTTAGAACTTTGATTGTATATGTTGTTGCGATTGTGATTTTGTTGGTGAATTACCACCATGACTCATCAACAAATTCTTCATATGACTACCAAAAATAGAACCACCAAGAAGTTCTGGATTATTTGATTATGTCTTTGGAGCAAGTGGAAATAACAATGATGAAAGTGATAGTGGAAAGGGGGGTTTGAATTGTGACTCTTTTAAAAATTATTCATCAAACTTAAATAAGTTTATATACTCAAAAAAGTTTTTGGTAAGAGTTAAACAAATAAAAATATTTGTTAATTAAAAATAAAAGGATCAGAGAATTCCAATTGTATATTTAAAATAAAGTAAATAAAAGGACTAGAGAATTCTGGAACATATGACTGAAATAAATAAAGTAATAAAGGGACCAGAAAAAATATTCATATCGAAAGACATTGAATATGAATTATGAAAAATATTCACGTAAGAGAGATTGAATTCTTTTGTATTGTAAGTTCTTGCCAATTGTCTTGATATGTTGCTATATTTATACATGGTTGGAGTCTTTGAAGCTCACTTGAAATATACATAAACATGCAATTGTTGTTTGTACGTTCCAAAACAACCCATGTGCATTTGTTTTGTTGCTTGATGCGCAAGGTTGCAAAAAAATGTGTTATTACAAGTGAAAAATGTTCTCAAGAATATTCTCTTCTTTCCAATCCTTTTGAGACAACTCATGTGAGGTTGTAATCATACAACTAAGATTAGTTGTAAATTGATGGAACACAATGATGTCATTTTTATCTCTTTGTAGTTTCACCGGAATGTTCTCAAAAACATTTTTTCTTTGTAAAACTATTTTTCTTCTTTCTTAAAGGCACGTGTTTTTTAATATTTCTTTAAATGCAAAGCCTTTATGTTTCCATTTATGTCATATATCAAAGTATCTTCTTTTGGTGATACATAGGGAATATTTTTGTTCTTGAATTTGTACCACAAAGTTCATTTATGTCCTTTTGCTTATTTGCTTTGATAAGGACGTTTTCAACTTCACTTGTAATCTTAGAATGTTCTTTTCTTTAACAAAAACATTCTCATGAAACATTTCTCACAAAACACACTAATAGATAACAAAATAATAATTGTAATATTTTTGTTATCTTTTAAAACATCAAATGAGGATGTGTTCTTCATTTTGTATAATCCAGCTGTGATCTTCTGTTAAATGGATGAGACATAATGACATCATCTTTATCCCTTTGTAGTTTTACCGGAATGTTCGCAAGAACATTCTTTCTTTGTAAAACTATTTTTCTTCTTTCTTTAAGGCACGTGCTTTTTCAATATTTCTTTAAATGCAAAGCCTTTATGTAATCATGTGATATTATTTCCATTTATGCCATATATCAAAGTATCTTCTTTTGGTGAGACATTGAGAATATTTTGTTCTTGGATTTGTACCACAAAGTTCATTTATGTTATTTTTCTTATTTGCTTTGATAGGGACGTTTTCAACTTCACTTGTAATCTTAGAATGTTCTTCTCTTTAACAAGAACAGGTACTAAAATAATTTGGGTCATGTTAACTTGTTTCTTCAGGGTACATGTTAAGCAACATAAAAGAACAACTTTACATTGGAAAACATAATATGTCAACTTTTAAGAAGTTGAATGCACAATTTTTGATACGTATATTTATATAATGAGTTTCTTAACATGTACTCCCTCCGATCACTTTTGTAACGCCCTATTTCTATTAAAGCGATAAAACACACGAATAAATCATTTATTCAAGAAATCGTCGCTACGTCTACAAAAGAACCAAATCAACATGCATATATAAAAATTCTCAACAGTCGCAGCGGATAGAAATCATACATCTCCAAAATATACATGTCATGAGATCAAAATACATCATCATAAAAATTCTCCAAGTCCCGACATATGAGTAAAATCTCAATAATAAATAAATTTAACAAAGACATAAAGACCAACGTCCTGATCAGAGCCTAAATCTAGGACTCCAAGAAACGATAACGGAGATTAGCTCCCGCACTCACCAAAAGCAAACATATTCCTGCACTTCGTTTACCCATTCATACAAACTGGTAGGCGGTCGAAACCACTGGGGGTAAGCTTTACATCAATCATAATCAACATAAACAAACATAAGCATTTCAATAATTTCATGCATAACACATATACATAACCATCCCTCCTAAAATACCAGCATCACATGATTATTATCCCCTATCTCATACATCTCAAGCTATCACATTACTAAAATAGCATAGCAAAAATATTCAATCCTTAATCAAGACATCGACATAAGCTCATCATATATCAACAATTAATCAATGAAAGAATTATTCAACTTATTCTTCATTTAGCATACTTAACTCAACAAGTATGATTCATCATTTCAAAATTATAAGCAAGCAATTGTCATTATCAAAGAATCACCACATCATGTATATACATATACAATTCTCACCTCATTACTATTACCAAAATAATTATCATCAAATTGTTTCACCAAGTGTATACGCACAAACAAATAAGGCATGCAATTAAAGCATAGTTCAATTATTCACAACGGTCAATAATGTCCACCAATGTACATATACATCAATCCACATAATCACGACATTTAACAAATTTCACCAATGTCACATATTCAATTATGTCACAATTAAGTCAATCACCAATCACATCAACAACGAGCATAAAAGCATTTATGACTCATTCCAAATCATGATTATGCACTTAGATACGACTTCTATATGCACACGGTCCCATCAACTACGACAAAGTCGTCAAGTCATGATGCAACAAAAACATCATTAACACGGATATAAAATTCATCAACTACGACAAAGTCGTCAACCCATGATGCAACAAAAACATCATCAACATGTGTGCATGAATATATGACTCAACACCAATTCATATATTCAACAACACATTCACCAACACCATTGGATATAATATCATATATCAACTTCAATTTGCATACATGCATTTACCAACAATACCACCATCAAAATTAGCACGTGTGGATTCACCACTAACAATCTATATTTAACATGTTCGACCAACAACAAAACATAACCATGTTTGTCAAAATTAATTCATCAAATAATCATCACCAAACACTTAGGATATATGCAATCATCAACAAATTGTCATTACTTAACATATATGCATTCACCGACATTATCAGAATCAATTAGCATATATTTATTCACCAATATCAACTTCATCATATAATTCAACAACATCATATGATTTCTCACCATCCAAATAAAGGAGAAAATACTCCACACTATGATAAACATCATATTCAACACATATCAATCATTCAAATATGTCCATATAATCATAACCAACTATCCACAAAAGATTTGCCAAGTATTTGGTCTGAAAGATTATGTCCGATAAAGTTCGTCTCTCATTTTACAACTTTAAAACAATTGAGACAAATGAACAAAAACCAAGTAAATAAATTATAGGGCTTCGACTATGTATATACTTAGATCACATATGAGTGTAGTTGAATATACATGTGCGTTTCACCCGCCGACTACGACAAAAACTTCAAAATCACAAAGTTACGACAAGTTCGTATCATTTCTTCCATATTGCAAAACCAATTCATGTTCAAAACAAAACCAAGTTAGATTCAACAAGACATAGGTTAAATGCTCTTAAACCTCTTAATTAAACTCCTAATACTTATAGTTTTGAAGTTTGGAAACAATTGGATTGAAGAAGAAAATCATTTTTAAGGTTTCTAGGGTGTCAAAATCGCTTCATGATTCGTAAGATCACTTCATGATTTTGACAGCATCAGACTGAGCAGAAAATTTGACGTTGCTGTCAAAATCGCCTCATGATTCGTGAAATCGCTTCATGATTTCGACAACATCAGACCATGCAGAAAATTTGCTGTTTCTGTCAAAATCGCCTTATGATTTGTAAGATCACTTCATGATTTTGATAGTAGCAGACTATGCATAAATCAACTTTCAAATACGAATTTTCTCAAATAATTGCTTTTAAGTCACTTAATCAAACCCCAATACTTCCCAATCATTTCCAAAATTTAACCCGTTATTAAATCCCTTATAACCACCACTTAAAACACTTGAAACATCATTTCCCATTCCAAAATCACTTATTTCCCAAAATCACTTAACTAGCTCTTCATACAAAAACCCAAGTTTCTTCCCAAAACTTTTCACAACCAAATCTTATAACCAAAAACAGAAGTTCATTAAACTTATATCAACACAACAACACCAACATTTCACCTTAATTCATCAAGAATCATAATCCACCACGAATGACCCATTTTCATCAAAACTCTTAAAACAACAACTTCATAAATTGGAACACTCATGACATAAATCAACAACAACAACAACATCAATTAAACATGGATTCAATCCAACAACAACAATAACATTCTTCATTAATTTAATTTTGAGCCAAACACAAAGTGTGTATATATATATATATATATATATATATATATATATATATATATATATTGTATCAAATGAAAGGAGTGTTATAATGAGAGGATGAGAGAGACAAATAATGACCCTTGGATTAAAATGAATGGCTCACACTAAAAGGTGCACTTTAAATGGCAAGTGACTTTATTTTTTCTTTCCACGCGCTCCCTTTGTCCCAAACGTTTCTCCTTCCTTGTTCTCTCTCTTTCTCTCAATTCTCAATGGCAGTTGACAATAACATCTCCAGAATCTTCCTTCTTATACTTCCGTCCAACAGAACACTAATTAATTCCAATATTCATTCATTACTCACAGACTATTTCCTCTCAATTATTTCACAGATCTTCAATTATTTCACAGACTGCTTCCTCTCAATTCATTCATTTTCCTTGTTCATTTATAGACTGTTTCCCATCAATTATTTCACAGATTTTCAATCTGATATATAAAAAAACTAATGGTTGATTTTGTTGTGCGCATTCAAAATTGATGAACCTCTCTGTCTCTCACCTTCGATTTCTTTTTAGTAAAAAGCTCTCTTTGATTTCTTTTTTAGTGTTCGTAGAACTCAGATTCAAGAATTAGGGATTTAAAGTTCTTTATCTCTCGCCTCTATTCCTTCATCTCTTTCGTTTTTCATCAAATGCTTTTCTAATTAAGTGATTCTTTCTTAATAGAAAAACTGAACAAATTCATCGAAGCCCAAATATTGAAAAAAGTTGCAACCATAACACACTAGAGATAAATGCTGAAGGTGATTCTTAGTTTAATTATTTGATATTGATGAGAGGAAAAATGCAGAAGCAGAAGGAGATGAGCGTAGGCGATAGTGGAGAAGATGAAAGGTATAGGTTGTAGTGCATGACCCTTTTTAAAGAACAATTAAATCTGAAGCGTTGATTTTGATCCAATGGTCTAGATTAATTCCTCTCATCCTCTCATTATAACTACTCCTCTCACTTGATATGGTCTCTCTATCTCTCTCTCTCTCTCTCTATATATATATATATATATATATCATCAACAATTCAATTAACAACAAATTAACATACCCAAACATATCACTACAACTAGAGCACGAATTTCAACAATTAAGTCACAGCAATAACTTATCTCAAATAAACACCTATGCATAGAAATAGGGAAGAAGGTACAACTTAGAGATTATGATTGACATCTAACCCCCTTACCTCAATAAACAATAATCATAGCAAAAACTTCAATTTAGCTCCTAGAATAACTATCACCTCTTGTTCTTCAAGCCTTCTCCCTTCTAACCCTTTTTCTCATTCTCTTGAACTTTTTCTCTCTGCCTCTCTCAAATTCTTATGAAATGAATGAAAACCTATTTTTATCTAAAGACTATAATTTATACAGGCTCCTCTCAAATGAGCTTAACCCTTATTGCCTTAGTGGGCTTAACTCACTCATTCATTAATTCAAAAATGTTTATACTCATTTAACGGTAAAATAATAACAACGATCACTTACCGGCTCAAAATTAGTTACCACACTAGTAAATTAGTAAAATAATGGTTCTCACTTGAAACACTACAAAATAACTCATCATGAAATTACTAAAATACCCTTACTCACAAAATGACCCAAAATACCCTTTTTGTACTAAAACTCATTAAAATGCACCAAATGATAAATAATCACACACAAGCACACATTAAAACAATTAAAATAATTCTAACGAAAATCGGACTGCTACAACTTTTATAAGCAAAAAATATATTTTTAGGTTCATTGAATAATTAATGTATCTATACATTTATAGTTCAGATACATTAGTTATCCAATGAATTTAAAAAGTTGTTTTTTGTTTAGAAATGTGACCGGAGGGAGTACCCTTGAGGAGACAAGTTAGCATTTGCCAAATGATTAATACCACTAAATGTGATTTTGTTGAAATGACTTGCTTGATTTTCATCAAAGTGAGATTGGAGAAGATTTTGAGTTGTTTTGTGTGCTGTTATGTTTAAGTTCATATCGCAACGACATGCCGCTGTGCCGTTGCATTTGACCAAACAGTAGTTCGTAACCATTGGGGGTTAAAATTGTAATATTTTGGTGTTTTATAGCAAATTTTGAAGTGTAAAAAACAATTTTCAAAAAGCAAAAAGCCCAATGACATTGTTGAATGAAATGGCCCAGTAGGTTTTGTTCCTTGCATTTCACTGCTCTCTCTCAGAAACGAAAACCCCGACTCAACTCTGTCACGATTTCCTTCCCTCCTTTTTCAATCCCTTACGCCGCAACTTCCACCACCAACACCGAACATGGCGACACCGGCACACGCTCAAGCCGTCAAGTCTCTCAACAAATCCCCCGGTCGCCGCCGTTTCGTTGTAAGCTTTCACTTCTCTCTCTTCCGCATTGCTAAAACCCTAAACCCTGTGTTCATGAACACTTAATTGTTATTTTTTTATTTGATACGTATCACTGTGCTGTTTTAGTTGCTTAATTTTGTTTATTACATGATTAAGTAGCTATCAGTTATAGTTATAGTTGATAATTTTGTTACTAACTGTTTTTAATTTATTGAATGTGCAGTTTAAGTCTTTCTCTGATAGAGTAGATGATATCGATATCAATGTCTATAGAAGTCTTCATAAAGTCAAAGCTGAACCATCTGAAGGTTCCTCTTTTTTCAGAGACTGCCTTGTAGAATGGAGGGTATGTATGCCTTATCTTACTATTCCTCTATTTCCTGCTATCAAATAGTATTTATTTATGTTCTTTCTTTCTTTCACGGACACCGGTCACGACACTGATACGTCGACACTTACACAGACATGCCTTCAATTATAATTGCCGTGTGCTATCAGTGTATATTTAGAGTGGAGCAACCTTGTATTGCCGTCAAATTTATTTTAATGTGATAAATTTGCATGCTAGATTATTAATATTTACTTGGTCTCCACTACTGTTGCTTATTTTCAATAATTGTCAAAACCCAGGAATTGAATACCACAGAAGATTTTATTTCATTGTATGAAGAAGTCATACCTTGTACACAAACATTGCCGCTGGTGTTGTTGCACAAGGAAACTTTAATCTCAAAGCTTCTTTCTCGGTTGCACATGAAGGCAAGGCTATCCCTTGAACCAATTCTCAGGTTTGCATGTCATTTTGAGAATTGCTCTGTTTTGCTTGAGTAGAGATGTTAGTGTGTTGCATGATGAAATGGTATCAATTGAGACTGAATCAGACAGGACATGCATACTCAATATGATTAGTTATCAATCTTAACTAAGAGCAGATTTTTGTGTGGCAATCTATTAGTTTGCAGTTGTTGGGAATTAATCTCATGGTTTTGTTTACAGGTTAATTGCAGCTTTATCTAGAGATCTCCTAGATGAATTTATTCCGTAAGTTGCTTATTACTTTGACTAGATGTTGGTTCTTGTGGAATTCTTGTTATTTCATTTGTCAAATTTCTTCCTAGATCAATTTGACGTCTTCCTTACGTGCATACATTCAAACATCTTTCATACTCACTGTGGATATGGGTTTTTGCCAGGCTATTTCCAAGGATTGTTGATTCTTTAGCATCTCTTCTAGAAAGTGGTGCTGATAGGGAGCCAGATATAATTGAGCAGGTATAGTCTATCTATTTGGCAATTTTCTTAAGGGAGATATTGCATATGTCTCTTTTGTTAGTTTCATTTATTCAGCGTGAATTAAGGAAATTTTCATTTTCATGCAGATCTTCACGTCATGGTCATATGTTATGATGTATCTGCAGAAATATCTAATACGCAACCCATCAGAGGTGCTTAAGTGAGTGATATAGACTATTTTTTTAAGTTTTGTTTTTACTTTCTATATGAGGTTAACTTTTCTGCAAGCCTGAAGCACACCAGATGTGTATGGATTTTCCTCACCACTTTGTTAAATATAAGGATTGATTTGCATAAGCTGAGATTTGGACAAGGACCGAACACTTACACTGCTTTTTTCTCATTTGTTCGGTGAATTTGCTGAGAGATGTCTTCCCTTTCCTTGTTCAAACATGCTTCCCTTATTATTATAATAAGTAGTTCTCTGCAGAAGCTGTCTCAGAAGTGATGAATAAAATAGGGTTAGGTGAAGACCTTGAAGCACCATAACGTGTCTACCAAACAAAAAGGATAATTTACTATAGGTTTTGTTACAAAAAAGTTGTAAAATCTTAATGTAGTCCGAAGAGACCCAAGGAATCCATAAAACGGCCTTGATTTAAACCTGCAGATATTGACTTCCATAAAATTGCAGTGGAGTTTGATAATTGAATGAAGAACAAAATTATATTGACATAAAATGGCAGTGGTGTCTGATAATTGAATGGAGAATAAAATTATATTGACACAAGGGCTATGGTATTGTAACATAATGCTGGCCTAGGCTAACCACGAAAATGTATATGTATAATTTAGAACTTGGAACTTGAAATATAATTTAAGCAAGTGTTGGCAGAAGTTTAAATTCCTAATTCTTGCCTAGCATTAGTTTTTGCTGTAGATGATAGATAAAAAGGACAGTTTAAGAAAGCAAGGAGAATTGGAATAGGAAACGGATGTTCCACCAAGGGATGTTAATCTTCTTAATAGGAACTTGCCAACAAATGTTCTAACCAACTGATCCAGGCTCATAGGATAACTTCTCTCATTTTGTTTAATTTAGCCAACTACGTGGTATCGACTACAAGTCTGATTCTTTTATGTTTCTTTGACTTTGATACTTCAAGGGTCACATCAAAATTGAGGTACTATCCAAAGGAATATGTTCGACAATTCATGGCAGAGGCAATGTCATTTGTTTTGAGAAATGCCCCAGACGTGCAGCTCAAAAGAGGTATGTCATTGATTGTTTTTCTGTGTATATATATATTTCCCCCTCGCTTATTGTCTTGTCTTTTGTTCATATGTTTAATCAATATCACCAATTTTGCAGTACATCTTAATAAAATGCTTCATGATTTTAGCATTAATTCTGTTCTTTTCTCTTTGGTTTTAACGATTTTATTAGTTTGAGGGGGCTATAAAGCATGTAATATTGTTTGGTTGGACAGGAATTGAAAGAGTCATCACTGAGGTAGCGAAGAAGCCATCTCCATTCCGAGAGTCTGGTGTTGAATTATTGCTTTATAATATTATGAAAGGATACTCATCAAGGTTCCATTCGAAAGCAGAGCGAGTGTTACAATTATTAACAAGCAAAACAATTTATCACATTGGTGATGGAGATGACCAAGGCAAGGATGGGGATGACCAAGGCAAGGACGGAGACGACCAAGGCAAGCTTGTTCTCTAGTTAAAATTATTGATTTAACTTTTGTTTTATTTCCAAGATTCTGATCATAGACCATATTCATTTTGTGTTCGGTTGAAGCCATTAAGCTACTTGGTATTAGTAACATACAGAGAACATTGGTATTTGATTGATCTGTTCATCAGAGGATATATTTTTCAGTATTTAAATTTCTCTCTGTCTTGGTTTTTGTTATTAAAAAAAGTATTTAGTTTTCCCCATTTGGCTCTAAGATTGGACAATGGGATTCTTCAGATCTATTGTTGTGAAGTCTGTGGCTTAATGTTACGATGATAAAAAATTGAGTTTGTAAATGTGATGTACAAAGAAGAGATCACTTTATTTTATTTTAGAAGCGGGTCTGACAAGTTCAAGAGGTTTTAAACAAACAGAGAAGCTGTAGTAGAAAAAAGTAGATTTTTAAAATGATCAGATTTTTTAATCAGGCTATCTTCTGTCCTTCCTTTGTTGTTATCTGTCACCTGATGTTGCTGTTTGTAAATATACTCAAGTTCTACATGATTTGCAATGTGTTTGCTTATATTTTTTCTTATCTCTATCTGAATCAATTTCAGAGTCAAGTACCATTTTGAACATCATAAAATCCGTGTTTAAGAAATTATGCGAGACGACGGAACCCAAAGAGTTGAATTTGGTATGGAGTTGCTTATATAATGAAGTGCATGAATGTGTTACTACCGAAAACATCGGACATTTAAGACGCATTTTATCAGTGCTAGTCTCAGCTATTAAGGTGCAAAAAGGGCAAAATGTGTCCGGTAAGTTACAATACTTCATGTCACTGAACTCTTCCTTTTACTCTTTTCAAGCAATCTGATGACAAACTAATATTGGATAAATAGATTGAATTTTAAGTTTCTTTTGGGAATTTTCTTCAATGTCTAGTTTTTTCTTTGCTCTTTAAATTTTGAGTTTCCCTGAGAATTCCACACATTTTCTGGGTGTATTACCCTTTAGCATGTATGATACGGGTAGGCCTTCGCGCACATTTGTTGAACTAGAGCAATCGATTCCATCGGGGTGCAGTTTACTTTGCACTCTTTGAACATCTTGTGGTTTAATATTTGAAAAGAAACTCCTGCTTCCTTGAAATTTAACTACAACAATCAAAACCTTTTCACACTAGGTGGGGTCTGATGCATGAATCAAAAGATCCTATTACTTCAGGTTTTCTTGATTTATGCTTTGTTTTGGTACTTCTTTGATTATCTCCATTACATGTTAATATAATAATATTAGTTAATATGTTAATGGGTAACTAAAAATAACAAGTGATGGGATGAGTCAAGTGCTATATGTTGTTTTGGTTTTGTTTCTTATATTCCTTCTTTTATTAAAAAATGCAGTGTCACGTAAATAAATGTTTTCAGTGTATGTAATATATTTTATATCAGGATGCTATTTTCTTCAGAAAGTTGCTTGAGTTTTCTATGTGCTTCTGCACTAATTTCAATTGTCCTTACATGTGGCAGATTATAAGCCCATGCTTGAACTCGTCCTCTTGCTTGTGCGGTCATATATCACACCTTTGGGAGTTACTGAGTCACAAGAAGATATATGTTTAGTTGATAGAATTTTGAAATTAATGTTGGCCACTCTCGACGGGCTGTGTAGTGATAGTAATAAATCAATGATATCCGAGTGTGCTACCCAGTGGGCTCCAATTTTTAAATCACGAAGCTCAAGGTAATGGCTGAGACAGACAGTGTGCTTTTGATTTAAATATTCTCTTTAACTTATTTCAATACTCTTGACACATACGTTTGAGCTTGGTTCCAGTTTGCTACGGTTCATCGAAAAACTGCTACAGAAGGATCTCTGTTTATTTGCTTTCAGAAGTAAGGTTATAAGGTAACTTTTGAATCACACGAGCAATTCATTGTTCTGCACTCTCTAGATATAGTATTTGACTTCTATGCTGGTTTTGTAGTGCAATAAACGAGTTAATGGAGATTTCAGAGGAAAAGGTCATACAATTATTTCAATCCTTCTGTGAGAAAATGCAATTGGATATACGAGGCCCAGACTTTTTAGACAGAGAAAGTGAAGAAGCATTAGCTAGGATATGCAATCATTTGGAAGGGACTATCCGTTCTTGGATTGAAAAAATAAACAATATTGGACATGCCGACGTTTCTTGTGAAATTGATGAAAGAAAGGTAGCACTGCTATGGGGAGTTGTGAACTGCTATTCTCATATGTCTATTGTTGACGCCGTTCCATCCTTGTTGGTGGATCTTATGGATGCGGTAGATCAGCTTCTGACTGTTAAAGCTGGTATTCCTCCCTTCCTTGTTTCTTAATGAACTTTTGATGAGCAGTTGTGTCTGGGTAATATTAAAGATGTTTTTCCATTCTGGCTTAGATTGGGTAATATTAAAGATTGTTTTCCATTTTGGCTTAGATTATGCTAGATTTGCTA
Organism: Medicago truncatula; assembly: GCF_003473485.1. NCBI lineage: Eukaryota > Viridiplantae > Streptophyta > Magnoliopsida > Fabales > Fabaceae > Medicago > Medicago truncatula. The sequence goes on along the minus strand of NC_053044.1, from coordinate 41,357,190 downwards.
TGTATTTTAACTGGGTTGGACATAGCAAAAAAATAAAATTTGTGGTTGTGGGTTTATTTTATACTTAGATAGTTGTATTAATTGGATCATTGATGCTATAATAATTTTTTCTAATCTGTACATGTTTGGCAGTGATGGATCTGTAGGCTAAAAACACTTGATTTGTTATTTTCTGTTTTCATCTTCAGTCCATATTGCAGATATGTCTAAAGAAGCATGGGAAAGCATTATAGGTGCTTCACTAAGTTCTTTCAACAGATTGTGCTATGACAGTAACCTTGGAGCTGATGAAACCAAAAAGTTTCTAAGTTTTGCAAAACGATACAAGTCATCTCCACACGTGTTACCGGCTGTTGCTGGTTATTTGGAAAGCAAGTACGGGTAAGTGGATGTGTTAAAGTTAATTACTTTCTAGACATTTATTGTTTTTCAATCTTTAGTTGTCAAATTTTGTCACTATTTTATCGTTAGTGCTACTGCTCAGTATTTGATTAACCCTCTCACTTGTATATATTATAGTTCTTCTTTGGAAGAGACTGGGTGTAGAGTGTACCATCCAGAACTTGAGGAAATGATTGCAGAGTCAGTGGCAGCATTTGCGGATAATTTGTGCCATTCAGACAAGGAGGTTCGCATTTCAACTCTTAAAATACTCTGTCACTACAAATCTTTGGGCGAGGAAATTTCTTCGGTGGATCAGTCAGCTGCGAAGAAAAGGAAAATCGAAGTTTCACCAACTTCCATTGTGGATAACGTAGGAAATAATGTATGTTTCTTTATATTATATACGCCATTGCCTTTTTATTTTTACTTGAGTTTTAGCATGACTGTGTATTTTGGTGAAATAACAGCCTCTGCTGGTTCTTCTGTCTATTGAAACAACTCCAGTTTCAATTTCTACAAGCAGAAGTATCCAACGATTGATTTCCAAGATACAGATGGACCTATCTGCTGGAAGGATTGCCAATGTTTATGCACCACTTGTTTTGAGCGGGTTATTTGGCATCTTGAATAACCAATTTAGCTATCTCTGGGATCCTGTATTAGAATGCATTTCTGTCTTGGTTAGTCTATATTTTTCACTCGTGTGGAATACCCTTATCGATTATCTGGAAAGATGTCAAGCAACAAGAGAGAGCTCTAGCAGCTTGCATGATAGTGCCAATGGTGCATCGTTTGATCAGCCAGCTGGTATGTTTCAACTACATTGACATCATATATTGAGTCCATCCTTCCTCCTCCCCATTTTATTTTTCTTCACATGATGTCTTATGCGAGAGACCTGGACACAAATGTGTAATTTATTGTTCACTGGTTGATGTTTTGACTTCGAGTTTAATCTACCATGTAAAGTTATAATTAGTTTAATCAGTTTATATTTAGCTTAGTTTGTAACAACCCTTATAAAAAGTTCATAGATGTGTTAAATTTTGTAATTTCTTTCTTTAAAAAATGTATATTTCAATTCTAACATTTAAAATTCGTGTTTATACTATTGATCTACCATTGCGCAGTTTTGGTAACCAATTGATTTTGTTTCTCAGGTTTACTTGGTTGTTTCAAATTATTTGTCCATCATGAATCTGATTGCACACCATCCGGAACAATATTGACATTATTGTTGCAAGCATTACAAAAAATTCCAACTGTAATTGAACCTCGCTCCCGGCAATTCATTCCCCTTTTTTTGAAGTTCTTAGGATACAACACTCTTGATCTTGCAAGGTAAGTATCTGCTCAATCCTCTTCTATGATTTTGAAATTTGTGAACTTCTAAAGCTTCAACTAAATTGCCATGTTTTTTAATTTGTTTTCCTTGTCAAAATGAAATTGCAGCGTGGGATTGTTTGATTCTCATGCTTGTAAAGGAAAAGAGTGGAAGCTCATCTTGAAGGAATGGCTAAACTTGTTGAAACTTATGAAAAATCCCAAGTCATTTTACTTGAGCCAATTTCTTAAGGAGATTCTGCAGAATAGGTTGAGTTGCATTTTGATTATGTATCTTGTACAACACTGCAATGCTATTTTCTCTTTAGCTACTTGTTTGAACTTGGTTGTCCCCAATTTTAAACATCTTCCCCCTTTCTTTTCTTTTTTTGTTTTTTTTGTGACAGGCTTATAGAAGAAGACGATCCTGAAATACAGTTTAGAGTTCTTGATTGCCTATTAATATGGAAAGATGATTACTTTTTACCATATACCGAGCATCTGATAAACTTGATTAGTTACAAAATTACAAGGGAAGAACTAACAACATGGAGTTTATCAAGAGAATCTAAAATGATTGAAGAATGTCACCGAGCTTATCTTGTGCCATTGGTTATCCGTCTCTTGATGCCAAAAGTAAGAAAGTTGAAAGGACTTGCATCTCGAAAGGTATACTGAATTCCAACTATAGAGATTGTTTTTTATATCTGTCTTTTGTCATCCCTTTTTACTTGTTAGACTGATAATATTGGCTATCCATTTTGACAGAAAGCAAGTATTTGTCATCGGAAAGCTATTCTGAGTTTCATAGCTGGGCTTGATACAACTGAGCTGCCACTTTTCTTTGCATTACTGATAAAGCCGTTGCAAATAGTAGAGAAAACTGATGGGCCTGCTAACTTGTTTTGGACTTTACCTATAGGTTGCACTAGTGAATTTCAAGCATCTTCTTTGTTAGAATATTTTACTTTGGACAATATCGCAACCCTATCCTGGAAAAAGAAATATGGCTTCTTGCATGTTATAGAAGATATTGTTGGAGTTTTTGATGAATTGCATATTAGACCTTTTCTTGATTTGCTGGTGGGGTGTGTTGTTCGGCTGTTGGAGAGTTGCACATTAAGTCTTGACAACGTAAATCTGAATGGGGTTTCTTCAAATCAACACAATTCTAGCACCAGCCCAATCACTCTTAGTGGGGAAAGTGTGCCAGAAAATCAAATCCTGGTAATGATTTGTTCACACTGAATGGAAATTTTGTGCAGCAAACTTTGTTTACAAACTTGAGGATGAATGTACTGTTCTGAGTAGATGTTAGTTTTGAATAGTGATGTTTCAATATTCATTTTGCCATAATGCTGGTGTATTATTCTAGTCTTTAATATACAACATTTTTTGTTTTAAAAATCAACAACTATCTGTATGGCTAACTCCGTTCAAATGTGGTTAATTACGTTCAGTCGAGGATGATTAATGAATATAACAAGGTGTTACAAAAAATAGATCTACATTACATGGGCTAAAACGTGTTTAAACGTTTCTTATCGGTATTTTTTGAATGATTGTCTTTATCGGTAATCATTTGTTAGACAGCTTCTAAAAGTAGAATAGACAATTTACTATATGCTAACATTTTTTTTTCTGCCTCCTATGATCCATGTTGTCTGTTTTATTCAATTTGATATTCTTTTTTGTATTTGTTTGTGCAGATTGGCAATACGTCAAATCAGCTCAAAGATATGAGATCTCTGTGCCTGAAAATTGTTTCCCGTGTTGTCCATAAGTACGAGGATCATGAATTTGGTTCTGATTTTTGGGACAGATTCTTTTCTTCGGCAAAACCCCTGATTAATAAATTCAAACACGAGGCTGCTAGTAGTGAGAAACCAAGTTCATTGCTATCTTGCTTTCTGGCCATGAGTGCAAACCATAAGCTTGTAGCACTATTATGCCGGGAAGAAAGTCTCATACCTGATATATTTTCCATTGTTTCTGTCAATTCGGCTTCTGAGGCTATTGTATATTGTGTTCTGAAGTTTGTCGAGAACTTGTTAAGCCTTGACAATCAGTTGGATTATGAAGACAGTTCTGCCCATAAAGTTTTACTTTCAAATATTGAAGTGCTTATGGATAGCATTTGTTGTTTGTTTGGAAGTGACAATGCAGCCAAGAGGTATTAATTTTCTTTTGCTTGTGCTCTCACAATTTTAGTTGCCGGAGTAATTGTTTTAACCTTTACCTATAGAATTTGCATGTTACTGCCGCCATTTCTTTGGAAACTTAATTTTGTTCCTCAATGAAATGAAGTTACCTCGTAACAATACAATACCCTGTAGTTCTTTGTGGTTTGAAGAACTCTTTAGAAAGCATGTATTTTTTGAATTTGGATATTCTGATAAAGAGGTAGTCAAGTGATGAATGGTAGCTGTAAAGAGGAGGCTTATAAATTTGATTTTTGTCATAAGGAACTAGGTATCTCAGTAACTGAGACAAAAAAATTTGTCCAGTGAAAGGCTTCAAAGTCTTACGTTTAGTGTCTCCATATGGACCAATCTTGAATGTATAGACCTGTTTGAAAACTGATAACTCAATTGCCTGATAGTTTATTCATCAAAAATAGGCTTTCATTTTCTCGGTGATGAAGAGCTTTACTTTTTACTGTTAGTCTATTGGTCTATGTTAGATGTAATCTAATTTTGTGTCTTCCCCTAAGAACCTAAAACATCTACGACAATTGGTCCTTGACCCATTCATTATCAGAGCCTTTAACCTAGTCTTTAGGAGTTTGACCTTTGTTGCTAACACTTTTCTGACAAAACTCAAAGAGATGCATAAGATTAGATCTGGCTTGTGCCTTGCCTTCACTTCAAGTGCAGAGGGTTAAATGTCAGGTGGTGTATTAGATATGCTCATCATGGTTTAAACATGTTTTTGGTCCGTGTAATATGTCTGCCATTTCATTTCAGTCTGTGATATTTTATTTTATTTTATTTTTTATTCCTTTTTTTCTTTCAGGGCTGTCTTCATTTTTTTCTGTTTCATTATGGTCATCATTATTTTGTTTTAGTCTCTACAATGTACTCTTTTAGCGCCTGTAATATTCTTTTTTTTTCATTAGTGCCTCACTTCTTTTCTATTTGAGTCCCTTCTGTATAGCACCAACTAAAGATAAACCACATATTTTAGGGACCAAAACAGAAAAAACATTACTTACACTAAAACGAGTCCCTTGCGTATAGCACCAATTGAAGATAAACCACATATTTTACGGACTAAAACAGAAAAATAAACTAAAACAAAATAACAAGGACCGCAATGAAAAATAATTATAGGGACCACATTGAAACAAAATATTCCAGGGATTAAAACTATGAAGTGTGTACAATATAGGGGCCATTAATATACTTATGCCTAAAATCATTCATGTACCTTTGTTGAACAGCTCAAGCATTTAAGATGTTGGTCCTTGAAAGTTTAGAGATAGATGACTAAGGCAACACCAGGGCATAGTAAAGAGTGGTAGCTGAAACATAATTTATCATTACAATTAGGATTGAGGGTGGAAAAAAATATTCACATTATGTATTTTTTGAAGTTTTTGGTGCCCAGGGAAAAGCAGGAAAGTGGGTGAACTCAATAAAATTATATGAAGAAATAACAAGACTATACTTGCATATTTGAATAATTATATGAAGAAATAGCAAGACTAAATAAATACTTGCATATTTGAAAAATGTTGGAGCATGATAATTTTACCTTACAAATAGGTGGAAGCCTTGTCTGATTGTATAAGAACATTTAGAGGGAAGTGGGGACTTGTGTACAAACTGTTTTGACCTGTTTTTGTTTTCTCCTGGACAGAAAGCTGATCAAATCTCCTGGGGAGACAGTTATAAGAATTTTCAAATTTCTACCCAAGTACATCAAGGAGGCAGAGTTTGCAAAGCGATTTGTGGACATACTGCTTCTGTTTTTGGAAAAGAAAACACAAAGTTCTGGTGAGAGAACCTCCAATATCTCCAGTTGCTTCATTGTTATCTTTTTTATTTTTAGCTAATTAATTTTTATATTGATACTGAGGTTCTCCATGCTACTTGTAGATGTCTGTATTGAAGTTTTGCAAGTCATTCAAAATATCATACCCATATTAGGAAATGGAAGCACCGCTAAAATTTTGAGTGCTGTTTCTCCTTTATATATTTCGGCTGAGTTGGATATGCGTTTGAGAATATGTGATCTTCTTGATGTTCTCGTAGCATCTGATGCATCTGTACTCACAGTGGTAATTCTTGCTTTCTTGTCTCAATGTATCTCTTGATCCGCACACATTATTTTCTGACAAATTTATTCCACATTCTGTGTTCATTCTAATTTCCCCTGCTATGTTGTTGGGGTGCAGGCTAATCTTCTTCGTCAGCTGAATACGACATCTACTTTGGGTTGGCTTGATCACGATGTTATTTTGAATGCTTACAGAATCATCAATACCGATTTCTTCAGAAATGTTCAAGTGGAACATGCATTACTTATTTTATCACACTGTGTGCTTGACATGTCCTCGGAAGAAACAACCTTTGTATCTAGTGCACAGAGTTCATTGCTATCTTTTGTTGATTTTTCTGCACTTATCCTTTTGCAAGAAGGAAGCAATGAACAAGAGTTGTCTGTAATACAAAACACTGATGGTTGTTGGACAAAATCATGCATCCAGCGTATTATAAAGAAATTTTTCTTGAAGCATATGGCAGATGCTATGGATGGACCACTTGCTGTTAGAAAGGTATTTGGTAACTCATGTAAATCATATTTCAGAGTTGGTTACTGTATGAATTTCTAGTTATATTAAATTAGACATATGTAATTATAATTGCATATATTCAAACTTAACATGTCTTGTTTTATAAACAGTTGCTATTCCTATTTCCAGGCATTGCAAGGGTGTTGGAATAACATACTGACATAGATACCAAGTTAATTACTTATCGAAAATGAAAGTATAAATTACTTGATAAATGATTGTTTAATCCTTTATGTTTACACACTGCTTGATGTCATTGCAGGGATGGATGAAGTTGTTAAGTCAAATGGCTTTGAAGGTCCCAGACGTGTCAAACCTTAAATCACTCATAGTCCTGTGCAATGAGGACGGGGAAGCAGATTTTTTTGACAATATAGCCGACTCAGTGGTAGGTTTATGATTAACCATTTACCTAAATGATTTCCCTTTTTGTTGTTACTCTTGGTTGCCTCACTGTCATGTGTTTGTGTAATACATATGTGCAGAATTCTATTCCAGTCATTTCATTATATGTTTATTCCCGTGCCTTACCTTATTGTAGTCAGAAACACTTTCAAAATTCAAATGTATTTTCTTATTCTTTTTTGAGTTAGTGAAATAGCTTGCAAAATATCTTATGGAAGTACATTTTGTGTTGCAGATCCGTAAGAGAGTGAAGGCATTGTCACTGTTTAGGAATGTTATCAGTACGAACAAATTATCAGAGGTAGCAAATTTAAACTTAAAAAATAAAAGTGTTTTTCCTAGTGACGGATATTCATTCATTTATTTACGGTTTATTTCCAGTTTATCACTGAAAAAGTGTTCATGCGACTCTTCTTCAACATGCTGTTTGACGAGAAAGAAGTAAAGGTTGACCATTTGAAAATTGCATGCATCGAGACCATTGCTTCTGTAGCTGGTCAGATGGGATGGAATTCATACTATGCACTATTGAACAAATGTTTTCAGGGAGCATCCAGGAGTCCAGACAAACAGAAACTCTTTATACGCCTTATCTGTTCTATTTTGGATAAATTTCACTTTTCAGAACTTTCTCACACTGAAGAACCTACTTCTGTTGGCGTTTCTGACATTAGGATAACCGACACTGTTTCGTCAGCTAGTTTAGGCAACTTTGGTGCTTCTGGTGTGAACACAGATATACAGACGTGCCTCTATAAAGTTGTGCTTCCTAAGATACAAAAGCTGATGGATTCTGATTCAGAAAGGGTCAATGTAAATATCAGTCTTGCTGCGTTGAAACTACTTAAGTTACTTCCAGGTGATTTGATGGACACATATCTTCCAACTATCGTTCATCGAATTTCAAACTTCTTAAAGAGTCATCTAGAAAGCATTCGTGATGAAGCCAGGTCTGCATTGGCTACTTGTTTGAAAGAACTTGGATTGGAATACTTGCAATTCATTGTTAAGGTTTTGCGATCAACTTTAAAGCGAGGATATGAACTTCATGTCCTAGGATACACACTGCATTTTATTCTGTCCAAGTGTCTTTCGAGTGCCATTTGTGGAAAGATAGATTACTGTTTGGGGGATCTCCTTTCTGTCATAGAAAATGACATTCTCGGAGTTGTTGCTGAACAGAAGGAAGTGGAAAAGATAGCTTCAAAAATGAAAGAAACAAAGAAGAAAACATCATTTGAAAGCTTGAAATTTGTGGCCCAAAATGTAACATTCAAAAGCTGTGCACTAAAGCTACTTGCACCAATGACTGCTCATTTGCAGAAGCATGTCACACAAAATGTTAAAGGAAAATTGGAAAATATGTTGCATAGTATAGCTGCTGGTATTGAAAGCAATCCATCTGTAGATCAGACTGATCTATTTGTCTTTATTTATCGCATTGTTGATGATGGCTTAAAGAATGAAATTGGTCGGCATGAGAGTAAGTTGTTAAAATCGGAAGATAAGGATAGGCGTACTAACACCAAAAGAATTTTTTCAGGGAGTGCAGTTGCTAGTGGCTTATTATGCTCACACCTTATAACAGTGTTTGGTATCAGAATATTGCATAAACGCTTGAAGGGCTTAAAACAGGTTGTTGAAGATGAAAAGACCTTGTCTTTATTAGATCCTTTTGTCAAGCTATTTAGTGATGGTTTGTGCTCGAAGTATGAGGACATATTGTCTGCTTCCCTTGGATGCCTTACTGTACTGGTAAAGTTGCCTTTACCATCCCTTCAAGAACATGCTGAGAGAATAAAGTCTGCTGTATTGGATATTGCCCAAAGCTCAGTGAACTCTAGCAGTCCTTTAATGCAGTCATGTTTGACATTTCTGACTATGCTTTTGAGGAAAACTAAAATTTCCCTCACCTCTAACCAAATACATATACTAATTCAGCTTCCAATATTTCTGGACCTTGAAAGGAATCCATCTTTGGTGGCCCTATCACTTCTAAAAAGTATTGTCAAGCGCAAGCTGGATGACGTACCTGAGATATATGATATTGTTACTAGGGTTGCTGAATTGATGGTGACAAGTCAAATGGAATCTATTCGCAAAAAATGCAGTAAAATTTTGTTGCAATTTTTGCTTGATTATCGACTTTCACAAAAGCGTTTGCAACAACATCTGGACTTTTTGCTCTCGAATTTGAGGTAAGTGCACAATGTGTTTCTTCTTTTTTGAACATTGGTTTTTGGCTAATGGATTTTTTTTTTTTGACAACTGGCTAATGGATTTTTTAATCCTTGCAGTTATGAACATTCGACTGGACGGGAATCTGTTCTCGAAATGATTAATGCTATTATAGTCAAATTTCCTCCAAATATTTTGGACGAGCAATCACAAACTTTTTTTCTCCATTTGGTAGTTCGCTTGGCAAATGACAGTGATGATATTGTTCGTTCTATGAGTGGGGCTGCTATAAAGAAGCTTATTGGTTCTGTTAGTCCCAATTCACTTGATTCTATTCTTAAATATACCCTTTCTTGGTATTTGGGTGACAAGCAGCAACTATGGGGTGCGGCCGCACAGGTAACTATCTTTAAATTGTCCCGTGACTCAAATTGATTAGAAAACATAATGGGATACCATCATGTTATGCGATCATCTTAGCATATAATGGTTGTTTGGGCCTTCGGGGTCCTCTTTGTGAATAAATTATAGTGTAGCTATAATTTGACTTCGGTAGGTGTTGGGTAGTTGATATCCACACTGACTAGAGAGATGTCAATTATCTAATACGTCCTCATTTCTCCTAGGGAGATTGCATGAAGTTACAGAAGAGAGTTGATACTAAAGAGTCGTCAAACAGGAAAAACATAAAAAATGATATATTTATTTTAAATCTTAACAAACGAGGCTTATATTGGTTGCTGTCTAGAAACTAGAATTACACATAATCCAATTTAATGAAGAAAGAGCTTTATTGGTATGGTAATGTTATTATATTATATTGCTAAGAGCTGGTGTCCATACGGGTTTGCCAAAGTGGAGTCTTTCTCTGCAGAGTGGGTAAGAAACTGGAAGACAGTATTTAGGACCAACCTGTTCATTGTTTTTATTTTTCTAGTATTTTCTCTTAACACAAACATTATCTTAGCTAATTTTTTTGTCCTTCTGTTTTAATCTTTGAAATTGTCGATACAGGTTTTGGGTTTGCTGATTGAGGTAATAAAGAAAGGATTTCTTAAACATATAGACTGTATCTTGCCAGTGACTTGTCGGATCTTGCAATCTGCTTTACATGCAGTCACAAACAGGCATGAAAGCTTTGAGGTTGAATCCACCATCCCCCTTTGGAAGGAGGCATACTATTCTCTTGTTATGCTAGAGAAGATGATTCATGAGTTCCATGATGAATGCTTTGCAAAGCACCTAGAGGTAAATTTCTTTGTACTGCCTATCAAATATAAAGGGTTAATACTTCCAAGAGCCCTTGTAATTTGGTCTGGGTCTGAAAATACCCCTTGTAAAAAATAAGACACAGATTCCACCCCTGTAATTTTTTATTCTTCATATTTTACCCTCACTTTGTTAAAAAAAATATTTGGACAAAGTTGGAAAATAGCCCCCGTAAAAGCTTTAAATGTCTGAAAATAGTCCTTGTAAAGTGTAAAATGCGAAGAATCCAATATTTAAGGGGTGTAATCTATGTTTTATTTTTTACAGGGGCTATTTTCAGACCTCGCCCAACTTAAAGGGGCTATTTGATGTATTAACCCAAATATTAATGTTCTTAGATATTATGATTTATGATGGTTGTAGATGTGTTGATTATTACATGTAGATGTATACTATTTGTGATTTGTGGACCGTCCTTTTTTTTTTTTTGGAATGGCAAATGTTAGCAATTACTCCCTCTGGTCACTATTATAAGCAAAAATCAACATTTTAAATTCATTCATTAAATTATGTATGTGGTCTATAATAAAGATCATATACATCATTAATTGAATGAATCTAAAATTTAGATTTTTGCTTATAATAATTACCGGAGGGTGTAGTTGTTAGATAATTTACTCCCTTGTCTGGGTTTGAACCCAGGACCTCCAACTCTTTATCCTTCAGCCCAATCCAGTTGAGCTACCCAATCCCCAATGTGTGTCGTCGTGTCTGAAATAGTACACGGAGGATTCTTATAGAGAGTTAAGCATATTGGGTGGGAAAAGCATGGTGAGATGCAGTGTGCCGGGTATGTATAGTTGATGATTGAGATTCGGGCACCCAATGACTAATTTCTAAATTGAACCACAATTATTTTGTTCTTAACCAAGGCCATGCAGATTGCTAGCTTTGCTGGCATATTGGAGTTTTAATTTCATTTTTGGGTTTTGAGCAGAAGTTATGAAGGAGAAAGGGATGGCTCAAATTTTAAGAAAATGCCAGGGTTTTTGGTAATTAATTGGAATGGAAAAACATTGAAAGATGTTATAGAGTGAAAGAAATATTGATGGTATTCTCATTTGTGTTAAAAGACTGATACAGAAGGAATATTGAAGGCATTATCACAGAATGAACTGCACCAGCATCTGCAATTCTGTTAGTTTAGTTATCAAGTGATGTCTGTTAATACTGCTAGAAGTAATTATATTTATGTTAGTTAACTTACGCCAGAATATTCTGCACTCACTTCATGTGAGTTCACTTTTATTCCGAATCATCATTAGATAAATAATTAAATACACAGAATATCTCATCAACATATCTTTTTCTCTCAACATCAAACTCTTGTAAAGACAAACCCTTCTAAATCTTTTCCTGTTAGAATTAAGCCTACGCTTGGCTTAATATTCCTATCACTCAGAAAATAACTTTGGGTTTGAAGCGTGGATAATCGTAGATCCATTTTACCCCCTGCAGCAATTTTAATTTTATGAAGAACAATAGACTGTCATGTTTATGTTGCCATGTCAAATAAATAATTCTTCTACAAGCTTGCATTGTTTGGTGGAAATTTGGTAACGGCTTACTTGAATAATCTGAATGATTGTATTATTATTTTACAGTATGTGTAAAACATAGATTCGGGGACATAGTTGGCGTCCCTAATGATTAGGAGCAAAATTAGTAACAGCTGAACTATCAATGAAAACTTCTATCAAATAACAATTGATAATTATAACTACAATCAACTGGTTTCATGATCTGATATTATGAGAAAATAGAACTTACATTTCATGTGGGTTTGCTCTGATGTAGTAGCTTCATATTGCAGAGTGGAGACAATTTTTCCCTGCCTTTTATTCAAACACCAATGTCTTATTATAATTATAATTGTGTTCTAGTAGCTGTATATTACAAGTGGAGACTGTTCTTTCCCGCCCTTTATATGAATTCAAACATCTTATTAATTAAAAACATTTTGACCCATCATTTTCCACGTCCTTAGCAAGTAGGGTGACATATTTCTTTTACTTACATTTCAGGATATATGGGAGGCAATATGTGAGATGTTGTTGCACCCACACTCGTGGTTACGCAACAAATCAGTTCGTCTCATAGCTCTATACTTTGCACATGTTGTCAACAGCGAAAATGATCAAAGCTCCACAAGTAGTTATTTTATGATGACTCCTAGTAGATTATATCTAATAGCCACTTCTCTTTGCTGCCAATTGAAAATGCCACTTATAGATGATGCTGACAGCAACCTGATGACCCAGAATATTGTCTTTGCCATTTGTCGCGTGCATTCTTTAATGAGGCAAACTGCCTGCATAGATCCCCCTGCCTTCTGGTCTGCTCTTGAGCAACATGAAAAGGATCGATTTCTCAAAGCTTTTGACTTGATTAATGCAAGAAAAGAAAGAAGCATGTTTGTGTCTTCATCTCTTACCTCCTCCTCCTCCTCTGTATGTGAAGACAGTAGTCAGCTTAATGTTAACAACACCCAATATACACTTGTCTCGTTATTACTAAAGAAAATGGGCAAAATTGCCCTTCAAGCAGATGCCATTCAGGTTGGTGCTCGGTCTCTTGGAATATATGTTCTTTAGTCTTGATCAATGTACGTATGAGTAATATTGTTTCTTATTTTGCTTGTTTAACTCAGATGGGAATAGTCTTCAACAGTTTTGGGAAAATTATGGCACAAATACAGATCATCAGTAAGGATGACTGCCTGAACTATGCACATGTGGTCCTATTACCTCTGTATAAAGTTTCTGAAGGATTTGCTGGAAAAGTGATAGCTGGTAATTGCTTGTTTCCACTCTTAAATTTCCTGTATGATAGATAAATGCTAAATCTGATAGATACCCATTTTATTGGATTGATGCTGCTTTAAATTGACTCTAGATAATTTTCTAGACAGTCCTATAGAAAAAAAATGCAAAACTAGTGGACCTCAAATAAATGTGTCCTACTATAATTTCTTTTTGTCATATATTAGGGATCGTAAGCTGATTTCCCAACCGTTTTATCGAGATTTCTTTTCCTTATATATTTTATGTTTTTATTTTTCTTTTCTGTTTGATTTTTTACTAGTTTTATCTTTATCATACCCACCCTCCCCTTCATGTCATATTTTTAGTTTCACCACTTCACCTGTTATTGCTGTCTAACACATATGGTTGTAATTTGCTAGATGATCTCAAAAAGTTGGCAGACGACGCACGTGGAAAAATAGAGCATATTCTGGGTACTCAAAACTACGTGCAAGTTTATAACCTTATCAGGAAGAACCTCAGCTCTAAAAGAAATAAGAGGAAACAGGAAGAAAAACTCATGGCTGTTACCAATCCTATGCGAAATGCCAAAAGGAAATTGAAAATTTCTGCAAAACATCGTGCCAACAAAAAGAGAAAGATTACATCTTTGAAAATGGGGAAATGGAGGCATTGATTGAGGTTGGTGGTATCAGTAGAAACGCCCACACATATGCATCATCTGGTTTAGAACTTTTAGTATCTGTGTCGAGGTTCGTACAACCACCGGTCTTACCATGAAACTTGCTTGTTTGAAGAAAAATTAGCGGGTTTGAAGTTTTTGAAGATCATGAGCAAATTATTGTATGCTAGCATGTCCCAGGACCAGGAGGCCCACAGACACAACCAGAGCAACAAGTTTGGTTTTTTTGGGATAACTTTGGAGTATCACTTTCACAACAGGTTGTAGCGAATTTGTTTTAAATAGGAAGGTAACATCCATTTACATTTATACTGAGTTATGGTTCAGCCTCTCATAGGAGCGTTCACTTTTATGCGTTCATCAGCAGAGGAAGACTTCTGAAGTATGAATGCTGAGTTTTGTTTCTGATTTCCCAGTTCTTGTACATTACATTGTTACGGATTGGAAAAAAGAAATACATAAGAATATTTTGGGGAGGAGCATATTTTTGGCATATTTTAATGTTCTTTTTTTAAAGAGAAATGATATTTGTACAACCATTTTCTAACAACTTTTGTGACAACTTTCTCTCTCATACTCACATTACATTTTTTACTTTCTCTCTCTATTACTTTGATATTTGTGTCAATACATACTTTTCTTGGTAAAAATGTGGTTGTCCATTTAGTTGTCAAGCAAATTGATGTTCAAATAACACTACTCTTTTTTAAACTCATTGAGTCTCTATCCTTAAATTTTGACGTGAATGAAAAGTAGGCACCTAATTTTGACTCAATTGACAGTTGGAAATACTTTTATTTTATTTTAATTTATTTTTTTGATTAATTTTATTATTTAGCTTCCTAACATATCGGCACCTTAAAAAAAAAATGCTCCTTAATAGAAAATGTTCCTTAAAAAACCTGTATTATTGATTTGAATAATACATGAAAAAGGAAATATTAAAATTTAGGAGCAAAAAACTGCAAACTCAGTATGTTATCCAATAATAATTTCTCACTCCACATATATGTCCCCCCCTATATTCTCAGTGACCCTCTAAAATAAAGGATCATTCCTGAAGAAAATTTACTACAGAACGTATTTATTTTTCATATTTAATTGGTTTAATAAACTTATAATATATGTAATGAATAGTCAGATGATTTTTTTTTAAGGATTAACAATCGGATGATAAAAAACTACAAAAATGTATGGCATGATATGACTTTGGGCCAACAAATTCTCACTTCTCAATATTTAATATGAGTGAGTTTGCTGCTAGACTCTTTAAAACAAAAATAAAATTTGATATTACATAAAATAATAGCCCCCCACACGAGATAATTAAAACAATTTATTTTGACTAAAAAAAGTGTCTTCTTGATATCTATGCTCCATTTTGAAGATAAAAAAACATCGACATGAATTGTACACCAACATTTTCTTTTTCCTTTTTCGATTTACTTTCCTTCTATAATTCCTAGAAACAAAGACAGTAAGCAGTCTTTATTGATATAAAAATGTTTGTCTAAATACAAATCAACAAGAATAATATGGAAATGCAGATCCAAAAGTAAAAGCAGAACTATCAATATTTTTTTAAGAACTATTTATCCGTTAAAATGGTTAGATACTTAAATTACTTAACTATTTTGTCTATGAAAAAAGATATGTATAGAAAATATTTGTTAAGAGATATGAATTTTTTAAATGAATCTTAATTATTCTGAGGGGATTAATCATCACATATCTTTCTTAAAAAAAAATTAGACATGACAATCATACATTAGATGCACATGTCATTAAAATAAAAATATTGCACATGCATCTCTATTATATTATTTTCTAATGAACAAAATCCAGATTATATACAGAACGTGTGTGTAACAAAACTAGTGGGTTGAAAATGAAATGAGTAGTTTGCACATAAGTTAGGAAGAAGAAAGTTGATATGAAAATGAAATAAAAAATCCAACTCACACATGAAGACAAACAGAACGTGTGATGTGGTGGACATTTTCCATTTGCACAAGTAAAGGAATGAATTAAAGAGTCAAATAAAAATAAAAATGGAAAGCAATTAAATAGATAGATTTATTTGTATTTAGCATTTATTGTTGCGACACATAGGTAACAAATTTAACGTTGTTATTGTTGCTTTTTGTGTTTCTTTTTCTTCTCTCTCTTTCTTTGAAGAGAACGCCCCCAATATCATCACAACCTAGCACCAGCCCACCACTTCAATTTTCATGCCCAAAAAGAAAAAAAATGAAATTTTTCGATTTCTCAATGAAAATGGGGTTTTAGCTACAAAACTTGTTTGCAGGGTGCCAAGGATTAAGGTAAATAAAAATTACATTTTTAACTTTCCCTTCTTTTCTTTTACCCTAAACTATTGTTATTGTTACGTTACATTAATTTGCATTTGTAACTTTCCCTTTCCCTTTTTTTCATGATGATTTTTTGTTTTTGCATGATCAAGGTATCATTTTAATATTGTGGCATCTTGGCCCTGCAAAGGTTGATTTTTTAGTTCCAGAAGAAGTTTCTTTGGGTATCATTTTAATATTGTGGTGAAACATCATCATGGGAATATCCTCCGACAACGTTATTGGTCTTTGTTTGGCTCTGTCTTCAAGCATTTTCATTGGTTCTAGCTTCATAATTAAAAAAATGGGTCTTAAAAAAGCTGCCACTAATGGGAATAGAGCAGGTTAGATTTTTTTTTTCTTCATCTGGGTCATTAAAAAGTTCAAATTTTTCTTATTTTTTATTAACATTTTACTGTTTTATTGTTCTTGGATTTGATCAGCCACAGGAGGGCATTCATATTTGTATGAACCACGGTGGTGGGCTGGAATGACTTCAAGTGAGTGATTTTCTATCTTATGGCATTAAATTATTAATATTTCTCTTCACCAATCTTGTTGAATTGCACGTGGGATGATTTACAATCAAATAACAGTCTATCATGTGCTGTATTTATTCCGACAGGCGAATTTTAGTAGTAGTTGTTATGTTAGTTTCTAGGGTTTGAACCCCGAACTTCCTGCTTAAGAGTTAAAACTCATTTGGTACCTCTTAGCTCGCCAACTGAACTACCTATGTGGGACCAATCACGTGCTATATACGTTGTTATATCTCTCTCGGCCATCTCATTGTGCAGAATTTCCACGTTCAACTTATACTGTTTTTTGTTTGTGCTGATATTGAGAAAATTGTCGAGACATAATTGATTTTGAGTTTATGTTGTTGATTTATATTCTCAAACCTTTTCTTCGCAGTGATTGTTGGGGAAATAGCTAATTTCGCAGCTTATGCATTTGCACCTGCCATCCTTGTAACTCCTTTGGGAGCTTTAAGTATCATTTTCAGGTAAGCAACATAAAATAGTCTTCTTCACAACATATTCATTTGTCTGACTTAGAAAGAATTACAAACTCATATCAATGATGCAGTGCAGTGCTAGCTCACTTCATCTTGAAAGAGAGATTGCATATCTTTGGCGTTCTTGGATGTGCTCTCTGTGTGGTGGGGTCTACAACTATTGTTTTGCATGCACCACATGAGAGAGAGATTCATTCTGTCAAAGAAGTATGGCATCTTGCTACAGAACCAGGTACTTTTTGAAGCTTTAATTGGTTGAAGTTTATGTGAGATGCATTATGGTCTTTTTGGTTCTAAAGGAATTCATTTCTGGCTAATGAATTTGAAAGCTTAAGATTCTTGTTTTTTTTTTTCTTTTTTCTTTCTTTCTTTCATGAATGAATAGGTTTTATTGTATACTCTTGCTTGATGGTGGCGCTGGTATTAGTCCTTATTTTCGTTTTTGCACGGAGTTATGGACAGACCCATCTGGTTGTTTATGTTGGAATATGTTCTCTCACGGGCTCAATTACGGTATTGAATATGTTTTCTAATTTTCAATGCTCAAAAGTATCATGAATTAATGATCACAAACTTGCCTTCTACAAACTCATTGTTGATCCTAGTTTTTGCATATATAGGTTATGTGTGTCAAAGCAGTAGGAATAGCTTTGAAACTTTCATTTGAAGGGAAGAATCAATTTATTTACTTTGAGACATGGTTCTTTACATTAGTTGTGATAGGATGCTGCCTTTTGCAAATCAACTACTTGAACAAGGTATGTACGGTTGAGTGTGGAAGTGGACACTGAACACCGTGTTCTTGTAATGTTTCTTATTTAATTTGGGATACTATTGTGGCAGGCTTTGGACACCTTCAACACTAATGTGATATCACCAGTTTACTATGTCATGTTTACCTCATTTACCATCATTGCCAGCATAATCATGTTTAAGGTAACTTGTTACATTCCATGGCACATTGAAATATTCCACCACAAGTTATTTATAATATCTGCCTGTATTTATAGCTTTGTTGGTAATTTGCAATTGTGTTACAATAAAGGTTTTAAATCATGGTAACGGCAGCGTCAACCCTTTCGACAAACAAGGCCAAATACGTAAACTACAACCAAATTCACGGTTACATGGCCATTGTAGAGATGTCAAAACTTTGATGTCTCGCGACAAGACCTTTTTTTAAAAACTTAAATAATAGTAGTTATAAAACAACTGTGCTGATGGTTTATTTATTATGGCTGCAGGAATGGGACTCACAAGATGCGTCTCAGATTGTGACAGAGTTGTGCGGGTTTGTGACAATTTTATCTGGGACATTCCTCCTTCACAAAACTAAGGATATGGGAAATAAACCCGCAGAAATTTCTCTTTCTTCAAGTCCACACCGTCCTAACAATACTGCTAAGACACCAGATAGATCCGAAATTTGAAGCTTGTGAGCAGCACTTATGTTCCCTCTCAAGCTAAACATCCTCAGCTTGCTACTTTTTGGTTCTAACAAGCAGCTTGTAACATTTTCGAAAAATAGAAACATCAAAAAGGTGTAAATGTTAAAGATCAAAGCAAGGATATCTTATGACTTTAGGGGATATAATGTTAGATTCTTTGTTAGATCAGAAGTCTTTCTCTTTTTCTTTTCCTTTCTTTCTCCTAGTTTTTTTTAACAAATGTAAAACGTTAATTGCCAAAAGTCCTAAAAATATATTAAGGTTGAAACACCATTTTTTTTTCTTCTGTGTAGTCTATCACCTACTATTAAATTTTCACATATCATTAAGATATTTTTTAACAAAAAGAACTTGTGAATTAAGTGGTACTATAGAATATAATCTTTTTTACCATAAAGAAAATTGTAAACGACACCGTTCATTCCAAAAGGTGATCATAGTGTGTATGTACTTTTGTCTTCTTAAGACCATGAAGAAGCATAACCCCAAGATATTTGCCTGGTTCGTGAGTCAGATGGAGTACTATCTCCATCTTTATTACTTGCCAAAAAACTTAATTTATTAGTATAAAGATTATTTTGGAAACATTGACTCAATATTTATAGAAACATAATCTCGTTTTGTTTATAAAAAACATAACGACAAAGTTCACACAAACTAAGTGTAAGGAAGTGAGAAATTGTAGCTTCTAACTTACACTCCAACATATCAAATGTCTTTGCAGTTTTTCACCATCTAAATTATACTTATGATTAACAAACTTTTTTGTTTGCCAGTAACTAACAAACTTCCTTAATTTCAATGACATGTTTTTAGTTAAAAAGGCTTATGAGTTGATCTCTAATTTTATATGATGTCATTTGGGATAATTTAACGCCGTCTTTGTGTATGGAAGGATGTAACTTCAATGAAACATCCAAACATTTTTTTTAAATATCTTGTTTTTGGTCAATTACACGGTGCTTTGACAAACATAATTTTTATTATGTGGTCCAATTTATAGGGTTGTACTATTTGAAAGCATCAAAATTTTGTGATTTTTGGTGAGCAGGATAGTTTAACAAAGTTCACTCACATGGTAAAGTTATTGGTATCATCATGATTAAAGCAAAAGTAAATGGATTATATTATGATTACGATCAATGATATACTCAACCACTCAGATATTTTTGTGAGGCTTTATCTAACATTTGAGTCGTTATTTTGTTTTGGTGACACTGTTGTTGTGATGTCTTCTTTGTAATTAACATTTGAATTTTGTTGATCTTAGCACAATTTGTGCTTTGATTATCAGTTTATATAATATATTTATCATTTGTTGACCTTAAAAGAAAACTTTCAGCGTATAGAACCCATTGATACTTTGTACAGCTAATTGAGTTTGTTTTTTTCCCTATCGACATAGTGTATTTTTTTGTTTTGGAGAATTTTTTTTGAAAGAATTATATATTTTATATTTGCCCATATAGTTTTTCTTTTTAGGATGAAAAGTAATTTAACAACAAATCTGCTATTAAGTGTTTAGCACGATACAAGTAACGAGAAACATGTTGGAATATGAAATATATGTTTTTCTTCATTTCCTAATCTTATTTTCTGGTATAACTCCATTCTATATCATCAACCATTGATTTATAATTTTATGAGGACGATGAAAAGGACTAATAAGTAACTGTCAATAAAGAAATCTCTCGAGAGATAATATATTTTGGCAAAAAATATTTAAATTGACAATTTTCACAAGTTTGGTTTTGTTTTTGTTTGAGGAACACAAGTTTGGTTATTGAATTGATTGATTTTGGTTATGTTCCATTACTTAATTTAGTATTTATTACAGGGGATATAAAGTTGGTTCGGTAGCTGTAGTAGGAGAGTTTTAAGGAGTGGAATGATAAAAGTTATGTACACCTTCAAAGAATACTAACAAATAAACTTTTTTTTGAAGGAACTAACAAATTAATATACTAATATTGAATATTTAACAAAATAATATTTACTATCTTAGTAAGGTTTTAGCTGTCCTCGTGAGCCTAGCTCAATTAGTACAATGCATAATATATGTAAGGTTTGGGATTCGAACACTGACCACCACAAAAAAAATGTAAGGTTTTAATGCATGTCCTTGTCTCAACATCTAAAATAAAAAGAAATGCAGTTAACATAGGTTGGTTATATCTAAACTCCAACCATACAATGAATTAATATTTGGGTTTAGATTAAGAGAGGTGTCAGAAAAAGGAAAAAATGAGATTAAAATGAAATGCTAAGCATAACCGAATATTTTTTTATAGAGCATCTCAATCAACATTACATTGCTTCGAGTAAACCGAATTTAGATCCCTTAAATAGTGGCAGATCTATTAACAAAGGAAAAATAACAACTTGAAAATTTGTAATAAGTTTTATTTTACCTCCATAAAATATGATTATTTTCTCCATAAATTACAGAAAATAATTCTAGAAAATTATAAGAGATAAAACCAGATAAGTTTGTGCTATATATCCTTCTCATTAAAGATATAAATTTTAAAAGAAACACCATCGTATATATTATTGACAATTTTGGACGGTTTTGTTCATAAAATTGTGTATTTTGTAAAATCTTAGAGGATTTTTCTTTTATGAAGATATATATCGTAGACTTTATTTACCCTGACCATACAAATTTTATGAATCTGTCATTGTCCTCAAGCAATGTCGGTAGGCTCTTTGGTGAATATTAGTCAACAACAAAACATCTCTATATAGAGAACCTACAGACATTGGTTATAAAAGAACATTATATCTCTAATTGAATCATCTTCATTTATGTATTTAAGAGTGATCCATGTAACATAATTGTTTTTGTTTTTTCAATATTAGTATCACGTTGTTTGTCAACCACAATACCTTCAAGAAAATGTTGCATACATGACTAAATCCAAACTTCGATGTCGACAACGTTTTTTTTCTTTCTGCAAATGGCTTATTTATTGCTGCTCTAAATCAAATTTTGAGAAATTTGTAAAAGCTCTATGATGATTTAATTGATTTATAAATAAGTGTGATTCAATTCAAAGACAGTGGTTGTCTTGATTCATCGCGGTTCTGTTTGCGACGACGAGATTGAACGACAACATTTGTGAGAGTGAAAGGGTGAGTGGCGATGGTGCTGATAAGAGGAGGAAGAAGAGATCGTGTTTATTTTAGGAGAAAGCGTGTGTGTTTTGTTGGAAAAGGGTGTATTTTATTTTTCATTAAAAAGTGCTCATGCCAAAGCTTTTAATCCCAACCCTTGACTTTACATTTGCCACATGTCACACATCAATAAAGTGAAAAGGAATAAATTGAGGAAACCTAAATGAAGCAAAAATGGACTCATTATTTTTATGGATAGAAGTTAGAATACCGATTAGACTAAAAGAATTAGGTTTGCTTAACTATCCATTTTTTTATGGATAGAATGTAGGATGCCAATTGCCAATAAAACTAAAAGAATGAATTTTGCTATCCATTTTTTTTTATGGTTCAGTCCTCTTCATTGCCACTTTCCTTAGCACTTAAGCATGGACCGAACCTTCTCCATCATTCTTGTCTTTATTCCATGAGCAGGACAAATTCCATTGTTTTTAAAGTAATCTAGTTCTTCAGCTTCATCAACCCACACAACATTCAAGCACTCTCACATCACCATTAAACATGGAGGATGAAGATGAAGCTTGACTTTGATAGCTCTTTTTGCCCATATGACCACCCCTCATCATTTTAGATTCAATTTCAACAGTTTTGCTTGAATGTGTTGGAACAAAATGTGTTTCACAATGAACCTTATTAAGTTTTGATGATAACAAGGTATTAAAAATTGTCAATTGGTTATTACTAATAATTGTTCAAGTGTACAGGACCAAAGGCTACTCAAGTTATTTCAATAGGTCTTGGAAGAACAATGGAAAAAAAAAGAAATTATGAGCATCTGAAGAAAACTGCTCCTGAAGCTGAAGTGCTTCTGAAGTGATGACGTCATCAGAAGCAAAAGTTTTCATCAGAAGCAATATCTTCACCAGAAGCTACGTTTGATCCTTTAATCAAACTGAAGATTCAAAGTAGCTGATTCTCAATTCAGTCTTATCCAAGAAGAACGAAGAATTGAAAGGGAGGTATCAACGGATATATGGATAGCACTGAGCACTTGTCTCTCGTTAATAGAGTTGACAAAGTACAAGTGTACAACCACTACTTCCACTACTCTGTTTTCTGTCTACGCTACAAGACAAAACAACAGCCATGCCTGCAGAAGTTGTACGTTCAAGATGGGAATGAATTTGAAGCTTATTCTTCAAAGGACTACACCCAAATCAGGCAAAGGATTACTGGTGGATAATCAAAGGATTTCAAACGACTCTTTAGACGTGCTGATTATCTCAACGTCTCTTTCACACCTCTATATAAAGGAGTGAAGACTTGAAGATAAAAGATAGAGATACATAAGTTCAAAAGCGCCAAAACTCTGTCAATTTGATTCTACAAAGCACACTGAATTTCTGCACTGATTTGATACATCTTAGAAATTCAAAGTCTAGAGTCTTTATTGTATTGTATTGTGAACACCACTGATTGTATATCAAGTGTTCAACTCAAACTCAATTCTCTGTATTTTTGTTTGATCAGAAGTCTCTTGCCTGCGTGCTTGAGCATTAGAAGTCTCTTGCTTAGTGCTTGAGCATTGGAAGACTCTTGCGTGTGTGCTTGAGCATTTTTGTGAAGTCTCATACTTAGAAAGTATTGAGCAGTTGTAATCTTTGTGATTATAGTGAAATCTCCTTGGAAGTGCAAGGGGGACTGGACTACTTCCGTGTTGTGGAAGGAACCAGGATAACTGCTTGTGTCTTTGTCTTTCTTTTCTCTGCTCTGTTCTTTTCCGCTGCAATCTGACTCTGATCATTTCATCAGAAGCACTCAAATTGCTTCTGAAGTTTTATCAGAAAAAGTATTTTTTAAGAGAAAAAGAAAACACAATTCAACCCCCCCTTCTTGTGTTTTTCACCTTCAATTGGTATCAGAGCTTGCTCTGTTATCACAGCACTTAACCGTGTTACAGTTCAAGATCTATTAGAAAAACATGTCTGGAGATGAGGAATCAGTTACTACAAAATACACAAGTGTCAAGCATGACTATGATACTGCTGACAAGAAAACAGACTCTGGAAAAGCTCCAAAGTTTAATGGAGATCCAGAAGAGTTTTCATGGTGGAAAACAAATATGTACAGCTTTATCATGGGATTGGATGAAGAGCTATGGGACATACTGGAAGATGGAGTTGATGATCTGGATTTAGATGAAGAAGGAGCTGCTATAGACAGAAGAATACATACTCCTGCTCAGAAGAAGCTTTATAAGAAACACCACAAGATAAGAGGAATCATTGTGGCTTCTATACCTCGCACCGAGTACATGAAGATGAGTGACAAATCTACTGCGAAGGCTATGTTTGCTTCTCTATGTGCAAACTTTGAAGGCAGCAAGAAGGTAAAAGAGGCTAAAGCTTTGATGCTAGTTCATCAGTATGAACTTTTCAGAATGAAGGATGATGGGAGTATAGAAGAAATGTACTCAAGATTTCAAACTTTAGTTTCTGGATTGCAAATACTAAAGAAAAGCTATGTTGCTTCTGATCATGTTAGTAAGATTTTGAGAAGTTTGCCTTCAAGATGGAGACCCAAAGTAACTGCCATTGAGGAAGCTAAGGATCTAAATACTTTAAGTGTTGAAGATCTTGTTAGCTCACTCAAAGGGCATGAAATGAGTTTAAATGAGCATGAAACCTCTAAGAAGAGTAAATCCATTGCTTTACCATCTAAAGGAAAGACTTCAAAATCTTCCAAAGCCTACAAAGCCAGTGAATCTGAAGAAGAATCACCTGATGGAGATTCTGATGAAGATCAATCTGTAAAGATGGCTATGCTGTCCAACAAGCTTGAGTATCTGGCAAGGAAGCAGAAGAAATTTTTGAGCAAGAGAGGTAGCTACAAGAACTCCAAGAAAGAAGATCAGAAGGGATGCTTCAATTGTAAGAAGCCTGGTCATTTCATTGCTGATTGCCCTGATCTTCAGAAGGAGAAGTATAAAGGCAAATCCAAGAAATCAAGCTTCAGCTCCAGTAAATTCAGAAAGCAAATCAAAAAGAGCTTGATGGCGACCTGGGAAGATTTAGATAGTGAATCTGGTTCTGATAAAGAAGAAGCTGATGATGATGCTAAGGCAGCCATGAGGTTAGTGGCAACAGTATCATCAGAAGCAGTATCAGAAGCTGAATCAGATTCAGAAGATGAAAATGAGGTATATTCCAAAATTCCTAGACAAGAACTTGTTGATTCTCTAAAAGAACTTTTATCACTGTTTGAACACAGAACCAATGAGTTGACAGATTTAAAAGAAAAATATGTTGATTTGATGAAACAACAAAAGACAACTCTATTGGAACTGAAAGCTTCTGAAGAAGAACTCAAAGGGTTTAACCTCATATCAACAACATATGAAGATAGACTCAAGATTCTTTGTTAGAAGCTACAAGAAAAATGTGATAAAGGTTCAGGCAATAAACATGAGATTGCCTTGGATGATTTTATTATGGCTGGAATAGACAGAAGCAAAGTTGCTTCTATGATCTACAGCACATACAAGAACAAAGGCAAAGGGATTGGATATTCTGAGGAGAAATCCAAAGAATACAGTCTCAAGAGCTACTGTGATTGTATCAAGGATGGATTGAAATCCACCTTTGTGCCTGAAGGTACAAATGCTGTAACTGCTGTTCAGTCAAAACCTGAAGCTTCTGGTTCACAGGCTAAGATCACATCAAAGCCAGAAAACCTTAAGTTCAAGGTTATGACAAAATCTGATCCTAAGAGTCAAAAGATTAAAATTCTGAAAAGATCAGAACCTGTTCATCAGAATCTGATTAAACCAGAATCTAAAATCCCAAAACAAAAGGATCAGAAGAATAAAGCAGTTACTGCTTCTGAGAAAACAATACCAAAAGGTGTCAAACCTAAAGTATTGAATGGTCAGAAGCCCTTCAGCATTCACCCTAAGGTACAAGGGAGGAAAAGTAAAACCTCCAAAACTAACCCAAAAGGACCCATGAAGATATGGGTACCTAAATCTGAATTGGCTAAAACTGCAGGTGTGCCTAAGGGCAAGAGAGAAACAAAGGTCATGGTACCTAGACAGCGGATGTTCAAGGCACATGACTGGAGAGAAAGCTTTGTTCCTTACCCTTACAATGAAAGATGGAGGAGAAGTGAAGTTTGGTGGCAACCAAACTGGAAAAATCATTGGTACAGGTACTATTGGTAATTCCTCCATCTCAATTAATAATGTGTGGCTAGTAGATGGTCTGAAGCATAACCTATTGAGCATTAGTCAATTTTGTGACAATGGGTATGATGTAATGTTCAGTAAGACCAACTGCACACTAGTCAACAAGGATGACAAATCCATTACATTCAAGGGAAAGAGAGTTGAGAATGTCTATAAAATAAATTTCTCTGATCTGGCTGATCAGAAGGTAGTTTGCCTTCTGTCAATGAATGATAAAAAATGGGTATGACATAAAAGGTTGGGACATGCTAATTGGAGATTAATTTCTAAAATTAGCAAGTTACAACTGGTCAAAGGATTGCCTAACATTGATTATCATTCAGATGCACTTTGTGGTGCATGTCAGAAAGGGAAAATTGTGAAAAGTACTTTCAAATCTAAAGACATTGTATCAACCTCCAGACCCTTAGAATTACTCCGTATTGATCTTTTTGGTCCAGTTAATGCTGCATCTTTATATGGAAGTAAATATGGATTAGTCATTGTTGATGATTACAGCAGATGGACTTGGGTAAAATTCATTAAAAGTAAAGACTATGCATGTGAAGTGTTTAGCAGCTTCTGCACTCAAATACAATCTGAAAAAGAATTGAAAATTTTGAAAGTCAGAAGTGATCATGGTGGAGAATTTGAAAATGAGCCATTTGAACTTTTTTGTGAAAAACATGGGATTCTCCATGAATTTTCTTCTCCTAGAACTCCACAACAAAATGGGGTTGTAGAGAGAAAGAACAGAACCTTACAAGAAATGGCCAGAACCATGATCCATGAAAACAATTTAGCTAAACATTTCTGGGCAGAAGCAGTTAATACTTCATGTTATATTCAAAATAGGATCTATATCAGACCTATGTTGGAGAAAACAGCATATGAACTCTTTAAAGGAAGAAGACCCAATATCTCTTACTTTCATCAGTTTGGATGTACTTGTTACATCTTAAACACTAAAGACTATCTGAAGAAATTTGATGCCAAGGCTCAAAGAGGAATCTTTTTAGGTTACTCTGAAAGGTCAAAGGCGTACAGAGTGTATAATTCAGAAACACATTGTGTTGAAGAATCTATGCACGTAAAATTTGATGATAGAGAGCCTGGAAGTAAAACTCCATAGCAAAGTGAAAGTAATGCAGGTACAACTGATTCTGAAGATGCATCAGAATCTGATCAACCTTCTGATTCTGAAAAGTATTCAGAAGTTGAATCTAGTCCAGAAGCTGAAATCACTCCAGAAGCTGAGTCCAATTCAGAAGCAGAACCTAGTCCAATAGTACAGAATGAAAATGCTTCTGAGGATATTCAAGATAACACTCAGCAGGTTATTCAACCTAAATTCAAGCACAAATCTTCACATCCTGAGGAGCTAATCATTGGAAGCAAAGATAGTCCTAGAAGAACAAGATCACATTTCAGACAAGAAGAGTAATTAATAGGATTGCTTTCAATAATTGAGCCTAAAACTGTTGAAGAAGCTCTCTCAGATGATGGATGGATATTAGCTATGCAAGAAGAGCTAAATCAATTTCAAAGGAATGATGTGTGGGATCTGGTACCCAAACCTTTTCAGAAGAACATTATTGGAACAAAATGGGTATTCAGAAACAAGCTGAATGAACAAGGAGAAGTAACCAGAAACAAAGCCAGACTTGTTGCTCAAGGCTACAGTCAACAAGAAGGCATTGATTACACTGAAACATTTGCTCCAGTTGCAAGATTGGAAGCAATCAGGTTACTTCTATCCTACGCAATTAATCATGGCATAATATTATATCAAATGGATGTCAAAAATGCCTTTCTTAATGGTGTCATTGAAGAAAAAGTGTATGTTAAACAACCTCCTGGGTTTGAGGATCTTAAGCATCCTGACCATGTCTATAAACTTAAGAAATCACTATATGGCTTGAAACAAGCTCCCAGAGCTTGGTATAATAGACTAAGTAATTTCTTAATTAAAAATGATTTTGAAAGAGGACAAGTTGACACAACACTCTTCAGAAGGACTCTTAAGAAAGACATTTTGATTGTACAAATATATGTTGATGATATAATATTTGGTTCTACTAATGCATCTCTTTGCAAAGAATTTTCTAAGTTAATGCAGGATGAATTTGAAATGAGTATGATGGGAGAATTGAAGTTCTTTCTTGGAATTCAAATCAACCAAAGTAAAGAAGGAGTATATGTTCATCAAACAAAATATACAAAGGAGCTTCTGAAGAAGTTCAAGCTAGAAGATTGTAAAGTGATGAACACTCCAATGCATCCAACTTGCACCTTAAGCAAAGAAGAAACTGGAACTGTAGTAGACCAGAAGCTATACAGAGGTATGATTGGTTCTCTGTTATACCTCACTGCATCTAGACCTGATATTTTATTCAGTGTATGCTTGTGTGCAAGATTTCAATCAGATCCTAGAGAATCTCATTTAACTGTAGTTAAGAGAATCTTCAAGTATCTGAAAGGAACAACTAATCTTGGACTCCTGTATAGGAGATCCCTAGATTATAAGTTGATTGGATTCTGTGATGCTGATTATGCTGGTGACAGGATTAAAAGAAAATCAACCAGTGGAAATTGTCAATTCCTGGGAGAGAATCTGATATCCTGGGCAAGCAAAAGACAAGCAACTATTGCTATGTCCACAGCAGAAGCAGAATACATTTCAGCTGCAAGTTGTTGCACACAACTACTTTGGATGAAACATCAGTTGGAAGACTATCAGATTAATGCTAACAGTATTCCCATCTTTTGTGATAATACTGCTGCTATTTGTTTGTCAAAGAATCCAATTCTACATTCAAGAGCCAAGCATATTGAAATCAAACACCATTTTATCAGAGACTATGTTCAAAAAGGAATTTTAAATATACAATTCATTGATACTGAACATCAATGGGCTGATATATTTACAAAACCTTTATCTGTTGAAAGATTTGATTTTATTAAGAAAAATTTGAACATGGATTTTGTGTCTGATTGAAAAATTGCTTGCCTCTGAATAAGAAGTTTGGTTCTGAAGTCTATTCAGAAGCATCTGGTCCATCAGAAGCTCTTAACTGAGGTTCTGAGGAAAATGTGCTTCTGAAGATGACGTCAGCACTAAAACTTCAGAAGCGGTATTCTTTGCTTCTGAATAGCGTGGTTAGTGGGAACGTTGGCAGTTACTTTTTGTAACAGCTGTCCCATTACCCAAAAGGTAGTTTTCTGAAGAGTCTCTGACATGGTCTATGTGTATTGGAGTATAACAAAAAGGGCAATGATGTTTTATTTGCTTTTTAACATACTAACATACGCCCCCAATTTGTCATTAATGCTATGTTTGTTTGTCTCTTCTGAATTGCAAACGTTTTACTTAAAAACACTAAGTCAATTCATACACTACTCACTTCACAACAAACACTTTCTAGTTTCTTCTCAACCCTCTGCGAAGTAAGCGCATTCTCTCTCCCTCTCAAAACACCTTAGAACCCTAAAACTCCTTCAAATCATGGAAAGCTCAAGTTCTGCTGGTGGTTCATCTTCAAATATGGAAATAGATACTCCTGCGTATGAGATAAAAGGAAGAACCATGTCTATTGAAGAATGGGAGTTAATCATTCAAGCAGAAAATCCAGTGGATTTCACCTCCTTAACTCACCATGGATGCGACCTAGTAAGGTTCTACAAGAAACAAAAGCTGATGGGTTACTTCAGTCTTCTCAATGGTCCAACGTATGAAGTTCTGGTCAGACAATTCTGGGTAAGGGCTTCAATTTTTGACATTGATGCTGCTAGACAGGAAGAAACTCAACTGATTCTGGTTGATCCTACTCTGAAGGGAAAAACCAGAGAAGAAATGGGTCTACTCTCCTTCACTGGTACATAGATAAGATCAAATGTCATGGGTATTCCTGTAACCATAAATGAGCAGGTTATTGCTCAAGCCATGGGAAGGGATACCTCTGGCAAGTACTTTGGAGAAGAGATTCCTAATCCAAGAACCAGCTCTTGGAAGGAAATTGTCAATGAAACCATTTATGGGTCTAAGGTTGCTCAATCATACAGCACCTTAAGCATGGAGAAGAAGATGCTTCTGAAGATTCAAAATGAGAACATCTTTCCCAAAGGTGGAGGAAGTGATCAACCTTCACTTGGACACAAGGTTTTTCTGCATCACACCATCACTCAAGAAACCACGATGAATGTTCCCAAGTACATGTTCAAGTACATGATCAAGGAACTAAAGAAGAGTCAGATGGAAAACAGAAAGTTTGTTCCTTATGGAAGGCTGCTCTCTGTAATCTTTCAAGAAGGAGGAATACTAAGTGCCTTGAAGGATGTTGGCATTTATGATAACCAGAAGCTGGGAGCAGTCACTAGGAAGATAATCAATGCATCAACTCTTGTGAAGATGAAATTGATTCCAGCAAATGCTTACAAGAAACTAGAATCTAATATGCATGAATCTGATGCCATATCTGATCTAGTCACTCATCACATCCCTATCTGCAAAAAGGATCCCCTGGATGTGCAAAGGGCTTACATCTTGGACTTCTACAAAACTTACAAGAAGAAGATCAGCTTGAAAGATGTCCCTGAGGAGATGTATGGTGGTGATTTGCCTGTGGCCAAAGGCAGAAAGTCAAAGAAGAAGCAGATCACCAAGGAAGAATATCTTGCTGATGATGCTACTGAGAAGGGTGCTCAGAAGCATCAGAAAGCTAAGAAGGAAAAATCAGCATTGTCCACAATTCAAGAGGAAGTGGAGAACTTGGATGAAGTCCCAATCATCAGGAAAAGGACAAGGAGTGCTCAAGAAACAGCAGAACAGCTTGCTTCTGAACAACCTGCTTCTGAACAAGCTGCGTCTGAAGAACCTCAGAGTCCTAAGAAGAAAAGAGAAGCTGCTCTTCAAACCATTAAAAGGAAGAGATCTTCAAGAAATCTGAAGACAGCTGAAGGACGCAGGGAGGAAATGTTGGAAGAGCTGCAAGAAAACTGGGAAGAAGACACAAGTCCCAAGAAAGCAAAAAGGACTATAAATGCTGAGACTATAGTCATGCCCAGTTTTGAAGCTTCTGAGGAACTAAAGCAATATGCTAGGGAGTATTCTGCATCCAAGATAGCAGAGAGGAAACAGATGAAGGAACTGTATGAGAAGCAAAGGGATGAGCGTCTCAAGGCTGCAGGGTATGTGCTTACTCCTGACATTGCTGCTTTAGCATATGAGTTAGAGCAAGAAACTGTTCAGTATGGAGCAACTCTGCTTTCACAAGCCTTGAAGAATAAACAAGCT
Source organism: Medicago truncatula (assembly GCF_003473485.1). NCBI lineage: Eukaryota > Viridiplantae > Streptophyta > Magnoliopsida > Fabales > Fabaceae > Medicago > Medicago truncatula. The sequence continues at coordinate 41,325,937 of NC_053044.1, read as the reverse complement.
TCAGGAGCTACTTCTTCAGAACCTGTTTCAAAAGCTCCAGAAGCAGTTCACCCAGAAGCTCAATCTTCAGGTAATTCATCCAAAACTGATATCTATACTCAGATTCCTTCTCTACCCTCTTCACCCTCATCATCATCAACTGAATCAGATGACCAACCCCTCAGCCAACACATAGACAAACTTCTAAAAACCAAACCTACCAAACTAACAGACTTTGAAACATTTGACTATGAGCAAACTCAAATAGAATTTTCTAAGAATAGGATTAAACTATGTGAGAAATTCAATTTGCCTGCTACTCATCCACTTTATCCAGAAATTCCAGAACCTGTTAGTGTACAACACCTTGAACCCAACCAAGAACCTAACCAAACAAACCCACAAAATGACCAAACTCCACAAAGAGCCTCTGAAGTAGTTTCAGAAGCAACTACTTCAAAAATCCCCCAACAACAAGAATCCTCAACCCTTCACAATCTAGAAAAACATTTAGGTGGTGAAATGCAACCTACACCTACAAAGGCCTCTAAGACAGTCCCTGGAAAGACTGTTTTAGAAAACCAACAAACAGAAACCATCCCTGAGCAAACTGTTCCTGAACAAGCTGCTTCTGAACAAGTTGCTTCTGACCAACAACAAACAGCTTCTGACCATCAAACAACAGAACAACAACAACAACCAGAACCACCAATAATTAACCTAACCTCTTCTGACCAACAAACAGCCTCAAATAAACCTTCTACATCTCAAACACCTATCCCAGACACCATCCTAGAATCTGAGTATATAGATGAACAACTAATCAGGCTTAGTGATGAGATTCAGACACTGATTCTTCGCAGAACAGTTCCTGTACCTCCTATTCACTATCTTGATCAGTGGATGGATCTGAAGAAGAGTTTTGATGAGCTGCTGGATCAGCTAAGCTCTAAGTGTGTCTCATCTCACTCTGCCATGCTGCAAAAGATGTTGGATGATATGCATGAAGCAGCTAAAGTGAAAGAGCTGAATTATGTGCCTCTGCTGGACATCACTCCTTTCTATCCAGAAGAAGAGTACATCACAAGGGCTGCAAGAATTCATGCTGGGTTTAAAAGAAGAATGAGAGAAAAGGATGAGCTACTTAAGAAGAAGGATGAGCAAATTAAGTATCTTTTGGAATAGATGTACAAGCAAGCCCAACCTTAGTTGCACACCCATTTATTCTTTGCTTGTTTTAATCTTTGTTCTAAGTACTTTAGTTGCCTTGCATTTGTATCTTAACTTTTCTATATATATATATATTATCATTGTTTCTGGATCTTGTGTTTTTCACCTTCAATATGTTTTACAAGCTTTAACTCTGATGATATTTATTGTTTTTAATGCTGTTTGCTCTGATATACTGTATTTTTAAGGGTTATATGTTTATTGCTCTGATACTCTTTCTTTTGTTTTTATTCTTTTTGTTGATGACAAAAGGGGGAGTAAATGTATAGTATTTTAAGGCACTGAGCCCCACTATAACCACTTCTAAACTTTTTTTAAATACTTCTGATATTATTTTTATGAGTATTTTATTGAAATTTAATTAATAAGAATAGAACTCAGGGGGAGCTTACAAACCTCACCTTAAAGATCTATTAGACTCAGGGGGAGCTTACAAACCTCTATCCCAGTGGTCAACTTATTAATTAGATCAACAACAATTGAACATTTTAAATACTATTGTTTGTCATCATCAAAAAGGGGGAGATTGTTGGAACAAAATGTGTTTCACAATGAACCTTATTAAGTTTTGATGATAACAAGGTATTAAAAATTGTCAATTGGTTATTACTAATAATTGTTCAAGTGTACAGGACCAAAGGCTACTCAAGTTATTTCAATAGGTCTTGGAAGAACAATGGAAAAAAAAAAAGAAATTCTGAGCATCTGAAGAAAACTGCTCCTGAAGCTGAAGTGCTTCTGAAGTGATGACGTCATCAGAAGCAGAAGGTCATCAGAAGCAAAAGTTTTCATCAGAAGCAATATCTTCACCAGAAGCTACGTTTGATCCTTTAATCAAACTGAAGATTCAAAGTAGCTGATTCTCAATTCAGTCTTATCCAAGAAGAACGAAGAATTGAAAGGGAGGTATCAACGGATATATGGATAGCACTGAGCACTTGTCTCTCGTTAATAGTGTTGACAAAGTACAAGTGTACAACCACTACCTCAACTACTCTGTTTTCTGTCTACGCTACAAGACAAAACAACAGCCATGCCTGCAGAAGTTGTACGTTCAAGATGGGAATGAATTTGAAGCTTATTCTTCAAAGGACTACACCCAAATCGGGCAAAGGATTACTGGTGGATAATCAAAGGATTTCAAACGACTCTTTAGACGTGCTGATTATCTCAACGTCTCTTTCACACCTCTATATAAAGGAGTGAAGACTTGAAGATAAAAGATAGAGATACATAAGTTCAAAAGCGCCAAAACTCTGTCAATTTGATTCTACAAAGCACACTGAATTTCTGCACTGATTTGATACATCTTAGAAATTCAAAGTCTAGAGTCTTTATTGTATTGTATTGTGAACACCACTGATTGTATATCAAGTGTTCAACTCAAACTCAATTCTCTGTATTTTTGTTTGATCAGAAGTCTCTTGCCTGCGTGCTTGAGCATTAGAAGTCTCTTGCTTAGTGCTTGAGCATTGGAAGACTCTTGCGTGTGTGCTTGAGCATTTTTGTGAAGTCTCATACTTAGAAAGTATTGAGCAGTTGTAATCTTTGTGATTATAGTGAAATCTCCTTGGAAGTGCAAGGGGGACTGGACTACTTCCGTGTTGTGGAAGGAACCAGGATAACTGCTTGTGTCTTTGTCTTTCTTTTCTCTGCTCTGTTCTTTTCCGCTGCAATCTGACTCTGATCATTTCATCAGAAGCACTCAAACTGCTTCTGAAGTTTTATCAGAAAAAGTATTTTTTAAGAGAAAAAGAAAACACAATTCAACCCCCCCCTTCTTGTGTTTTTCACCTTCAGAATGAATTTTGCAGATTTTGGTTTTCAAATTCAATTAAAAAAAATTAGGGTTCGCAATTTTTTGATTTGGGGAAGAACGTGACCCTTAATTATTAGAAGAAAATTTGGAGATTTTGGAGTGTAGATTACACATTGTAAAATTAGGGTTCCAATTTTATATATTTGGGGAAGAAATAGCCGTTGGAGAAGGAAGAGAGCTGTTGGGGAAGAAGAGCAATTTCCTGAAATTCAATCAACTTAGTCCTTGAAAATTTAGGTCATTATCGGCCAAATTAGTCCCTGCCTACGTGGCGTCTGACATGTGAGAGGTTAACGGCCACGTCAGCCCCGTTAACGCTCCGTTTGAACTGAAAGACTAACTTGATTGACATTTAACAAATTCAGGGATTAAATTGATATTTCGCATAATTGAGGGACGAAGTTGATGATTCACTCTGGATAGAAGATAAAATGTTAACAAATGTTTGATCTTGATCATATAATTTTACACATAATTGTTGATGTTGGATTTGTTGTTGCACATACTTGCAATTTCTCCCTAACTTATCTATTATATTGCTTCCAGCCATCTATCTATTATATTTATCCATAATGCATAAATCTTCTTTCTGATCCTTTGCTTTGTAAACATGCATGAGAGCCACACCGAGAAATGTGATATTGGCTCAAATATTTATTTCGTAGGGATTTTATAAAGCAAAACTTCAATGGTGAAACAAAGTGGAAAAAGGTCGAAGATTGCTTCAATGAAATTTTCTCAAAACTTTTTTGAAAAATATCGCAACAGAATAATTATTTTTCTATACCATATTACAATTTTTGATAGAACTCGTAAATGAGAGAAAGATGTAGAATATTAATAAAATAATAATATTGATGATTTGATCAATTGAATTACAATGAATAGAATTGACCTTTTATTCCCTGAAAAAAAAAAATTGACCTTTTATGTGTATATGTCCATATAAATGTAAAAATAACTTGTCTCATAAATGTAGCTCAGTTGTTAGTTTCATAGATATTTGAATGCAAGAGTAGGGTTTTCAATTTCGGATTCCCCACTTTTTCACAGTATAGCGTGAGTCTAGCCAGCAGACTATTTGACAAAAAAACATTAAAATAATTTAATTGTTCGGTTTATTCCTTAAAAAAAAAAACTTCGGTACACGAGAGTAACCCATAGAGGTGGTTTTTTGGTGAAATATCATCGATAAATACATTTGGAATGAATATGCAACTCACTTCAATTATGATGGAGATTCATGGTCACATCCAAATTATGCAAACCGATGAAGGCAAATCAAACATAAATTTTAATATGTTCACATACATTTTATAATTTATTTGTACAAGTATCATCACGTTCTTCATCTCCTTCACGTTCAAGTATCTGCAACATTCCCCAACACAAGATTTCACACCGTTCACAACCTATTTGGCGTTCATGCACGGTAGCCATCAACTATACACAATAATATACTTATTATAATATACTTAAGAATAACAATCTTATAATATAAAAATTTAGTCCCTTTCATAGAAAAAAGTGACTTATTATAATTTGTTTAAGCTCTAATGGTTGACTGACTCGTAAGAAATGTGGTTTTGGTTGGTAAGCAAGGCAGTCTTGGGTCTACACAGTCATGCGCCAAGATGGTAAAAGTCTCCGTCACCTAACTTATATATTTTTAATTATTTTTTCTTAATCTTTCTACCATTCTCATTTCTCACATAGAACACTAGGTACTCAATTTTCTATTTTAGCATTAATATATTAAATTATAATATTATGAAAACTAATTACTAATTAGCCGGCCATTATGATGCTTATTTGATCCATATTGTAATGTAACACTATATATATGATGAGTTCCACACAACCTTTTCTCACACAAAAAAAAATCTTATCTAGTATATTTCAAAATTTATATTTCTTCATTGTGCAATTAAGATGGTGACAGTGAATGAGATACGGCAGGCACAGAGAGCCGAAGGCCCTGCCACTGTCTTCGCAATAGGCACTGCAAATCCTCAAAACTGTGTTGATCAGAGTACATATCCTGACTTTTACTTCCGTATCACAAACAGTGAACACAAAACTGAACTCAGAGAAAAATTCCAGCGCATGTGTAAGATATATATATATCTACCTGTATTATATATCTTTTATGTGATTCTGTATTGTTTAGTGTAACTTAAGACTAATTAAACTATGCATGATTTTTCAGGTGATAAATCTATGATTAAGAAGAGATACATGCATTTGACTGAAGAGATTTTGAAGGAGAATCCTAGTTTATGTGAGTATATGGCACCTTCGTTGGATGCAAGACAGGATATGGTGGTTGTGGAAGTACCAAAGCTAGGAAAAGAGGCTGCAACAAAGGCTATCAAGGAATGGGGTCAACCTAAGTCAAAGATTACTCATCTAATTTTTTGCACCACAAGTGGTGTGGATATGCCTGGTGCTGACTATCAGCTCACAAAGCTCTTGGGTCTTCGCCCGTATGTGAAGCGTTATATGATGTATCAACAAGGTTGTTTTGCTGGTGGGACGGTGCTTCGTTTGGCTAAAGATTTGGCTGAAAACAACAAAGGCGCTCGTGTTTTGGTGGTTTGTTCGGAGATCACTGCAGTTACTTTCCGTGGACCTAGTGATACTCATCTTGATAGTCTTGTGGGGCAGGCATTGTTTGGAGATGGTGCAGCAGCTGTGATTGTTGGTTCAGATCCGTTGCCAGAAGTTGAGAAGCCTTTGTTTGAATTGGTTTGGACTGCACAAACAATCGTTCCAGATAGTGAAGGAGCTATTGATGGTCACCTTCGAGAAGCAGGACTGACATTCCATCTCCTCAAGGATGTTCCTGGCCTTGTCTCAAAGAACATTGAGAAAGCTCTTGTTGAGGCATTTCAGCCTTTGAATATCTCGGATTACAATTCCATCTTTTGGATCGCGCACCCAGGTGGACCAGCAATTCTTGACCAAGTTGAACTCAAATTAGGCTTAAAGCCAGAGAAAATGCAAGCCACTCGACATGTACTTAGCGAATATGGTAACATGTCAAGTGCGTGTGTGCTATTCATCTTGGATGAGATGAGGATGAAATCAAAAGAAGACGGACTTGCCACAACCGGCGAGGGACTCGAATGGGGTGTGCTTTTCGGTTTTGGTCCCGGACTCACAATCGAGACTGTTGTGCTCCGTAGTGTGTCCACCTAAATCCTCACATCTTACTAAGTCAACAAATTCTATTTTCCCCCAAGCTCTTTACCTTTTCGCCCAAAATCAAATGTATTCTTTCTTTCTTTGTATTTCTGTTCCTCATTGATTACTTTCCACATGTTTCCTATGCCTATAATTAATCACGATTATCACTGCGTGATATAAATCTTTGATTTTCTGTTATCTGATAAAATCTTCAGATACAAGGAATGTATAAAATCTTCAGATATAAGGAATGTATCAACAAGATTGACTCCTTTCATTTCATATTGTTAATCGCGTCATTGAATTCTCTGCTAATACACCATAGTCTGTCATTAATGAATCCCTTTTTTGACATGATTTTACTCTGGATATTCAATCTTACATATAACTTTTCATTTAGCATTTAGTTCCTTGAAATAATGCACTAAGCATTGAATAAGACACTAATTAGTGATTGGAGCAATCATGAGATTGACACTCTTAAGTCAAGTATATAAATAGAGAACCTGCTATTATATGAAACGAAGCTAGGTACCAAGAGTTTTAGAGAAGATGCAGAAGACACTTTATGACAGTTAAGAACTTAAAAAAGAAAATGAAAATTCAACATTATCTCATGGTCATAGAGAAAAAGGGTGAGCTAGAAGAAAAAAGAGTGAAGCAACATAAGAGAACTTTAGTTGAATTTTGAACTAAATATGGAACAGTTGAAACATTTGAAGAGTTAACATGTTTATTTAGAAACTATGGTCACTAAAAAAGTCCAAGAATACTCAAATGTGGAAATTCTGTATCGATGAATGCACAAATGTGGTGATTTTTACCATTAATCGCTACAGCATTGTAGAAAAACATTAATGCTTGTGAGAGATTTACAAAATAATGGATGTCCTAGAGCACAAGGAAATATTTATGACTTGTTCCAATAGGTTTGAGAGATTTTTAGCATTCATGAATATGGATCTATTCATTAAAAAGGTTTAATCTAATTCTCAAACTGGTTTGAAGATGGTTGACAAGGGCGTCCAAGTAATGTGTCCCTATGCTTCTATTGTTTGTTTTTTCTTCTCTCTTGTTTTTTTGTCTTTCTTTTCCCATTGATAAATAAAATGGAAAATACTTAGGTAAAGTTCGTTAGATACTATTCATCCGGATTTGTTCTGGACTAAAAGAAAACTGTAAAAAAAGTCATGTCATCTAAAAATAATTTAAACGACACTAATTAGGAAATATCATGTCACTGAAAGCTTTTTCTTTCTTTCCTTGTGCGTATATAGAATTGAAGAAAATCTATTGCTATGCAAAACTATCATTGACAATTAGCATTGCCATCCACGAACCTCTACTAGGTTGTAACAAATCAATTAATTAAGAAAAGTAGTATGTCCCAGGAGTACAAGTTAAACATGTGTTTATGCACGTCATTTTGTCATACCAACTTACCTTTTCTAATTCCTTAAGCAATGCTCTAAGCATACTCTAAGGGCATTATTATTGAACATTAAAATAATTTGTGCATGGAATTTTTCTAAAACACGTAAATGGTGTGGCCATTTGCTAGGAACTAGGAAATTCAGTCATTTTAATTGCTTTTTCGAATCAGACTCACATCAAAACTACAGTCTGTTGAGTTGTGCTATTATATTAAGAGAGACAATCACCACAAATTATGGATCATGCTCTTTGAAAGAATGTATACCTACTTTTTAGTTATATAACTCAGGTGAAAATTGTACCACCTTTATTGTATTCCTTCGATCTTATTTCACCAAACTTAATTTTATATTTATTTTGAAGGGAAACATACTTTTATATTAATCCCATTATTCAACTGTTCTGTTATTTTTTTAACCAAAAAAAACTGTTCTGTTATTTTGGAATGTATATATTTTGTTTATTGTAATTGAGGTATGAATCAAAAACACTAATTATAATATATTAAAAAAATATCGAAGTATTTTCAAACAGTTTAAGTGGTCAAACGTAATTAGAAAATGACAATATTATTCCATTTTAATTTTGAAATTAGCAGTCACAGGAATGCCTCCACGACCAAGCCAAATACTTGTTGTTTTGTTTGCATCAAGTTTCCTAAGTGACGTATTTTATCGACCCGAGACTAATATCAACTATTAATTAAACAACAAATTAAAGGTATATATTGTAGGTACATCATAACAAATCACGAGTTTGTTAAAACTATCTTTGATTTTCTCTTTAGTCACTTTAGAGGATCAAAATCCTATTTTATTGACAACAAAACAACAATATATGTTGACCATTCAAATTTTCCCTTCCAAATACTAGTAAGTTTTTCCACATACATTATATAGTTTGGTATGCAGCGAACCTTCAGTCCATGCAGTCATGCGGGGTTGCAACTTGCAAGTGGAAGATAATTCACCTACCTCCAATAATATACTAATAACCATTCATTTGTTCATTACAAGCTTGTTTTTTTGAATTATTATAATAATTTGCTAGAGTTTTAGTCAGTTAAGCATGTGATTCATCTACCAGTTCTCTCTCCTCCCTTTTCATCCGCAAGTGTATATATACCAACTTCTCTTCAGAGCCAATACTGCAACACACCCTTTGCTTTCTTTCCGAGTCCTTGTTTAGTGGCAACAAACTTGCTAAGTCATCAACCATTCCAATCCCTTGATAGATATAACCTATTAGTACTCACCTTCTTTTCTTCCTCCCTGCCAACTTTAGACTCAAAGAAAGAAAATGGTGACATTTGATGAGATCCGCCAGGCACAGAGGGCTGATGGCCCTGCCACCGTGTTGGCAATCGGCACTGCAACTCCTCAAAACTGCGTGGACCAGAGCACATACCCTGACTACTATTTCCGCATCACAAACAGTGAACATAAGACTGAGCTCAAAGAAAAATTTCAGCGCATGTGTAAGATATCTATCATATCCATACATATCTTTCGGTGCTATGTGTTTGTACATTGTTTAGTTTTGCTCCTCAAAATTGATCTTTCACTCTCAGCATGTAGAAAACATGAAGACTAAACTGCATATACTTTTTCAGGTGATAAGTCAATGATCAAGAAGAGATACATGTACTTGACAGAAGAGATCCTGAAAGAGAATCCAAGTGTATGCGAGTACATGGCACCTTCATTGGATGCAAGACAAGACATGGTGGTTGTGGAGGTACCAAGACTAGGAAAAGAGGCAGCAACAAAGGCCATCAAGGAATGGGGTCAACCTAAGTCCAAGATTACCCACCTCATCTTTTGCACCACCAGTGGCGTGGACATGCCCGGTGCCGACTATCAGCTGACAAAGCTCTTGGGCCTTCGTCCATATGTGAAGCGTTACATGATGTACCAACAAGGTTGTTTTGCTGGTGGCACGGTGCTTCGTTTGGCTAAAGACTTGGCTGAAAACAACAAAGGTGCTCGTGTGTTGGTAGTTTGTTCAGAGATAACTGCAGTTACTTTCCGTGGACCCAGTGACACTCATCTTGATAGCCTTGTGGGGCAAGCATTGTTTGGAGATGGTGCAGCAGCTGTGATCGTAGGTTCAGACCCATTACCACAAGTTGAGAAACCCTTGTTTGAATTGGTATGGACTGCACAAACGATCCTTCCAGATAGTGAAGGAGCAATTGACGGTCACCTTCGTGAAGTCGGGCTTACATTCCATCTCCTCAAGGATGTTCCTGGTCTTATCTCAAAGAACATTGAGAAAGCTCTTGCTGAGGCCTTTCAACCTTTAGGTATCTCTGATTACAATTCCATCTTTTGGATCGCACACCCTGGTGGACCAGCAATTCTGGACCAAGTGGAAGCCAAATTAAGCTTAAAGCCAGAGAAAATGCAAGCCACTCGACATGTGCTTAGCGAGTATGGTAACATGTCAAGTGCATGTGTGTTATTCATCTTGGATGAGATGAGGAGGAAGTCAAAAGAAGACGGACTTGCCACAACAGGCGAGGGGCTGGAATGGGGTGTCCTATTTGGTTTCGGGCCCGGACTCACTGTTGAGACTGTAGTGCTCCACAGTGTTGCCACTTAAATTGCCTCGATATTCTATAATTATATGTTTATTTAATTCTTACTTTGTTTTTGGTGGATTTTATCTTCACTTGGTTCATTGAGCATTTGAATAAAGTTCGTTTTTGTGTTCCAAATGTAATATGGTGTTTGCTTAATGTACCCTTCCATATCATATTTGTAATACAGATATTCGTCAATTCGCAATTTCATGATATTTTATGAGTTGCAAGTAGAAGAGACATTTTAACTTTGAAATATTCTAACTTATATTTATTTAATTAGGACAAGGATATTATTTAAATAGAAAAAGGAAAAACACTTTCAAACAAGACTTGTACGTACAGGATAATACTAAAACTTGAGTGGTGCTAATACTTTTCGATTGATGAAGGCACACAAAGGAATATGATAGGCTTTTCAATAACGGAACATACTATCATTTTAAAAATATGAACTTCTTATGATCTATGGGATTAATCATGTAAAATTTTCAATTCTATCACAACATCTGATTAACTGATCCTGACAACTTGAATCTTACATATACCAGTTCAGCATGTCAGCTTCCTGTCTAAATTGCAGTAAATCATCTTAACAAGATAATTATAATACTTGCTTCAGCAAATAAAAAAGTGAATGTGAGGACAAGATACAGAACTTCGAACATACAGATTTTGGTGGTATACATAATGAGCAACGAGGTTGTGAGCACATCCTTAGCCAGAACCATCACCGGCTCTAGGATCAAGCTGCAACTGCTCTATAAGAACTTTTTCAACAGCATCAACGAAGCCCAGTATATTTTTCCGAGTATGAGTATCTAAAGAGTTGGCCAAATTCTGAAAAGTCAACCCAACAAAACAAAGTCAGCGCACAAATCTTCCAATCACTGCACTATTTATAATGCCCTTAAAGAACAGTTAACCCGAAACATATGAGACATGATTTCGCTACATATACATGTATGTGGGAGATAGTCACCCATTTATTTTATTTTAAAGATAAAATGAACGAAACTAACAGCAAAACATCAAGAGGTTTCACCATAGGACATGCTAACCGGCTGAGTACTTCTAAAGTTCCTACCTATTTACACGTGTCTAAAAGAAGCTTCTATTAATTTCCAATTAATTTACCCTATAGAACACCATGCACCAAATGTGACTTCAAAACATGTATCCTTTAAATTATCCTCACTCCCACCACAATATGTATCACACATGGCTTGAACTCTACATGATTTGATAAACTCTACCCTAACCCGAGTCACTCTAGTATTAGTAAATTTTAAGTTTCACACGTAGCAGATTACTATCATATAGACACTTTTGAGGATTAAAAAACAGCATACAGAGTAGGACGTTGGCTTGGTTGATGAATTAATATTCCAGTTATTATCAAAAGAAATGAATATAAACTACTCCACAATTTCAGTGGATTCAACAAGCAATTTAAGTAAGACAGTTTGAGGTGAAAACTTGATACCACATGAGAATTTTTTTAACACATCCGTACAGCACAAGGAAGAATAATGTCTGAAATTTTTTATAGCCAACACATTGGAATTGTCTCACCTCTACTTCGCATAGAAAACTTGAACTTTTCTTCAAAATATCTGATCCCTTGATTGATATTAGCTTCAACGGAGAACCAAATATTGGCCAACCATGAGACAACTTTATGTATGCATCAATTCCTCTAACCAAATGAGCTACAATGGTCTCATCTTTGTCAATGTATTCAAGAGAATATCTACATTGAGACAAGAAATAGAAAAAAGAATATCAAACAATAATCCAAATTTAATAACATCAAACCCAAACCGAAAGGACTACATTACAGTCATACCTTGATTTGTTAGCATCCTTTACCACAAGACACCTAAGTGTGCTTAGTATAATTCTATCTTGCAGTTTTTGTATTAACCATTGCAATGAGGACTTGCTGCATGGTAAACGATAGTAAAAAAGTATGAGTAACTTAGAAAAGTATGCTTAGTTCATAACAAATTTGAGAGCAGAGGGAGAATTTAGTAAACCTAAACAGAGAGAAAAAGGAAATAGCTGACCTGACAGACTTTGCAGTATCAACAATGTCATCCATGTATATATCATTTGGAAAAACCTAAATAACAAAACCAAAAAAGTTAACAAATCATCAAGAGCTAAATAAGATTCTTATAATGCTAAACTAAACTGATGAGTAACTTAATGTTTTTATATGTGGTTCTTAAAGTATAATCAAACAGCTATATCAAAAGCATCCAACAATCTCCTCCTAAAGGAAGAGATTAGAAACGGAAAAATGATATATGTTGCTGTGCTTTGCCAGGATCACATGTGAAGCGTTGGTACTCGTGAATAAAAATAAGTTCCTTCACCACCTAATATTATAATTACCCTTTCTTAAGTTTTCTACATGAAATCCATGGTTAACAGCAAAATATGATGTTAAGGATTCCATCTAGAAATGTTTGGGGTAATGAAATTGGCAAATGATCCTTCTACCAAACTGGGATCTTTTTTACGCATCATTACATATTGGATGGGATTTTTTCATGCAATACAATGTGAAAAATAACTTAGTGACTACTAGAATTTTAAAAATTTCACCAAATTCTACAAGTACAACACAGCATTTAGAGAGTATTAATCACCTACAACAAAGGTATTGAAACTAAAAAGAGAAGTAACTAGAATACGAAAGTTGCTCTTCTCACTTCCGTTTTTGCTCCCACACACCACAAAAACACCAAAATACCCCCACGGCAGTTAACTGTCGTTCGGCAAATGATGTTGGGGAGTGAGCGGCAGTTAACTGCCGCTGGGGGTGTTTTGGTATTTTTGCGGTGTGTGAAGAGCAAAAATGAAACTGAAAAGAGTTGCTTTCCTAGAATACAGACCATAAATAAAAAGCAAACCCACTGATGTAACCACATGATATATCCAGCAAATTCTGAGATTCACACCCCCCATCCCTAAATAAATGCAGAATAAGCATAAAGTTGAAGATATTAAGAAAATAGTTATTATCTCAACTTTTTAGAAGATATTAATGATAACTATACACCAAAAGAATATCAGAATGAATGTAACCATCAAACTAAAAGCAATTGAGCCTGCCTTTATTGGTCAAGGTCTGCTTCAAAACACCACAAGAAACAACTTCAAAGCAGACATTATTTGATGACATAAAAGCCTTTCACAGTTCATAGGAGCCTGCCTAAATGGCTAACACTATAACTGTAACTTTTTCCTAACAGATTTGATGGTTCGTATCAGTATTTTTCCACATCATTGCTAAACGTAATTGCCAAATCTAATGAACAATGGTCGTAGCAAACAAGTCAAAGAATGAAATGGTGATCTGTTTTAAAACCTGAATATCCTTTAACGTCATAGTCCCCTCCAACACTTCAATCAATAATTCGTGATTCAGGACAGATGCATCCATGGTATCTTCAACTCTCTGTAGGCATGAAATGCCCTCTACCGTTGGCATATAGGTCTGCAAAGACAGCTTAATGCAATTCTCATCAATTCCAATCACTTTTAGACCTGTCAATGCATTGTCAATCTGCTCTAAAGCATCAAACCTGAAAGGGGGAACAAGTTGAGTAAGCCATAGTATAGATGGTTATCAGAAAGTGTTAATGAAAATACACTTACCATTTGAACTTACAATGAAAAGACTCCATGGCCTTCAGAATTGACTTCATTTCATCAACCTTATTCTCAAGTTTCAATTGCTGCAACACATAAAAGGAAAAATTTCAATAAAAATATACACTTCATATAAAAGTTACAGTAAAAAACCACCAAAATGATTTTCTGTAAAAGAAGCAGAAAATGTTCAGGAGTATTTAGTCCACATTTGTTTGAAACGAATTCAATGCCGAAAAGAATAACAGCAAACATCAAGAAGTGCGGCGTAGTCATCAACAACACCTCCAAATTTTCGCCGAGATTCATGTCGGTGTCTACCAGCATTGGAGAAACAATTCCCTCATTAGCCTCAGCATTTATCTGCTCCTATAATTATCAAAAACAACTGTCAAAACATGATTACTGAATGGAAAATCCCCTTCCCCTAGACAAAGGGATGGATAAATGAAGTCAATATACATGACTCACGCCAGGGTTCCATCATAATGAACACAGGCATACAACTACTTCGTTCCCTATATATAAAACCCTCTTGAGAAATTTTTAACTGCATTGAATATCTCTTTACCCCTAATTATTTAACATGTATTTCTGTAACCAGTATGCTATAAATACCTATTGTTAACTTGGAAAAACAATATTATTACCGAACATAATACGACATCAATTTTCTTAATTCTCGTGATTTAGTCATCTGGGTCCTATATTATTTAGAAACAAAAATGTTTAGTATTAGCTGAAGTTTAAAACACAACACAGTCAGTTGCTAGTTTAGAACACAACACAATCGGCAAGTACTAACCTCCGATGTAATATAATTCAAAGAACATTCCAACTCTTCAAGTTTAGCCTCCAAAAGAATAGAATCTAAAAAAAAAAAATAAAAAAAAAAGAATAACAATAATTATATGAAACAATCCATAGTTAATATGTGAAACAAACAAAAAAAGTGAGTGAAACTAACCATCGTTACGAGTTTTCGCGAGATTTTCAATCTCTTTAGCTACATTGGTGGATTCAACTTGTACGTTGTTAAGTTCCTTTTCGAAATGCTCTATGTAAGCATCTAAAAACAACCGAAGTTAAAAATTGAGAAAACATAAATTGAATAACAAAAACACGAAACGGAATAGAGTTGAATTGAATTACCGAAATCTGAATTTTGTAAAGAAGCGAGATCAGAGAATTCGGAAACAATTTGTTCCACTGTGTTCTGTTAAGAATGAAAATTGAAAAATGAATAAATTGACTTTGTAAGGATAAGAGTGAGAGTGAAAATTGAAGAATGTGCGTAGGTTACTTGAACATGAAGAGCACATTCGCGGAGTAAATCTTGGGAATCTGAAGGGTTTGATTCTTCTTCTTCTTGGATGAATTTGTGAATCTGTGAAATTCGACTGAAAGGAAAGGTTTGGGGAATGTGATAACGGTGTTAAAATTGAGAGTAACGGAAACGGAGAAAGAAGATGAAAGGTGGAAGGAAGAAAGTACCTGCGGAGTTCACTTGCTTCTGCCATTATGAATCAACGGAATAAAATGGTTCCAAATTTCAAATGTGAATTGTGTATGTAGTGTTCCCCCGATTTTCCACACTTTCAAACATTTCACTTCTACTTACTTATCATTCAATTTTCTTTTATTTCCTTTTTACAATATTTTTAAAAATTGACTGGCTCGATTAATATTTTAAATTAGCTGTATTTATATAACTAGTTTTTCAATTAAGTCTTTGTCTTTATAATTTTGTTATACGAGGAAGAATGACATAATTGAGAAATTTTTAACAAAAGACAAAGACTAATTTAAAATATAAATATAGTCGGTGATTAATTTGAGAATAACTTACAATGACAATGTCTGATTTAGTGGTTTACTCATGGGTAATAGTCATTTTAGTTATGAATGTATAACAAGTAGTCAAAATAGTCCTCCAATGAGTAAATAATCTCTCAATATTGATATTAATTCTTTTCTCATAGAGATTGACATATACTTAGGATGTATGTGACAATAAATAAGTATATTAAAAGACTAATATGACATTATTAATGAAGCAAATCAAGGTAAACGAGTACTTACTAGATGTTTAGGGATCAAAATAACTATTATCAATATCTGTAAATGAAAGAAATACATTACTCCTTGTCAACAAAAGATAGATAGAATTGCCGAATTTGCACCAATCAAAATCGGGGGAAACAATATAAAAATAAAAGTGAAAAAACAAATAAACGGTTTTGATTAGTGTCAAGTTATCTGTAACTCTACGCACCCCTTTTTTTTTTTTAAGAAACTCTACAACCATTTTGATACAAGTTTTGAACAACTTTCTTTCTCATACTCACATTACATTCTTATTCACTCTCTTCATTTTTCCCTCTCTATTGTTTTTAATTAATGAAAAGAGAGAATAACAAGGTTATCCCAAAAATTATATCAAAAGGGTTGTACAAATCATTGCTCTTTATTTATTGATAAATAATCATCCATCTATAAAATATAGAATCCGTCTATTTTATTTTATAATAATGAATACAACAACAATCAACTCATATTTGAGGTAAAGGAGATTAGCTCATAATAATGAATTAATAGATTTAAACTAATTTATTGATTAAAAAAAAAAAAAAAAAAAAAAAGCATACAGTATTAGTGAAAATTATTATAATATTATCCTTTTTTTACGTCACTACTACGATTACTTGTAGGCAGCTTAATGGAGTGTTCAAGTACAATTCAAGGCTTGTTTTTTACTTATGGACAAATTTAGGCTATGCTGCTAATTTCTATTTTTTCTTCTTTTTCATTATTGAAGATCATATTGAATTTAAATCTTGAAAAATGATTAATTTTTAATCAGAAGTGCTTGTAATATTAATATTGTATTCACTCATCAACATGTGGAAGAACCGAACCCGATTATATCAAAGGTTAATAGTTGAAGGTCATGTTGCAACTATGCATGCTCATATCTAAAAAATTATTGAAGATCATATTGAATTTAAATCTTGAAAAATGACTAATTTTTAATCATAAGTGTTTGTAATATTGTATTCACTCATCAACAGTGGAAGAATCGGACCCGATTATATCAAAGGTTAATAGTTGAAGGTCATGTTGCAATTATGTATGCTCATATCTGAAAAATTATTGAAGATCATATTGAATTTAAATCTTAAAAAATGACTAATTTTTAATCAGAAGTGCTTATAATATTGTATTCACCCATCAACATGTGAAAGAACCGGACCCAGTTATGTCAAAGATTAATAGTTGAAGATCATGTTGCAACTACGCGTGCTCATATCTAGAAAGCAAGTCATGACACTCTTCTCACAAATTTAGAAAGATGTCAATCGGGTAAGTCTCATAACTCTATTTATACTAATACGCCTGAAACTCTTATGCATGTTTTCATAGATTATAACGATATTAAAACTTTTTGGGAGGGTTTCATCAAAGAAGGGATTCGGTATATATTCTTCAGTTTAGGTACCCATGAATGGCTTAAATGGAACCTCTCAAATGATAATGTTGGAACCGTCCATCTTTTTTTTGGTCTTGTTGCTTTATGGCTCTCTGGAATGATAGAAACAAGTTGGTTTTTTTTCTCTCAAGTCTCTATTATATGAACAAGTCTATCAACTGAGGTTTCGCTTATTACTCACTCTATACATAGTGAAATCTCAAATCCAAGTGGTTCTTGTAATGAGGGTCCAAAAGCTGTCAAACCTCATCAGGAAAATTTCCCTCCTTGTTGCTACAAGATAACTGTGGATGATTCATTTATTCCGGCTAATGGCCTCTATAGGACGAACTATTCGAAATGAGTTAAGTCGCTTGGTAAATTACTTCCACTCAAAGATAATTTCCAGTTTTATTGGATGAGCTTGTGGCCTCGAGTGATGGAATTTGTCGTCCTGCTCACAACCTCCATCTTAATAATGTGTTGTGTTTTGAAGTTGCCTCTTCGGCGATGGTTGCTTTGATTAATTCGGAGATTGCTCCATCCTCTCCTCTCCAATTCATTCTAGATGAAGTTCTGACGTCTAGATTGGGATCATTCGGTGTATCTTGTCAACCGCAAGTTTAATAAATGTGTTGATTTTATTACTTCGTCGAGACATAATTCCTCTTTTATTTATGTATTGTTGATAATTCCTCCATGTGTAGCCACTAAACTTCTAATTTAGTTGTGAAGTAGATAATTTATGTTTTTAGGCCTCACTTGAACATTGTCATTTCAAAGTTTGGTTTAATGTTTTCATTATATTGAAGTACCGTTGATCCTTTGAATTTTAGTGCTTCATACCAATTATTATTGGAAACCTTCAACACTAAACTATAAACTTCAACGTAACTTTTAATAGTATCTAAAACATACAATAACCCAGTAAATAAACTCATTTATCAAACACCTGTTTTAGCCAAACATGTTTACAAACTAATCAAATACAATATAAGCCAACAGATGATAAATACTAAACATAACTTAAATCGAGTATGACGCATTTGCTTTGTACAATGACACGGTGACAGAACATTAAAACGCAATAGCTTAAAAAACAAATGGTTAATCTTATTCTCATATATATGCTGGGTAAATTAGGACCTTAAAGGCAGTTGCACAATAAAAAATGGTGTTAAAATACAACAAATGATGTACCAAAATGCACAATGTGGGATAACAAATCAATTGCAGCCCATCTTATTCCTCTAAACGGGATTCAAATTCAACAGCACATGATTATACATAGTGAATGCCAACAAAACACCTTTCTGATACTCTTTTATGATTGATTCATTTCTAAAAAGGTGGGTATATTTTTCAAAAGTGAGACAACCAAATCAACTATTAAAAAAAAAAAAGTCTAAATCATAAAGAGTGTTCAAGAACATGTCAAGAAAGGTGTTGCAAGCATTCATCTGATATAAATGCTCCTTGGTAGCTAGCTAATATCGGTTAAACTGAGTCATCAGAGTCATCAGAGTCACTCCTGTCAGCATCCCCAGCGTTTGTATGAGTCTCTGGAACATCATTCTTTGATGCGGATGTAGCTGCAGGTTTTTTATTAGCACCTCGAGCATTCTCACCACCTTCTTGCTCAGCTACTTCCACATGTGAATCTCAGTCAAGAAAATAGCCAAAGGTTGTTTACAATTAACAATATAATGAAAGCAAAACACTTGCTTTTGTCATTGATGCAAATGCAAATGCAAATAGATACTACAAGCTATGCCATGAACCCCAGGTCAGATAGAGAAATGAGTTATCAGGGCAAAGAAAGTAATCGACAAAAAAATCTCAACAGACCTCCATTTCAAAGAATTTTTTTAAAGTGAAATCGTAAATTTGAATCTAAGACTTAGAATGTTTACTAAACAACTGCTTAAAACAAACAAGATGAAAGGATATCAATATTTTCAGCCGTTCCTCCAGCAATGATTTTGAGAAGATCTTTCTCAACACGAGAGACAAGCTCAGGCTGGAAAACGAAGAATGAAAACACATGGTAAGTAAGGGACACACAAACGCACAGATAATAGAGCGGCATCAGGTATGCTAAGATAATGCAAGCACATATGAATATGTTACATTAAGGTCAGGCTCTCTGCGGAATCTACGCTTACGGGCATCTCTCATGGGAGGGGTGAGACCATGTCGATACTCAATTACATCTGGAGCAGCATCACCAGATTCCCTCACCATAATCATCTGTTAATTGAATTCATTAAGAAGGCAATCAGTTATTTAATCATCCAAATCTAGGAGTATGATTAAGAATAAACAAATAATATGAATTAACGATAGATACCTGACCTGACCAATATCAGCAGTCTTAACCAAAGAGTTATCATCATAAGTCTTGTAAGATTCAACGACAGCAGGAAGGTCCAGCAGAGAAGCTGGGAAATGCTCATCCCCAATCACAAACGTTCCGCTTCTTCCATCATCGCTAAATTGCAAATCTAGCGACTTGTCTTCAGATGAAGAAGCATTGTTTTCATTCAAAAGACGCTCAATCCGCTCCGCAACATTAGGTGGAACTCTAAGTATGAATTGCTCCTCCATATCTAATTCCATCAGGTTGTTTTTAGAATCATTACAAATAGTAAATAATAATATAATCAAATTGAATTGAATTGAAGAATCGGGCATTGCAATTGATTGGTTTCATAACTGCATCAGTATATACCAATAATCAATGATAATCAGCATTCATGAGACAATTCCAATGGATTTTCAAATGAAATTTCACAAACAATAAAAGATCAAAATTGATTGGAAAAACAAAAACAACAAAAAAAAAAGGATTTTTATTACGAGCACGATATCGTGAAGTCTTTAATCAGTGATTTTATCTTGAACTGAGGCCCATGGATTTTTAAAATTGATTTATTACGAGCATGATTACATTGAATGTTTCCGAAATAACTTACAAAAATCAAAAATTGATTGAGGGCTTTCGAAGAAGAGATGATAAGAAACAATTTGATCGGTTCAATTTTGGAAGATGAGGTCTGTGGCAGCCGGAATTCGAAAGTGACGATGGCGCTAGGGTTTTCGGATTGGAAGGATTTGCGAGAGAAGAGAGAGAAAAAGATGAAGCAAATGAAGGGGATTGAAGAAAACACGTGGCTTTGGTTTGGGTCAGATTCATCATTCATCCAACGGATGCTATTGTTGTCTTCTCTAGGATGAGCTTATAACCGTTGGATCTAAGTTTAAAGGAAAAAGTAACAATTAAGGGTATTTTTGTTAGCTAATTTTCCCAAAAAATAATTTAGAGATTATTTTATAAAGATATTATGAAAAAACAGAATCAATTTGTTTGTTTTTTTTAATAATTCAGTTTATTTGGATATAGCAGTGTATAAAAGAGAGTTTACAGTTTTGTTTTTTTTTTTGCAAGAACCTTGTAAATAAGGATTTTTTTACGTTATACCTCAATGAATTGGAGGTAATTTATCCCTTTTAAAGAAAAATCTTTTTTATTTTTTTTTCGATCAAGATATTTTTATATCTAGAACATCAATGATATTTTTACTTTTTTTTTTTTTTTAAAGAAGTTAAATTAATCCACCTAAATTAACACTGGAGATAATTGTTGCAAAGGGTGAAAGGAAACATTGAAGAGTGAAGGAAGATGAGGGCTTCATTGAGATTTACCGGAAGAAAAAAAAAAAAAAAAAAAGACCGGTTCAAACTACGGAAGTGATCATCGAAAAGATATCAGAAAAACGAACGTCCTATTTCTCTTTAATTTGAGTTATTTATTTTGGGGTTAAATATGTTTTTGGTCCCTATAAATATACCAACTTTTCGTTTTAGTCCCTTTAAAATTTTCCTTCAACTTTTAGTCCCTATAAAATTTTCAATCACTACTTTTGGTCCATCTTTTAAAGTAAACTCATATGTAGAATTCATATTTTTGAATAAAATTTTGCAGACAAATTCATAATATTTTAAGAATCTCTCCCTAAAAAAATTAGAATTTTTTAACAAAACATAAATTTAATATGAATTTTTATATATTTTACGATTAAAAATTTGTATTTTGTTAAAAAATTCTAACTATTTTTTTGAAATATTTTTGGTTTAATTACACTTCTCGCATTTTGATAAGCTCAGGAAAATGGTCTTGCCTCTTTCAAATCGAACAAAGCCGTCCCTAAACTATCATGTTTTTGCAGTTTTAGTCCTATCTCCTATTTTCAACTTCAGAAATGCAGAGAAATGACAATTTTAGACTTACCCACTATGCTCAACCATGAAATAAACAAGGAATAAAGCATGTGGATATAAAGAATCCACTTTATTCAACACACTAACAAAAAAACCCTAATTTCTAAGATATGTTTTAAATTATGGTTTTTTTTGTTAGTGTTCTTAACAATTGAGCTGAGTAATAGTATCTTATAAAAGTTCTTATTTTTTTAGCCAAAAATAGTTGTTGTGATTTTCCTTTGTGATTTTTTTCTTTGAAAGAAATAGTATCTTATCATTTTTTTTGGTCGAATATAGTATCTTAACTTATAAAAAAGTTCTTACATCTCTTAGACCATTTTTTAGAGTCAAACAAATTGTTGTAGATTTCTTAATTTTTTGCTTCTTTTTTTTTTTTTTTTTTTATACAAAAAATGATCTCGTATCTCATTTATAAGTTCTTAAGTCTCTAAGGAAAAGGTTGTAGCAACTTTTCTGTCTAATTTTTTTTGCCTTTTTTTTTAATAAAAATGATCTAATATCTTATCATATTATCTTTTGCAAAAAAAAAATCTTTGGATAAAAGTTGTTATGTCTTTGAGCAAAAAAGTTGTCTTATCTTATATATAAAAGTTGTTAAGTACCTATATTTTTAAAGTTAAAATATGTTTTTGGTCCTTGGTAAAAAAAAAAAAAAATTAAAATCCATTCTTGCAAAATTTTTTATTTTTTAAAAAAGTCGTTGACCCCATTTTCTTGATGATTTGTCACTTTTTTGCATATGTGGCATTAGCTGACTGTGTTACTTTGTCCATGTGGCATTTATTTCAATTAACTTATTTGATAAATATTTTTAATAGACAAAAATTATATTTTTGAAATTAAAATAAAACAATTAATTTTTTTTGAAGAAAAAATAAAACAATTAATGTTATTTAGTTAAAAAAAAAATTAAATCATTTGCTAAAATAAAATCAAAATTCATAAGAAAAAAATTGGTTTTATTTAATTTGTTTCATCTTCTCCTTCTTCACGTGTTCTTCCAGTACCCTTCATCACAAAATGAAAAAAATAAAATACACACATCTTTATCTTCTCCACATGAATCTTCAACCCAAATAAAGAAACTTATCATCTTCATCTTCATATGCATTTGCGTTTTCTAGTATCCCATTCTTTCGAGATCTTGTTGTTCTTGAACTTGGGTTGAAGATTTTTTCAAGATCTTCTCAAACCAGATCTAGAATGTCTTGGAAAAAGTATCAAGATTTGCTAATCTCAGCAATTGATGATGATGACGGCGACGACCGTCACAGAAAAAACCCGGTTTGCGCCGCCCATACAGAAGGATGGAGTTGAGTTTGGAATGGAGCAAGCTTTGATTAGAGAACCATTATTGTCACTGTTCATTGGGTGAACAAGAATGGTTTTGTTTCAACATTGAATGGGTAAATTCGACAAAGAAGGAACGTTAGGAAGAAGAAGAAGAATGAACAAAGGGGATCAAGGAGGAAAAAAAAGGAAGGAAAAAAGAAGGACGAAGGAGATGATCAGAGAAAGGGATTTTATGATCTTTTAGAATTAGAAAATAAAAATTAAAATAACATTTTCTGATTTATTATTTTATTTTAAATTATTTAAATCTATGTAAATGTCATGTGTACATGGATGCAAAGTCAGCCTCTGCCATGTATGCAAAAATGTGATAAATCGTCAAGAAAGTGGGGTCAGGGACGTTTTTAAAAAACAAAAACTTTTGCGTAGATGAATTTCGAAAATTTATTTTACCTGGAACCAAAATACAAACTCACTATATTTGCAGAGACCAAAAACATATTTTAACCTATTTTTAAACACGATATACTCTTTCTATCATGTCTTGGCAACTACAAAATCCACCCTTTAAGGTCATTCGTGTGTGAGAGTTGTTGTTGCACAACCAAAACAAATGCACTACTTTAATTGTGGTCAGTATATCGCTGACCAAAGCCGATGACAAAGACAATCTACCAAGCTCTGAGTTTTGGATTTGAAGTTCACTTAGGAGTGAAGCAATTGTTGCAAATTGACTTAGACTGTGAGTTCCCCGCCTATTTTTTCAATGGCTTCCAATTTTCCATGCAATGTTATGTTAGTAGTGGTATAAAACATACACATAATGGGGTTTTGTTAATAATCCAATTATTGAAATTATCCATGCTCTCTTTCCCGTCCTTATTATCAAGCTGAAATCCATTTGTACACCATTTATGAAAACAAAAAGAACCATACCTATTGATGAAATTACTTCATGAGTTCCATATGGAAACAACTTGCCCATGTATGCGTCCAATGGTCGTAGCTCAATCCAGCCTGCAAATGGTACGAGTAGTGTGTTTAATTTCAGTTCTAGAAAATACTCTCTACAAAATATTCGCTATATCCTCCCATAATGAACCTATTGGAATAATAAAAAATTGTTTGAAAATTACAATCACTTTTAATTTTGAAGGAGGTATTACTTTTTTTCAATTTTACTCTAATTAATACTAATTGCATTACTCTCAACTCGATATATTTTACTCTGTATTTATAATAATGAGAAATATATCAATACTTAATAATGATAATTTAGTATCATTAGTATTTATCTCTTTTATTTATATAACTTTTTTCATTTGTGTGAAATGGTCAAATAATTTTTATTTTTTTTTGAAAGAGTCAAGTAGATTATTATTGTGGGACAAATGGAGTAATGCATTTCAAATGAAAATTACACATGGAAGAAATGATATTAGAAACAAAATCTATTTTCTATATGCAATTTAACTTTATCTAATAACTACGATTTATCCACATGAATGTTGAATCATGATGGGTTTATTTGTTGAAGTTCCAAAATATTATTTTTGCAAAATTAGGATGGTTCACGATGATTTTGATAGATTCACCGTGAATCTAAACATGCACTAAAGAAATTATTCTTTTTGAAAATCATGTCAATTGGATATACTTACAATCATTTGTGAAAGAAATTGAGGGAGTCTCAAAGATTTGAGAAGAAAACGACATATTTGCGTGAGTGCAAAAATGATAACCAATTGTAACTCAAACAAGGTCAAGAAAGATTTCATTGGTCTCCTTCCATTTTCATGGCCACCCCATAAACCATCTGAAACAATATGGGGTGGAGCCTCTAAATAAATTTTGTAACCTGCTTCATTCAATCTTTTAATTTCGTAGAACAAAGTATCATTTGAATTTATGCTCATTTTTGTATGACTTATTCCACAAGAATTGAAATTAGAACAAAACAATTCAATGGAGAGAGAATGGAAAGAAAATAACAAAATAGAGATTATTGTCTATTTGCTTTATGTTGTGGCTGATTTTATTTTGTCCATGAGCATGAATAATTTTCATTATAGTTATGAACGAGTGCATCGGTGTAACTGACAAGGTAAATAGCTAAGCATCTAAATTTTAAGCATGATCGTTTAAGTAATTATGTTGGAAAGGTTGTTGACATTTTTGTAACAACTGTGAAACATAACATGTTTATAACAAGTTTAGACCATACAATGCAATTGACTGAGGTCTCTATTTAACTATATATTATTATTATTAGACAATGAGAGAGAGGGGGGAATAAAGGAATGATTTGTCCTTTGATTAATTTGACGAATTTGGAAAACTTCTTTTAAGATCAATAAACTAGCATATAACGTTCTTAAAATAGAGCAAAACAATGTTAGATAAAATGTAATTGTTTTTTAATATAATCACCAAAATGTTACATGTGCTAGTCGATATGACGAATGTAGCAATAAGCACGAGGGAGAGGAAGCGGGGATAAATTATCCCCTATGAAAATATTTGAAAGCGTGGTTTTACAAACTTTTGAAAATTTGAATGAGTACTAGATCATGACCTGCACATCCACGCACAAGTGTTAATATATTTTTATATATTTGTAGTCATAGTTTTTGCATTTGATAAATTTAAAGCAATTAATTAAACACAATTCCTCCGTAAAAATATTCTATAAAGTTGCTAAATCTTCGTGGAGAAAACTTGTTATTCTTTTTAAGAGAAAAGTTGTTAAGTTTTATAAACCTATAATTGTGTGAATATTTGGCATTAAATTAAGATAGTGGTTTTTTTTACACATAAAAATTGATATAGTGGATGAAAACTAATAAATTTGATGTTTAATTATTAAAAGATATAAATTAAGGATGAGAAATTAAATATGATATAAGATCATCACATTGTTTGCATGAGGTTAACTCAAATTTAGTTAATAGAGATGATTCCATATCATCACCATACTTGTTTAAGAAAAACTAAATTTAAATTGCAATGTAGTATAGAAGATAGAAGATACTAATAATAATTGTAACTTATTTTTGTCACGAAAGAAGAAGGAGAACACATCTTATAATTTTGCTTTAGATTTATCCATTCTTGAGAAAAAAGAAACACGCACCGTTACTTGATCATTTAAATATTTCTTTTTGTTGAAACAAGATCATCATTTCAAGCCTAACATTTTCTTTCTAAACATACTAAAAATAATAATATTGCATAGTTTTTTTTTCTTTTTTTCAAAGAAAATATTATGACACGGCGTGGTAATAGATACTTGAAGTAAAGGGACCATATGTTTGTATCAAACATGAATTGCTAGATGCTAGAAATAAAAGTTTAATATATATATATATATATATATATATATATATATATATATATATATGTGTGTGTGTGTGTGTGTGTGTTTTGCAATAGTCTCACTACTCGTACATAAAAGTTTGAGAAATTTACCATTTTCTTCTGCTACGCATACAACTCCCAAAATGAAATTTCACACGCCCATATATATATATATATATATATATATATATATATATATATATAAGAGAAGGATAGGAACAATTTTGGCTCAAAATAAAATAGAAATTGCGCTAATGATTCAAATTACCAAACCCTTGAATCGAATCAGTGGTGTAAAAATTGAGATCTGAGTTGCCTTAAGATACATTTGATACCCATAAAATATGAATCGATACGTTGATACCTAGATAAAGATTGATTTTGTAACGCAACAATATTTTATACAAGTCATTTTAATAATTTAATTGATTTATCATTTATTTATTTAACAATTTGTTTTATGTATCAAAAAAATTATGAAAATTGTGACATCCTCTAGCTTGTATAATCAAATAGAGTCAAGAATTTATTACCTCATTATTTCTTTGGCTGGAAAGTTAAGAAAAGAAATGATCATCCTTTTAAATTTTCCTGATGAAGGGAGTAATGTGTTCTGGTTTTGTAATAATGATATAGAATATTTGTAGACGTTTATTTTACTTGAGGAACAAAATTGTGTTGCACGTTTTTCTCAATAAGTAGAATGAATTTGTATTTTGTAACAAAAAAAGAGAGAATGAATTTGTATTTGTTCTCTTCTATATACATTTCTTTGTTCCATGCAACTAATTTCTTTCATTTCAATCATCATTTATTCTCATACACATTACTATAAAAAAAACGTATGCAAACTCAATTAAAATCTTCAAAATTGTTATTTTGGATTCCTCTTTAGCAGGCCATACATAAATTTTATTGCAAAAATTTGTAGTTTTTTTCTGACTGTCCATCGAGTGTGCTTCTAACTACAAAACCCACCCTTTGAGGTCATTCGAACATGAGAGTTGTTGTTGAACAACCAAAACAGATGCACTACTATTAAGATCGGGTGAAGCAAGAAAATCACCAATAGCTCCAAGTTCTGGAAATTCACTCCATTCTGCCAATCCATCTGTTTGAGGAGATTGAGTTTCATGTCTTCTCCCAACTATAAAAAAATCATGTTCATTCATTATCTCACGTAGAAAAGATGCCGTTTCTGATCCATTCTCAGTGAAAACTTCTTCATACTTCACATTTTCAGCATGTCTCAATTCTTCCAACATTTCATCTCCAATTACCATTAACTCCTCCAATTCTTCAATGTTCTCCTTAGCAACAAGACGATAAACAACCAGGTTGATCCTATGATTATTCATTGCTCTTTTTGCTAAACATAAGACCTCTTCATCATCGTCATTTCCGCCTAAATATATGATGGCTAATCGAGTATTAGAATATTCTGATGTTGGTTTCGGTATTGAATTAGCACGGGTTACAAGTATTCCAACGGAACATGGAGCAATTTCAAGTACTTTGCGGTTCAATGCTCTTAGTACTTTCTTGTCATTAGATTCAACTACACCATCACTTGACCATGTTATATGAAATGGAAGAATTATAATGGTTGCAACTTTGTCTAATGCAAGATTACAAACATCTTCAAACATGAGATTTGGTGGAGATATTGCCGTGTAAGTGTTTATTGATACTGCATTTTGATTATTGTGCTCGTAGATATCAAAAGCAAGGATAAAATCGTCTGAGTATGATTTATATGAAGTCGATCCTGATGCTTGTCTTTGAAGGCAATGAGGAATGAAAAGAGGTAAGGCTCTTCCAACAAGCTCAATTACATGAAGAACATCAATTGTGATTGGTTTCTCTTGTGTTGGACAACATAAGTCTATGAAATCTGTTGTTGCTGAAATATGGTTCTGTTTTTGAAGTGTTACGAGTATTCTCAGCTCTGAGTTTTTTTTTAAGCTAATCATGTTCCTTTTTTGGTATCCAGCATATTTTCTCGATGGATCATATAATAACTTCAGTGACCAATGCACTATGGTTGCAATAATCATTATACTTATCATCATCACTCCATATGTTTTCCTATTAATAACCTGCATACATACATCATATTTGAATAAGAATGATAATCCATCCTTACACTATGATAAAACCATCAAGTTAGTCTCTCAGTTATCGTAAAAATAAGAGAGTTAATGACAGTTCAAGGAGTAGCAAGATTGATTGAAAGTCTATAGAAACATATTTAAACCTAAAAAAAGTTAAATGCAGTACTTGATCGTCAAATGCAGAATTGTAGATGCCAACTTCCACCACACCTTTAGTGTTCAAAATGAGGGAAATACAGAAAGCATCAGTGACAGGCATCTTGCAACAAAGAGCAGTTATAAAACATGCTGTCATTTTGACCATGTGAATTGCTAGGACCACTAAACCATTAGACACCATAATATATGATGTCAAATCCATTGAAAAATCAGCTTTCAACACACAAGTAGTTACAAAGATAGGCAAAAAGAATGTTGTACCAAAGAACTGAAGCTTCTTAACCAATGTAGATCCTAAAGGAGCTCCTTCAGGAACAGACAGTCCCAAAATGAAGGCTCCTAAGACAAATTCTTGATTAATCTTAACTGAAAAAATACCAAGAAGAAAAACCGTTGAAATGATAACATAAATGTAACTATCTTTCACAGGTCTTCCTTCTGGTGTATGTTTGATGATCCAAAACATTATTGGTCTACATACCAATGGAATTAATACAAAAAATATGAAAAGTAAGAATATATTTCTTAAGAGTGCCGTAGAATTAGGACTAGTCTTAAGAGCAACAATATTGGTTGAAATAACTGTGACCAATATGTCACTGACCAAAGCCGAGGATAAAGACAATCTACCAAGCTCAGAGTTTTGAATTTGAAGTTCACTTAGTAGTGAAGCAATTGTTGCAAATTGACTTAGACTGTGTGTTAACACTGTCACTGCGATTCCATCACCATGCATTTTATGAATTGCTTCGATTCTTCCAGGCAATGTTAGTAGTGGTATAAAACCAACACATAATGGTACAAATAATCCAATTATTGAAATTATCCATGCTCTCTTTCCTGTCCTTGTTATCAAGCTGAAATCCATTTGTACACCGTTTATGAAAACAAAGAGCACCATTCCTAATGATGAAATTGTTGAAATTACGTCATGAGTTCCATATGGAAAAAACTTGTTCATGTATGTGTCCAATGGTTTTAGCTCAAATGAGATACCTAGAATCAACCCAGCCTGCAAATGGAATGAATAATGTGTTTAATTCCATCTCTCTAGAAAATACTATTGTATAAACAAATGTTTGAAAATGACGATCACTTTTGATTTTGAAGGAGATATTAATTATATATTTTTAAATTTTACTCTAATTAATATTAAATGCATTTCACTCAATTCAATATACTTCACTTCGCATTTATAATAATGATAAATATAACAATACTTAATAATGGTAATTTAGTAAAAGTATTACTTTATCTCTTTTATTTATATAATTTTCTTCATTTGTGTGAAATGGTCAAATAGATTGATTATTGTGGGACAAATGGTGTAATGAATTTCAAATGAAAATTATAGATGGAAGAAATGAAATTAGAAACAAAATCTATTTTTTGTATGCAATTTAACTTTTTTCTAATAACTATGATTTATTCACATGAATGTTTAGAATCATGATGTTTTTTTTTTTGTTGAAGTTCCAAAATGTTGCTTTTTCAAAATTAGGATGGTTTACAATTTAAACTCATCGAGAATCTAAACATGCATTAAAAAAATTATTTTTTAAAAAGTATGTAAATTGGATATACTTACAATCATTTGTGAAAGGAATTTAGGGAGTCTCAAAGGTTTGAGAAGGAAACTGCATATTTGTGTGAGTGCAAAAATGATAACCAATTGTAACTCAAACAAGGTCAAAAAAGATTTCATTGGTCTCCTTTCATTTTCGTGACCACTCCATAAACCATCTGAAACAATATGGGGTGGAGCCTCAAAACAAATTTTGTATACAGTTTCATTCAATCTTTTAATTTCGTAGAACAAAGTATCATTTGAATTTATGCTCATTTTTGTATGACTTAATCCACAAGAATTGAAATGAAAACAAAACAATTCAATGGAGAGAAAAGAAAGAAAGAAAGAAAGAAAATAACAAGTTGGAGGAGATTAATGACTATTTTTGCTTTATGTTGTGGTTGATTTTATATTGTCGATGACCGTGAATAGTTTTCGTTATAGTCAAGAACGAGTGCTTTGGTGTAACTGTCAAGTTAAATAAATAGCTAGGCAACTAAATTTTAAACATGATCATTTAAGTAAATAGTTGGCAAGGTTGTTGATATTTTTGTAACAGGTGTGAAACAGGACATGTTTATTACAAGTTTAGACCATACGATGCTATATTTACATGTGCACGCGATTGAGGTCTCTATTTAACTATATATTATAAATTTATAATTATAATTAGACAATGAGAGAGAGATAGAGAGAGGGGGAGGGAGGGAGGGAGGGATGAGTTGTCCTTTGACTAACTTGGAAAATTTTATAGTCTATTTTGTAAGACCAATAAATTAGTTTATAACTCATAAGTGTCATTCGACACACAATGACCCGATTGTAACAGTAATTTCATCAAAGATTTATTGTTTATTTCACTAACTTATAACTTATTCTCTCGTGTTTAAAGCTTATAACTATTCTCTCGTGTTTAAATTTAATTTTTTTCATCTTCTTTCTTTTGCCAATTTACTTTCTCTCTTCTCATAAAAGAAAAGAACAAAGACATCCATAAATGAAACAACCGCCAACCCACATTTTTTTTACCATGTTGTACTTTTGACCTTGTTTGTTTATCTCACCAGATCATAGACACGGTGAATCTTACACTTAAAAGAGATATGTTAATGTGTTATGTGTGATTTAAACTTATACGTTGGATGAAAAAGTAGATATTGAGAAACATATAAATGAGATGACCAATATAACTAATGTATTAAAGTTTTTAGTAAAGATGTGATGTCAATATCACTTGCTACTCCCTCGTAACTCTCAACATTATGATGAATTGTTTTGCTATTTTTTGGATGACATATTCTTGATTTTTTTTTATTATTATTAAATATAAGTTTTTAAATGTCATTTGCTTTATACAATTTATTTTTTTTAGATAGATGAAATTACAATTGTCATCGAAAACTCACACTCAAGTGGAAGAGTCAAGGTTTGAACCCTGGTGACGGCATCCAATCTTGCAATTTTGATATTTTTGCCAATCGAGTTAGGACTTATGGACGCTTGATGCAATTTTTTTTTCAACCTCTATTATTTCAAATACCTTCACTTTTCTTTGGTGGGATCAAACAATAAAAAAAAAATATATAAATGTGTTATGCTGAGTTGACAAAGTTACAACTTAAAATGATCTGACATAATTTTAATTGAGCATATGTTTTTGGTGAAATAATTGCTCATTAATCTACAACTCCTTCAACTAACCAATAAAATCATCACTAACATTGCACTACCTATCATTATCTCATGTTCAAATTTCTTTTTCATTCTTTCTCTCTTCTCATGAAAGTAAGAAACATAAACCTCTCTCTATGAAACCACCATCAACCCACATTTTTTTACCATTTTATGCCCTCATATGGCTTTTTTTGCCTATGTTATCATATCACACATGTTGAGAGTCTGACACTTAAGGGAGATATGTTAATGTGTCACTTGTAAGTTAAAGTTCCACGTCGGAAGCAAAAGTAAATGTTGAAAAACATATAAATGAGATGAACAACGTATCTAATGACTTAAGATTTTGAGTGAAGATGTGTTGACAATCTCCCTTGTGCGTGGTTGCTTTTAGCTTAATGTGATGATCTAACTCATTGTAGGCTCTCCGACAACTCTAAACATTATGATGAATTGTTTTGTTAGTTTTTGGATGTCATTTGTTTCATTTTTATATTAAATTTAAGTTTTTGGATGTCGTTCACTTTCTTAATTTTTTTAATCAATTTCTATTATTTTAAAGAGTCCCCAGAACTTCAAGAAACATGTTGACCATACTATTTTCATTTAGTGGAATAAATGGGTGGTGGGATGGAAAAAGAAAGGTTTTGCTACAGTAACAACACAACACAATAAACTGTTTGGGATATAATTGCTATTCACTTTGTCACTATAACAAGCATTACCCTATTTTAAATTCCTTCACTTTTGATCTTTGGTGAGATTTAGCCATAGAAAAACTATGATTTGTTATGTTGAGTTGACAAAATACATGTTTATTAGACATGTTTAAATGTTTTGACTTTTTTTAATTGAATATAACTTTTTGGTAAATTAAAAAAACTTCAACTCTTTCATTAAACTCATAGAATTACGAGCAACTCACTTCATTCCTTATAACCTCATAGATTTGCCAAAAAAAAAAACCTCATAGACAAAATACATCATTCTATTTTTTTTACGAGTATCATTCTCTCAATATCAAATTTCTTTTTCATTTTTTTAAACATGGCAAAATGAGATATATATTAACAAAAAATAGTTTTGCTCCCTAGCACAAGGAGTGCTAAAGAAGCAAAACAAAGTTACATCAAACAGTCCTGAATAGTGTGGCTATAAATGAAAAATAAAACATCAGTCAATCTCCAAACAAACAAGGGGATGTTGCCACCACATATGATGACCAAAAAGAAAACATATATTTTTAGCTTTCAACCACCCAAGAGAATACATCTTAACCTTTTTCAATAGTTGCACCGTCGTATTGGCTTTGTCAGCAAAAAGTCTATGGTTCCTTTTATTTTATTTTCTAATTTCCTTTCTCTCTTCTCATGAAAGAAAACAACATAAATCCCCCTCTATTAAATTATCACCAACTCACCGTTTGAACTTGTCGTGCCTTTGTTTGACCTTGTTTAGCTATGCCACATAATTACATACGTCGAGAGTCACACACTTAGAGGGAGAGATGTTAATGTGTCAAATATGAGTTCAAGTTCTATAATTGATGAAATGGTAGATGTTGAACAACATAAAGTGAGATGACTCATATATATGTTCTAATGATTTTGATTGAAGATGTGGTGTCCATCTTATTTTTGTTGTTTTTCTTAGGCTTATGCGACGATATTACTCAATGTAGGCTCCAATGTAAGTTTCAACATTATAATAATTTATTTTGTTAATTTAAGGTGTCATTTGTTTAATTTTTTTTATCATAAATTTTAGATGTTAGATTCATACGATTA
Organism: Medicago truncatula; assembly: GCF_003473485.1. Taxonomy (NCBI): domain Eukaryota; kingdom Viridiplantae; phylum Streptophyta; class Magnoliopsida; order Fabales; family Fabaceae; genus Medicago; species Medicago truncatula. The sequence goes on along the minus strand of NC_053044.1, from coordinate 41,292,332 downwards.
AAAAATATAAATTTTGGATTTCATTTGTTAATTGATGTGTGTAACATGTACGATGGCTTGTTTAAAATCATTAATTAGGAAGAGCATAGGAAATAGGAAGATGTACTTTATAAATTTTGCTAACCATTTGTTTATTACTTTATTATATATAGATATTGCTTGACTTCCTTTTTACAGGCTTATATATATTTTGTTTAATGAACCAGAATATCTTAATAATAATGATCCAACAACTTTTTTTCGTTATTTAATCCTGCCAATACGAGTTTTAAGAACATATTTTTTTGTTTAGAGTTAAGAAATTAATTTTATGCGCAAGACTTCAAGAGTATATAATATTGATACCTTTCCTTTAAAAATAATAATAATATTGGTGGTTTTAATTAAATAATATTTCTTTTTGTTGAGTAAATATAAAAATAAATATTAAATTAATTGATTTAAATTACTAAATTTTAAATACTTAAATATTAATTAAATATTAAGTCTTTTTTGGGAACCATCTCATATAAGTTATTAGCTAACATATCAGTTATATGCTATTTTACCAAACAAAACTTTAATATATATCTTTTTTTGACACAAAATTTTAATATATAACTTTAATATATATCTTAAATTTCGTTTTTAATCCTTCAAAGAATTTCATCAAGTTTTAGTCCCAAATGTTTTTAAAATCTGCAACGGGACGGAACAAACATTGAATGGTGTTTTGCAAATAAAATAAAAATTTATTTAATAGAAAAACTACATTAATTTTGATATTTGAAAATAGTCTTGAGTTTTCAAAATTTTATCATATCGACTTTCTCATATTCTTGTACATAAAAATGTGTTTTTGCATATGCGATTCAACTATTTAACAAATTTTATATATATAAGAGAAAAATATTAAATAAAAACATTGCATTAATACTAATAATTTTCAATTCGTATCTTTAAACATTTGACAATATTAACAATTTAATTATTTTTATATAATTACCGCAATGTTACGTGACCTGTGGGAAAACACATCTTTTACCGGTCACTATGTTTTTATCATTGTACAATATTTAAAACTTAAACACCTTAATATAAACACTATTAATATGCATGTTCTAGTTTATATGAGATTCTCACACTCTATTTTTTCAATTCACACCACACTAACTCAAAGTCTCATAACTTGATGTTTTTAATTCAACCTTCTGATTGTCTTCAAACCTCACACCAATGTTCCAACAATATCACCTTCACCTTCTAATATGATTTTAATCTTCAAAATTTGGACGAAGGGAAGCCTTGGAGGATTTGTGGTCTATATGGTGGGTTATGTTATCAAAGCCAACTTATCTTAGGGCATTGAGTCTGTTTGGCAGTGTTGTTGAGCTCGTAAGTAAGAGATAGCTTATAGTCATCTCATAATAAGGTTCATGGATTACACTTAATTAACTCTTGAATGTAAAAAAAAACTCTTGAATGTGTTACATGTATCAAATCGTTCTATTTCTGTTTTTTTAGGATTACCACTGTTATTAGAAATTTATACAACTCATAAAAAGAGGGAATTTTTTTAACACACACGTAGGACTTGAGTAGCTTTCGTATATTATTTTTCACACTCAATCCTACGGGTTGAAATATAAATAGATCCAACTAAATTTATATACAGGTTCAACATAAATCCTAGGGATCATATGTATTTCAACCAATAAAATTTACTATGATGTACCATCAAATAATTAGTTTTGTTTTGATATTGTGATATTTGAACTATGTTATTTGCATTAAGGTTTTATAGCTCGAGAGTTTACCTCAACTCGTTTTAACTATGTAAACTCGAATCGTAAACTCGTACAAATTAACCTAAAATTAAATTATATAAAATTTATTATATATATAACATATGTAAGCTAATATTTAAACAAAACATAACCAATTAACCACATTTAAATAATAAACTCTAACAATAAAAAACAAAATTTATCAGTACATTTAAACTCTGTTTCATCTTAAGTTGTAACTTTAACTTCAATTGTTCCATTTTCTCATTTATATACTTGAGCAAGTAATATATTTGAATGATTTCAAATCAATCAATAATACTCCCTCCGTCCCTTAATAAATGACCTAGTTAACAATATGCATTATTGACTTGATATACTTTGACCATATTTTTCTACTAATTCACAAAGATAAATAATATCATGTAAGATGTTGTTGGATTCGTCTCGATGAGTATTTTTAAAATATTAAATTTTTATAATTTTTTTTAGTAGAGAATTGAAGATATCAAAAATAAAACATATGCATTGGTATGTGTGTCAGAGTCAACTATGTCATTTATTTAGGGACGGAGGGAGTAACAAGCTTCTGATTGCATTCCCTAAAATTTAATGTATGTCATTATCACACATTGGCGTAGCTTCTGTACATAACAAGCATGGAAGAAACGAGTTATGTTAACCGTAAAGGCAGCATTTCAGCACTTTGAGATTGAAAAAAGAATTGAATTTTGAAAGAAAATGAGACAAAAAATATAACCAAAATAAAAATAAAAAAAAATTCAAAGGTAAACTCGGACGAGTTTAACACGTGTTAACTCGGTCAAACTCGTCAAACTTTCTGATTTCACCAAAAACTAAGTTTATCTCCGAATTTACACGTTTTTGCCACCTAAAAACGTAAACTCGGACGAGTTTACGAGTTAACACTCAATTTATGGAGCAATGATTTGGACATAGAAAAACCTAACACCTCTTTGAGCTTAACAGAGCTTGCTATTATTATAGATTGTGACCATAGTTAAGATTAACCCAAACTTATATTTTTTATTTATATTATCATCATCCTCATCATATCATAATTCATATCAATAAATTAATAAAAACATATATTCACACGTGCAACCGCACAATGTGCAGTTAGCATTTAGTTAGATAAGACTTGACATGTCAATGTGTTTTTATAAGTGGAGCAGTTCACATCTTACAAAATCAGTTTTGTAAAGATAATTTTCAGACCTAATATAAAAATATAATATGATATCATAAATGAAATGGAAATTTTTCTTAATACCCAAAAGCAAAATAATTATAAATTAACGGACAAAAGACATATTTAAACCTAAAAAAAATAAATGGTGTACATTATTATTAAATAACGCTATGTAGACGCGGATTTCGACTACACCTTTGATGTTCAAAATGAGGAAACACACCATCATTGACAGGCATCTTGCAACACAATGCAGTTATAAAACATGCTGTCTTTCTAACCAAGTGATTAACATGGATCACCAAACCAGGAGACACCATAATAGGTGATTAAAAATCCATTGAAAAACACAGGTAGATACAAAGATAGAAAAAAATAATGTTGGACCAAAGAACTGAAGCTTCTTAACCAACACAGATGTTAAAGGAGGTCCTTCACGAACAAACAAATAGTCCCAAAACGAAAGCTCCTAAGATAAATTCTTGATCTATCTTAACCGAAAAAAATACCAAGAACAAAAACCTTTTTTTTTTTGAAACAGCCAAGAACAAAAACCATTGAAATGATATGGATGTAACTGTTGTTTTCAGTGTGTTAGTAACCAAAGTTGTGGACAAAGCTATATATCAAGTTAAGAGTTTTGGATTTGAAGTTCATTCACGAGTGAAGCAAAAACTGCAAATGAACTTGTACTATGAGATACAAATGCCACATAAATTCCATGGCTGGATTGCTCAACAATTTTTACTTTTTCAGGATGTAGTATATTAGTGGTGCAAAGGCAACGGATAATGGTACACCTAATCTAATTATTGAAATTTTCCATACTCTCTTTCATGTCCTTGTTGAAATTCATTTGTACAGTACACCGTTTATGAAAATGAAGAGTTACAAAACCATGTAACGAAATTGTTGAAATTACATCATAAGTTCCATATGAGAACAACACAATTATATATCTGTCCAATGTCAATACTCGCTCTGTTCCAAAATGCTAGCATCAGTTACTTTACAATACAATTCACTGTACGTAAGCTCGTCTTTGCTTTCATCCATTCCTGCCTGCCCATTCGTCATTCCTTATTTTGGAGCATATGTTTAGATAACGAAAACAAATGGCAAAATGATAATATACAAAGAAATTAAAGCTTATTCAAATTACGTTTGTGATTATTGTCCAGATTGAGAGTGAATAGTATAAATAAAAATAATAATAAAACAGTTCCGACCTACCGGATTCGAACCAGTGACCTAAGGATGGCTATTAGGCTTTTATACCAACTACAGTCCTCCGCTCTACCAACTGAGCTAAGGTCGGAAGATGCAATATTTCTGTTCAAATTTAATTTAAATATAAATATATTTTAAACACGTGTTATGGTATGCATGCATGTATGATGCATTTGATTTGATGATAGGATATATTCGGTTGTTCTTATTGTAACATTTTATGTTATTTTACAATCAAGTATTATTGTCATTTTTTATACTAAAACTTCTACTAATATTTTTTTTCCCTACTTTTAAAAATTTCTCCTCTAAACTATTGGTGGAAAATATGTGTAAATTAAGTCGTAATTTCTCTTTAAACCACAAAATTAGTTACATTCCTTAATTTATGTGTCAATTTCTAAAATGAAGTACCTTTTCAGGCATATTGTAATTTGTAAACATGTTTTCTATTAATAAGGCATCAAAAGGAAATCAAATTAATAAGTTAAAATAACGTCAAAAAAAAATTAATAAGTTAAAATGATAGCAAAGGAAATCAAATTAATAAGTTAAAATGATAGCAGATAAATAAATATGTTGTACCCTTCTAAAAAAATGTTGTATTTGAAATACGTGATTATTAATAATTTAAGATTGCCACATAATTATTCAAATCCACAATTAAAATGACACATTTGCAAAATTAAGTTTTGAATTGGATTAGGAGAAAAAATCCTAAAACTTGTGAAATTGAAGGATTATTTCCGAATTCTATACCAGCACTGGATGGATGCAGTCATGCCCTCCGAATTCAGATATGCTGCCGTTTCCGGCATACTGATGCTGCAGAGGTTCTATGCCATTAATAGCATGTCTCACTACATATAGATAATGTTGTTTGATAGGTTCTATTTGTCTATCAAAGAATAGAAGGAGAACGAGTTGTGAGGTAACTTATATGCAAGCCATACATTATAAAGCCAAGCCATAAAACATCAGTCAAAGGACACATGACACAACTTAAAGCCTTTGGATAGTATTACAAAATACAGTATTAATAAAAAGCTCCACCAATCTATTGTCCTTTTGAGGATACTAGGAGCCGTGTAAGTGGATAATTGATACAAGAGTTTCATCAAGATCACAGTGACGAAACAAACAAAATTTTAAAAAGAAAAAAAAAAAACTGAGTATAAAACAATACTAGTTGCTGCTCTGAACCAACATTTACAGAGTAATTTACAAACATAAATGGAAATGCTACGTTGAAGGCTAAAACAAAATGCAAAAAAAACAGCTGGCAAAACCATTAGATTGACTGTACACGTAACTTGTTAGCAACATGGAGCAAATGACTAATGTTTGTAGAAGGATAACTTTGCAGCAACTTGAGATTAGAAGTGAAATCACCCGCCAGGAGACGCCTACGAACGAGAATTAGCATTGCACAGCATACCCGGAGAAGTGTCTCCTACACAGTACTAAGAGTTAGTTTCCAGTTTTTCTATTTCCACTAAAAGAATTACAAGTAAATTAAAAACATGATCCCATGCTCTTCTCAATACACAATTTGAGATAAAAATGAATCTATTGTAGGGAAGGAAAGGTCACAAAAAGCACATGACTTGTGACTTGTAAGTTGTAATATACCCTTGCACAATTAAGGGCAACACAAAACAAAAAGAAGCCTTTATTTTAGTTCTACAAAAATAAAACCATCCAACACCACGAGTCCACGACTAATCAACTCTTTTACATATGATCCATCCTATAACATTCAGGGTATATATTTCTTCAAGGGATAAATAGGATAAACATTATAAAGTAAAGTAGGGAGTGAATCTCTGTTAATGAACAAATCAACAATTCAGAATTTTATCCGGTAAAAGGCGTGTGAAGAAATAAAATTGTATTCATTGCTGAAGGACAAAATGGAGCGTTGTGTTGAGTAATTTGTTTCATTAATCAATCAACTACTGAATAAGCTAAAAATGTTGTGATGCATTTAACCCCTCGTTGATCACCATTGCTTCGACACATCTTTAATCCTCATAGAGCGAAGGCGGAAAAAAAAGATGATTTTTTTGGGATACTTATCTGAGATTTTGGTGACGTGTCGAGTGTTGGACACCGACGGGTGTTGGGAAGAGGCACACCTAATCCTACAGGTGTCCATGCTTCATAACCTAGGAGGGTTCTACGAGGTTGGTTCTTTATTTGTCTCCTTAAGATATGTTTGCTTTTTGTATGTTCCTTTGGTTTTGTGATTTCTATTGGATGATACCTTGTCCTTTACTAATATACAAGTACAGTAATTATTCCCCAGTTTATAAGAGCCAAGTCCTTTGCTTCATATTTTCCATCTAAAAGTAACTTAACAACTTCAAATCATCTCTTATACTGCCAACTAATTCTAAGATCATCTAAGTCACTCAAAATTACTCTTAAGATACAATCAAGATATTATAAGATATTTTTCAGATAACCTTAAAACCAAATACAATACAAGGTAGAAAGGAATAAATTTGTACCTGTGGACCATCAGGATCACTGACAAGGGTGTCCCAAATACGAAGGCTATCAGCAAAATCAAATTCCTGAGTCAAGAGGAGAGTAATCCACCTAAATGCATAAAATTGGGGGTTGACCTGATATTTAGAAACAGAAATGTGAGAATTTTTTAATCTAACTTTCCTTCTACTACACAGCAACATAAGTTATTTCTGTCTCTGATTAGTTTTACTTCAGTAACAATATTACTCGGTTTTTCAATTCAAATTCTGGTGTCTATCACTAGGCAGGCAGTATCAAGAAGATATACAAACAGAAACGGAGATGAAGATTGCGGAGAACGGAAAATCCCTCCCATTTGTTCAAGAGATATTTAATCCAAAAAAAAGAACAAGAAGAACTCCTCCTCCCTATTCATTTCTACCCCATTTCACAATTAATTGTCTAGTGCAGCCTACTGAATAACTATCTGTGGTTCTAACATTTGTAACTTTCATTGTCTACCAACAGAAACAAACTTTCTAGTCAATTTCATATTTATATTTATTAAGATCGGATATAAAAGTAAACACAAATTTAACAAAACATAGGACAGCTTCACAGGACAAAGTCCACATTGATCATGTGCCAACCAAATTGAGTTCATCGTAAACTTTCTCAGGATAAATTCTCCCTTTAAATGCTTCTCTTTTCTCAAAATATTAAAATGGTTATGCTATATTTAAAATTGTGTCTTACTTTGGTTGTGACCTCAAGATGACGCCATAGTTCTTCATCATGTTCTTTCAAAAGCTGAGACAATCTTGTTATAGTTGAACGAATTCCAACAATACTATTGTCAAGTTGTTGACAAAAATTATCTCGGAATCCACTCAATAGTTCAACAAAACAAAAGAATGTGTCGGCTTCAGAAAAGGCCTGCGTATAATAATTGGCAACAGTTGAGCAAAATAAAAATCATGAAACATGAGTAATGTGAATCTATATTACTCAACACTAGGGGTGGCAAAAAAATCCGTGTCCGCGGGTATCTGTGGATAAAATCTGTCATGGGCACGGAGCGGGTAGCTAAACGGGTATCCGCGGGTATAATAAACTAGTATTTAACTTCCGTTACTTTATGGGCACGGATACGGATTTGATGATACCCGTGCCCGCGGGTATCCGTACCCGTTAATAAATTAAGTAATTTACTAAAATATCTATGTGTATAAGAGTTTGGTGTCTCAAAAAAACCCTAGTTTACTCATGTCTCAAACGCTAAGATTTTGGATGAATTTATCCTTTTATTTTATTTCAAGAATTTGTATGGATTATGTGAGAATCATGAATTTTGTATGCTTTATGGTATGGTGAATTTGCATGAGATTATGTAAGATGAATTTCTTTGGATTATGAAATTAGAATGGAACATGTTATGTATGGATGTTTAAAAGTTAAAAGTTTGTAGGTAATTAAAAAAATATTTTTCTTTTGTACAAAAAATTAATTAAAAAATCCATGGGTACCCGCGAATATCCGTGGGTATCTAAATACCCGTGGATTACCTGTATAGAGATGCCTGCACGGGTATGGGGACGGGCACGGGTACCAAATTTATCCAACGGGGCGGGGACGGATATCATACTACCCGTACCCATGGATACCCATCGACATCCCTACTCAACACTGTTATCCGAGAAACCTATTTTGTAAACAAAAAGCCCGTCAATATTCCGGTGGACATATTAATCATTTCACATATTTTCATTTTCTTATGTGCACATGAGAAAGCTGAATTTTAAATTTGGCAATATTTATTGTCCTAATTCTCTTGGAAAGCAATAATACATTTTCAAACTTATAGAGAAAAAAGGGTGAGGGACAGCTTGCAAGGATATATACTCACTGCATTTTCCTCGTCGGGATCATTTTTGAACACGTAGAATAAAGGAGCCAATACTTCATTCATCCCTTGAACGTATCTAATACCTGGGTTCAACTTTGCAAAAATAATTAATATGTTCTTTAAAGCCTCCTGAAAATGCCCCCAAAAGAAGAAAATCAAATCAAAAGATAAGGCTTTGGTTACTAAGTTTGCATGAGTTTCAAAGGAACCAAAGGAACAACCTGATTAGATTTTGCTAATTGAGAATCGCCACAGAAGAAGTGCATATCTGGATGAGTACGCTTTACATCACGGTCAATCTGCTCTATGATATCGGTATCCTAAAACGCACAGTGTAACAGTTACCATCACAATAGCCCTTCACTCCCCAGAGTACAGCACATTATATATGAGATACATTCATTTAGTTTGTGATACAAAAAAGAGCATTAACCTCTTTGTTAACGATTAAAATTAAAATTAAAATGCCAATAACAGCTAGATCATCAGCGGCATGTGGCAGCATGTTTGCTAAATATAATTACCTCAAAGCCTACTGTTAATGTACAAACAAAATAAGTCATGACCTAGTAATTACGGGTACGGTACCGCTACCGGGAACGAAATGTGGCACTTTAAAAAAAAAAATCAAGGAACGGGTAAGTTGATAAAATACATGAGAGCTAAATTGTTCAATTCACAACATAAACATAAAAATAAAAGTTCGAAAAGTAAAAAATTGTGTATCGTTAAGACAAATAGATGAGAAATTCACAAATTTCACTCGCAACAAAATACTGAGAAAAATGAAGTACCGGACAGGTACGGTATGCGTACCAGTCATGACATGAAGAGCACACATAGATATACTATAACTATTTAGAAACTTTCCTCACAACAGATAACACAGTAATTATGATAAAACAATGGTACAAAGCAGCATAAACACATTCACGCAAAAGGGAAGTTCGAGTAGCTTTCTAATGTCTTATAGAGAAAAGTCTGCATATTACCTGGAAAAACTGATTCCATATGCTGGTCTTGCCAAGACTCAAAGGATGTTCCCCATGAGTGATTTGTGATCTAGAAAGCATGCCCCTTGTCTCACATTTGACATCGTCAGCATCATAACTAGCAGAGTTGAACATCCTCCTCGTGATTTCTGACTAACTAGCCACAAAAACATTCAGATGGGAGCTAAGCAGACAAAAAATAGATATAAATTAGTCTGAATAACAGTAACCAAACCAACTAACTTACAGGATTGATGAGAATGTCTTGTTTAAAACGTTTGTATTGAGACCTCTTCTTTGCTAATTCAGAGGACCAAAGGGACCGATCGGGTGGAAGATACCCTAACAAAAGCTGCAAAAGTTACACGAATAAGGCCTATTTTGATAAATAACTGTGAGACTGGCACTTATTTGGAACTCCGGATTATTAGGGGCCCATTCCCCTGGTAACCAGCTTATGGAAACGAGCTTATGACATGTCCATAAGTTGTTTTCAGGTTATTTCCATAAGCTCTCCAGGAAAGCTAATAAAAACAATTTAACTTGATATTATCTTTTGTTATAGAATCAGTTTATTTGTAAACATAGTGTTAATTGAATTCGAAAGAAAAATGAAAAGGTAAAGGTACCTTCCAGATAGTAGAACGTAAACCAGGAGAATCAGGTATTCCTTGAGATGCGATTTTTCTCAATTCACGCATATCTATAACCTTCCTAGATAACTATTAGTAAACGAAGAGTTAGCAATATTAATATAATTGAATTGAGAATAATAACTATAAGCATTTGGATTTGAGAGTGAAAGGTACCTCTGCTAACAATTGGGACTGGGACTGAGCCAGACGGGAGATGGACATGTCATCGGTGGAGGAAGTAGAAGCGGAGGAGGAAGAAGAAGAGGGGGGTGAAGTAGTAATGGCATTGTGAATTGAGGGAGGATCTTCTACGACGGTGACAGGCGGTGGAGAAGGAGGTTCCGATGGGTAAGAAGTGGCGGAGAAGCGATTTTGTTCGGTGGGGGAAGACCACATAGGACTGTTGAGCCAATCGGGAACACGTTTCTTCGCCATCAATGGTTTACGATTTTCTAGGGTTTCTTTATTTTGATTCTGTTGCGAGCGAGCGAGATTCAATTTGTTGAAAAAGGTTCAAGAGAGTAATCAAAAAGAGTAGATTTTAGAAATGAAAAGGGGCTGCTAGATGTTTGCTTTGCTGCTAATTGAGTGGGCCACTGTACACATGGCCTGTGCAAATGCAACCACAACAACACTGATTCTTCTAACTTGAATGAATTCCAATTCCAACACTAATTCTAAGTTCTAACCTATTTTTTTCCATATTTCTTTTTATTATTAATTTGATAAATAGACAGTGGAGTTTGAATTATTATTACACTGAGTTATTAGTACTGGTGAAAACTTCTTATTTTTTGTTTGCTTGGGTGCAAAGAGAGAATAAGAAATTCAAGCATACATATAAATGAAATGAAAAGGAGAAAATAAAATAGTATGGAAAAATTGGAGCAAATTTATCAACTTATTTGTTTAAATGAAAAAGTGATAAATAGATAAATCTACTATTTCGTACGAATTTTTCCTATCTATTCATTTATCCTCTTAAAAGAAGATAAATTAATTATGTACATCCTTCCTTCCTATTTTCTTTTAACGAAATTGGCTCATTCCCTCTTCATTCAACACCGTTTCCTATATTTTCAACTCTTATAGTTCCTTAAACTCGACTTATATAAATTTAGTTTCAAAAGAAAAAGTAAATCATAGGCAAAACTTAATTTTTAAACTTGAGAAATGAAAATTACTTGATTCAAAGGTTTGTTAAATAATAAATAAAAATGCTACCATAATGTTGGCTCATTAGTTGTGTCATGTTAAACTAAACTATTCAGCCTTCACTAAAACAGCAGTGCTTGGAAGCAGAGTCGGGTTCAATGGTCTGTTTATCACTAGCTTGGAAGAAAAAAGCAATGCAAGTTTGGTCAGTGACCGTTCTTTTTCCTAAGAGATGTGCAAGGTCCAAGAGCTCCATAGATTTTGACATCATTATTTCAACGGTTGCATCAAAATTCATCTTCAAACAAGTGTCTTCGACATTTCCTAAATTGATCGGATTCAACCAGAACCATAAATCCACCTGAGCGCTCAATGGGTTCTCCAAGCTCAGAAGAGAGAAAGCAAACAAATCAAGAACAACAGACGCATCTGCAGCCTCTTAGCAATTTGCTTGTATAAACTGCAAGATGTCCATTGCATATATATATGTCATTGTGGGTTCTCATTGATTGCCAGAAATCAGAGTCCAAAACCAGTCCAGGTCCAGAAGCGAAGACCATGATTCTAGAGCCAGTATTCACAAAACAACACTCTAAGAGTCCAAGGGCTGCTGAAAATGCAACTCCCGTGGACCGGTTTCTGGACTTGAAGTTATACGTAGAATGAATATCTTCAATTGCAACAGTGATCCCTGCTTTGGAACAGGCTGTGTTTGTCCAGGTGGTGTAGTGTAGTGTACTCAAAAAATATGCAATAGAACCACATTTATTAGAGAGAGACATTGAAAGTGGTTCCGATGCTCTTAGATCAATCTTTAAACTTTCTAAATAAAGAGAGAAAAATGTTAACAAATCCTTTTTTTAAAGTTTAAAGTGAAAAATTTATTTTGAAAATTGTGCATTCAAGATATTGAAACATTAAAAAGTTTTTTTACATTAAATTTATAAATTATTTCTATTTTTGAATTTTTAACAAATGTTCTAAAGACACTTGTTAGTATAACGCGTAAAAATTTTATTTATTGGTATTACTAACCGGTGCCCTAATAACAATGGTTAAAGAATCCAAAAATAGATATTTTATGTTGAAAATGTAAGATGTTACATTTGATCAGGTAATGATAATACTAGTTTTTATTAAAAACTTACATGTTTTAATTGTTTAACCAATGTCTATAGCGCATTAGTTAGCATTCTCCAAAATTTATTTATTCAAAAGTCAAATAATTTAATTTTTAATGTATTAAATACACATATTTTCATAAAAATTTAGCACCGTTTGTTTTAGATCCTTAAAGATTAAAGAGTGTCTTTAGGACTCTAGTTAGTATTTCTTTAAAGGTAATCTTTCTAACATCCATTAATACTGAATATATGACATTAATTAATTATTAAAATATAAATCTAATTCAATTCATTACTTATTTAATCATTGTTCAATAGCCTTACAATGGAGTTTTTTTTTTTTGAGAGGCCTACAATAAAGACTTTTTCACTTAGAGAATTTGAATTTATGATAAACACTTTGGTTACGTTTAGTTATTAAAATTGAAGTGCGGTGGATGATGTATGGCGATGAAAAATAAAAATTAGAGGGGAAATGTGCAGACTGACGTGCGGTGGGCGTGGGAATTGTTGCCTGATGATGAAAAAACAATACTTAAATATAGAAAGCAAAAATATATTTAACTTTGAAATTATATATCCTATTTTTTAATGTCCCTTTAGAATAATGCCTCTAAAGATCATCCTTAAAGTTTTTCGAATAAAAGAAAAGACCATCTTAAATCAAATAAAATTATAGTTTTGCACTAAATTAGAAGCCTTAGAAGTACTTTTTTTTTTTTCAATGGTGAAAAGAATTGATATTGAGTAAATGGATTATGTAAAATTAAGTATGTTAATAGTAAGTTGAAGGCAAAGTAATATGTATTTGAATACAATTATGTAAAGTGATACAAGAATCATTTTGATGACGAAATCAATTACTCTAAAACAATTAAACATATACAAGAAACATTTTGACCGGTGGTATTCACACCTCAAAAAAAAACAAATTACGTCATAGAATGACTAATATACCCTTTAACTAAAATAAAAATTTTAAATTAATTAAATTTACATTAACGTAAATTGAACATAAGTAAACTTAATTTACATTAACCTAAATTGAATATAAGTAAACTTAATTTACATTAACCTAGATTGAACGTAAATAAACTGAATTTACAAACTGAATTTACATTAACCTAGATTGAACGTAAGTAAACTTAATTTACATTAACCTAGATTGAACGTAAGTAAACTGAATTTACACTAACCTCTTATATACATACGTAAACTAAATTTACATTAACCTAAATTGAACATAAGTAAACTTAACTTACATTAACCTAGATTGAATGTAAGTAAACTGAATTTACACTAACCTAAATTGAACATACGTAAACTTGAATTTACATTAACCTACATACGTAAACTACAATAACCCCTTTTATATACATACACGTAAACTTAATTTACACTAACCTCTCACTTAAAATCAAATTGACAGGCATATCTCATACCAAAACAAACAATAAACAAATAGAAACTCATCGAAAATGAAATTCATGAAATTCACTAACCTTTATGAATATAGTACAGATCAATAACAAAGATGTTGATTCAGATATTGGTTGCACATCTATGGTGATTTGTGGATGAAAGAGGTACGGGTTCAGAATGATCATAAAAGATGGATTTTTAAAAATTTACATGAAGAGGACAATTTTGGTATTATTATAAAATTTTAAATAAATTTGGGTGTAACTTGTTTTTTTTTTTGGGTGTGACTAACACCAGTTTGATCATTTTAAAAATGAAATCAAACATACACAAAATAAAGATAGATATCACATTTTAAAATAGATTTTACATAAAGTTGAAAAACACCTTAATTTTATTTAGGAAAATGTTAACTTATGCCCTTAAAACACAAGTTAATAAACTAAATATAAAAATATTTTATTGGAAATTATGCATTCCATGTTTTAGAAATTTAAAATCTTATCTTTTTAAGACAATATTTATGTTTTAGGAGGGTATATTGGATAATGATTCTAAGGGATTTTAAAAGACTTTTTTATCATGAAAAAGTCTTGTGGTATTCAATCAAGACTCTTTCCAATTTAAAAAAAGTCTTGTGTTATTCAATCAAGATTCTTTGTCATTTAAAAAAATTCTTGTGGTATTCAATCAAGATTCTTAATCACTTAAAAAAAGTCTAGTGGTATTCAAAATCATTCAAATTTCGAAGGATTGTTTAATAAATCAGATTTTGATGGATTTTGTGGGATTTTCCAGTGAAATTTTAGCATGAAAAAGTCTTTCATAAAAACATGAGATTTCTTAAGATTGTTTTTTTCTTTTAAGATTTTACTATCTTTCAAATCTTATGAATTAAATCCATTGAAATCCTTAATAATCTTTTAAAATAATCAAAATGTCTTTTAAAATTCTCAAGGCCTTTTTAAACAAAATTTGTTATTTAAAATCCTAATTCAATACACCCTCCTTACTTCCATTTTTAGTTTATTAATTTATTCTCTTAGAACAGAAGTTAGTTAAAGAGGAGCATGCTTGTTCAAAAGATAATGTTAACATCATCTTTGCACAATTATATATATCATATGCTCACCGCTCTGTTTTCTAACAACATCAATTCTTTGACCTTTCACATTCCTTCTTCTTTCTTATCTATACACTCCAACATTCTAGCTAGTTATATTTCACATTTGAAAATGGGTTCTGTTTTGGTGCATACTCATGTTGTTACACTGTGTATGTTGTTATTATCACTAAGTTCAATCCTTGTTCATGGTGGAGTTCCAACCACACTGGATGGACCTTTCAAGCCTGTGACAGTTCCTCTAGACAAGAGCTTCCGTGGAAACGCTGTGGACATACCAGACACAGATCCTCTTGTTCAAAGAAATGTTGAAGCTTTTCAACCTGAACAAATTTCTCTCTCCCTCTCTACCTCCCATGACTCTGTTTGGATTTCTTGGATTACAGGTACTTCACCTCCCTTCTTCTTTCTTACTAATGTACTTTCTAATCTTATTCTCCAACTTCAAATAAGAGGTCACAAATGAACTAGGTAGCAACACCTTAGATTCAATGTCGTGTCGGCCTACATGACATCGACAAATGTAGTTATGTTCAATCACTTACACCTTTTTAAATTATTATTGTGTCCATGTCGTGTGTCCGGATAATGCACTTGAAGTCAATTTGGGGCACCATGCCCCCACTAAATTATTTGTGTTGAATAATTTAATTTTTTTTCCACTAAAAATTAAACACTGCATTCACTAAATTTTTTTGATCAATTTCATTTACGAATAATTAAATCTGCAATGATGTGAGAAATAAATTGCATACTGATTGTATGGTTATACATAGATTTTTGAGGGGTGTGGCTATACATAGATAAAAATATTTTTTACGTATTAAAAATGAAAAAAATAAATAATTAATGTTAATATTAAGAAACTTAGAAATCAATTATATATATATTTTTTTGACAAGATAATTTTTAAACATTAGGGTGCTTCAACTTTTTGTGTAGATAATGCATGCATAATTTTTTTGAGAGGTGTATGGTACAATTTTGTTATCTCCAAATTTTCGGTAATATAATGGCATATTTTTTTTATCGCCTATAGATTAATGTTTTTCCATATGAATATTCATTTATAATATGAGATTAATTACACTAATAAAAAAAATTAGATTCGTCGTTATGTCTTTTTTTAGTCAAGTAGTCGAAGGACTAAAATTCACCGTTTAAGATGAATAAGTGAGGTGTCCGAGGTTCGAACTTCATCCCATGCATATTATAATGCATTGTCCATACCAACTAAGATATGTTCATCGAAACCATCGTGTCTTTATTGTTGTTGGGTTCATTCGTTGGTAGATTGTACTAGTACTATTTTTTTCTTTCTTTTGAGGTAGTATATAACCTTTTTGTTTTGAGGGACATATGTTTATAACCTTTCATTCAAAGGCAATGGAGTTAATGTTGTTTTGTTAACATGGCTGTTTACATTGTGTCATACATGAATACAAATAGCTTTGTTTTTATTTTTCTAAATGGAATTAATGTCGTTTTCACATGCATCGAATGGAAGGATTGATAGAGCAAGTACAGTGACTCTCACTCTCTATTTGGTAATAACTCTTTCTTCATTCCACAATTGGCAAAACTTTTATTTTGAGTTAATGCATTTTGAGGTTTTTGAACTACTAGTACTAACCTCACCAATTTCATTCATTTGAAGCTATAGCAACCTGTAGTACCAATTGTAAGTTGATTTTTTCTGTTGTCTTAAGGCCATATTTTGGGAATGTGTTAATTTCATGTCAATTCAAGTGACTGAACTCTCTTTTTTGTTGCTATATATAAGTAGTGTCTGTTTATTTGAACATATATGATATTGTTAGATTACATTTGCAGGAGAATTCCAAATTGGGGAGAATATAGAACCATTAGATCCTGAAACAGTTGATAGCATAGTTCAATATGGAAGATTTGGAAGGTCAATGAATGTCCAAGCTGTTGGTTATTCCCTTGTGTATAGTCAGCTATATCCTTTCGAAGGACTTCAGAACTACACTTCTGGAATTATACATCATGTTCGTCTCACAGGTATATTAACACTTTGACTTAGGATACAACTTAGATGATGATACTTAGTAGTGCGGATGTGATACAATACGATACGGATACACAGATATGCAAATATTTTTAAATTCAAGAATGAAGATAGGATACAACTTAGATGCTTTACCAATTTTTTTATAATAAAACTTATATTCATGTAAAATACACAAAGGAATATACATTGATCATTCTTCATTAATATATAATTATAAAGATCACACTTGCAAAAAAATAATACTTTGATAAGAACACAGAGGGTAGAGCTTTGCTTATAATCATAATCTATTTCATTCCTATTACATGATATCAACAAAAACATCAGTAAAATAACTCAAAACAACCTTTGTGTCATGTTAACAAATTAAGTCTCCTCTCTCATTACCTTCTTCCCCATAAAATACATGAATTTTAAGTCTGATTCATTAAGAGATCATTCTACCGATTCCAAAGATCTAGCACCAACATAAATTGAATCACGTACATCTCCGCTGAATTCTCATAACTTTGTCTCACCTTTTTTATACCTTCAACTTTTCTAGGATACACGTTAAAAAAAGAAATTCTGATACTTCTAGAGTATGTATCAGTGAGTATCCATGGACTATTGGTGTCCAATACAGGCACATCATTTTTCTGAGTATTCGAGCTTTATAGGCTTTAAGCATCCTTTTGTCTCACATGCACCAGCTTTTTTATCCAAGTAAATTGACCCATGTCTTGAAAGGGAAGTGTTCAGAGTACTGGTAGTATCAAATATGGCCAAATTAGTATTTATAGACTATGTAGCACTGATACCTCAGCATGAAGGCATGTATGAGTGTCCAATATTTGTTAGTGTTCGACAATCATAAGAACACACATGATTACATTCAATTACTTTCATTTTTTAAAATTATTACCAGTATTTACATCTCAGTGTCAATGTGTGTTTAGTCTCCATGTCAATGCTTCATAATTTATAGGTGGTGGGCTGTCTCTACTTTACAAGTTCGTTTGCTGTGAAGAACTAATTAAAATTCCATTCTCTTTGCTGCAGGTTTGAAACCCAACACACTATACCAATATCAATGTGGAGATCCTTCTTTACCAGCAATGAGTGATGTTCATTATTTTAGGACAATGCCAGTTTCAGGCCCCAAGAGCTACCCTAGTAGAATCGCAGTGGTCGGAGACTTAGGTCTTACATACAATACCACATCTACTGTCAATCATATGACCGGCAATCATCCTGATCTTATTCTATTGGTTGGTGATGTTAGTTATGCTAACCTATATCTTACTAATGGTACTGGTTCAGATTGCTATTCTTGCTCGTTTTCGAATAGCCCCATCCAGGAAACATATCAACCGCGTTGGGATTATTGGGGAAGGTAAAATTTAGCTTCACTAACTTCACTATGAATCTTTCTGTTATAACTGGTTTAGGCACATGGTGCTAGTCTTGTCATTGTTTTGATTTTGATTTTGAGATTTATTGGCTCAATCGAATCAATGTGAATTATTGATTCAGGTACATGGAACCTCTGATTGCTAGTGTCCCAATAATGGTAGTGGAAGGGAATCATGAGATAGAAGAACAAGCTGAAAACAAGACATTCGTTGCTTATAGTTCTCGATTTGCATTTCCGTCAGAAGAGAGTGGATCATCATCCACTTTCTATTATTCTTTCAATGCAGGAGGAATACATTTTATAATGCTCGGTGCCTACATATCATACGACAAATCAGGTTAACTCTTGGTTCATCATTTTCTTCTGGTTTCTTGTACACAATTGATAGTCCTTAAGTGTCATCCTTCTTTTATTGCAGGGGACCAGTACAAATGGTTGGAGAAAGATTTGGCTTCTCTTGACAGGGAAGTAACTCCATGGTTGGTAGCTACATGGCATGCACCTTGGTACAGCACCTACATAGCACATTATAGAGAGGTGGAGTGTATGAGGGTGGAGATGGAAGATTTACTATATAAATATGGCGTTGACATTGTCTTCAATGGACATGTAAGCACCTTGTAGTTATATCTGGTGTAGTTGATTGTTATCATTCTCAAGATCCAAAATTCTCATGAGAACATTGAACAGGTTCATGCCTATGAGAGATCAAACCGTGTATATAACTACACATTGGATCCCTGCGGTCCTGTTTATATCACCGTTGGTGACGGTGGCAACCGAGAAAAGATGGCAATTGCTCATGCCGATGAACCAGGAAACTGTCCAGAACCATCAACTACACCAGATAAATTTATGGGTGGCTTTTGCGCCTTTAATTTTACATCCGGTCCAGCAGCAGGTAAATTCTGTTGGGACCAACAGCCTGATTACAGCGCTTTCCGTGAAAGCAGCTTTGGTCATGGGATTCTAGAGGTAATCTTTCCTTATCTAGTCTCTACACATTTATCTTTATTTTTTCTTTCTAGAAAGGGCTTAACAAATATACAACATTTGAATTATTCAACCTGAAAACTGAAAACCTTGTTTCTTCATTGCATGTACTCTCTTTATTTGTGGTAATTGTATTTTCAACCTGATCAAGTATCAATTGAATTGAAAAGGTCATCAAGTCTTATGATTTTGGTGAAATGCAAAAATTTCCACAATATTGGTTCATAAAGACACGTTAGCATTTGAAGCCTATTGATAGAAGTTCATACATATTAGTTGCACTTGAAGTTGAAACATAATTAGAATAGGAGTACACACTAATAAGTGGTAGAATAATTAACTTGCAGGTGAAGAATGAAACACATGCCTTATGGATTTGGCACCGCAATCAAGACTTTTATGGAAACGCTGGTGATGAAATTTACATTGTTAGGCAACCTGATAAGTGTCCACCAGTCAAGCCAGAGGAGGTACATAAAACATGAATTTGGATACTATGTACATGTTATATTGACCATTGTTTCTTTATTCTTAGAGATAAACAATCCTTTAAATTAAGCATATCTTTAAGATTTCAGGTGCTCTGTGCAAATTATGAAAATTTTCTACTATTAATTGTATTAATTTTTTTTTTTTTTGTATTTTTGTTTTAGAACTATTAATGGGAAGTGAGCTACGTTAGGTTCGGCTTTAGTTTGACATATTATTGTGTGGTCGATCTGAAAATCATGAAACGGTCTAATCTCCTATGGGAGGATTACCTCTAGGGAGCATTTGGTTGATAAGGTATAATTCTCCTCTTGGAAATGGTTTCTAGGTAAGATTCATGTACTATGAGCGGAAGGTGGAACCTTTCTTCTGTTGGAAGATAGAGAGATTTGTGAAGGGGCGTTGATGAGTTGCATTGATTTTGTTGGCTTCTTGGCTGCTTTCGGGCGCTTTGTTTGGGGTTACATCGTTCCTTCTCTCGTTCATTGGTGGTGCTTGTTGTCGGCTGGGTGTGGTGGTGTTGGGTTGGTCTACTCGTTCTCGATTGGAGTCTTTGTTTTTGTAGGCATTATTTTGGTTATTTGTGTTTATTTTTCCTGTTATGGCTTGTATTTGCATTGTGATACTCTTGTGCTTCTTGTACTACTTGTCACCTTTTCTCTTTGTACTTTATTTTTCATATTCCTATATATATGTTATAATATCTGCATTTAAAAAATTGAAATATCACTTTTGATAAAAATAAAAAAAATAAAAAACAAATTAAAACTATATTTAATCTATCAATGCCCATATTTTCTTTATGGCATTTACAACAATGTACTTAAAATTGATATTTTTTAACTCCAAAAAACTTATGAAATTCAATTAGTGTGATTTTGGGAGTGGAGGGATATTTGTAGGAGTATAAGATAAATTTTTCTTCGTGTAGTATAAGTATAGCTCTGCGGAGCACACGCCAAGTTTACAGAAGAAATCCATCTTTGTATTTTTTTTACTCTGTCTTTTGTTATCTCTTCAATAATATAAGTAGGGTTTTTGTTTTTTCTTTCAAAATTAAACCACTTTGTTACTATACCAAGATGGAATTTTATTTTTACTCACCCCTAGATAGAATATCAAGCAATTTATTCTCAATTTGAATTTTCATATGGAAATTAAAATTTTAATTTGGTTTGTTTTTGTTAGTCATGTGTTTAGAAACTCATATCACATGTCTTTTAGTATGATTCTGCATTATCAACAATTTTCTTCGCCCAAAGAATAAGAGTCACAAACTTTCTATAGAAAAAAAAATGCCATAACATAACCTTGACTGTATAATTGAAGATTAAAGGAATATCAACAATTTTCTCCGCCTGAAGAATAAGAGTTACTCCCGTCCTAAATTATAAGTAGTTTTGTCGAATTCACACTTAAGAAATACAACAACTAATTTTATATGACAAAGAGAATTACAAGTTATTTTATAAAATTATCTTTAACTATTGGAATGAGAAAGATAAATTAATATATTGAAAGAAAAGAGAGTAATAAACAGTTAATAATATAATAGAAAAAAATAACATTAATGATTTATTTGTATTATATTTAACACAATTTTATTTTTCATAATAACTTCTAATTTAGGACGGAGGGAGTATAAACTTTTTTTTTTTTAGGGCGAGGAAAATAAGAGTTATAAGATAAAAGGAATTACACTTAAAAAAACCTCATTTGTCTGATTTGTTTTTTCTAACTAACTTTATCTCAGTTGTTTTACATTTAAGGTATTAACATATGAATTAAGAACTTGACTAAAAAAAACATGAATTAAGAAACTCAATAAGTATCTTTTATTCGATAAAAATATTTGTATATTTTTCTGTCATAAAATGAGTGATCCATTTAAAAAAAAATGTTCTAATTTAAATGACTATTTTTCTAATTAATACTACTTATATCAATTTCTTTTTTAGAACGACAAAGGAAAAAAAAGAAAAAGAAACCGTAAAAACAGAGTTCTGCCTGAGGCATTCAGTCGCAACATTGCCTTTAACTCCAATAGGGGAGCCGGTCAAAAGGTCATACATAACCTTAAAGATGTCCGAGCTTGATCAAGAAATTTGTGCAATAGCTGCTCTCTCTAAGCACATTTGGAAAGAAATGTCAGGAATACACTCTTTTAAACCAAAAAAATTCACCAACAAAGAACATGCATATGCGAGTAATCCAGATGTTAAAGAAGATGGAAGACTTCTAAATAATCTATCTCACAAATAACCCGTTGAAGAGAGTCATTGATTACAAACAACAAATCATGGTAAACCCCAAATAACTTAGTAAAAAGTGCAATCCTCTACCCCTCATTAGAAGAAGAAAAAAGTCGGGTATCTAAATTTCCTTATTGTTGCGAAGTAAACCGCTAGAATCGATTTCATTGGAGACACTACAACTTTCATCGATATTCAACTTGAGGCATCCTTATTAAAGTGGAGTCCATTTATCAATTTTAATTTAATATATTTTACTCTTTTTTTTGGTACAATATTTTCTCTTTTTATTTATGGTAATGATGAATACAATGGAAACCATACTTTTATAAAGAGTACTTTTACAAAAGTATAAAGAGCAATTTGAAAAGAAACCACATCTAGATGTAGAATATCCTTTTTTTTTTTTGGGTATGTCATCTAACTATACTATATCTTATCTAAACTGAAACTTGAGCGTAAAGAGAGATCAAAATGTTGACGGTGGTTACAAGCAATCACGTAAGCCAGATTTATGAATCTCTCCAGCTCCATTCAGACAATGAAACAACCAAAAATTGTCTTGTCTTCATTCCTTCATCATGTGACCTCAGAAGTTATATGAACCCACTTGTCCTTCTTTTACATTAAATATATTCAATTCTTCAAATGTCCCATAAATAAAAATCCAATTCTTTAATGTACTTTCCTAAAAAAAACAATGTACTTTCCAGCCTCTCATGACTAAAAATAAAATCCTCGTTTTGCACATTTCATCACTTTGTTTTATAGTAATAGCATCAATTCTTTGACCATTCACATTCCTTCCTTATTCTCATGACTACTTATTTATACACACCAACATTCTAGCTAGTTATATTTCACATTTGAAAATGGGTTCTGTTTTGGTGCATACTCATGTTGTTACACTGTGTATGTTGTTATTATCACTAAGTTCAATCCTTGTTCATGGTGGAGTTCCAACCACACTGGATGGACCTTTCAAGCCTGTGACAGTTCCTCTAGACAAGAGCTTCCGTGGAAACGCTGTGGACATACCAGACACAGATCCTCTTGTTCAAAGAAATGTTGAAGCTTTTCAACCTGAACAAATCTCTCTTTCACTCTCTACCTCCCATGACTCTGTTTGGATTTCTTGGATTACAGGTACCCTTCTTCACTTATTACCTTCTTCATTACAAGTGCTTAAAAGGTCACAAATGAATGAAGCTATCATTTTTCTTTTCTTGTTGGGGTTCGTTGGTTCACGTGAACTAGTAACTAGTTCTCTCAGTGGCACCACAATGAATGATATATTAGGCTCTCTTTAGTTTATAGTAGATGAGATCGTAGTGGTGAATAACTTATAAACTAACTCATGGTAAAAAAGATTTTATAAACTAACTATAATAGTGAATAAACATTTTATTGAATTTGTAATGATTAAATTAATTTATAAATAAGAAATAGCATAAAAGATATGTCTAATTAATATTTTTTTTCAAATAACATAACATGGGTAAAATTAAGAGTTTTTTTTTTAAGATATGAGCTAATTGAATTACCTTATGAAAATAAGCTATAAGCTAATAAAAAGAATTATAAGTTTGTGTGAAAAACATATTATCATACAAGTCTTTTTAATCATATAAACTTATAAGTTATAAGTTCAAAATTTGGCATTGTCAAATAGAGCCTTAGATAATTTTACACATTATTTCATACGTTATATTTTGACAAATACATGTAATGTTAATGTAAAATGGAAATTATTAAATTAAAGTTGATGCGTGTATTTTCACCTAAAAATAAAGAATTGTTCCATGTAATATTAAATAGAGGTATAATTGAAAGAAAAAAATTGTTACATTAAAAATTGTAAATGTCGTTTATTTTTAATTATCATTTTACAAGTTGTTTACATGTATTAATAAAACTAATATTCCTTTCGGACTTATTATTATTGAAAACATTGGTTAATGTGTATTGTTGTGTGTGTGCCTAAATGATTTAGATTTGTGTTTGTGTCTATCTTAGAATTTCTCTTAGGAGAGAGTCAATTTTACTTGACCAAAAAATATAAAGTATGAAACAATATTTTTTTTACTTTAAAATGGACACTCAAAGGAAAAGAAAAGGACAAAGTATGCTACTCTTAGAATGGAGGGAGTAATAATTTGTTAACATGGTTGTTGACATTGGCTTATATGAAGACAGATAAAATCAGTTTTCGTTTTTGTTTTTCTCCAAATGCAATTAATGTCACTTTCACATGCACTGAATGGAAGAACTGATAGAGAAAGTACACTGACTCACTCACTCTATACTCTCTAGGTGTTGGTAGCTCTTTCTTCATTCCACTATTGACAAAATTTTTCAGTATGAATTAATGCATTAAGTTGATAAGAATTTTACATTTTGAGGTTACAGAATTACTTTTCAACTAATCCCACCAATTTCATTAATATCTTTTAAATAGCAAAGATGATTTTATTGAAAAGAAGAAATTAGTATTAGCTATGAGATTTAGGCTCTGTTCGGTAAACATAGCGAAAATCCCTCTCAAACCCAAATTCGAGGCCTATTTATTTAACATATTTGGTATAAAAATACATGGATGACATTGTTGAATTACATTTGCAGGAGAATTCCAAATTGGGGAGAATATAGAACCATTAGATCCTGAAACAGTTGGTAGCATAGTTCAATATGGAAGGTTTGGAAGGTCAATGAATGGCCAAGCTGTTGGTTATTCCCTTGTGTATAGTCAGCTATATCCTTTTGAAGGACTTCAGAACTATACTTCTGGAATTATACATCATGTTCGTCTCACAGGTATATTAACACTTTGACTTAGTACAAGCATTATTTTGTGTCACATGCACTACTTCTTTATTCCAAATATATTGACTCATGCCTTGAAAGAGAAGCGTTTAGAGTACTAGTCATATGGCCAAATTAGTAGCTATAGGTTATGTAACACCGATACTTTGGGTTGAAGGCGTCAGTGCCCAAGTGTGTTAGTCCTTGATGTTCGATACTCGTATAACAGTAGCACATGTGGTTATATTCAATCACGTTCACTTTCTCAAATAGTTATCAATGTCTACATGTCATTGTCAAAATATGTTTGGTTTGTGTCAACACTTTAGAGATTTAGTTATGGGACCCGAAAGGTGTTGAGAGTTTCACATTAGATAACTGCGTGGCCTTAACATTCGTTAAAAATTAGACACAACTCAAATTTTAAGAGGAATGAAACAAGATTGAAAAGGAACAAAATATTTTAAAGTCATTAATCCACTGCCTAGTCATTCTATGTCAAGTCGAGTCAAGCTTGACATATGCCTGGTTATTTTTGAAGAACTAATGTAGAACTCTACTCTCTTTGCTGCAGGATTAAAGCCCAACACACTATATCAATATCAATGTGGAGATCCTTCTTTGTCAGCAATGAGTGATGTTCATTATTTCAGAACAATGCCGGTTTCAGGTCCCAAGAGTTACCCTAGCAGAATCGCCGTGGTTGGAGACTTAGGTCTTACATACAATACGACATCCACTGTCAATCATATGATCAGCAATCATCCTGATCTTATTCTATTGGTTGGAGATGCTAGTTATGCTAACATGTATCTTACTAATGGCACTGGTTCAGATTGCTACTCTTGTTCATTTTCTAATACTCCTATCCATGAAACATATCAACCACGTTGGGATTATTGGGGAAGGTAAAATTTTTACTTCATCTTAATTTTGACTTGAGATTTCTTGGTTCAAACCCAGTTTATGAAGTCAATGTTGATTATTTATTCAGGTACATGGAACCATTGATTTCCAGTGTCCCGGTAATGGTAGTAGAAGGGAATCATGAGATAGAAGAACAAGCTGAAAACAAGACATTCGTTGCTTATAGTTCTCGATTTGCATTTCCGTCGGAAGAGAGTGGGTCATCTTCAACTTTATATTATTCTTTCAATGCGGGAGGAATACATTTTATAATGCTCGGTTCCTACATATCATACGACAAATCAGGTTAACTCTTGGTTCATCCTTTTCTTCTGCTTTCTTATACATAATCGATAGTCCTTATTGATTCACTTTTAGTATCATCCCTTTTTTTATTGCAGGGGACCAGTACAAATGGTTGGAGAAGGATTTGGCTTCTCTTGATAGGGAAGTAACTCCATGGTTGGTAGCTACATGGCATGCACCTTGGTACAGCACTTACAAGTCACATTATAGAGAAGCGGAGTGTATGAGGGTCAATATGGAAGATTTATTATATAAATATGGTGTTGACATTGTCTTTAACGGACATGTAAGCATCTCGTTGTTTTCATTATTTATAATTTGTTATTATTCTCAAGATACAAAATTCTCATGAGAACATTGAACAGGTTCATGCCTATGAGAGATCGAACCGTGTATATAACTACACATTGGATCCGTGCGGTCCTGTTTATATCACAGTTGGTGACGGTGGTAATCGGGAAAAGATGGCAATTACTCATGCAGATGAACCAGGAAACTGTCCTGAACCATTAACTACACCAGATAAATTTATGAGAGGTTTCTGCGCCTTCAATTTTACTTCCGGTCCAGCAGCAGGTAAATTCTGTTGGGACCAACAGCCTGATTATAGTGCTTTTCGCGAAAGCAGCTTCGGTCATGGGATTCTAGAGGTAATATTTCCTTCTCTAGTCTACACATTTATCTTACTTATATCTTACTAAGTGGTAGAGTAATTAACTTGCAGGTGAAGAATGAAACTCATGCCTTATGGAGTTGGAACCGCAATCAAGACTATTATGGAACTGCTGGTGATGAAATTTACATTGTTAGGCAACCTGATAAGTGTCCACCAGTTATGCCAGAGGAGGCACATAATACATGAATTTGGATATTATGTACAAATTATATTGAACATTGTTTCTTCATTTTTAGGGATAAATAATCCTTTAAATCAGGGTCATCCCTGACATTTCAGGTTCTCCGTGTGAATTAAGACAGTGTTATACTGTTGGTTATATTAATTTATTTTCTTATACTTTTTGTTCTAAAATTATTAACAATTCATTTATAATCAAGGTTATTGAAATATCATTTTTGAAAAAAAAATCAAATTAGAATATTTAATCTATTGGTGTCCCAAATGGCAGAGGATTAAGAAATCACCCGACCTCACATCTGTAACAGTCACAATAGTGGAATTAAATTTGTTCTATTGAATTAAATTTTTCGTTCGCTAAGATTAAGAAGGGATTCAACAAATATTGGTTCCCCTGAAAAATGGGACCATGTTTTGTGGCACCACCCACCCATACATGCCTAGGACTCTCACTGCTTTGTAAACAGGACCATGCTTCTTCTTCCTCCTATTTTTGTCTAACCGTAAAGCTTTATCTAATACATCATCCTCCGACCTCCTATTTATATTTTAGATTTTTTTTCAATTAATGATGTATATGGTCTTTATTATAAACCACATACATCATTCAATGAATAAATTTAAAATGTTAATTTTTGTTTATAACAGTGACATGAGGGTGTATCATTGTATCTACTTACAAGAAATTAAAACATTCAAACAACATTTACTTCTTATATATCATTATAAAATCTTGTCAAAGAAAATATATATCATTATGAAATGTAAATTTATTCGTAGGTTTTTCTTTTCTTTTTCCATGCTTAGGACAGAGCTAAAAAAATAAATTTAAAGAAACACTAAATATGTGTTTGAATGGAGGGTTTAGGAGGGGGAAGAGAGGACAATGTTTACTTTTCGTTTTTAAATTTTGGACACTATGAAATGTTTTTTAAAAAGTTAATATATTAACATGATAAACGATCATATAATACTTCAATCACACTTAATTTTA
This sequence comes from Medicago truncatula, assembly GCF_003473485.1. Classification (NCBI taxonomy): domain Eukaryota; kingdom Viridiplantae; phylum Streptophyta; class Magnoliopsida; order Fabales; family Fabaceae; genus Medicago; species Medicago truncatula. The sequence goes on along the minus strand of NC_053044.1, from coordinate 41,264,262 downwards.
TTTTTTAAAAAATGTTATATAGTTCGTAGTTTAAAAAAGAAAAGTGAATATGTTCTTCCTTCCTAAACCATCAATCCAAACACACTTTAAAGGTATGAAAAGGATTGGTAAAAATAAAAATATATGAAAAAGATATAAAATTCAATTGTGCTCACGGCTTAAACAATGTATTCATCCATAAAAATAAAAATAAAAAACATTTTTTATGAAGGTGTACAACTTTACAACAGAAATAAAAAATTTTATTCAATTCAAATGCATTACTAACAATGGTGCATTTTGGTATTCCTCTTAGTTTTCCGATTAATGTAGCATGGACGTATTTGTGTTCAAAAGTAGTTGTTCAGAAAACCCAGGAAACGGACACACGCATTGTGCACAACAGCTGTAACATTTCTCCAGACAACCATCCTTGTTTCCAATCCTTCCACAACTCTTTCCACATATATACTTGCAATCTAAATAATACAAAAATTTGAGTTATGGACAGCATCAATAAATTAAATTAATTTTTTTCTCAACTTCGTTTTTTTCTTGTATATCAAAAAGAGTAATGATATTTAATATTTATTCAACCATATTTGTGACAACTGTTGAAATAACATTCTTTTATATTTTTATTGGTAAAAAACATTACAGCAGAAGAAAAAAAAGGTAAAATCACAATAAGAGTATAAGATTGAAAGTTAATTGTCCCAAAATGGTTGAATAAATATCTTTTGTCTATCAAAAATAAAATAAGTATGATAAGATATTAGCTAGAGCTAGATTACCATCTTCCACATTGTTGATTGGTACTTCTCCATTGCCCTGTCAAATTTTAATATAAAAGGGAAAAATAGATGTAACATGAATTCAAAGACTAATAAATAAAAATATAGCCCCTAAAAAAATACTTACAGAAAAAGCACTCGAAACATGCTTTTATATTTCAAAATAAATTTAATGTGAAACTAATATGTTATTTTTTTTTGCTAATATAAAGTAACTATTCTTTAATATAGTTTTTTTTTAATAAATTTCTTTAATATAGTTAATAGTTAAAATTTAATGATAAATAATAATGTAATTTAATTTAATACTAATATAAATAACCAACAATTAATTGATTCAAGTGTTAAATGCTCCTTGAACTTGTGATCAGAGGTACGATTTCTGATTTATTATACGGAAAAAATTCAATTGGGATTGAAAAACACTCATACTAATGGTAATCCAAAACAAAATACTAGTATAACCAAACCTTATTTAAAATCTTTTCTGCAAGAGCATACGGACACGAACACTTTTGACAACACATGCTACAGTAGCTTATACACTCATTCTTATATTGAGATCGTGCACAACGGCTGGGACATACTATAGTCGAACAATCTGAACAAAATCAAGATTTTAGTTATGAACAACATTAGTAAATTTAATTAAATAATTTGACCCACTTCCTTTTTGTCCTAAAAGAAAAATGTCACAAAATATAAGCCCGATCTTTGTTTAATTAAAATAAAAAAGTTAGAGCTATTACCATATGGACTCAAGTCTCCTTCCACACCGGCCATCTGAATTTTTTAAAGAGAAAAAAACATATTAAGTTGTGGAAAATAAAAACAATAGCATGACTAAAAAGAATGTAAAGAATATGTGTGTGTGAGTGTGCGTGACACAGAAATATGCAAGCGTGAAAGAATAGGGTGAGAGAAATATTTACATTTTGCATCACAAGGGCAATGGGAAGTATGAGAAGAAAGGTGCAAAGAAAATTAGCCATGGTACAATTGGTGAGGTAAAGGAGTTTTTTTTTTTTTTTTTTTTCTTTCTTTCTGTAGAGGAGCTGTGGAGGTTAAGGAGTTATAATATAGGCAAATAATATCACAGTGTTTTTAAAGTCAATTATTTATTTGACTAAACTTAATGACATTTATGAGTAAAAAAGTACAACTTTGCATATATTAGCAAAAAAACAATTCCTTGATCATCTCAAAATAATAATTGATTAAGATTTGTGTACAATTGATCAAATAATTGAGCGTTCGATAAAACTCAAGTTCGATTATTAAGTGGAACAATTTTTGGCCATGTTATCCTTACCTCACGACCGAACTTCGGGTTACTAGGGGATTATTTTTAGCCATGTTATCCTTACCTCATGACCGAACTCCGAGTTACTAGGGGATTTTAAGGAAATATTAATTGTGTTGATTTTCTTAACTCACGACCGAACTCCGGGTTACTAGGGGATTTTAAGGAAATATTAATTGTGTTGATTTCAATAGTAAAATACTAAAATACCCTTATTAATTATGGTTAGTGGAGTAGTTAAGTTTTATGAAATTAAATACTCTCATTAATTGTAGTTAGTGAAGTAGTTAAGTTGAATGAAACTAAATACTCTTATTAATTGTAGTTAGTGAAATAAATAAGTTAGATAAATTAAATAATAAGAATATAATAGTAGAAAAATAAATAAATGTTGCATTGATATTCTAAAGGGACAATTATTTTGAGACATGTGAAGTACAATAAAAAAAATATTACTATAAGGAAATTCACCTAAAACTATAGTTGTTTTAGAGGGAGGGAGTATTAATAATGGAGTGAAAACCTATTTTATTCCTTTACAATTTTCATTCAAGTCAATTTAGTCTCCAACAAAAATAAAAGACAAAGTAATCTTTGACGCTTTTATATAAAAAAAAACAAATTAGTTTCTTTGTTATAAGTCAAAGACAAATTTGACTACTTATTTTCATCATAGTTATGAAGTATTAAAGCAAGTCTTCACCTTTGTTGCCGTACCTTCAGTGCCACCGTTGTTGTTGCCGTAAAAAGACATCAAGAGAGATTACGAGGTGCGATCTTGAAGTAGTAGATGAGATAAACGTCGGCGACGGTGAGACGCGGTGGAAAACAGAGATGCAGATGGATGTAGGGAAGGAAGAAGAAGGGTAATGTAATTCAGACAATAAGGACATACCATGTGTTTTTAAAATGTGACTTGTTAATCTCGGTCATCTATTTTCGATCTAATGATTGATGATCATTCTTATGTAAAACAGTCATTCTCATAATAAACATTATATATATAGCAATGCTAAGGACAATCGGTTGGCCACTCTCTTTACTATTAGACCACATCACCACCTTTTACACACCAAGTAATAGGAAACCGCTCTAACCAGTTTATACTATTTTTATTTTATTTTTAATAACAGGTCAAAATTCTGATAATACCTTCGGTGGTAAAATAATCATCTTCTTGTCGTCTAAGGTTCTTGGAATGAACATGCAGAGATTGAGTGCCATCTTTTGTTTTCTTCTATTTGTTTCCCATTCTTTCTTTCATAGATCTAAAAAATCCAATGGTGATTCCATTAGAAAACTGTCAATTTCAGAAATCACAACTGAAAACTGTCAATTTCAGTATCAAATTTCACACAAAAGGAATGAATCTGAAAATTATTCCAATAAATTGCAAGATGTTACAATCTAGGACTGCTTCAACTAATCGTATTTTGTGCTCACATGATTATTCACAGTTATCATAAAAACCCAGATCTCAATTCATAAAAAGTTTTGACCTTTGCAATTAATCTTTGGCATATGATGGAGATAGAAGAAATGAGGTTTATGAAAAGTAGATTAATAGATGGCCTATTAATTATTTGGGATGTTGTTGTCGTTATTGTTGTTTTTCTTGTTGGCGGCGGCCATGAACGGTGGTTATGTGTGCGTCTGAATTGAGTGAGGAGGAAGAAGATCTTCGGCTTTCTATTTTTTTTTTAAGTTCTGGAAAAAAAAAACTAACTTAACCTGGCTAAACCAGTTTCCAGTTGCATTGTTTGTAAAAAGTGGTGACGTGGTCCAATAGTGAAGAGAGTGTTCAACGGAGAGTGACCAAACAATTGTCCTCAGCATTGTCATATATATAAACAAACTAGTATAGTGACTCGTGCTAAGCACGGGAAATAAAATACTTTTTTGATCAAAATATATAGATTTTATATTGTGTTATCTTAAAGTTATAAGTGTGGTTATAATTTAAATTTGATATGGAAAAAAATATCATCTTAATTTTGTATATATTTTGAAATATCTAAACATTGCACATAACGATTAAAGTATTTGGATTTATACTTATACTAATTATTTGTAGTATAAAATGTACTCATTGTTAAACTTAGCATATGTAATATTTTTGCAAAAATACTCCGACATACTGTATATTATTATTTGTTGACATAATGTATTTTATTAATCATAAAAACTAAAAAATTTGTATTTTTTTTTTATATAATAGTAAGTGTCAGATGTATACACCTAGTCTGTGAATGCAAACGTTAAATTTTTTACGGGTGTATATAAATATAGTTTGGGCTACAAAAACGTCGATTGTTATTTGTTTTTATTTTTTACAAAACCAATGGTCTAATGTAAATATTGTATTTTGGGGTAACAATGATGTAAAAAAAAAAGTTTTGCGTACTGTTATACCTAAAAAGTGCATCAATTAAAAGTCAATGGCAGGAGGATCTGCTTATATAGAAATTGCATGTCTTGTAATGACCAATACGTAGACATGGCAACGAGGCGGACCGGAGGCAGGTTTGAGTATCCCCGTCCCCGTCTCCGCTTCCATACACCCGCCCCCGTCCCCAAACCACATCGGGGGTAAAAATTGAACACCCAACCCCGCCCTCAATGGGGACGGGTCTCCCGGCTCCACCACCACCCCCACCCGCGAAAACATTATTTTTTATAAAATATTTAAAAAATGCATATTTTTTCTTTTTAAGAAAGAACGTTTTCATTTTTTCTAATATATTAAAATAGGTTGGTGCTTATGGAAATAAGATTATAAAATTTAAAAAAGAAAGTTTTAAAAAGCGGGTGCGGGGCGGGGGTAAGCATCCCCCACACCCGCCCCCGCCCCCTGTACTAAAACTCCAAATTTCCCCCACACCTGTACCCGCACCCGCACGCGTACCCGTACCAATGATCATACTTTTTGAAAAACTTCACGATACACAACATTTATGGTCTACTTGCAAACATTATTATTATCTTCATCCAAGATGAGCAGCTTCAAACCTTTTATAGGAGTAACTCGAGAGACAGCGACATAGAGTTGTCCATGCGTGAACACGGGCTTAGGAAGATAAACTCCCACTCGAGATAAAGATTTACCCTAACTTTTTTTTATTGTCATTGCAAAACAAAGCGTCAATGAAAATTGACCCTAAATATCCTTCTTTGATTCCGTATTAACTATGATGTCTACCTCATTTCTCATTCTAACTTTGTTAGTGTACCAATTCTTAAACCTTGAACTATCTAATTCTTTCGCCCTTTCATCCACCCACTTAATTTCATGATATTAAAGATGTATTGTTCCACAACAATTTTTAGGAATATGATATGATCTCCTATCCTTTTCACATCTATAATATCCTTATTTCATTCCTCATCAACAATAATGTCTACCCTATTTGTCTGTCTAACTTATAACACTAAAGACGTATTGTTACACTATAAATTGTATAGATATGATATGATGTCCTATCCTTTTTACATATACAATATCCTTCTTTGATTTCGTATTCACTATAATGTCTACCTCATTTCTCAATCTAACTTTGTTAGTGTATCAATTCTTAAACCTTGAACTATCTAATTCTTTCACCCTTTAATCCACCCACTTAATTTCCTATAGGCACCTACAATAATCTTCCTTCTAGTATATCAACTATTTCAATATATTTTTCTATAAGAGTGCCTATATTCCATGATCCAAAATGGATCATACTCTCTTGTACTAACTTCTTTATCCACACATCATTTTTAGAGGTCCATATTACATCTCAAAATGAAGATGATACAAATAACATACATTTTGCCCAAACCATGGGTCGTTTATTCGTATGATGGTTTACCGAAAATTATCATTGATAGTTGGAAGACCAATTTTAAACGGCTATATTGTGGTAGCAAAATATTTGCATTGATTTTGCTAGGCTGTATTTTTTATACATTGTTTGAAAAATGAAATATGTTATTTAGTATATCAAGAATATTAATGGGATTTATACCGTCTTCAATAATTTTTATTTTTAAACCAAAAGTGGGCAATTAGAGTATCACCTCACCAAAATATATTAAATAAAAAATATATACAATAGAAAAAGAGGAGAGACCAAACCAAAACTCAGAAATTTAAGAATCTAAAGTTTGATAAACCAAAATTGTTTCCAACAAAATACTCACTAATTTGGACAGAGATGCTATTGCAGTTAGTATAATCATTAAGAGTCAGACCTAAATTTGCTAAAGCATATAAGCAAAAATTTAATTCTCTATAAATATAAGAAACTATAACTTTCATAAGCATATATATTCCAAATTTGATAAACACTCATACAAATTTCTATAAGTAGCTAGTAGTTCCCTTTATATATATATTCTAAAACTTTTTTTATATATGTTTAAAATTATATTATCCCCGTGAGCTTAGCTCAGTTGGTAGGGATATTGCATATTATATGCAGGAGCCGGGGTTCGAACCCCGGACACTCCACTTCTCCACAATTAAATTGTGTGAGCTCTAGCCACTAGGCTACTTGACCAAAAAAAAAAAAAAATTATATTTGTATAAAATTTGTTAAACACTCGTACGAATTTCTTATGGAAGTCAAATATCTCAAAATTAAATAATTTTTTATATACACTTAAAATTATGTTGTATAAAATTTATTTAATAAAACACTAATAAAAATGTCTCAATTAAGTAAGTCGAATATCTCCAGTTTATATGTGATTAATGCATTAAAATCACGTGATTCTCCTTTATTTCTCCATTAAATATCTAAGGTATTTTATTTATGATATTAAATCAATTTAAACGAAATTAAATCATTTAAATAATGTGATTCTCATTACTTTATAGGAGTAAAGTGTATATATATATATATATATATATATATATATATATATATATATATATTATCTTGCAACACAGCCCTTTCGTTAAGGAGACATCTTCATTAAAACTAACATTCATTTAAAATATTAAAATGTGATTAATGATTTAGAAATTTTTTATTACATTAATATCATTAGCTTTTTTTATGGTCCTTTTGAATATTTGTATTTCTTCATCAGTTTGAAAACAAATAATTATTGTTTGATGGTGAACCACGAAGACCATATATAGAACTTGAGATTCTTAAAATGCTTTTCCAAAGAATAAATATTTACACCAACAACACAACACGATAAGAATGGTATACACCATATTATTGTGGCCAATATACATATGATTTACTAATAAATCCTTGAATGTCTACACATGACAATTGTCCACAAGTTCATTATGAATATTTCTAAAAAAAAATAAAATCATTATGAGCAGTGGTAGATGTGAATCATTCTCAATAATTGGCGTAGATGATGGATGTGCAAGGTAACTTCTTACTGATCAAGTAGTATTGAAAAAGAAATGGACCTTTCAATGTTTCATGAATAATGACACCAAACAATAGCATAAAATTAGCATATATTTTGTTCCATGAATCCTAACTTTATCCCCTCAAATTAATTTACATGGGAATCTCTGAAAACCAAAGAAGCAAGAATAGAAATGAATGTACACATCGAAAATAAAACCAGTAATTGTTCTTATTCAAATTAAAAATTAAAAATCAGGGCCAACAATATGCTTTGAATGTATATCAACCTGACATTCAGATGATGAATTACACTAAAACATCAAACCTTTATATAGGATGTTGGTCTATAAAATATGGTTCATAATGCAAGTACAATTGATCTGTATTTTAAATTGACTTGTTTAGTACGATGGAACAAATGAAGTACAGTTTGATTGCATTTTAAATAGATTGATCATGTTAATGATTTGCCTTTAAAACATGATTTGAACCCAACAAATATAATTAATGTGATACATGTGCTGTTTTGTAGAAATTGAATAAAACATTGAAGTTAGTTAACCAAATTGAGAGAAGTTTTTGACAAAATTTTAAAATTTTAAAATAGCATTTAGGAAACGGTGCTTTTTTCAAAGAAAAAAAAAAGAGAAGAAATGTGTATAAGAGTAATATATAGGGATGCTATGAACTGTGTATAAAATTGAAAATAAATTAAATATGTGTATGCTTTAGTTATTTCCGTTTTTTTATTAAAAAAATTGATAAAATTTGTCATTTATTATTCTTAATGATAAATGGAATCAAACAACCTTATTGTCCATTAAAACCATTTCCAAGGAGTAAGAAAGTTGATCCTTTTTCATATCCCTCACAAACCAAAGGCGAACGACTCGAACCCTGATATTTCAATTTTCTTTGGAAGGGGATATATCAGAAATCAAGTCAATCTTTGGTGCCATTTCAGCTTAACCGAGAGATACGAAAATTACGCAAAGAAAAAGAAAGGAATATGAAAGACAACTGCAAAACAGAGTTGTGGTGTGAAGAAAGTGTTGGCCAATAGATCTACTTTATAATAGATTTTAGAGGACAATTAAGTAAAAATTTATTATCAATATGTTCGTAGCCTTTTTTAAAAAAAAAAAATGTTTGTAGCCGAAAATAGAAAATCAATAGGTCATAAGGTTGTTTTTTTTTTTTTGTTCGGATTGCAAAGAAAGTTGCTCAATAGGTTGTTTAGTTTAGAAAATTTTAATTTGATTTTAATACCAATAAATTCCAATAACCCGTATTTATTTGGGTCAAATAAAAAAGCTACAAATCAAGAGCAAATAATATCTCTTGCAATGTTTATTTGAGAAAGTTTCAATTTGATTTATAACTAACAATAAATTCCAAAACCTATTTATTTTCGGTCAAACAAAAAGAGGAACGCATCTATGATAAACTAAAAAATCAACCTATTTATTTGGGTCAAATAAAAAAGCTGCACATCTATGAGAAAAATATACAATTTGATAGGGTATCAATCGGTCAATGTTACAATAAAATTTTGTATTAGATAAACTATTATTAAATTTATAAAATATAGATTTTACTACTTAATAATAAAAAAAATTCACGGATTGGCAAAAAAAAATCAATTTGGTAGGGTATCAATAGGTCAATGTTGCAATAATATTTTGTATTAGAAAAACTATTATTAAATTTATAGATTTCATTGGTTCACAAAAAAAATCATCGATTGGCAAAAAAAAAACCTGTATAACATTTTTTTTGTTTTGTTTTGAATAAACACTATTATACGATATTGTTTTGAATAATAAGTGTTTTTTTTCTAACATTATTAATAAAAAACAAATATTAAATTTTATATTAAAAGTGTAACTTTTGCAACTTTTAAGAGATTAAATGCATAATATTTTTTTAAATTAAATTTTATATTAAAAGTATAACTTTTTCATATTTGTTTTGCAATCATTAAAATTAAAAATATTATAATAGCTCACATTATTATTGTGAATATAAAAATGAAACAATTTTACATTTCATTAAATTCTTTCAATATCAATACTTTTAATCAAATCGTATTTTTATTATTTGACATATATCAAAGATTTGATCTCTTTGACATTAAAATATTTAAATTTTATTATTCTTTTATTATAATACCTGAAATTAAATATTTAAATTTAAATTATTTGATTTAAATCCGTATTATTTGAATTCAAAATGTTTGATTTTTAATTTGATATGAAATATTTGAATTATAATTGAATTTGAATTTGAAAAACTTCCTTTTATTCATAAGCATTAAATACAAATTTGTGAGGTTGAATGTGGTGAGAGTATTTGTGAGGATGAATGTGGTGAGAGTATTTGTAAAAACTCATGAAAATGAATAGGTTGAGAGTGCCACATGTCATATGAATAGATTGAGAAAAACATTTCCATAAAAAACTATGAAATAGATCCTAAATTTATATTATATAGATTAGTGTCTTTGTTATACTAAGTCAAAGACAAATTTGACTACTTTAAATTTTATTTTTATCATATGAATTCTAATACATATAAAATTTTGAAAAGTAAAGATACTATCATCCTTCAAAATGAAAATTAAAAATACTTTATGACAACTTTAGTTATAAATTGACAAATTGCATACTCTTCTAAATAGATTTAACTTTAAATAAAAATAAATTAGAGAAGATGAATTTATTTTTTAAATAAAGTGATAATAATTAATATTTCACCTTTTTTTTTTTGACGTCCCTTTAAACTTAGCTCAGTTGATAAATACAATACATAATAATATAAAATATTTCACCTATTTGGTCTTATATAAAAGAAGAAGAAGGTTAGACAAAATGAAACTCATTTAATGTGATAAAAATTCACGAAATTGTTAAGTTCAACATTGTGATTGGTGTGCGAACCTCAATTTTACTTTTAAAAAAAGAAAGAAAGAAATCAATTTATTTCATTACTCAAAAGATGCCAAATACATGACGGTACATCATCATAAATGGTGGGGCTAGGATCAGATGGGGCTACCCTCGCTAATTTGTGAGCGACCTCATTAGCTTGCCTCCTATTAAACTCGACATGAGTGTTTTGAAAACTATCCTGAAACAACTGTCTACAGGCCGTAATAATACAACCAAGTTCGCTATCATCATCTACTCCTGTATGAAAAGAATCTACGATCTGCTTTGAATCTAGGACAAAATCAACATTATCAAATTGGAGGTCTGATATCCACTGCAGCGCCGTGTGTAACCCAATTGCTTCTCCTATCATAACTTCACATAGAGGAGAAAACCAATCAATTCTCACAAGCACAAAGTCACCTGCATCATCTCTGATACATATGCCAATATCAACTCGGTTAACTCAATTTTACTTGTATGTGATTTTTAATGTCTATTGTCATTTCGCTTACCGTAAAAAAGTTAATTAATTTTTTTACAAAATTAATTTTTTTTTTGACAAAAGACAAAATTAATTATAACTATGCCAATAATGATTTTAATGCACTACTATCACATATAGATTTATGACTTTTGATTAATTGTGAGAAGTTATTGGAGGGAGAGGGTTTTGTTTAACAGCTGAGCTACGCAACAACACTACGGGGGCTACGCGCACTGTAATTGCAAATACAATTCCGATCTCTGCTTCCTTCATCGGTACTCTCTCTCTCCCTCCCTCTCTCTCTCTCTCTCTCTCTCTCTCTCTCTCTCTCTTCAAATCTTCATTTATGATTATTACTGTTGCTTCTGAGTTCTGATTCCAACTTAAACATATCTTCATTTGTTCAATACGAACGAACGCCAAATTAATCTTTATTCTTTATACTTTCAGAGCTCAGTTCAAGATTTTTCATAAAATGCTTAGTATATTTGGTCATTTAAATTTGTTGTTGATGATTCATGATTCTCGGTTCATAGATTTTTAGCTGAATGTATTGCTAATATAGCGTCTCTTTGGATTGACTTATTTAAGCTTATCCACTGACATAAGTCTTGTAAGACTGTTTGGAAGGACTTATTAAAACAACTTACGACGTTGTTCCTAAGCTATTTTCAGCTTACTTTCATGGATTGCCAAGATAGCTTATGGAAACAGTTTATAGCTTATACGAAAACAATTTAACCTTATTTTATAGCTTACTTAATTTAGAAAAGAAAAATAAGCCCTCCAAAATCCTCCATCCAAACATACTCTTAGAAAAGATACCAAGTGCTTAATAAGATTTGAAACATTTTCATATGATAAAGGAATGTTAGCACTTTCTTACATTTAACAAACTACTACTACTGCCTGTGTTCATACAAAAAAGTACTGTGACTGTTGGGAGAAACCTATATGTCAAGATACAAATGTTTCCTTATGATACTCTACATACTACATAGGGAATACATGTTCTTTAGTATTGCAATTGTTAGTTATATAATCAAATTATTTTAGTGGCTATGACAAAATAATTTGTGTTATTTGGAGATTGACTCAATTCTTTCCACCAATCTTTGATCACATGTACAAAGTTATTGGATAAGTGAATGACCGCAAAATTCGATTTAACGTCTGCTTCTGAACCTCACAAGATGTCTGGAGCTACATCTACAACACCTTCTAGTAACCAAAAGCTCTCTAAATTTGGTGCCAAATCTGGATTTGTTATCCCCAAAAACAAGTTATTAGGATCATTGGTCCCCATTATCCGAGGAGCTAAAAAAGACGGGGTCACTGGAGTTGTCAATGAAGAAAGTTCAAAACAAATCGAGAGGAAATCAAGATGGGGACCTGATCCAACACAGGATGCATTTGTCAGGAAGGCTAAGGTTTTGGCATTGCAGGTGTTTTCTGGAATCCTTTCTAAGCATTCTCTGTTATCATTCTTAGCTAGATGCTGCTAAAATTACATTATAAGTTGGGCACTATTGCATCTACATATGTGTTAATAATTCGGATGAGTTCTGGTTTCCAAGATCTGAATAAGTGATGCTAATGCTGCACACCTTTTGTAGATTCGAGTGGACCAAATTTCAAAGATGTTAGAATCAGAAAATCCAGAGATTGTAGACACTCAGAACTCACCATTGGAGGATGAGAATCCAGGTGCAAGCAAGGCTGGTTCTCAAATTAATAGCAAGGTTAACAACAATTGACACTTTTGTTTTTAATTGCTATTCTTATTACTTGTCATTTTTTAGATGTAGTAACTATTTATGAATAAACTACTGATGTTTATTTATGGTTCTAAGAAGTCAGAAATGCTAGAACTCGAAAAGCGGGAAGCAATAGGTATGTTTTCCTTAAGTATATATTTCCTTTTTGTTCCTCCCCTTTAATTCTTATAGCCTGCGTATTCGATAATAACCTTGATGTTAATCATATCCAGGTGAAATACTAAAATTAGATCCCAGTTACAAGCCTCCACCTGGTTTTAAACCATTGTTAAAAGAAGACAATGTTCCTTTGCCTGTAAGTATTGGTTCTAAAATTCTGCTAGGCCCAATTCCGTGCTATTTAAATTTTTTGTTAACTTGTTAATTTCATTAGTTATGAAAAGTAAAGGATACATTTACTGGATTTAGAGTTCAACTTCAGTTTTTGTTTATCTAGTATATTTTGTGCAATTTCTTCCCAGTTATTGGTAAATAGCAGCAATATACTCAGTGTTTTTATGCCTTGTCTAATCCATATTATCATTATTAAGGGGTGTGGCCAAGGTTTTGTGGGCCTTATAGTATTTCTTTATGTTGTGAGCTGATGAGGGGAAATTTTAGGAGATTTGTACCAATAAAGTATTAGGCGGTGAGGCCTTATTTTATTTCTTCATGGGTTCAAATTAAACATGGTATTTGACCTTAGCATGTTAATGAGTGTTAGTTAACTGCTCAAAAACAGGTAGCTCATTTCGAGAACTTTTCCTTTTCCAGAAATGTTCTTCTCATCCTTTTTCCTTGGCTGTTTTCGTGATGGAAAATGCTGTCGGAGGTCCTCATATTCTTGAAAGAATGTTGAAAACTAAGTTGCAGTATAAGGTGTATTAATGAATTGAGCTCTAGCATCGAGTCACACTAAAAACCAGCCTATATTACAATTACGATATTCAAGTAGGATACTGATTGCTCTGTAGAGTAAGAGTGCACAATGACTCAACCTCTTTTGCTTCTAATATCTTATTGCTATCCTTTGGCTTCCCTTTGTTGTATAACTTTTTAAGAATGATCTGTTATAGTTTTCGAAAAATCAAAAGTCTCTATCTAAACCTGAAGTTCTACAATGAAAACTCTTATATGCAGTACCATCTTTACAGGTCCAAGAATATCCTGGGTACAAATTTGTTGGTCTTATTTATGGGACTGAAGGTGATAATCAGAAGCGACTGGAGAAGGTAAAACCATTTTGTTGGTATCTAATCTTCCTCTTATATGCAACCCCTATCTTTTGATAGAGATCCCTGAATTAAATTCTAATCTTTTAATCAATTCATATTTAATATATACATTTATCAGGAAACTGGTACCAAGATAAAAATTCATGGAACCAAAGCAGACACAGGAGAGAAAGTAAGTTCTTTAATGTGGCTTTTATTCTGCATCAAGGAAAGAACTGTAATTGTTTGCATTTGCTTTGTATGTTCCATTTCCAGGGTGAAATTAAACCAGGCACTGATGTCCAGTGCGGTTACCAAGAGATGCATGTCAACATATCAGCTGATAGTTTTGATAAAGTGGATGCAGCAATTTCCATCATTGAACTACTAATTTCCTCTGTAACGGTGAGTTGTCTTTTCATGCAATGCAACATAACATTTTATGATTTATGGCTGACTCAGTTATGTAGTAACACATTTTATTTTTTTACTTTTCTATAATGATATATTTTTTCTGTTATTTTGATCATTATTGTCTTCTATGCTCTTCTATTCAGGGGAATTCAGCTGCTGGTTCCACACCTTCTCTATCTGTTTCTGGGGACACAACTAATGTTCTGAATCAAAACAAAGACACCACTCCTTCTCATGCAATTTCTCTTTCTCTGGAAAACCAGGCTGTGTTTCAACCTGCAACCAATACACAAATGCAAGGAGATCACTTTCAATACTCTGGTTCGTGGTTTTCACCCTTACCATCTCATACCCCTTTATTTGCTTCTTCTGGCACTGTAGTTCCCCCAAATCCACAACACCTTGCTAGAGCACCCCCTTTTCCATCACAAACAATGAGCCCTTCAAGTCTGATTTCAGCTTTTGGTGCTCAACCTCCACCTGTTTCTGGATTCCACCCGTTTATTCCTAATCAGCAGTTTTCTATGCAAGCACCACCACCGACACAAATCTTACAGCACTCACAATGGCCTCAAACAAATCCTTTTGGTCAAGTTGGGCCACCAAGAAATCCTTCTGTAATACGTGCACAGAATTTGTCAGCACCAACAAATGCTTCACTTTCATTTCCAGTTTCTTTAAGCCAACCAACACCAACTGGACAACTCCAGACATCAGTCTCTTCAACGCCTCAACCTTTGTCTGGTATATCGCCGTCACCAATAGCTAACCAGCCATTAACCCCTCACGGCGTATCTACTGGACTGGGTGGAGGACCCGTCAATGTTAAAATGTCTGTAGGTCTCAGCAATATGGGGCCGATGGCTTCACCGGCAGTTCCCCCTACAAGACCTGTTTCTCTCGGTCCACAACCAGATGTTGAATATAAGTCACCCCAGCCAAATATGTTGATGATTCCACGACCTGGCAGTATTCATCCACATCATGCAGGAATGTCACCTAGACCACCATTTTCTTTGGTACCAATGCCAGGAACTGTTCATTCAACTGGAAACCATTTATTAGGGCCTGTTTCATTTCCTTCGCCAAGAATATCCTCTCCACTTCCATTAGCTCAGCAATCAGGAATACCTACTTCTGCCTCTCAATACTCCCACGTAAACCCACTGGCCTCCATGCCTTCAAATTCGGGAAATTTTACCTTTCAAGGACAGAGGCCCAATGCAGACTACTATCAAGCGGTTCCCAGACCAAACAGTCAAGCTACTACTCAGGGTGGTACACAAGAGCCACCTTCCGGTCCACGCCCGCCACCATTTAGGTTTGCTGTGCCTGATCAGCCTCTTCAAAGCTTTCAAAGGACACAAGTCTCCAACCAGCTGGATCCATCTCAAGCTTATGTCTCTGCCGCTCCTTTTGGGGGAAGTTCGGGTTCTGTCTCATTTCCACCCAGACACCCTGCATTCCCATATGCTGGTCAACCTTCACCAAGATCTCAAGTCCCACAAATGGGTATGAGGAACTTCATTCCTGCCCCTCAAATGCAAAATTTGGCCAGTCCTGATGTCCAAAGAGGTATGCACAATCGACAAAGCTATCCTGCTCAGGGAGCATGGCCTCTGAATCAGAAGTTTAGCAACAATCCCTCCTTGGCGTCCGGTAAGCCAGCACATCCTGCAGACCAAATTTATGATCCTTTTTCACCTACATCTGCTGCACCTCCACACCTGAAAGGTAATCCTGGAAAATGAGGGAATTGAATATGGCTACAGATACGAAATACTGACAAATACGAAATGAGGTGATACTAATTTCATAGATTAGTAATGGGCATGGGTGTAAGATCATGTTATTTCTAAGCAGAAAGTTTGGTTGTCTCCCTTTGATGACTTATTGTATTCCTTATTAAACCGACCTTTCTTTTCTGAATGCCCATTGTTGATGATTGATTAGGAATTGAGTTTCATTATAGATTTTTTTTGAAGAATAATGTTAGATATTTTGCTATATTCAAACATAACTTTGCCAGAATATAATCATATTTTCACTTTATGTAAACCATGTACCATTCTTTAGGATATTTCACAGCTGTCATGTTTGAATTTACACTCGATGTTCTCGTTACTGTTGCATCATACACCATTTACCTTTGTTTTTTTTTTTAAAGCTGTTACCAGGATAAATAATTTAAACTATTTATAGAGACTAGTAAACTAAACAAGTTGTACCCTCAAAAAAACATTCTAAAAATAAAGAGACATTATCCTATGTACTATGACAAAGTACTATTCTCTAAATCGGTGGCTATAATTAACTGTCAAGTCCCAACGTCGAAAGTAAAATAGTACTGTACTATAATGTTTTAGTTTGGACCATGATCAGAGACAATTTTTGTGGGTCCAATTTAATCATAATTAAACTATATAGGTAATCACGGATAGATCCAGCATAATCATCACGGATTAGCCAAAATGAAATAATTTAAATTTGTCACGGGTTCATGTTAAAATACTCTTATTATATTATCATCATCCCTAAAGGAAAGGTAGTGATCACGTAGTCGATAGGGAGCATAGGAATGGACTTCTCTCGTGTTAAACTTTCACACAATTTTGTCATATTATAAATTTCACCTAAGAATAAAATCTTGTAACAGCCAGCTTGCTCAAATTTTTAAACATATTTGTTTTGGAATGCAGGTTGGGGAGGGAATTAAGTTTTATAAAACAATTAGTCTTAACAATTATACTAAACTTATTATGTCGTATAATTTTAACCCTCAGATCAAGATACAACTCAAATCAAACATTCAAGATTTGGTGGCACTGGTTGAATGCTTTAAAGGATTTGGCAAATATAATTAAAGTCGAATCATGTGAAATCGTTCATCTAATGTAGTTAAATCTCGACAATTGAGTCAAGATACAATCAAGATTTGGCTGCGCTTGTTGAACGCTTATAGAGGATATGAAGTCGAACCTAGATCTTATATGTAGTTGGTGCAACTAAATCTCGACTGTCACATACGATATAGTCAGATCTAATAATCACGATTTGGTTGCACCAACGAGGCAATTCTACAACATTAGATTTAACACTAGTTTCTCCATAGTTTACATCTCTTTCTCTCGTTTACCACTTCGACTCACTTATATTTTGTGTGCAGTCAAGTGAGTCTTATCTTTTACTATCAAATGAGGGTATAGCCGTCTAGAGACAAAAGTCCCCTCACATGTGATAGCTAGGATGACCCCACAACACATTGCATGACAAGGAAGAACAATTTCAAAACGAACACTCATATTTAGACACAAAATGACACGGTATAAAATACACCTAGTTTTTAGTGTTGGTTGGAGAAAAAGTTAATAAAAGAACCAAAAATTACATGAATGACATCAGACAGAATACCGTGTTGGTGTCAAATTATAATGTCTAAGAAACGTTTACGTTTCAAAATTAGTATCAAACTCATATAAGTCACGAGCAAAGCAAAGTATAGCATAAAAGAGCTTATTGTTTCAGATTCTTTTCCCCACCCCACACAACAAGTCTTGATCTTTCAACTTTATTGTCCTCTCTCTCTCTCTCTCTCTACAATGATGGTTTCCAACAACAGTGTAACTGCATTATTATTTCTACTGTTGGCTGGTTTTGTGAGCTCAGATTTAACAGAAGACAGAAAAGATTGTGCTGACAAACTTGTTACTCTTGCTAGTTGTCTTCCTTACGTTGGTGGTAGTGCCAATACCCCCACTATAGATTGTTGCACTAACCTTAAACAAGTCCTTAATAACACCAAAAAATGCATCTGTATCCTCATCAAAGATAGCAATGACCCCAAACTTGGCTTCCCAATGAATGCCACTCTTGCTGTACAGCTTCCAAACGCTTGTCACATACCATCTAATATATCTGAATGTGTAGGCAAGTATATTTTTCTCATGATCTTATCTATCTATCAGTTTAGTTTTGCTTTTATGTATTAAGGGCCTGATTGGACTATATCCATGTGCTGTTTTAAGCTGATGTTCATAAACTCTTCAAATAGCTTATGAAAACAACTTATAGATTATACGAAAATAATTGGACTTTATTTTATCTTTTGTTATAAAATAACTTATACATAAACACTTGTATGATATACGCTATAATATAAGTGTTTACTAAAATGTTTATATAAATAAGGACTAATCAGGGCCGGTCCAATAATCTTCAAAGTAAGTTAGGCATAAAGCGAAATTCAATATATGTCTCCTCTTCTGTCACGTGAGACATTTATCTTGTAAAATCTAATTTTTGAGAAATGATATTTGAACAGCCAATTTTAAACAATTTTAGTGATAACATTTTTTCCTCTCTCCTCAATGCACAATAACAATAGAGAGAACCCACTTGGGTTGGCCCAGTGGTATTGACTTGGAACCTAGGAGTGTGCTCCTCCTCAAGGTCTCAGGTTCGATTCTCTCTAGTGCCAATTTGAGGGGTTAATTTAGCTTCTTAAAAAAAAAACAATAGAGAGAAAAATGAGAGAGAAAATTGTTACAAAGTTGTTTAAAAATGGTTGTTCAAATATCAACTTTCTATTTTTTTTTAATTGGTCGGCCAAAAAACAAGGGTTTTAGTAGCCTTGCTTTTGGACCTGTCCCGTGCCTAATTCAATTCGATGGAATGTTTAATTTATACTTTTGTGTTTTTTTTTTTCTTCCAGATCTTCTACATTTGTCACCTAAATCCCCTGAAGCTAAGGTGTTTGAAGGACTTGGAAATTCTACCAAAACAAACAGTTCCACCCCTATTTCCAGCGGTAATTAACTTTAGTAGTAATACTAAATATAGTATTGTTATTGAGTGATTTTTGCTTGTATTGAAAATTGAAGTTAATTTGTGCCCCCAATAATGTTTAAGGTTCTGCTGAGAAGGGATCAAGCTCAAGTTCTGAGGAAAAGAGTGGTGGTGGATTGGGAAGGAGGTGGCTGGTGGCAGAGGTGGTTTGTGCTATTTTACCATTTCTTTTCATATCTCACTTCTTCATCCTAACTTGAAGTTCAAGTTTGAATCATGATCAAGATTTAGAGAATGGAATCATTACTTGAATTGGATATATTGATATTGGTTTGGTTGATGTTTTGATCTAATAATTCTCATAGTTTTGTTATGTATGTTTTTCCCAATTCCTATATTTTTCTGAGCAAATTCATGTTACTGCCCATTTATCTATTTTTAGCAACTTAGTACTAGTGTCCAGTTGACATGTGGTTGGGTGTTCTCTTTCGTTCTGCCACTATCTTGTCCTTTTCTTTCTTCCTTTCTTTGTGTTGCAAATATCCTAGGTAATCTATATTATTTTCCTACTAAAAGATGGCTTATAAGGAAATCAATTAATGGTAAGGTGCTCTTTGTTTTTTCCTCACAATACCAAATCGTTAATTTAAATCTACAAATACAACAAATCTCTCCATCTTTTTTTTAAAAAAAAAATACAAATCCCTTCATCTTAATAAGCAGACCAACATAATCTGCGGTGCCAAATCAGTGATTGGAAGCTAAAATAAAGCAATTATGTTTCCCATCATATTCTCTTCTTGCGCGTCCCATTGAATTGTTTTTTTTTTAGATTACCCTCTCTTATTTAGAGGGTATTTTACCCTCTTAT
Source organism: Medicago truncatula (assembly GCF_003473485.1). Taxonomy (NCBI): domain Eukaryota; kingdom Viridiplantae; phylum Streptophyta; class Magnoliopsida; order Fabales; family Fabaceae; genus Medicago; species Medicago truncatula. The sequence continues at coordinate 41,244,365 of NC_053044.1, read as the reverse complement.
GATATAAACCAATCAAAATGTAATATACATTGACAACATTAAATATCATAAATGAGTCAATTTTTTTTTAAAAAAAGAATCAATTATAGACATGATTACATTAGAGCACATATACATCTTTTTTCTCATTTTTTTTTTTATTAAAAAAAATACATAATTTTATTTTTTTTAAATATCTTTTTATTAAAAATGAAACAAATCCAGAAATATGATGAAGATGTTCATCATCTTCATCTTCTTCCTTTGAATCTTCATCATCTTCATTGAATCAAAAAAAATTCTACACAAACATATCTCCAAATATCATGAATTAATGTTATATTCACCTCAAATCTTCTTTTAAACACAAAAATCAAACCCTATAGAGAAAGAGATTTAGTTTCATCACAAAAAAAATAAAAAAATTAGTTATATAAATTGCCACGCTGTATATTATTATTATTATTATTATTATTATTATTATTTTCTAACTCAATATTGAAGTCCGACATAAAAATAACCTCAAAATTGATAGCAGCTTTGCACATCAATTTTGTTGTTTCCAGAACAATCTTAACTTTCGTAAAGTCTAACCCTTCTGCCAGTGACTAAGCATCCACCATCCACCTTGCAACATTTGTGAAATTAAGGTTTTGATTTTTGTGTTTAAAATAAGATTTGAGGTGAATATAACATTAATTCACGATATTTGGAGATATATTTTAGTAGAATTAGTTTTTATTTAAAGAAGATGATGAAGATTCAAAGGAAGAAGATGAAGATGATGAACATCTTCATCATATTTTTAGATTTTTTTTTCAGTTTTAATAAAAATATATTTTTAAAAATAAAATTATGTATTTAGGTGTTCAATCTTAATTAATTTGCACTACAAGACCAAAGTGTTACAAATAAATAAGATAAAGAACCCATAATGTAATATTGCCTTAATTATATTTAGGTGTTCAATCTTAATTAATTTGCACTACAAGACCGACTTAGAACAATTAAAATTTCACATCAAATTTCTTTCATCTGAATGTCCTTAAATTTATTCCTCCTATTTTGATTGTTCAATTTTGTTGTTCCCAACTGCCGCATTTTTCAATTTTCATGAGAATCGTCATGATTTTAAATATCGTGAGAATTGCTGTTATTTCCAGTACAACGTCAGGTATGATGACTTGATTTTTCTTTTTGATTTGATTTTTCTTGGTTGTGAGGTAGTTAAGTATAACAATTGAGTAAATCATCTGTTATACTTTAAGGGCTGCTAGCAGATGTTGCCGCTGTGATATTGTGGGAGTTTGCTAGCATTTTTTTGGTTGCTGCTGAAATGGTTATGTGATGAGGCTTTTGTTCTTTTATTTGGACTTAAAGGCTTTTGCTAATAGTGAGACAGGTCTATGCGTGTTAACAAATTTTATTAGGTTGACTGCTTAAATAAAAAAAAAAAGTCACAATACCTGACGCGGTTCTAGAAACAACGACAATTCTCATGATAATTGGAAATTGCGGTAATTTAAAACGACAAAATTGAACAATCAAAATGGGAAGAAAAATGAAAAAGAAACAAAAATTGATCAATATGGAAGAATAAAGAAGAAGATTGTAAGAAAGAGATGCTTTTGTTCTCACGTTCGGGGTTCTGGAATGGAAGAAATTTTATGAATGTAAATGATGAATTTAAGGACATCCAGATGAAAGAAATTTGATGTAAAATTTTATTTGTTACAAGTCTTGTAGTGTAAATTAATTAAGATTGAACACTTTAATATAAAAAAAAATTAAATCATTTGTTGTTTAAAAAAAAAATTAAAAGTATTAAAAGTTATCTTATGATTAAGATTAACTCTCTTTCAAAAAAAAAAATTAAGATTAACTCTTTTATTTTTAGAAAAAATCTACTCATTTATTTGACATTTAATGTTACCTATGTATATTACATTTTGATTGGTTGATATCATGAGAGGGTAAATTACCCTCTAAACAAGAGAGGGTAAATTACCCTCTAAACAAGAGAGGGTAACGTAGTCCTCACCCATTGAATTTCAAAATATGCTTTTGCTATTTTTGGATTATATTATCCGAATTGAGTCCCCCTGTTTTTTTGATGGAAAAATGTATTTTTCACCGATTTAGATTATAAAATCCGAAAAAACAAGTACTTCAGATTTTATAATTCGAACACCCCCTATGCAACATACTTCAAAACATTTATAATACAAAATCCTCAAAAAAGAGTTTGGATTATACAAAACATAACGAAATATTTTTGAAATTGAGTTGGGCATGTGTGAAGATAGCAGGGTGAAAAAAGAAATTGCCGTAAAATAACCCGATTACAATAGAATTTGATTATTTAAAAAGAAAAAAGAAAAAAGATGAACAAGAATGATTCAAGCGCATATTTGTTGAAAATGCTTTTTTGCATATATGCCATACAAAGAATACTATAATTTGGATAAAGCCTAATTCAAACAAGACAGCTTGTAAGACTAGAGATGTTAACTATTCATAAATTGTTTTTACATCCATTAAGCCCAAAAGCATGTTAAGAAACAGCTTGTCCTACCAAATGAGAAAGAATAAGACACTATGAATATGGCATTTGGCACTATCAAACTGAACCAAACACTAACCAGGAAAATAGCAACATAAACACCCCAACTTTATGTTACTGTTGTTTTATTCTTTCTTGAGGTGGGAAATGTGGGATAATATATCATGTAAACATCATGACATTTTAAACACCAAACCTTACGTAAATTACTAGGAACAATGAATGCTAAATACTTTTTTACCTCTTCATTTGCAAAAATGCTCTAATATCGTTTGCATTAATCAGCATTATCAAAACCTGCAGTAACATATCATTTATATTTTTTTAACACTCTTCGAATAGTGTCAAGTAGTTGATTCGTGAATGTATCCAAAACTGTATTAACATGCCATATTCCTTCTGTCAATTCAGATGAAAAGGTTGAGAATGCAAACTTTTCCCCCTCTGCGTAAGGAGAATACAAACGATATAAGAAAGCACAATGATTGTCTTTAAGATGAAAAGCAGCTTATAAGGGTAGCATATTGTCACGACATTTCGGTCCGGTTGGTTTAATAAAATATATAAAGTGACAAATCCTAAGTTTTCTTTTCTTTCCTAGTTTTTTCCTTGTTCTGCTCACACCTATCACATGCTTAAATTTGAGGGTGAGGTTGTGCATAAATACTGATCTTTCTGGAATCAAGAAGCCACTCTTGAGCAAAATCTCATTCTCATAACATTACCTTTTCAACGTACGTATCACTCATAATGGATAACCAAAATGGCTTCTCCGACAGTGTAACCAACATCAACATGAAGGAAAAACTCAGCATGGATAGGAAGAAATATATGATGAGCAGAATTGTATTTTTGGAGAATGAAGAAGACATTAACATGAAGGCTGACACATTTATTACTAACTTCCGCAAGCAACTAAAGATTGAGAGACAAGAATCACTCCAGCATTTCCATGAAATGACACGCCGAGGTGCTTGAATGATTTTCATCAAAATAAAACTACTGTTGCAGTTTGTTCATGAGATAGAAATGATTGCAGTGTGATTAACATTTGTGATTAAGCATGATGTAAAAAAATTACAACATTTATACAAATTTATTCAGCAATGCATAGTTCATAGCTTTTATGACATGAAAAACATAGTTCACAAGTCTACTATAAATTATGTAGTGCCGCAAAGTATGTGTAACATCTTCTCACCTTTACATGAATGTCCCTCACAAGTAAATGGATGAAGCTATTTTGACTGATTTTCCAAACAAAACGTCCATTTCCCTAAATGTTAACTGAGATCAACAAATAAATTTTGTAGCTTAAGCTTCAAGCACCTGACAGCGTTCAACGCAACCCCTCAACCCTTCTCCAACAATATTTTGCTTTCTACTTGTTTATTATATTAGGATTTGAAACATCGACTAGACTGATGCTCGTATTCTTGTGGATAAAGCAAAGCTTTCCATTTAGGGGAGCGAATGCCACACCAAGGGCATATGAAGTATTTCCATATTTTCCATGAATCTGTTGCTCTGTTGTATATGGTGAGGTTGAATTTCCCCCCCTCGCAAACAAGTGCATAGAGATGTCCATTCAGTGAAATATAAAGCTTATCACGCCAACCATTTACCATTCCACTACTAACCGGGCTCTATGTATTTGTTTCCGTCGAATAGGTTTCAGCAATGAAAGTGCGACTGGACCCAAATCCCTTAAAAAATTATGTTCCATATGAACAAAGCCAACATAGGGGGTTCAGCCACATGGCCGTGCTCATTAGTGAGATGAAATTCCACCTATTCTGGTTACGGTCATAAACTTCAGCAAATTTAAGATCTCTATTAATTTTTCCATATTCACCACCATCCATAAAGACAGTTATTTATTACACGAACTGAACCTTGCAAAATGACGTTTTTCCAGCATGTCTGAAGCTCTATATCATTTATTTATCAAAAGCATGCAATGGAATTCTTCCTTGATCTCTTCTAATGACTTATACCCACTCTTCTGCTATTCCATGACTTTTCTTAAAAGAAGTTTTCAGACAAAAGGTTGTTCCATCTGTTGCAAACCAAATGTAACTTCCTATGCTCAATCTGAGGTACACGAATCAAATAAGCAATATCAAGATCATCGGGAAGACCAGGTAGTATAAGAGGTTGATTTCTTGCCGTTTCCTTATACGAGTTTTTGCTCCTATGTGCATCTGAATCAACCTGGAATCTTCCCATTTTACCAGGTTAGTATGTTAAACGCAAGAGAAGAACTCCATGGACGGAGAGGAAGCTTTCTTTGATCACTACTTGAATCGGATGAATATAAAATTACACATGTGAAGTCTATTTATATTATGCTAGTCTATCATACTACCACTACCATGTGCCGCATGCATTTCATTCTAGCACACTGTCTGTGTCGAACTAAATCTCTATGATGAGATGGCCTAACTGTCTGTCATAACTGAATTGTGGTTGCTATAAGAATCCCCTGGTTCCTCCAATACCTAACTGTGTTTCTTTTCCCTCAATTCATAAATGTACGTACAATGAGAACCAAAATCAAATCCAAACCTCTTGGAATGTATGTTGCAACTTAAATACTTGTTCTTACTCATTGGTTGTTAAATACTTGTATCTATTACTCGCACTTTAACTAAAAATAAATTAATGAATAACCAATTGCCATCCCTACAAATGTATTATTAAGCACATCAACGTAATAGAAATGACTTCTCAGGCAGTCTAACCAATATCAACAAGATGGCCAAACACAGTATGGATAGGAATAAATATATGGTGAGCAGAGTTGTATCTATGGAGCATGAAGAAGACATGAACATGAAGACCGAGAGATAAGAATCGTACATCGTTTCTAAGAAATGACACGTTGATGTGCTTGAATGATTTTAATAAAATAAAATAAAAAGCGCGGTGCTTCTCATTTGTGATTAAGCATAATACTGATGTATACAATTACAAAGTAATGCAAAGTTCATAGCGCTTGTATATGATTTCAAAATCGGTTTTAAAAGTCTACTAACTGCTAGTACATCATTTATTCCCGCAAATTATGAGTAACAAACCTAACAACTTGTAACATAAGCACGTACAACATATGATCCCTATTCTATGTCCAAAATCAACAATTAACCTCATCTTTACAGGATGAAAAACATAAGTGTTTCCAACATGTCCCTCATAACAAAATGGATGAACCAATTTTGACAGATTGATTTACCAATGAAAACCAAAGAAAACGTCAATTTCCTTAAATGTTAACCAATATTAGCAGATAAAATCAAAGAAAATGGATCACATCATTTATTGAAATTCATGTAAAAAATGAAATGAAATTATGACTTTTCTCAAAAATAATTGAGTTTAGTACTAGAATATTTAATTGTTGTCTTCTCTTACGATTGACAATTTCTATTGTGCACTGGGAAATTCTGAGTATACCTATTGAATTTTTAAATTAATATAAATGAGTTGTTTTTTTTAGTTGCTTTTTGAAAAATTAAATTATTTTCTATCGTTTATATTATTACTCCCTTGTTTTACAATACTTGTGGCTTTTGAATTTCACTTTCAAATTTCAATCCAAAGTTAATTATTGGTTTGTCAATAATACCCTTAAATATTTATTGTAGAGAAAGAAATACTAGAATGAAATAATAAATGGTTAATAGTATTATAGAAAAAACACACAGAATTTCATCAAAAATAATAAAATTTATTTAATTTCTTAGTATGTGTAAATTCCTCAAAAACGACAACTATTCAAAAATGTAGAGGTAGCTAAAGAATGTAGAGGTAGCTCATTTACTATGAGCTAAGGGTTGAACAAGTGGTGAAGTTAAATGATCAGGATTCAAACCACGGTGAAGTGAAAAATAATAACATTTATAAATAAACATGGGAGATAAATAAATAGGGTTAAAAAAAAAAAGGAATAAGAATGATTCATGGGGATGTATGTTGATCATGTTTTGCAAGTATGTCAGAAAAAATTAAGAATGGTCGTTTCATTTACAAGAGCTCTTATATTTGACCATCCTTAACTTTTTAACATTCATTCAACATCTTATTTTCTCTCTATTTGTCTCTTCCTATCACATCACCATCCGATCACATTTGATCACATCATTGTCTGTTTCTTTCTCTCCATGTGTAGATGAGGTGTATGTGTCTATTAATTATTTTTTATTTATAATATGTCATCATGTCTTAGATCTATTAGAGGAATGTTATTTGAATATCCATTTTATGAAATAACTTGTGGGACAATCAAAATATACAAAGAAATGTAGGTCTTGCCACAAAACCAAAGTAATAGAGATATAAAATTAGAATACGATGTGAGTATGAGAGAGAAAGTTGTCACAAAATTGTTGTTAAAATATTATTTCTCGATCTATTAAGCACAAAGTAAAGTAAGAAAGAATAAACCACTATAAAAATCTAGCATTTGACACTATACAACTTAACCAAACACTAACAAATAAAACAGAAACATCATATTCTCATCATCAATAATATATCAAAAGCAGTCATAAAAAATACCATAAAGTTAAGGGGTAAAACTCAATCCAAATCCAAAATAGATTTGACTAGTTTTCCAAAGAAAGCGTCGATTTCCCTAAAAGTTGACTAAGATTGGCAGATAAGTTTTGTAGCTCAGGCTTCCAACACCTGACAGCAAACAAAGTTACCCTTCAAACCTTCTCCAACAATATTTTCCCAATTGTAAGGGTAGCTTTCTACTTGTTTATTAGGACTTGAAACATCGACTAAACTTATGCTCATCTTGTTGTGGATAATGCATAGTTTACCATTGAGTGGAACGACTGCATCCACATGAAGACCTTTGGAGGTACCCAAAAGAAGTGGTTTTGCCAAGGAACAGGGGGAAGGGTTTGCCATCGTTGGTAGATGGGATCAAAAGCATGCCATGAAATTCTTCCATCGTTAGTTGTAATGACATATATCCACTCTTCTGCCATTCCATGACTTTTCCTAAGTGAATAAAATAAGTTTTCAGATAGAAGTTGGTTCCATCTCTAATCTCTTGCAAACCAAATGTAGCTTCCTATGCTCAATCCGAGGTACTCGAACCAAACAAGCAATAGCAAGCTCATCAAGAAGATTGAATTATTTCCCTTTCTTTACCTGACTTTTTACTCCTATGTGCATCTAGTTTAATGTTGGGCTGGATACCTTGCTTTGATCTTGGAACGAATCTACTTTACAATAGCAAGTAGAGGAGTCAACCTGCAAATATTCCCAAATTTCCAGTTTAGTTTGCTAATCATCACCCATTTCACACACTATGCTTTATAACTTTTGATCCCAAAATATAAAACATCTTTTACACTGGTATTTTTCTGTGAGAAAAAATTAGTAGTTCTTTTTTCTTTTTGGTTACATAAAAAAAAAAAAGAGTAGTTCTGCGAAAATAACTGCACAATGTTTTGCCTCTCTAAACAAAACAAAATAACTTCACAATGTTTTATTGTATCAAACAAACAATCACTCCATCAAATCCAAATTTTATCTTTTCTTAATATAAAATTTGAGTTTGTCTGCAACCTCCCATTCAATTTACTATTCAACATAAACATTATATATATATATCATAATGTTCTATCATAAACCATATTCGGATCTAGCTCATTAATCTCTAAATCTTTCAAAATATTTTCTGTTATAGTTAATCTAGGTCTTCCTTCCTCTACATCTTGTAATCCGACTATCCTCCATCTGATGTAACCTTCTTACTACAAAATCCACAAGTCTTCTTAAACATTATATTTTTTTAAAATGTTCTATCATAAACTATGTTCGGATCCAACTTACAATTTGTCATGAAATCGTGGATTAATAGAGACAATATTAGTATTATTTTTTTTAAAGACAAATATTAATATGTTAATTGTTATGAAAATTTACTCAACCCTTGGTTCAAGTCAGTTGAGCCACGAACCCTGGTAATATTAGTAAACTTTATTAATAGAAAAATATAATAAAAAATAAAAGGCTTAATGATGTGTTTCGTCCTTGCAATTAGGCGTCATTTAAAAATTAGTCCCTGTAATTGCTAATCCTGGCAATTTACCCTTGCATTGTTTAATCATTTAAAATTTCATCCTTTGACCAACTTAATCACTGCCACGTCATCAAATTAGCAAAATGGCATGAGAATAGACAAAAATACCCTTGTCATCCATTTGTGAAATGACTTTTTTAAAACTCGTTTGAGCTTTAGCATCGAGTTTAATTTGTTGGCTCATAATTCCAAAGTGATGTTCAATTCTTTGATCTCTGAAACTTCGCTAGAACGGTGAATAAATAAGGGTTACTTTCTCTAATGCGGGTGAGAAATACAACCACGCAAACCGGGCTTTTTATAAAAACAATTTAATCTTTTTATGAGCATGTTTGGTTTGAGTTTATGAAAAATAATTTGTGTAAATAAATAAGCTTTTATTTTAATTTATAAGTTCTCACTAACAAAAATTGTATCTTCATAACCGATTTTTTCATAAACTACCTTAAAAATTTCTAAATAATACATAAAAAACTTATTTGCATAAGTTGTTTTTCTATAAACTCTAAAATAAGATAATCCAAATGAAACCTATAAAAAGGGACACAAAGACTTTTTTTGGTTACTAAAAGATACAAGATTTTGAATTGGTTTTTCATTCTATCAAATAATATATTTCATTTAAATTATTATAATTATAATTTTATCTTTTTTATAATTACATTTAAACATTTCATTAAAAGAAAAATTAAATCTCATTATAATAAGAACAATATTTGTTAAATTCTAGTATATTTTAAAAATATATATAATCAGATACGACAAAATAAATATTAAATGTACAAAAAAAATTATTCAACAATGGAGTGCCTATATATTTACCTTTGTGTTAAATAGAATAGATGAAGTATCTATCAATGTCGATGCACTTAGTCCATACTTTATTTACATTTTATTTGGTTGCTGAACTAAAGACAAAAATATGTTATTTCCTCTCTTTACTTCATTGACCAAATTAAGTGTAAACGATTAGAGAAGAAGGAAAATAACATGAGAGAAGATAAAAGTAAAGACAAGAAAGAAGAGATGAAATAATATGATAGAAAATAACATGGAGTGCCTGCCTATTTGTTTTGAATCGACTTTGGGTCATAATCGAATTTGTAGAAATTGTCTTCCAGCTCGTGTAAGAGGCTTAGAGACAAATGTGTTAATTGTGATGCAACTTTTGCCTTTTGTAATTTAGAGGAAGAGGATAATCTTCGTCTCTTTTTCAGGTGCCCAAGTGATTGTAACATTTGGTTTGGAGTATCTGGGAAGGCTATTCCTCCATATCTAATATCTTAAGTCAAGACTATGATTTTTAACATTTTGTAGGTGTTAGGAGTCGATGATGCAGCTATTTTTTGTTGTATTCTTTGGAACATTTGAAAGCAAAAAAACAATAAAATTTGGAATAAGGTAACGGATGCACAACCCTTTATTCTTTCAACAAACAGCACCAAATATTCAGCAACATGGTAATGTGTCTTGGACAAAGCCGAATGCATGACGATGCAAATACAACACTGATGCATCTTTTTCAAAACAACTTAATAAGGTTGGAATAGGTATGTGCATCAGAGACAATCATGGTGCTTTTCTCCTTGTCAAAACTGAGTAGTTTAGTCCAATCTATGAAGTATGTATTGGAGAAGCTCTTGGTTTATTTTCAGCGTTGGATTGGGTTCATGATCTTGATCTGGGACCTATCGATTTTGAGCTGGATGTAAAGAGAGTGGTTGGTAGTTTTTTTTTATCATGAGGAATGCTAGCAACACTCACTTTTCAACACTTTCTCCAGCACTCACTCTTTTATTAGATGAAATCAATGTATGTCCTACCACTTTGTGTGGGTTCAATTTTCAAAGTGTAGACCTACAATGATTTAAACCACTAAGAGAGTGAGTATTAGAGAGGGTGTTCATAAAAGAGTGTTGCTAGCATTACTCTCTTAAGTAATGCAAAGTTCATGGCTTCTATATGACTTCAAAAACAGTTTAGAAGTCACGCTAATAACATCATATTTATAGGATGAAAAACAATAGTTTTCTACATGTCTCACGCAAGAAAATGGACAAACATAATGTTTCTGATTTTCCAAAGAAAACATGAACTGAGATTAAAAAAATATACTGCTAAAAAGTAAATGTAACAAACCTTACATCTTGTAACATAAGCATGTGCAACATCTGCAATATACTTGAGAGTGAAAATGAATGGCTCCATTTTATTGTCAATAAAAAATTAACAGCATCCGAACAAGACGAAAAACATAATTTTCCTACATGTCCCTCACAAGAAAAATAGATTAACACCTATTGTCTGATTTACCAAAGAAAACGTCAATTTCCATAAATGTTGACAAATATTAGCAGATAAATTATGTAGCTCAGGCTTCAAGCACCTGACAGCATAATGCAATCCTTCGACCTTCCTCCAGCAATATTTTCCCGAATGTAATTGTTGCTTTGTACTTCTTTATTAGGACTTGAAACATCTACTAGACTGATGCTCATATTTTCGTATATAATGCATAACTTTCCTTTAAGGGGAACAAGTGCAGCCACGGGTGAGGTATGCAAATCAAGTAGTTTGCTATCCATAAACATTCTCCATGAATCCGTTTCTCTGTCTGTCCCGAGAATCAAGTGCATATAGTTGCCTATTCAGTGAAATACAAAGCTTATTACTCAAACCCGTTACCATTCCATCAGTAACAGGGCTTCAAGTATTTGTTTCTGGAGAATATGCTTCACATACGATATTGTAATTGGACCCAAGTCCATTCAAAAACCATGTTCCAAATCTATGATAATAAATTTATGCACCTCTAATACATGTGCAGTAGCACGAGTGGGAACCAGGCTAAGGCTTTCCATAGAAGTAGGTCTCACATGCTCAAAAAGTTTACGGCCCAAACATTGGTGAATCTCATATCGCACCCTCTGATTGCTCGCGCGACCTGGTTTTTGGATTCTAAAATTTAAAAAAAAAATCGGAGGCTTTTGCGTGATTTTTTACGCATTTGAAATATAAAATATGAAATAAAGTGTGGTGTTTGAGAAGTGAGGATGGCACGATAAGAAATTACCAAATTGTTATCTTTCATTATTTGTTTTAGGGTTTTGTTAACGAATGTCTCGGCACACTCTTTAAGGATTCCTAAAGAAGAAATTATTTTATAAATTTTAAGGTTTTGTTAACGAGTGTCTCGGCACACTCTATAAGAATTCCTAAAGAAGAAATTATTTTATAAAAAAGTTAAATATTTCGATTTACAATGCGGACATATTTTCATAAAATGAGAGAGTTGGTTTATATATCAATGTGTTTGTTTAAGCTTATCGCCTCTTCGTAGCTTGTGCAGTACATATAGATATGAACCATTTTGATATTCAAGTATGAAAGCTCAAATTTTGAAAATGAATATTATTTGCAACTTTTTTTACTTAAATGATACAAGAGTTGAGATATTAACAAGTTTTACACGTGTTCATGAAAACAAGTGCATAAGTTGAGTTGAAAAACTTACGATTCTCGCAAGTGCCAGCAGATGGAATTATGGATCCGAGCACATAAACGCTTACCACTTGCTTTTTATCCTCAAATTCATGGGCTGAACCAGAATAACTTCCAAACCTTTGGAATGTATGGTGCATACTTCCCCAGGGAAACCGATGCTACTTTGTGAATTTTAACATTAATTGAAGTCTTGTTGCATGTTTATCTACCTACTTAGTTTCATTCAAACATGTATAACTTAATCATAGAAACACAATCAGAACAAACATTAACATGCTAATCAGCTAGAGCAATACAAGCAAGACCAATACAAACATCCAGCAAGAGAACTTTTTCATTCATTTGACACCACTAACTATTACAAAACCTTACCCATCCATGTAGGGAATGTTAAAATGACAACAATATATTTAGTAGAAACGTGATAAAGAGAAACAGATACGACTGTAATGAAAAGCCTCAATCAACCCCTCACCACATATTCTACATCTCCCCGAAATAACCACCGAAAATGTTGGTTACAGAAAGCTGTCAAAAAAGAAACTCCTAATATGTTAGTAATCACCATTGCCAACACCTGCTAACACTACACAACTTCTATTCGAGTGGTAATAATACCACATACACACCCACATGTCCCTTGGCGATTAGTGTTGTAAACCATAAGTAATGATGTTGGCTTGAAAACACTAGGAGGGAAAAAGTAAATGAAAATAAACTTCAAATAAAGAGAGAAAGGGAGAAAAAATAAATTCTATAGGTGTGGTGTATGTTCTCACACCTAATACCTAAGACAGTATATAATGCTATCAAAAGTTGAAAAATCAGTCCCATGCACTAGTCACCCCAGGACCGGCGCTATTTCCTGCATACCCACCACCATATCCTCCTCCACCATATCCACCAGAAGCCCCGTATCCACCGCCACTATTTCCTGCACCATGGTAATCAGAACCACCCCTACTAAAAGAACCTTCTCTTCGAAAGTCGCGGCCACCAAATCGGCCTCCACCTGAACGACGGTTCTTTCCTCCACCAAAGGATGAACGTGCAGCGAACCGCGAGAGCCAAGCAGGTACTTCTTGATTTGCTTCTTGCATCAAATCTTGTAGAGATCTTGCCATAGATGTATTGTTTTCATTAAAGAATGCAGTTGCAAGACCTTTCTTTCCTGCTCTCCCTGTCCTTCCAATACGGTGTACATAATCATCAATGTCATTGGGAAGGTCAAAGTTAACTACATGTGCAACATGTGGTATGTCAAGACCACGTGCAGCCACATCAGTAGCAACCAATATGGGGGTGTTGCCACTTTTAAATGATCTTAATGCTGCCTCTCTTTCCTGCAGGCATTGCAAAGTATGAGGAACATATATACGCAGATAAACCATAAAAATGCTCTCAAAAATAATAATTATAACTAGATCAAAAGCAATTTGGTTTTGAAAAATAATTCTAATAACATTAACCTTGAGGGTAGATCAAAATGAGTAAATAACTACTAGCGTAGACCAGAGTTCTGGGGGGAAAACATTGATTTGAGCCAAATAACTAAATTACCTATGTATTCATATTAGAGTTGAAAAAATATCCCTCATCAACATCAATGATCCATATGATGCTTGTGCTCCACACAAACCACTTTTTTTAATGGTTTTCAAGGTATAACATATTTTACAATTTCCCGGGGTGCTTAATGCAAACCAAACACTTGTTAAAAAAAGGAATTGAAAGTAATCCTTATGCTTCATGTGAACCAAACAATTTTTAAAATAAATTCCTCGTAAAAGAATACTTGAAGGAATCAGGTTCCTAAGAATTTGCATAATTGAATGCAAATGGAATCTTTCTTCCATGACACAAGACTGCATACTGTCATGCTGACCCCATCTTATGTCAACTTATGCTTTAGGACTTCGTAAATTGAATATTCCATCCGTCTCACAATAATTGTCTCTTTAGCAATTTTTCTTTTTCTCAAAATAATTGTCACTTTACAATACCAATGCAGCATTTATTTTATTTTTTTCCATTATTATACCCTTATTTAATGAATTTCATTCAACTTAACTATTCCACTGACTATAATTAATAAGGGTATTTTAGTAAATGATATTAATTTTACCATTGTAATCAATACAATTAATCATTTCCTTAATAATCATGCACAAACCTTAAACGGCTATAATATAGAGACGGGAGAGTATTTTTTAGGCCACGTACTGTCATCCTTTTTTTATTTAGGCCCCAATTACTGTGAAAACATTTTTTATTTCCTAAAATTTGTGTTAATTTTACTTACTAACAATGAGATACTAGATGCTTGAAGTGAACAATTGTGTGCATTTTTTTGGAAACAATGAAAACAATTCTTTTAACATTTTCATTGTTTCCAAAAAGTGAGAACAATTGTACACTTCATGAGTCTAGTAACTCCTTGTTAGCAAGTAAAATTAACACAAATTTCAGGAAATGAAAACAGAAAATGTAATCACAAAGTAAACACAATCTTGGTATTCGCTATGAACGTTTTGGCTCACCCATATATTAAATTTTTCCTAATACAGTAGGTAGCCAAACACAAAAATATATAGGAGAGACGGTTCATGATGGTGTCCCTACTTAACACTTCACTAACTCCAAACAAGAGAAGGTCACCTCACCCATGAATTTTCCACTGCTTTCCAAGAGCATTGCACACTTTTACAAAAGAAAATTGAGAAAACATGGGTACAAGTGCAATCTTCTTTCATCAAAAACCTTAAACTTTCATGGTCTACTTACTGTTATAAAGAAAAAGATAAAGGTAGAACAGACTAACCTGTTGAGACCTGTCACCATGAATAGTAGTTGCTGGGAAATTATTAAGACACAACCAGTGTTCTAGCGCATCAGCTCCCTTCTTTGTCTCCACAAAAACTAAAGTCAAAGCTTGCTGCAAATTCCAAAATAATGCATGCAATAGTCTTAGATATTTAAAGAGTTTATTATCTGAGAAACAGGACATAATACACACCAGCAGAAATACA
Source organism: Medicago truncatula (assembly GCF_003473485.1). Taxonomy (NCBI): domain Eukaryota; kingdom Viridiplantae; phylum Streptophyta; class Magnoliopsida; order Fabales; family Fabaceae; genus Medicago; species Medicago truncatula. Next base: position 41,229,187 of record NC_053044.1, on the reverse strand, counting down.
TGTGCTGCCAGAGGTTGGCATAATCCGACAGAGCTAAGACGGACAGACAAGGAGTATAAATATCACGAAAATTAAGACAACAGATTGTATGCATTGCCCTAAAATACAGATACAAATATGACACACAACATTTGTATTAGGTTGTATGCATCGTGTGCTTAAAAAAAAAACATCAAATTGTATGCATTGCCCTAAAATACCGATACAAATATGACACACAACATTTGTATCACGTCACATGCATCATGTGTTTAAAAAAAAGGTGATAAAATGCTCATCCAGAACAACCCGTCCAGATTGAATTCATACAGCTTTGAGACAATACTAATCATCAAGTTCACTTTAAAAGCTTTTAAGTTTGCTGGAACGCTGCTGAAAGAGCCACATTTTACAAAAGAAAAAAGCTTTTCAGTTTCCCAGATAAATGCATACATGCAGCAGAGTTAAACGAAAGATTGAAGACAAAAAAATTGAATAAAACAATGGAAAAGTGTATTTCTTTACTTCTAATTTCCAACAACAGAGTTTTATAGAAGTGAAATGCACTTTCTACAAACCGAGAATACCTTTCCTTGTACGCCATTTGCTCTTTGTGCATGAAGAAGGTCCATGAGATGGCTTCTCTTGTCAGACTCTTGAACGTACTCAACTCTTTGGTCAATTAAATCGGTACTTGATCCCACTCTTCCAACAGCCAGAAAAATATAATTTGAAAGGAAATCAGAGGCTAGTCTCTGCATATCAACGGTAAATCACCACAAAGGTCAGAGATGAGACGAGGAAATTATATGTCGAACAAATAATAATCACTATTTATATATCTCCAGGCAATTTATTGCCTCAACTCAAATTAGACATATCCACTATTTAATTCTAACATCACTTAACCTTTCTAAGAATTAAGATGGAAGGAGCAATTGAGGGACAAAAGAACACCAGATGCAAATATGGAATACACAAACACAAATGCAAAATGATCTCAAAATAGGTGCATCTCTCTAAATGGATGAATGCATCTTCATGAAATTTAAACAAAGTGAAATGTAACAAATGTATCCATAGAGACAAGGAGGCAAGAAAAGGGGAGAGACAAAGTCTAACTGGCATCAATGAAGTAGAATAGCTGGCAAAATTAACTAACAAACAAACAAATTACAAACACATATATGAAAAGATGTTTCGCTCATTTCCTTTTCACATAATAAAAAAACAAACCTGTATCTCTTTCGGAAAAGTGGCACTGAACAACATAGTTTGTCTGACACCTGCCGGAGGCATGTCCATTTGTTCAACAATCTTTCTAATCTGTGGCTCAAAACCCATATCAAGCATCCTATCTGCCTCATCTAAGGCCAGATACCGAATCATCGACAGTGAAACTCTGGCTCTTTCCAACAAATCAACCAGCCTTCCTGGAGTTGCGACAAGAATGTCCACTCCTCTCTCAAGCTCTCGTAGCTGTACAAATTAATTTAGTTATGATCTATACCAAAATATAAATGCTTTATACTGGCATTAAAAAGTAAAATATGATTGGTCATTCAAGAACAATATGCTAGTGTCTAGTCCGAATTGAATTATTTCATCAAATAAGAACGAAATCAACAAGAGCGTAGCAGATAGAGAGACATGATTACTTTCAAAATCTCTCGTGCTTTAATGAAAAAGTTATAAGCGGTTTGTATTCAAATTTTTGTAAGGATATAGTACTGGCATTAAAAAGTAAAATATGATTGGTCATTCAAGAACAATATGCTAGTGTCTAGTCCGAATTGAATTATTTCATCAAATAAGAACGAAATCAACAAGAGCGTAGCAGATAGAGAGACATGATTACTTTCAAAATCTCTCGTGCTTTAATGAAAAAGTTATAAGCGGTTTGTATTCAAATTTTTGTAAGGATATAGTAATTCACAGAACCTCTGATATACAAAACAAAACCTTGAATGTGCTAAAAGCTTAACCACAAAAGATTCAGAATCAACAAGAACTCAAGTAACGAATAGCACCTAAGCATTATACCACTAGGTTGGGTTAGCTATGTGGATCAATAACTGAACAAAAAAGATAATAATTGAAGCATCATCTACGAAGAATAGTATCACGTCACATGAGTATCCTGAATAATCACTTTTAATAAAATAAATAAAGCAATCATCAATTATACGCAAAAATCAAAAATGGGACATAAACCTGCTGGTTTATTGGAGCACCACCGTAAGCAACAACCACCCTAACCCCTGTCTGGTATGAAAACTTCCTAGCCTCTTCGTGTATCTGAAACAAAATGATAGCATTTCATTTATATAATTTTTTCACCATAAATCAAAATGAATATCATAATACACAGTTAATCACACAACAATCTCACCTGCATGGATAGCTCCCTAGTTGGCGAGAGAACAAGAGCAAGCGGACACACGGTACGCACCCCACGAGGCGGCCTCTGCGCAGGCTGTCCCGTCATAATTCCACTGATTATCGGAAAACAGAAAGCCGCAGTCTTTCCTGAACCGGTCTGCGCACAAGCCATCAAATCCCTTCCACCAAGGGAAATCGGAATTGCATGCCGCTGAACAGGTGTCGGCTTCACATACTTACAACGCCTTATATTCTGATTAAGCGCCTCCCCCAAATCAATCTCAGCAAAAGTATTAACCGGCGGAGGAACATTTCCACCGCTCGTCTCCACCGGAATATCCTCATAAGCATCAAAGTTTATCCCTGTATTCTCCTGCTCCTCTTGAGTAACAGGCTCCTCAGAATCATCCTGATCTGCAAATGGATTTGCTTCACGACGATCCCAACCACCACCACCTCTGTTCCCATAACCACCGCCACCTCGACCTCCACCACCACCGCGATAATCGTTCCTAGGGGGAGGTGCCCAACGCGATCCGGAGTTATCGAAAGCAGGTGCTGCTGGTGCAGGTGCTGAAGGTCCACGGTTCCTTAGATGAGGAGGAACGTAAACAGGACGAGTGTTGGCAGCATTGTTAGCAACAGCAGCAGCAGCAGAAGGTGGTGGTGTTGGTGCATTCTCGGCCGCGGAATTTGCAGCCAAATCAGCCCATGAAGATCGCATAGTATCAAAACCTAAAACTCCATAAATCGAATTCAAACATTTAGATCTCGTAAATTGCTCAAAGTAACAACGATCGAAAACAAAAAAAAAAAAAATTGAAGAAAAAAATGGTGAAAAATGAGAGAGAGAGAGAGAGAGAGAGAAGAAGGAACCTGTGTTGAAATGAAAGAGTAAAACCCTGAAAATGGAGAAAGGAAGAGAGAATGTTAGACGAAGAATGAGAAACCCTAAACGACAGCAAAAGAAACGCCTTCAATTTTGGGATGGATGGATACAAAAAATATCTATTCTACCTCAGGCTCAGGGTGCGCCTTCTCTTTCTCTATTTTATTTTTATGTCAAAATCCATTTTTGTCCCTCACAATTTTTGCATGATCCAGTTTAGTCCCTCACAAAAATAAAGTCTCCATGAGTTCAGTTTAATTTTGTAAAAGATAAATGTTAAAATCACATATTTTTCAACACATTCTTTTTAATTGGTCTCATATAAATTTGGTGGGATTGATGTAAATTTTAACCACCAAATAGAATATGTTGAAAAATGTGTGTTGCTAGTATCTCTCTTTGTAAAAATGTCGAAATTGTTAGATTGGATATTTTTTACTCATCCATATATGTGCATGAACTTTCAATAGATTTTGTCATTTCGTCTATCAACTAAAAAAATTAATCTCAAATTGTCTTCAATATGCAACCGATCGAGTGATGACTTCAAATTCCTGACTTATTCATGTTAATATGATGTGCCACTACGTTAGTTGACAAAAAAATAGTTTATCACTTATTTTAACGGAGAGACTAACTTAACACTCTAGTCAATACGCTACTTTAGATTTTATTTTTGTCAAAGACTAAATTGAATAGCAAGAAAATTGTGAAGGGTGAAAATGAATTTTCACTAATTATTTTATTTTTTATTGTTATTTTTTGTTATTTCTTTCTTTTTGAGATTTTTTTGGGATACTAAGATACCTAACGTATCGTAAATCTCTTCCACTCTCTACGCTTCAAAAGTTTTAACCCAATTTAAGAATTTGCGGCTCCGTAAATCTCTTTTAGCCATTCTTACTTTTGAGTTCCAATTTGATCGAATAAGTCCGGATTTATTTACCAAACAACGTATCCTCCCTAAATTACAGCTGTTAAAATATTTTTATGCCGGATTTAGAACTTAAAATAGTATTTTTCAGATTTGTTTTTCTTTGATAAAGTATCACGTTTCATCTTTAAAAAAGAATGAAAATATCATGTTTCAAATCAAATAGTTGAAAAAGAGTATCACGTTTGATATTAAAATAGAAAGTATCACTTGCTTGTTAGAAAAAAATAGAAAGTATCACTTCCTTGTTAAAAAAAATAAATAGAAAGTATCACGTTTAAAATGATTTGGAGGAATACCAAACATTACTCAAATGCTTTAAGTAAGGTATCAATCAAACAATATAATTCCATAAGAACGTTACTTATGAATCGTGATTAGTATTTTTTTTTTTTCCGGTGTTTTGTCCATGTTTGAACTCAGAACTTTTAACTTATTTTACCCTTAATTCAAATTATATGAGTTATTCTACACCTCAGGAACTTACTTTAGAGACTTATAGTTGTTTGGTCTTGGTTAATATAAGGTATGTTAAACTATTTTGTGTTTGACGTGCACCTAATAAAAGATAAAAAATAGATATTATTCTTTCTTTTTTGTGTTGAAAAATGGGGAACCTCTGATTCAAGCTCACACGCTATTAATGAAGTTATAGTGTTATACTCACAGAATTAAGCCACTCAAAAATAAAATAAAAAATTGGTAACCGTCCAATCTTGAGAGGAAGAGAACTCTACTAATTTAGAATTCATTGAGGGTAAGTAGAGTCTAATAAAAAATTGTCTCATCTAAAAATTTGAGTCTTAAATTCTTCTAAAGTATTCATCATTTTGTGAAGTTGGGTTAGACACTTGAGTTTAATCGCTTATTTGTTTATAATAAATAGTGATATGATATCATTATTTATTGCATGTAAATTGCAAAAAATAAATAATGGTATAACAATATACTTTCTAACACGATCTCTTTGATTGGATAAAATTTACATGGATTCCACGTGATTTTTCTAAGACAATGTGTTTCACATGATTTGGTGAGATCCATGTGCATTTTAATTTTTAACCGACCGGAGAGAGGGGGTTGAAACTTGAAAAGTGTGTTTTGTGAGCACTCCTTAAAACAAAATACATTGATAACAAATTATAATCTTTTGATAAAAGGAAAGAAAATATATTATATAAAATGACAAAGCAGCCTTATAATTAAATTATTATATAAATATAAATATTTATAGAAAATAATAATTAATATTAGATATCTGGCTATGAAAAAGAAAAAGTGGGATCAAAGAAAATCAAAAGAAATGGACTGATTTTTTTTTATAATGTATCTCAGATAAATTTTGATCATTCTCACCTCTGAACTTCCCTAGATTAAATTTTTTGGCCATTCAACCAAGTAATTTTACCATTTATATAATTTTTGTAACGTCCTAGTCTTATAGGATATTACTTGAGACTCTTAATAACTCTCACAAATGAAATAAAATATGTACTTTTTATAATTAAAACTCAATATAAACACAATAGTTTCCGTATACCTTTAACTGTCTATCCACCCCAAATTGTTAAAATATGCGTTTGACTCAAACAAAAACCTAACAATATTTTTTAAAATACATATCGCAGTCAACCACTTCACACATGTTAATGTACAACTTTGATTGTTAATATATTTAATTATCAAAAGCAAAAAATTAAAAAAAATGTAGTATTTTGAAAATATTTGTCAAGACAAATCAAACATCTTAGAGGCTAATACTTGTATTCATATGTTAGTTAAAAAGTACAGTCAAATTATAGTAAATCATGTTAATAGTGCACATTGCAAATATGAGACGTGTATTTTGAAATGGATGGAGTATATACTTTGGAGGATGTGACGTGTAATTTTTTTTTAAAAGATAGAAATTTATCATTAACAAAAAAGCACAAGCAGGGCTAATTTACAACTTAACAGTACCATGAAATCTATGTCAGTAACAATCAAGCACAACTCTATCAATTATCTCTTCCTTGATTATCAAAGTCTAAAAAATTCTATCCAATTCAAGCACACATTATACTTTTTCCTTTGCCTCCACTTCTTCATTTGCTGCGCAAACAGCTATCAAATTGCTCACTTAAATAATTCAACCACCAATCCAAGACTATAGCTTCAAGTGCTGCTCTTTGGCCTTGCCTCCAACTTTTCATGTGGCATCAATGATTTTAATTGTCTCCATTTCATCATGCCTTGCCAGTTTCCACCAGTAGCCTTTATCATGCATATACAATGTGTTGCTAAGTTGGCTTAAAACATTCTGCCACCTCTGCATGGGCCAAATGTTTGTGCATCAAACGAGTGCATAACACATTATACAAGCTTCTACTCCCTATGCCTTTAGTGGTCTCCTGGAAATTTTCCATTACACTGAATCACCAACTGCAACAGAACACCACACACAAGCTTGAAATGAATCTGGACCAAACCTCTGTAAAGTTCAAAGGCAGGTAAACTCTAGGACTTCCCAGTCTGCAGGAAAACTTTTGCTGATTCGAGCTAAGTCATTTCACCACAAATCCTGAAACACAGACCATACAAAAGCAGCAGTTGCTACAAACCACGACTACTTCATAGCCGCCACATCAGTGGACTATTGCACCATTGATTTACCAAGTAATCAGAATTTTTATATTCACTTCTATGTTTTAATCGTTTCCAAGCCGCAAATTTGATTTTTTTCCAATGTTTTTTCCACCTCCCACCTAATGTAAGGTAAAAACATTTTATTCCTTGCTTTCAAAATTACCCAGACACATGCAAACCAATAATTGATCGAAAATTAATTCCTACTTAGTTTGTGAATCCAAATGAATTGTATGGTTTTGCCTCTATATAGATATACACACTCAACTTGGATCATTTGAGGTCCAATTTGGCTTCCATATACCAAATGTAGGTTTTATCATTTGAAGGGGAAATTGCTCCCAACTTCTCTTGGATGTGCAGAAATGATCCACACATTTCATGTATTTCTTGAAAAAAACTCACTCCCCTTATGTGTTTAATTAAGTGAAATACCAACTGCCCATAAAATTGAACACATAATGGGGGTGAGTGTCAATTTTTTTTTTATACAATGAAAGATCAAAACATTTCATTAGAAATAAAAGGGATAATACAAGACAGACATAACAAGGACACTTGATAAAAAACTTGATACTGTGGTCGTAGGTAAGCTATGAGCTGCATTAGACTCACAATTGAATTTCAAATTCGATTCACCATTGAAACTCTCAGCAGATACACAGCTATCATATTGATGAAAAAGTGGCTCCGTTTTCTGTAAAGAGGCATAAGGGGCTTGACAAAAAGAGTATAGTGCTCATAAACCTGAATATATAAAACTGTAATGATTAATTACAGGGATGATGCTATTCAGAATGTGTGTTGTTGTTGCTCGATACAATATATACAAGAGAAAATTAGACACTTATTACTTGGGAATAAGAGAGATTTTCTGAATACGATGTTTATGGATATGATTGGTAGCGAAAGAATGTCAATCAACACAAGTTACAAAGGGAAAGGCGGATTCATATTTCTATGCTCTAAGCATTACCATGACTTCTTATTGCTTTGTGATTCATCCTGTTCATGATTCGTGAAGCATCGTTAAATCTATCTGCTCTTTCATAAATATTGGCAACAACAAAATGCAACTCCTTCTTGTTGATATTAGGATGGGAATCTAGCTTCTCAAACAATGATTCCACCATATTGAAATCCATTCTCGCACCATATAGACCGAGCATCTGAAAATGAACTTCGTCTGGGAAAACACACCCCTCTTCATACATCTGTTTATACAAAGCATCTGCTCTCTCAAACTTGCGCAGCTTTCCAAAAGCATTCAGCACAAGAGCAATAACATTAGAATCAGGAAAATGTCCAACCTCTCTCATCTTCTCAAACACTTCAACCACATGAGCATACTTTCTCTCCCTGGAGAAAATATCAATGATGCACCCAAATACAGATATATCTTTCACTTCTCCAGCATCAAAAGCCTGCCGGAAAACCCACATAGCCTCGTCAACTTTACCGGCTCTAGCAAGTATTGTGATTGCCGTTTCCCTGGAAACATTATCTGGTTGCTTGAGCTCATTAAGTAGTCTTTTAGCATGAGCAACTAAACCAGCCTTCTGATAGGCCACAATCATTGTCTGATAAAGAATCTCATCAATTTTAACTCCAGAAGTCCTTAACTTGTGAAAAAGCATCGCTGCCCTGTCCAACTTCCCTGCCTTTTCCCATATAGATATTATGGTTGAATAAGTGATAGCATTTGGTTGAATACCTCTACTCTGCATTTCTTGAATGAGATTCGTTGCCTTATCATGCTCAAGAGATTTGCCATAAATACTAATCATGGTGTTGTAGGTCACAACATTCTGCGGTACACCTTTCATTTGCATCAAACTGAAAAGGTGAACAGCTTCACCAAATAACCCAGCCTCTCCATAAACCCTCAAGACAGTGTTGTAACTAACCACATTAGGTTCAATTCCCATTTTCCTCATGCCCCAAAAGAAGCAATCAGCTTCCTTGATCATCTGAAGCTGACCATAAACATCAATCATAATATTACATGTAGTAAGATCAATCGGACATTCAACTTCGTTCATTTCAGAAAACAAAGAAACCGCCTCAACAAACTTCTGATTATCAACATAAATCGCAAGAAGTGTCGAGTAACTAGCGGTACTCGGGTTAACACCATTATCTCTCATCTCCTGAAGAAGAAGCCGAGCCTCACGAAAAAGCTTAGCCTTACCATACACACTAATCATCATATTACAAGCAATAAGATCAGGTACAATATTACCGGAACCTTTCAACGCATTAAAAATGGAAATTGCCTTGGAATAATCACACAACTTCCGAGAAAGCTCAATCAAATTACTATACAAAACAAGGTCACCGGAAACATTATCACGTTCCATTTGTTGCAGCCAAAAGAAAGAAGAATCAAACAAACCTTGTTTACTGAAATGTGTAATGAGCGTTGAGTAAGTGTACTTATCAGGTGAAAGACCCTTTTGAAGCATTTCGTCGAACAGTCCATGTGCAAGTTGCCATTGTTTCGCACGAAGTACATTGCGAATAACAACATTGTAAACGTTAAGGGAAGGTGAATATTGAGCTATTTCGTTCATCCAATCGAGAATTGCGAGGGAGCGTTGCCAATCGGGTTCGCGGGAGAGAATTGAAATCATGAAACGAATTGAAAGTTGTCTGCCATTGTAAGGGGACAATATGGAGTAGAGTTGTTCGATGTTTTGGGTTTGTGCGATTGAGGTTAGTAGTTCATTCATGTCGACGCTACGGTCCATGTACGGGGATTGTTGTTTTTGTTGTTGTTGGGTTCGGGTATGACGTTGTTGTTGTTGTTGTTGTTTGTTGGTGTTGGAAAATGGAGGATGAGGTATTCTTCTGGTCCAGACATGTTTGGATGTGGCTGATGTGGATGTAGTAGAAATGGTTGTGTTTGTGGTGGGGGGTGTGGTTTTGTTGAAAATGGTGGTTTTGGAAGAGGAACAAGGGAATGAACAAGAAGAAGAAGAAGAACCCACAAGGGTCGCATAGAATGAGAGTGAGAACATTGTAAATTCCAAACTGTAACTAAACTATCTTCAATTAAAGCTTGTATGCTGTTTCTTATTCGCAAGTGATTGCTTTGGTTTTTATCCATAATTTATTTAATTATTATATTTTGTCCTTAAAAATATTTTAGTTTTTCCTTTTAATCCTCGTAAATAAATTCTTCATTTATAGTCTTCAAAGTTTTTGGTCAATATTTTTTATCTCTATTTTTAAATTAGATCATGACTATATGTTAAGAGTTAACTCAAAATTGATGAATGAGATTCAGCAAAAATCGTGGCACAATTTGAAGAAGTTGAGGTACAATTTTATGCAAATTTTTGAGTTTTGGTTCGACAAAAACCGGAGCATGATTTGTAGAAATCAGGGGAAGATTTATGTATAACATTCAATTGTACTGTTATGAACTGAAAATTGAGGCACAATTCTCAGGATCTGGACATTATATAAGACTTTATTCTTCATGTTTTTAGTTGGCTTCAAGAGAGAGTAACTTGAAAAATCAAAAGAAATAACTTTAAGATTGAGAGTCTTTGGTGAGAGTTCTCTTGAAAGGATCTCCTAGGTTATGAAACATTTGTAAACACCTTGGACGAGTAAATTCATTAAGTCTCTTGTTCTTGGAAAGAGAATGAGAAAAAGGTAAAAATTAAGGTTTGTTCTTTGTGGGCTTGTTAAAACTAATTTATTGTAACCCTTTTGATATCTCTTTGATGGATATCAAGTAAGAATGAATATTTTATATGAGAATGATAACAACAAATCTAAAGTCATTATATATACTAGCGTTCGGACAGACACTTTTTACTCGTTTGTCCATAATTTTTTTTAATATTATTTAAATTATCAATAGAATTTAATAATTCAATTTTTTGAAATAAAAAACAATTTTTTTTAATAATTTTTTGATAAAAATTATAGACATAGATAATAGATATTTTGTATTTTCATATTGTAACAAACTATACTTATATTTTTCAATGATGTCAATAGTATAACAAATATTATATAAATTCTTCTTTGAAAAATATTATATAAATTCTTATCTTTTTAAATAACACCAGTAAAATAACATTCTTATAATCAAAATTGCTTAAAAGTATAATTGGAGTAAAAAGTCGACCCAAAACGACCTATTTTCTTCATATACAATATAGATAAGAATATATAAAAGAAATACATTTGTTTTCGGGTACCTCTTTTATAATATTATTTAAATTATCAATAAAAAATATTAAATCCATTAAAGTATAAACAATCCATCATAATAGAAGTAATAATGAACAACAACTAGATTTTTGACCCGTGCTCTGCTCGGGTTTATTGTAAAGGGATTGACATACGAATAATAAAATGCAATATATAATAGGTAACGGTGAAAAAATAACACGTAATAATTTATAGTAGACAAAATAAAACACTTCATAAAATGTATGAGATCTGAAAATATTATAAAAGAAAATTTGGTAATCCTATAATAATTCGGGTATATATAACCAAGTTTACATGAAAATTAGGGTAGCAAAAAAAAAAATAGAAGACATCAAACGTGATCATTGATATGCTCATACAAACGTGCAACATCAAATAAGTGTAGAAAATATTTTCTAAAAAAAAAAAAAGGCAAGAGGATAAGAATGAAATTGGTGCGATACATTTTTTTGGATGAAATTTGTTAGGTTAAATAATTGCAAACCTAATAAAGCAAATGAGCGGGAAAAATTTAGGTTAAATTGTTGCAGACGTAACAAAATTAATAAGGATACAAACAATATTGATCATTAAAAAAAAAAATTAATATTATTGTAAAAAATATTTAATTGGTATTTTTAAATACAATAAGTGTAACAACTACAACAACCATTAAAAAAAAAGTGATAACTAGGGTACCTATGGAAGAATGGTGGGTAATTTATGTTGGAACAAAATGTGTTTCACAATAAACCTTATTAAGTTTTGATGATAACAAGGTATTAAAAATTGTCAATTGGTTATTACTAATAATTGTTCAAGTGTACAGGACCAAAGGCTACTCAAGTTATTTCAATAGGTCTTGGAAGAACAATGGAAAGAAAAAGAAATTCTGAGCATCTGAAGAAAACTGCTCCTGAAGCTGAAGTGCTTCTGAAGAGATGACGTCATCAGAAGCAGAAGGTCATCAGAAGCAAAAGTTTTCATCAGAAGCAATATCTTCACCAGAAGCTACGTTTGATCCTTTAATCAAACTGAAGATTCAAAGTAGCTGATTCTCAATTCAGTCTTATCAAAGAAGAACGAAGAATTGAAAGGGAGGTATCAACGGATATATGGATAGCACTGAGCACTTGTCTCTCATTAATAGAGTTGACAAAGTACAAGTGTACAACCACTACCTCCACTACTCTGTTTTCTGTCTACGCTACAAGACAAAACAACAGCCATGCCTGCAGAATTTGTACACTCAAGATGGGAATGAATTTGAAGCTTATTCTTCAAAGGACTACACCCAAATCAGGCAAAGGATCACTGGTGGATAATCAAAGGATTTCAAACGACTCTTTAGACGTGCTGATTATCTCAACGTCTCTTTCACGCCTCTATATAAAGGAGTGAAGACTTGAAGATTGCATATAGAAATACATAAGTTCAAAAGCGCCAAAACTCTGTCAATTTGATTCTACAAAGCACATTGAATTTCTGCACTGATTTGATACATCTTAGAAATTCAAAGTCTAGAGTCTTTTTCTGTATTGTATTGTGAACACCACTGATTGTATATCAAGTGTTCAATTCAAACTCAATTCTCTGTATTTTTGTTTGATTAGAAGTCTCTTGCCTGCGTGCTTGAGCATTAGAAGTCTCTTGCTTAGTGCTTGAGCATTGGAAGACTCTTGCGTGTGTGCTTGAGCATTTTTGTGAAGTCTCACACTTAGAAAGTATTGAGGAGTTGTAATCTTTGTGATTATAGTGAAATCTCCTTGGAAGTGCAAGGGGGACTGAACTACTTCCGTGTTGTGGAAGGAACCATGATAACTGCTTGTGTCTTTGTCTTTCTTTTCTCTGCTCTGTTCTTTTCCGCTGCAATCTGACTCTGATCATTTCATCAGAAGCAATCAAACTGCTTCTGAAGTTTTATCAGAAGAAGTACTCTTTTTAGAGAAAAAGAAAACACAATTCAACCCCCCCTTCTTGTGTTTTTCACCTTCAATTTACCCCAACCAATACACATTAGCCACATAAGTACATTTTTAAGTGGTATCTATGAACTATCTTGACTTCATCAACAAATTGCTCATTTTCATTGGTTGATGGATAAATTATTCACCATTCTTCAAAAGCAATCTAGAAAAAACCTTAAAAAAATAAGTAAACAGAGAAATAAGTAAACTCAAGAATATATAGTGTTGGTTGCATACCAACATGCATCAGGCCCAAGCATACCCTTGTAACGGAAATACCACGAACCTCTGCCTGAAAGTTACATAATAGATAGATCTTGTTACTCGCCGACCACTACCTTTGGAATTAGAATTAAGTGTTATGCTACATTATTCACTTTTTCGGTACTGGTAAATACGTGGCTCTAGGTAGGTAGTGAGGGTGACGGCCTAACCAACTCCCTTTCTCGGGGAAGCAAAAGTCACTAGGATGATGCAGCAATCGGCTACCTTCATCAAAACCCTAACATCACCTTCGCTTTACACGCCACCCCTGCCGACTCTTCCTTTCGATTTGGTGGCAGAAATTCTATGTAGGCTTCCTGTCAAGTTACTCTTACAACTCCGATGCCTCTGCAAGTCCTTGAATTCTTTAATCTTGGATCCCAAATTCGCTAAGAAGCATCTTCGTATGTCAACCACGCACCACAATCTCATGGTAAGTTCTACGAACAACTTACGAGAGTTCCTTCTCTTTGTTTCTCCAATCTCATCTGTTTTTTCAACTAATAGCTTTACACAGAGATAACTTAGTTACCCTAACAGTCTCTTAAAGGAATATGGTGCTCCTTTGGATGTGTGTTCTTGCGACGGCATCATTTGTTTCACCATTAATGATAGTTCTGCCCTTTTGTGAACCCTTCCATTAATAAATCCAAGATGTTGCCTCCTTTGGAAATTACAAGAAAAATACTTCCTTTTTCCTTTTTCCAAGTATAGCTTCGGGCACGATCCTTTCACAGATGATTATAAGGTTTTTGTTGTTTCCTTCTGTATCAACAAAAATAAAGTTAGTGTTCATACTCTGGGTACAAGTTGTTGGAGAAGGATTGAAGACTTTCCATGTTGTAGCTCCGCTTGTGGTTCAGGAATATTCATTGGTGGCACTATTAATTGGTTGACATTTGATAATTTGAAATATGTTATTGTTTCTCTTGATTTGAAGAGCGGGTTATATCAAAAGCTTTTGCAGCCTGATGATTCCGTGAAAAATTTGAAGACCTTAGGGGTGGTTAGGGATTACTTGTGCATTTTTGCAAATAGTGAAATGTGTTTGGATATATGGATTATGAAGGAATATGGAAACAAAGAGTCTTGGACGAAGTTGTACAGTGTTCCTTACGTGGAAAATTGGGGTTTGTATGCTTTCACCAAGGCTTTATATATTTCTGATGAGGATCAAGTGTTGATGGACTTGCATGAGTTGGGAAGTATCGAATTGAAGGTCGGTGTTTATGATTTCAAAAATGGTATTTTGAAGATTCTTGAGATCCAAAATAGCAATCATTTGATGGATCCAAAAGTCTACATCGAGAGTCTATCACCTTGTTCTTAATGTCAAGGTGTAGATGCTATGTCATGTCATTTGAGCATAAGATTCAATTGCAACATATATGGTTAATTCTGTTGATCTTAATTCATTTTGTATATTTGGATAAACGGACTCATTGAATCATTGTTAGTTAATGATAGTTGGAATTTGTAGGTTGAAATATTGCAGTTATTTTCATTGGTTTGTTAGTTTGAGTTGTTGGCTTAAAACGAAAATACCCTTGAGAATGACCTAGCCCTCTTGTCACACGGTTAGACAGAGGGGAATTACAAAACTGTCATACATCTTTACTGCCATGGCTAGAATTTCTCTATACTCTTCATGAAATAATATAACTGTTTAATTCAATGGATTTTTAAATTTTGGAACTGAAGCCAAGCATTTAACTGGTCCATACGTGACCTAATTCTTCTTATTAATTTGTGATGTGCATTTTGCCCAATAAACAAATAACGCTGACTTTTGATTACAACTCTGTTGCATACGTCTTGTGAACGAATGATGCAATTTCATTTTGGGAATTGAGAGAGATTAGTGTAAGCTGCAGGCAATGACACAATCTTCTTAGTTCATCCTACATTTGTTTCGTTAAATTGTCATAATCGTTGTCTTCAATTGCATCTAGGATCTTGCGATACAGTATTAACGAGGAGCAAACCTGCAAATCACAAATAAACCAAAGTACTGTTATGACATATATGCATGGTATCATATATGATGTACCCAATTGGCAAGCATGGCAATCTTATGAATCATCATTTGATTCAACACATTTCTTTAATTAAAAATAAATTTCATAAAAAAACCATCATAGTCTAGCACAAATAGTTGGTCTGTGAGTTCCTAAACTCCGGTTAACCAAAACAACAAAAATAGTTCCTGCCAACAGTTCCTATTTTTGAGCAGGGGTGATGGATTCTGGCGCGATTCCCATTATTGGAATGCTCGTCAATCCAACAGTTATGCTCACGTAGTAGTAAAGATATAATTCTTCGTCCACGTGAGCTTATAGCTCACTTGATAAGGGATAATGCATAATTTATGCAGGGGCTGGGGTTCGAACCCCAAACACCCCACTTATTCACCTTTAACGTGAGTTTCTCTCGCCGCTAGGCTACTTCACAAAAAAAATATATATATATATATATATATATATATATATATATAATTCTTCAATTCAAAACAATTTTAATGTGTTTTCCTCGTATCCATTCTCACACCTTCTATCATGTCCCAGAAAGACTGCAATCAAACACAAGTAATTGAATTATTGACAAAAAATAGAGATAGAAAAACATGCTTAGAAATTAAATTAGAACATATTTCAAGATTTTTTGTTTCTAATACAATTTTTTCTAGTGGTATTAATATCTGATTCTGAAAGTATGAGAAATGATCACTAACCAGTTTTAGTTGTTACTTAATATCCAACGGAAACCAAGAGATTGTATCAGTAAGAGAAGCATCAAGCATATCATTAGGATGTCCGTTGAAAATGTCATGCAATCTTTCTTCCCGTCTATCAAGAACAGCAGAGCTCATACAGTCAGCATTAGGACCATCAACAAACTCATATGTCCTCCTGCACCAAACTGCAAATAAAGGTTTCAATAAATAAAATATATTTTGGCTTGCATCAAAACTAATTGCAACACTGTTTTTATCTTTATCTGTTGTAATTTCTTACCATATATAGCCCATATAGCCTTCTGTCTTTCTTCGGTCATAAGCAAAGTTCTTGTTAAAGGAATGAAAATTATTAAACTTATGGTATCAAAAAAAGATGCAAGAAATTATGTTACAAATTTTGAAGGGAATTGCTGCCAATTTAGTTTACCAATCAAGTTTTTAAGAATAATTAACATCAAATATAAACAATCATCTTATAACATTGGCATGATGTTCCGCCTAATTTAGGCCTTGTTTGGATAAATAACTTAACTAAGCATTTATAAACAACTTAATTAAACATGTTATGGAAATAGCCTAAAGGCAGCTTATAGACATGTCATAAGTAGCTGTTCCAAAAAAGACTCGCAAGTGTTTATGCCAAAAGATAAACTGAAATAAGTCAATTTAAACAAGCACTGAGAGGCAATACTATAGATAAAATGTCTTGCATACTCAGCAGAAATGTTTCTGCACAATTCATAGGCATCCTTGAGAAAAATATGCTCAAACTTGGCTTGAAATTACTAGAACATGAGTGTAAAAATTTCTATATATTATACTAATAAAAAAATAAGTAAAATATTCAAAGCTTAATTGCAGTTTTGGCCCCCTATGTTTCATGAAGTTGCGATTTTAGCCCCCTAACTAAATAAACTATAAAACCGCCCCTTAAGTATTAACTTTTTTGCAGTTTTGGCCCCATGCCAATTTTGACCAAGTCAAAGCTGACGTGGACGTCACGTATGTATTTATTTATTTTTTAATTATTAAAAATAAAAAATATATAATTTATTTATTTTTAATTAAAAAATATATAAAAAAATATTTTTTTAATTAAAAAATAAATACACATGTGGCGTCCATGTGTGCATTGACTTTATCAAAATTGACATGGGGTCAAAACTGCAAAAAAGTCAATACTTAAGGGACAGTTTTGTAGTTTATTTAGTTAGGGGCCAAAATCGCAATTTTTTCAAACATAGGAGCCAGTGCGCTAACACTCTTATGAGAAAAGAAAGGAACGAAGTCGCATCTACCTTTAGGACTGATTGCAGTGTTTTCCTATGCGGTCTCAACAACTTCAGCATCCCCTACTTGAGAAAGGAGTGCTGCAATATGTATGCGGTTTGTTTCGTTTTAAAAATATCAATCTTAAATTTGGCGATTTTCACAAAAACACATCCAATAATATTAAGTTTTGAGGATTTTTTTTTTTTCATCTCTTTGGATCAGTTTAAATTTGAACATTTGCATGAAAAGACTATTATCAAACTTTTTTTTTTCTCTCTAAAAAAAATAATGATATATGTACATCCATTTGATAAACTATTTGCATGAGAGAGAAAGTTGTCCAAAAATTATTATAAAATAGATGTACAAATATCATTTCTCCTAAAAAAACATGTATTTTTTTGTCACACAAATTTATAAACTATAAGTATGTTTTTTGGGTTTGCCAAACAGACACCTCTCAAACATTCGTTTGAGCATATCGCTGAAATGGAGGCCACCGTACTATCAAAAAGAAGAAAAAGAAGAAAGCGGCGAAGCAACCGAAACCCTAACATCGCCATTTCTTCCCCGTCACCAACTGTCACTGAGATGCAGCAATCCACCGAAACCCTAACACCACAGTCGCGTCACGCGCCGCCACTGCCCACTCTTCCTTTCGAATTGGTCGCAGAAATTCTATGCAGACTCCCTGTCAAGTTACTCTTACAACTCCGGTGCCTCTGTAAGTCCTTCAACTCTCTTATCTCCGATCCAAAATTCGCAAAGAAGCACCTTCATTCGTCAACCACGCCCCACCACCTTATCTTACGCTCTAACAACGGTTCAGGCAGATTTGCTCTCATTGTTTCCCCAATTCAATCTGTTCTATCAACTTCTACCGTTCCAGTTCCACAGACACAACTCACTTACCCTACTTGTCTCACAGAGGAATTTGCTTCTCCTTATGAATGGTGTTCTTGCGATGGCATCATTTGTCTCACCACTGATTATAGTTCCGCTGTTTTGTGGAACCCTTTCATTAATAAATTCAAAACATTGCCTCCTTTAAAATATATTTCACTGAAAAGATCGCCTTCTTGCTTATTTACTTTTGGGTATGATCCTTTCGCCGATAATTATAAGGTTTTTGCTATTACCTTTTGTGTCAAGAGAACTACAGTTGAAGTTCATACTATGGGTACGTCTTCTTGGAGAAGGATTGAAGACTTCCCATCTTGGAGCTTTATTCCTGATTCAGGAATATTTGTGGCGGGTTATGTTCATTGGTTGACATATGATGGTCCAGGTTCTCAGCGTGAAATTGTTTCTCTTGATTTGGAGGACGAGTCATATTGTGAGGTTTTGCCGCCTGATTTGGAGACGGATTTGTGGACCTTAGGATTGGTGTGGGATTACCTGTGCATCTTTGCAAGTAATGAATTGTTTATGGATGTTTGGATTATGGAGGAATATGGAAAGAAAGAGTCTTGGACTAAATTGTGCAAGGTTCCTTACTTGGAAGATCAAAGTCCGAGGTTGCGTGCTTTTTACAAGGCTTTCTATCTTTCTGAGGATGGCCAAGTGGTGTTGGATGCATGTGTGCCATTGAAGTTGGCTGTATATGATTCCAAAACTGATGCTTTGAAGATTCGTGAGATTCAAAATAGAAATGGTTGGAAGGATCCAAAAGTCTACACTGAGAGTCTGATATCACCTTGTTCTTAATGTCAAGGTATGCTATGTTATTTCATTTGAGCATGGGATTCAACCGCATCTTATATGTTGTTAATTTTTGTATATAATATATTTATTTGCATGTTTTGATTACTGTTATTGTTAGTTAATGGCAGATGGAACTTGTTGTTTTCAATTGCTTATGCCAAGACTTTTTTATATATATATTTCTGAGGATGCCTAAGTCCTGTTGAATTTTCATGAGTTGCGAAGCATCGATTTGAAGTTGGTTGTGCACGATTCCAAAAATGATGCTTTGAAGATTCTCAAGATTCAAAACATCAACTGTGGATGGATCCATAAGACTAAATTGAAAGTCTGATATCACTTGTTCTTAATGTTAAGATATAGATGCTATATTTTGTCGTTTAAGCATAGGATTCAACTCCAACTTATATATGGTTAATTTCTATTTATGATATGTATTTGCATGTTCTGATTATTGCTGTCTTTTGGGATCATTGTTACTGTTAGTTCATGGCAGATGCAACTTGTTATTTTCAATTATTTGTTGGTTTGAGTTGTTTCTTCAATCAATACTTAATGGGATTGGCCTAGCCCTTGTGACAGTTATGTGTAATGAGTTAAAGTCTATTACTATTTAATTGTTCATGTTATTGCTTAAGATTAGTGCATGTATATCTGGGGGAGAAGCTTTAATTCCTTGAATATGCAGTGAGGTAAGACAAGTAATCACTAAGCCAATTACTACATAACTTGTCTATGCACTATGCAGTAAGAGACTTAATCAGCATTGATCTAAAAGAATCAAATATATAACATGACTCCTCAACGATTTTCAGCCCCCAAAAACTGGTTCAAAAATCAACAGGCAAGGGTATGATTTCATCCTGCATGACTGCTCAACTTTAAAACCAGGTGAATAATCAATATATCAAGTCTCAAAGGCCCGTAGTCATACTTTCCTCTACGAAATACAATAACAGCCAAGCCTTTTCCCATTAAGCGGGGTCGGCTATACTTTCCTATACCGAATATTCATAACAAAACTTTCGCGTTATTTTTTCATGAATACTGCTCTTAGTTGTGACATACAACATCTTTATTCATTCATATTTGTCATCAAATCTCCAAAGTATAGTTAAACAATATTCTGAACTCACAATCCCAACTCTATCATGTCAATTTTTATACATGAGCATATATAGCCGAACCCCAAATAAGAAAAAAGATATATGACAAAAGGAACCGTGCGAGAAGAGCATGATATTGACATGAACAAGGTGTTTTTATTTTATTTATATATTTGTATAATTTGTATAATCACTCATAACCAGTAATTGAGATAAGTTCACCTGTCAATTCCGCCTGTTAATACAAAACACTTACAGCCATCAAATTTATATTTAATTACAGTACTTGACCAATTCATACATATATTTTGTCATACATCTTTGCTGCCATGGCTTGAATTTCTAACTTTGATATGAATAGTAAAACTGTTTAGTCCATGGTTTTTCATTTCTGGAACTGAAGCCAAGTATTTTTCCTGGTCCATATTGAGCTAGTTTTTTTCTTATTAATTAATTTGCGGTATGCATTTTGCACAATAAACAAATAACGCTAGCCTTTGGGTAAAAATTTGCTACATATGCCTTGTGAAGGAAGCATGAGATTCGGTTTTGGGAATTGAGAGAGATCTAGTATAAGCTGCAGGCAACGACACAAACTTCTCAGTTCGTCCTACATAAGCTCGTTTTGTCAAATTGTCATAATCGTTGTCTTCGATTGCATCTAAGATTTTGCGATACAATATTAATGAGGACCAAACCTGCAAATCACACATAAACTATATTAATATCTACTCATTACCTTCAATGACATATAATCATGGCATCATAATGTACTAATTGGTATGCATGCCAATCTTAAAAATCATTTGATTCAACGCCTTTCTTCCACTTTATAATTGGAGTTGGATAATCTAGTGTCTAGAGAAAATTAATCTCGTACCGAACTTAATTGATTAAACTAATATCACCAGTGAGGAAGGATTATATGCAATGCTTAATTGTTTTTATATTTTTTATATGCGGTTGAGTAGATTCGAAAAATGTATGTACCGGCCAACGGCTTGCTTTATCAAGGTGAGAAGCTCCTTCTTCTGCCGAGTTGAAGTAGAATCTTGCCCTTGCAATCTGCTGTTTCATAAACTCTCTCCATCTTTCACTCACCTTTCTTGAGAAAACATCATTGTCACATAAACCAAACTCACCAAGTTCATCTTGTGGAAGGTACACTCTACCTCTTAATGCACTATAGTCAAACAAATCATATAATTCTTTAATTAATATCATATATCATATTAAAATAATTAAGCAGAAAAGTGAATATCAACTAAGTGAAGCAAATCGGTTAGAATTATAAACTTACTCCTCCCCTACATCTCTAAGAATGTTTGTGAGTTGATTTCCAATACCAAGATATAATGCTGATTTATATACACTTTGAGCAGGGATAAGGGATTCTGGCGCGATTCCCATTACTGGAACACTCATCAAACCAACAGTTCCCGCCACATAGTAGCAGTAAAGATATAATTCTTCGAAATTTTTGTATCGTGATTTCCTCGTATCCATTCTCATACCTTCTATCATGTCCCTAAAAGGCTGCAATAAAACACAAGCATTATCTCATTAGTTGAATTACAGACAAAAATTATAACAGAAAAAACACTTCAAGATACAACCAGAACATATTCGTGATTTTTCATCGCTGATTCAATTTTTCTAGTAGTGTTAAATATTAATCTGATTCTGAAAGCATGAGAATTGATAGTTAAGGAATTTTAGCTGTTACCTTAATATCCAAGGGAAACTTGGAGATTGTATCTGTAAGAGCAGCATCAAGCATATCATAGGGACATCCATTGAAAATGTCATGCAATCTTTCTTCCCATCTATCAAGAACAGCAGAGCTCATATAGTCAGCATTAGGACCATCAACAAGCTCATCTGTCCTCCTGCACCAAACTGCAAACAAAGATTTCAATAAATAAGATATATTTTGACTTACAAAACTAATTGCAACATTGTTTCTATCTTGATCTATTGTAATTTCCTACCATATATAGCCCATATAGCCTTCTGTCTTTCTTCGGTCATAAGCAAAGTTCCTGTTTAAGAAATGAAAATGGAAATTGTTAAACCTATGGTATCAAAAAGAGTGCAAGAAATTTTGATATAATTTTTTAAAAGAATTGTCAAGTTTGTTTACCAATCAAGTTTCTAAGAATCAAAACAAAAAATAAATTATCATCTTATTATAAGGCATGAAGGCCAAACTAACTTAGTGCATGTTTGGATTGACGGTGAGTTTGGAAGAATCCAGCGTGCCACGGTGATTTTGCCAAAAAAGAAAACTTTGGAGCTTTGACAAAATCATAGCTCTACCGTGATTTCCTTAAACTCACGTGATTCCAATTTCCAAAGATGCATTTAGAAGCACATACTCTAGATTTTTACCTAGATAGAATGTCTTTGCATACTCGGAACAGATATTTCTGCACATTTCATAGGCATCCTTGAGAAAACTAGGCTCAAACTGTGGCTTGAAATTACTAGAACATAGAGTGTCAAAAATGTTTGTCTGAGACTGTTTTTCAACAACTTCTTGTACATGTAGGTCAGCAACAGAAACTCCTTGTTTTGACAACTGAGGAAAGGTGGCTGTTTTATGTTTTGGAACCATGATTAATTCTGATGTTATAACATCATATCTTCTACAATATGGTTTTCTGTTGGTCCTAATGATGGAAGGCTTTGCTGCCACAGAAAATGGTATACTCATTGGACTATCTCTACTTTGAAGGTTTAACAGATGAGTAGTACTTTTAAGGTATTGCTTTCAAATGAATGTGGAGGAGGAAGCTATATATATCAACTACTAGGATTTTTTCCTTAAAACAAATATTTACTATCATTTTGTTTTTGTTGCATTCTGTATTGTATTGTATTGTAGCAATCACTAGATTAGGTATATAGTTATATAGTACATAAATAGTTAAATGACCAATGGCTGGTTGATCATTTGATTCATTTCTATATATTTCTATCCTTATCCTTCTTCCATAGAAAATTGGGGTGATATAAAATATTTTCTGAAGGGTAGTTTTATTTTATTTATGGATAAAGCGTAAATTTGGAATACACTGTTGTGTGATTATTTTAAAGCCACGTTAAATTGCTTGTATTGGAGATAACAATGAGGGTTTTCCATCTTTTCAACTTAATAATAATTCATTGAATTTCATGTTACGTTGTTTCACACAAACTATAAATAATACTCCTAATAATAATAAATTACTCTTTTTTCAGGCAATATAATTTTGTCTTAAAAATTGAGAATGATGCACATAGTATTAATTAGACAATATAATTGTAAAAAAAATTAATACTAAATTAAAAATGACAATAGTCTAGCACAAACTCGGAACATCGCAATTGTGTGTGATTTTTAAGAAGAAATGACATTTATTTTTTATTTTTTTAAAATGTTGTATATTCCTATACACAAATTCCAATTGCTAGCATTTGTATAACACAGTTTAGGTCACATGACATCACACACAGTTTGGTTTGATGAAGAAGTTGGTTTACAATAACAAAGATGCTTGTTTTGTCTTGTAGAACTAGAAAGCCACCTAAACTTGATTGTGTCTTCTAGTTGAGTTCCTTGTAAAGAATCATAGTGATTTTGATACCTTTCCCAACCCCCACGTATGTCTGTTCTTCGATCATACCTTTGGTTGTGTGGGGTTAACAATTCTTGTCTCGTCCTTTACTTGTTGTCTTTTAAGTACAGTTTCACCATGCAATATGCTCGCTGATCATTTTGCCGGAGTGGCATGCTAGTAATTAATTATGCACACACATGTTGTTTTACCATGTACATATCACATATATTACATGATCCGGAGACAAGAATTGCTCTATGAGTACCTCGTCACACTCAAACGTCTCTCAAATTTATTGTATCATTATTTTTTTAGATCAGAGTATAAATTCCAAACAACGTTCTCCATAGGAGGACTACTATCTAGGGAAAAGAAAATGTCATATAAATGATTGTGGATTTTATTTTTGAATAATGAATGGGCAACTAACTAGTTTTGTTAGTGCTGCTTTTTCTTATAAATATAAAGTGCATGGTCATGATAGGAGAAATACTACTTAATTAAGCACAACTTCAATTAAAGATAAATGTATTATGTGACTAAAACATTTTTTATTTTTCATATGCGTGTGTTAGAATAGTTTTTATCTGAGACTGTGTGTAGCACTTGCTCCATTTGAGATTGTGCTAAAATAATATATGTGCAAATCTTCTTTTAATTTTTGCTCGCCAAAAAAAATAAAATCTTATCGATTTTTTATAACTGCTTTTAGTTTTTATGTGCAAAAACAATATGAACATGTATCATGTAAGCATCCCTAAAACAATGTATCATATAAGCAATAACTTTTTATTTTTTATTTTATTTTTAAAACAACCAACCTTTCATTTGTTTTTAAAAACCAAAATGATATTTAAACAACTCACTTTTAAACACATGGTGCGTCAAAAGGGTAAAACATACAAGCAGCCAAAAAACTCAAATAAACGAGAAAAACACACATAAACGAAACCGATATTAAAAAATAAGGGTTAAATAACTCGTTCAGAAAACACCAAAACAAAACCGATGGTAAAACAATCAAAGTATATCAACACCAATACAACTAATTGGATTAATCCATCATTGGTTAAACTCACACATGAAAGCTTTATGCTTAGTCTTCAATTTTTTTTTGGTAGTGACACTCACATCCTTTTGATGAAACAAGACTTGATTCATATCTTTCCAAATGCTCCAAAAGCAGGCCAACCAAATCAAGCTAGATAACAAACCGAAAAAGTCATGGACATACAACATAGTTAGTATATATCACATACCTCCTAATTAAAATATGGCAATTACGTCCTGCTCAGCAAGTAGGGGGGAAGGAACGGGAAGTTGATTAAGGGAAATAAAAAAACTCATTTTGGTCATCGAAAAAACCGCGAGTCTAAAAATAAATAAATAAATAACTTTTAGTTTTTGAGAAAAATAAACTTGGAGAACTTAGTAGTACATTCTTTACTATTTGTTTGGTTAATGAAGGAAAGCTAGAAGAAATAAAGTAACAAAAAATGAATAGAAAATAAGGTGATTATGTAGTAATATGATACAAGAGAAAATGATGATAGAAAATAAACGTGTATCTTTAAAGTCACAAAAGTAACACAAACAAATTATAAAGTTAAAAGGAAATACATTATAAACTCTAATTCTCAAATTATGAGAACATAAACGCAGCAGGAATAGTGGGTTTAAGAGTTTTTGCTCCAAATTGTTTCTCACCATATTTTGAGCATAAACACCAAGGTCCAATTAAATCAAATGCAAAAAGATAATGCATATGTCATAAACCACCAAACAAATATTTCCACTAAAGCACAAATCATGCAAATATTTATCTTTTTGAACTGAAATTTAAAATCATACTTGAATTGATTGATAAAAGTGGACATACAGAAAGCTTAAAAATTGAAAGGAATAAAAGGATTAGCAGTTGATGATTTTCATTATAATTTGGGACCATTCTTTTATTCAAAAATTGTACTAGTAATTGCTATTTCTGATGAAGTGGATAAATTAAATCCACCTTTACTGGAGATGATAATGTAAGGACTAAGTTAAATTCACTTTGTGATTGACATATTTCACTTTCTATTCTTTTATCTATTTTTCTTTCACCAATCAAACAAATAAAAAATAAGCTATGACATAAACTATCCATGTTTATTTTTCTCATGATTAAATGCATCAGAAATGTTCTCCACTTCATCATCTTGTAAACACTTGCTAAACCAATAAATTACTGTTTGCCCCTCCCAAATGGATTGGGGACCGGACCACGCTGGATTTGCAATCTAGCCCACTTCCAAATAGCCTAACTCGAGCGGTTAACCCAAACCATCACACAGACCACTTTCCATTCTGCTTCCAACGCCCCCTGAAATCATCTTCACGCCCCCTCCATTATTTGAGTCGCAATGCAATGCTACGTGGCCCACTTCATAACATCTCATTGGCTCATCCTTCCTTGATCAGCCACTTCACAATTAAACCATTACTACCTACTTTTAATGCCTTGCACAATTAATTCATGGTCTTTAATATCTTGCATATTACATTCAATATTTTTTTTTAGAAAATGCTAATAAATGTTGGGAAATGTTATCGAGTGCCCCGGGGCACCGGTTAAGAAGCAATAAATAAATAGATGAATCTCAATTGATTTATCTCAATTAATTTGAGAAATAAGTCAACAATTTAATGTAAGAAATAGGTGTATTGAATACTCTTTAAAAGACAACCATAAAAGACCCGCAATGATACACGCGCCTGATAATTCAGCAATTTATCTTCCTTCGCCCTCCGCTTTTAAAGTAATATCCATGCCACCACTTTTCTGCAGCTTAAGTTCTATGACACTTTTCCCACTTTTCTACGGTTACTACATTACAGCTCCTATTTTATTTTTGTACTACTCTTTCTTTTATATTTTTATGTCTGAATTGGGTCTTTCTTTTATATTCACGTAAAAAATTAAAATTCACAGCAAAAATAAAATTATTAAGAAATAAAAGTCCAAAATTCAAATCATGAGGAAAGGAAAGAAATGCACGCGCGTGTGCTATATATAGCCTGGTAAAGGAAAAGAAATTTGGGTTAAAATCCTCTCGCTTGAGGTATTGTTTCAAAAACCAAAAATATTAAATTTTGCATAAAAGTTGTGCAATTATTACTTTTATATTTGTCAAACTTATGTTTTCAAGGTAAAACTTTCTATAGTAGATTTCTTAATTCTCTTATGACAGTTGTTAGCATAACCATACTATTTTACTATCCAAAGTATCCCCACGTGCTCTTCAAGCTAATTGATAATTGTTTAACGAGTGCTTTCAGAGCATTCTTTAAGATCTTTAAATAGTAATTTTTTTAAAAAATTTGTGTAATCAATGCATTAAAAATTGTAATATTTAATTTTTTTATGGAATAAATTCTTCTTTTGAGACCTTTAAAGAGTGTCATGGGGGCACTCGTTAACAAGATCCTTGATAATTTGATATTCAATTAAGAGTTTGGCATCTCCCACAAATATTTTCTATACTCGTTAGTCAATTAATTCATTAACTAAAAATTGAAAAGTATAAATATGTGAACAAACTCAGAACAATCAACAATCAAGTTAATAACATAAAAAATGCAAAATTGCTACAACTTTAACAAAATCAAAAGTGACTTAAACACTCATGTATCTGGATCTTCAAGTCATGATGATTGAACATGTAATAGATCAAAACTGATTTGATCATTTAAATCAAACAAACATCCCAGCAAAATGAAAAATAAAACAATGCCACACCAACACGACGAACAGAGCAATGTTACATAACATTTAATTTATTTATTTAAATACACTATAGTTGAATTTTGATGATCTGATAAGTGAAATACTTATATGTGAACAGAGTTTGTGACAATGAAAAATTGTTAAGTGAGAATCTATTTATGTAACGTCTTTTTATCAAATTTGGTTTTATTTTTACCGGTATATAGTATAAGTGGAAGATACTTAGCTCCTTTAACAATATGATTTAAGTTCGATTCGCGATCGATGCATATGAAAGAATATATGTTAAAAGAGATCAATCTTTTAAATGTATATCAGTTATCTCGAAGAAATTAATTTATGCAGTTGCGCATAGATTGTACCTAATTTGGTTTAACATTGAAAAGAATTAGTTGTTTTCTCTTAATATATATGAAATTTTCTGTGAAAGTTATATTTAAGGATGAAGCTAGGGAGTAGAAATTTATCACATTTCACCTGAAATACCAATTAAAATTCAGTTCTAAATGCATTGATTGAGAAAATTCTGGCCATTGTAAAATTTGAGGAACAAAATTCTGAGTGGTACATACGTTATAGAGTTAAATAAGTTTTTTTTTTTAATTTCTACAAAACATATCAAATTTCGTTTTTAGTATCTTAAAATTTTCAAATATTTTTGTCACGATTTTTGATCATTTTTTTAAGTCAACTCATATGCATCCTTTACATTTTTTAATAAAATTTAGGAAGATGTTTAAAATCCTTTAATAATCTACAATGCTAATGGTCTTGTAATGGTACTTTAAGATGTTCAAAAACTTATTTAACCATAAGTTATATGAAAAATGCTAATGAGAACCCTTAATACATTTATCACAGTACAAAAGAATAAGTTTGTATTAAAAAATGTGTAATTATTGACAAAAGTAAGAACTTCTGTATTTTCAAGACAAATTTTCCTCTAATGTATTCCTTATAAAGAATGTTAATAGAACAATGTCATGAGAACTAGAGCCAGTCCAATGCATTTGTAGGTCTAAAGCAGATTTAAAATTAAGACCATTTAAGTGTGTTGGCAGATAAACATAGAAATTAAGAACATTAAATATGTAATTTTATTTGAAGCATGACATACACTAAATATGAATATTACGTTCGATCAGAGTTCGAACATTGATTTATGAGGTTGTGAGAGTCTAAGTGCTTTCGTTAGACTCAACCTAGTTCAAGAACATTTTGGAACAAAAATTTAGTTTAATCTATAATATATGTTGAAAATAAAATTTAATATAGACATTATTTACCAATTATTAAATCAAGAAATACCAAACTAATATTAATTTTTTTTTGTGATAATTAATATTGAATTCTAAGACAAATATAAATTACCTTTTTACTTAACAAAAATTTAGTTTAATTTATAATATATGTCAAAAATAACATTTAATATAGACATTATTAATCAATTATTAAACCTTGAAATAGCAAACTAATATTGAATTCTAAGACAAATATATATTACCTTTTTATTTTTATATATTTCCTTCATATTAATAAAAATATGAAGGAAAAAAGTATTTAAGATACATATAACCAATAAAATAGCTACATTTAATTGAACTACAAATATACAACTCTCCATTTAACTACCAACCGACATAGTCGTAAAAATGTTTAAAATTTGACTTAGTGGCAGTCCTTTCGGCCCGACACTTATTGGGAACATTCATCAGCAATACCAAATTTCTATATTTAAGCAGACATAATAGGGATAGCACTTGTGTAACATAATGGTATATACCATTGCCCAATTATAATGTGCCACGTGGCACACTCTTTAAAAAAATATATCAAATAAAGCATTGGTAATGTAACATTGGTAGGTGGCATACTCTAATTGACCAATGATATATACCATTGGTACCTTAATACACAAGTGGAACCCGACATAATAGTGCCCACATTTTAAAGGTGATCCATGACCTGTGATACACACAATATAATTATAAATAAATAAAAAGGTGATCCATGAGTGAGATATGTTGCTAACTTAACCTCTATAAATGAAGCTTTCTAGTTTCAACCAAAATCATCACCAGTTCACCATACTATATAGTAGTTTTTGAGATATAGGTAAATATGGGAGAAATACATAGTGAGGTAACATGGGAGCAAGAGGAGGAAGAAGAAAAAGAAGAAGCAGAAGCTCAAGTAGAAATATGGAAGTACATATTTGGTTTTGTTGAGCTAGCTGTAGTGAAATGTGCAATTGAACTTGGTATAGCTGAAGCCATTGAAAAGCACAAAAAACCCATGTCACTACTAGAGTTATCATCAACTCTAAAATGTGATTCTTCATATGTTAACCGTATCATGAGATTCCTAGTACATAGGAAAATATTTAAAACCATGAATACCAACCATGATGACTATCCTAGCTATGTTCAAACACCACTTTCTCGACGTTTGATTCGAAACGGTGAACATAGCATGGTTGCTATTCTTTTATTAGAGAGTAGTCCTGTAATGGTAGCACCTTGGCTTAGTCTAAGTGATCGTGTTTTGGTTAATGGAAATCCTTCATTTGAGAAGGTTCATGGTGAAGATGTGTGGCATTATGCTGCTTCAAATCTTGATCATAGCAATCTTATCAATGATGCTATGGCTTGTGATGCTAAAGTTGTTGTGCCTGCAATTGTTGAAGGTTGTAGTGAAGTGTTTGATGGTGTTGGATCTTTGGTGGATGTTGGTGGAGGAAATGGTACCACCATGAGCATCCTTGCTAAGGCTTTTCCTAGGATTCGAGGAATTAACTTTGATCTTCCCCATGTTATTGATGTGGCTCCAAAGTATGATGGGGTGGAACATGTGGCAGGTGACATGTTTACAAGTGTTCCCAAAGCTGATGCTGCAATTATTAAGGTAAATCATCGGTATCAAAATAATAATAGATATTTAAAGTTTATGCATGATTTTAAAAAAATATTAATTGTATTCATTTTAATAGTAAAATTATATCATTTACTAAAATATTTCATTGGAGTAGTTAAATCGAATTAAATTTACTAAATGAAAATATAATAGTAGATAAAAAATAATAAATGTTGTATTGATATTTTAAAGTGACAATTATTTTAAAAAAAATTAAAAAACCTATAAAACATTCTAGATAAATGTTGTATTGGTTGGTGGGTAAATTACCCACCATTCTTTAAAGGTAATCTAAAAAAAACCTAGTTGGATTGTGAGAGATATATTACTATTATTAGTAAAATGACAATCCTATAAAAATACACTTAAGACAATCTTTGGGTTGTTAAAAATACACTCTCGTGAAAAGATATCAATCTTTGATTTTATTTTAACTTTTAGTTTAATTGAGTGACCACCTTAGAATTTTGTATTGTAGTTGTCTTTTAGGCCAACTCGTCTGCAATAAATCAGACTTAATTTGATATATAGAGCATGAGATTTGTTTGAGTCTCCAAACAAACTATTTTAGTTTAAAAGAATAGGTTGAATCAAAATGGAGGATGAATTGATGTCAAGTATAAATCGTCTCGATTAAAGTAGGTTTAAGGGTAAGACCACCAATGAAATCGTTTTAGGCCTTTAAAAATATAAAATTTTGCGTGATAAAAAGAGTTCATAGTCTAAAATTTATATATTTTTTTTAAACAGAAAATATTTGCAATATTAATTGTTTTTCTTAATGTTACTTGTTAATTTTTTTAGTAAAATTTTGATATTGTCATCAAGTCTGTAATTTATTTTTTTGGGTCTAGTAGTCTAGTGGCTGGAGTTCACACAATTAAATGTGGAAAAGTGAGGTGTCCGAGGTTCGAACTCTGACTCCTGCAAAAATTATGTAATGTCCCTACCAATTGAGTTAAGTTGATGGGGACCAAGTCCGCAATCTTTAATATCAACTGATTTTTTTTTTAAATAAGATTGATTTGGCTTATTTAATATATGATTTTGCATTATAAACATGAAAAAATAACACTTAAATCAAAATTGTCAATTTTATTGAAGTATTATTACGAACTTTAATAATACTTATATTAAAATTTGCACCAGGCCTACATATGTAATAAATATTGTTAATTTCTTTATCAATAAAGGGAACCAATATACCAACTAATTGAAGTGTATGATGTAGTTTGATTAAAAAAATATGTGATTTGGTGATGATTTGATTGAATTATATATCAATTGAAATGCAGTGGGTTTTGCATGATTGGGGGGATGAAGAGTGCATCCAAATCTTAAAGAACTGTAGAGAAGCAATTCCAAAAGAAAATGGAAAAGTTATTATTGTGGAAGCAGTGATTGAAGAAGGAGAAGGAAAACACAACAAGTATAAAGACGTAGGGTTAATGTTAGACATGGTGATGATGGCACACACAAACATTGGCAAAGAAAGGACACTCAAAGAATGGGAATATGTGATCAAAATGGCTGGATTCAAAGCACTCATTGTGAAATCTATCAATGCTGTTCAGAGTGTAATCGTGGCCTCCTGTTAAGATTATGACAACAAACACTGAAAACAATAAATAACATGATCTTTGCATGTAATTCCTCCGTTTTTAAATATAAGTAAAATTGATTTTTTAGGTTGATTTATTTAATGATATATGTGGTCCATATTATTAACCAGATACATTATTGAATGAATGAATCTAAAATAATTATTTTGCTTATATTTAGAAACGGACGGTGTATTTGTCATCAAGATGCATTATTGTCATAAAAATAAAAAACATTTGTGTCGGTTGTCATGATTGTTATGTACTTTGTTGTATTTGTATTAGCGTGTGTGTGTGAGAGTGAAATGCATTAAAAATGTGATACATGCCACGGCCCACGAGTCTCTCAACCTAATTTATACTATATTTCGATGATTGACTGTGTCGTCCATATTTGGTATAAACGATAAAACTCTCATCTATTTTTCCTAAATATATTCAAATAATTTAATTGATTGTGTAGAATAATTTTTTAAAAAACTTAAGTTAAGTTTTGTATTATGGTATACAAAACTGTAAATCGAAATAGTTAAAAAAAGATTTCCAGTTTTTAACCAGGTTAAAGTGCATATTTCTTCAAGAGCGTGTGCTACTGCCTACTATTTCGTTCTCAATAATTAGATTGGATGATACTAATAAACAAATATGGATCAGGTGAAAAATCATCTTTCTATTGTCTGCCAATTTGATAATGTGGCGTGTTTTGCATGTTAATAAAAAGTTTAGTTGATATTCCTAAAACAATGTTTTGTTGATATGGACAAACTAAACAATAATTGTTTCTTTTTCTTTCCCAAAAAAATTAATTGTTTTTCAATCATATTTAAATATAATTATAATACAGTAATCTTTTAAAAAAGAATAATATACAATTATGTTTATTGGAAACTTTAATGAGTTGTTGCACAAAGTTTTAAAAAAAAAAATTATACAATCAATATTATAAGCAAAATTTAACATTTTAAGTTTATTTAATAAATAATACATGTGGCATATATTAAATACCATATATATCATTTATTTAATAAGTCCAAGACGTCAATTTTTGCTTATATTAATTACCAGAAAGTCCCTTAAAAATAATAATGACTAGAGGGTGTATTATATATAGTCAATGAAGATTGATTCGGTTGATAAATAATTGACTTAATTATATTTTTGTTGCCGACTTGAAGATCTCTTTAATAGATAATATGTAGTATATTTATAAACATTTTAAGTCTTAAAATTTGTCCTAACCCTAGTGCCTCTCGGAACTCAACTCATCTAAATTTGTGTTTACTAAAAAAGATAATATCTTATATACCAATTAAAAAAGTTACAATAGTGGTGAATTGTTTTGGAAATTATGTATCTTTCCTGTCTAATCAACTTTCAAGAATAGATTGTCTCCATTCTCTCCATTTTTTTTATGTTTGTGACATTTTCACATCAAACATGACATAAATAGAGAAAAATACATTTTCGTAAAAGGTTTGCCCAAATTTAAACGATTTTTCAACTACTTTTATCATGGACCGTCTACTAGGTGGTCTATTATATGGACCATAGTTTAAAACCGTTAGATCAAAACATGTTAATATATTTTATTGTGGAGTATAATATCAAATTTTCAGCAGTTCCTCTCTCTCCCTCAGTCTTCACCTTCTACTCTCCCTTTTATTCTTCTATTTTTACTTCGATATGTGTATGTTTGTTGATGATGTTTTTTCAAGTTCCAATTGCTCAAAGTGGGATAATTGGAGTTTGGTTGGGTGATGGCGGTCTATCTCTTATTTAGGGCAGCCAATTAAAGTACCAGGTTGGTAATTAATAGCCCAAATATGTTTCATGCTCCCATCACAACGTATGTTACTGCAAAAGGAGAAAAACTTGTCCTACTTAAATTGTTAAATAGACCAAATCTTAATTTGCAAGCAGAACATATTCGAGTCTTATGATAAATTAAGGGTTAAAAATTTGGAGCCAGATTAAGATCAGGGATAATTCATTCCAACCCATCCTTTTCTCACTCAACTAATCGCTCCGCCCTTGTATGTAGTAATTTGAAAAAACATTTATATTTTGAGAGAATTTTTAGTCAAAAGAATGCTTATATATAGAGACAGAGAAAATATAATATTCACTTTTTGAAAATCTCTAAAAAAATATCAAGGAATGTTAGGGATACTTTTTTTTTTTTTTTTGAATAGCAAATTTATTCTTGACAAGAAAATGCAAGACACATTAAATCTCGCGGTAAAGAAGAAACAATACAAATAAGATGCTGCATATATACAGAACACCTATGCACCCCACAAAACCCTAAGATTGATACCGGTATTGAGGCCGACATATACATGCGAAAAAACGATGTATGACTCACCATTTTTAGTGGAATCAATTTCTAAAATGTGAAACCACCATGATTTAAGCCAATAAAAAGGTGAATGGTAGAGAGTGTTGCTAACACTACTAAAAAATATTGGCTTAAATATGCAATTTGTCCCTGTAATTTGGACGCGTTTTGATTTTCGTCCTTGTAAAAAAGGTCCCTGGTCCCACTATTCAATTGAAGTGGCATGGTTTTGGCCACGTGGCAGTTGCTGACTGTGCAACTTTTGCCACGTGGCATGCCACATAATTAATTTTTGTTTATTTTTTCAAAATTCTAAAAATTCATTTTTTAAATTAAAAAAATCCGAAAATAAATATAAAAATCATAAAAAAAACTGAAAATTATTTTTTTCTTCAAAATTCAGAAAATAAAATTAAAAATCATAAAAAAAATCTGAAAATTAAATTTTCGATTTTTAGTTAAAAAAATATTTTTTCAAAATTATGAAAATTCATTTTCTTTAAATTTAAAAAATCAGAAAATAAATTTTAAAATCATAAAAAAATAAAATAAAAACTGAAAATTAAATTTTCGAAAACTCTTTTTTTTTTTAATTCTGAAAATTAAATTATATTTTCAAAAGTTATAAATTTTGAGATTATATAATTTTAAATTTTATTTTTCAAAAATTTATTTCTAGATTTTAAAAACACTAATTTCCAATTTTTTTCTTCATATTTCAAATAAAAAAAATTGGAATTTTTTTATGATTTTTTAATTATAAAAAATAATTTTCAGAGTTAAAAAAAATAAATAAATTTTTAATGACGTGGACTGCCACGTGGCAAAAGTTGCACAGTCAGCAACTGCCACGTGGCCAAAGCGATCCCATGTCAGCAAAAAAGTGGGGTCAAAGACCTTTTTAAAACAACAAAAATTTTGTAGGGATGTTTTTAAATTTTTTTTTTTACAAGAACGAAAATCAAAACGCATCCAAATTACAGGTGCGGAATTACATATTTAAGCCTTTATAAAAATGTGGTAAGAATTTTGAAGAAAAAAAAAAACGTGATAAGAATTTTGCTTTTGGGTCCATGTATGAAATTTTTGCTCAGTGTTGAAAATCCAATTTATCTCTGATCAATCAATTCAAATTGAACATCACCTATACTTTTTGATAATTTTCGATCCTGTCTTATTCCAGTGCCAAACTGGATATTATTCAGCAGTGCTATCTCTTGCTCTTTCAAATTCATCTCCGAAACCTGACCGAGACTAGAGCAAACAAACAACAATTACTTTGATAAAAACAAACAATTATTAGAAAAGATAATGCAAAAATGCGAGATGCAAATTAAATATCTCACAGAATCATTCCCTGGCGAACAATTTCGATATTGACGTATAATAGCGCGAGAATAATTTCTATGTACCAGCAGAGCAAAAAAAAAAACTTGCATTCAATCGAATCATGGCATAAATGTAGTAAAAAAAATCATGACATAAATATTCGCAGAGATACTTTAAGAACTAACCCCAAAAACTAACCCAAAAAAATGGTATCATTAAGTGATTTGTTGGACGCATGAATATTAAAGTTTATCGATGTATAAAAATAAGGCTTATGTGATTCATTAGTCCCTTAAATAATTTCATGTTTTCATTTTGGTCTCACAATTAATAAAACGTACGTTTTAGTCCCTCACTTTTTTCTCCGTTTGCCAAATAAACCTCATCGTCAAAACAATTGGTTTTCCGTTAGTATGAGTCCATGTGGCAAATGCATAAGCTTGAAAGAAAAAAAAAAAAAACTTGAAAAGGGAAATCTATACGCATCGCAAACTTGAAAACAAAAATTAAACAAACTGGAATTGCAAACTTGAATACAAAAATTAAACCAACAAATCCATAATCTGGAAATATGAACAAAAACAAATGTGAATAAACTGGAATTAAAACTTGAAGTTACATAAATTGAAACATTCAAACCTATCGTATGAAAAATGGGTATGAATCCACTTCCTTTGAGTTAGAATCAAAGATATAAGAAAAAGGAATTAGATTTCTTTGAGATTTAACACTCCCTGTGTCAATCGAACTCAATTAAGAACAAACCAAGAATAAGAAAATACATAAAAAGAAGGGGGAAAAAAAAGATGGAAACGAAGAAGAAAGGAAAGCATAGGGAGATAAACTCAATTGGATTTTGTGTTGCTGTGTTGTGGTGAGTGGAAAGAAGAAATAGATCCAAAAAAAAAATTTAGTTTTAATTTATTTTTCTGTTTTTTTTTTTTTTTTTGGATTGGAATGAAGTTTTTTATGAATTTATGAACATGATTGATGAAGAAGATGAAGTTACATGGACTCATACTAACGGAAAATCAATTGTTTTGACGGATGAGATTTATTTGACAAACGAAGAAAAAAATGAGGGACTAAAACATACGTTTTATTAATTATGGGACCAAAATGAAAACTTAAAATTATTTAAAGGACCAATGGATCAAATAAGCCTAAAAATAAAATCCTAATAACACGCCCTTCTCCATTCCTAATATTGATCCTAGAGCCTCTCATGTAAGTTACTATAATATTGGTCTTAAAAATATTGGGTGGGTTTGACCAGATTTTCTGGGTTGACCCAACCCATGAACACCCTACATGTAACCCCAAAGAAAATATGAAAGATCTCATAATGCTTTTAAGCTCTGTTTGGATTGATAGAAATGAATGTAAATTAAATATAATGGAATGGAGTAGAAGGAGCGGAATCGAGTAGATATTGGATATTTTATGATGACATAATAATGCTTCATTCCATTGTTTGAAAAGTGGACGGAACAAAATAAATTATAATCCTTTAATTCAATTTTCACCCTTATAAAAAAAGAAACAAGATTATATAGAAATAAAGCATGTTATCTTATATTAAAATAAGAGAAAATATAATGAATTTAATAAATAAATTTATATACCTGCGTAATTAGTAATACTTATAATAAAATAGTAGTATTTTTTTCTTAATGTAATAAAATAGTAGAAGTTGTAATAAAAAAATCAAAAATAGTAGCAGTTGAATATAAGAAAGCTAAAATAGTCTCTCTTTTTTCTTTATCAAAAGACAGTCATCTCAGCACAAGGAAGGTGTAGACACAAAGCCTGAAATTAATCATGCTCATTTAAATTGATGCCAAAGCATGTTCGTGAACGGAACACACTGAATATATGATACTATTATTCAAACAATCTACGGAATTGAAATATTCATTTGAATCCCTGAACCTATCTCATACTACTATTCAAACAATCTATGGTTGATACAAACATCATCCCGATTTAAAACACGAAGCAATTTCACGTCATGCATTTGAGAATAGAAGGATAGAGGGGTTATGTTTTAATTGTGAAGCTCCATATCATTACATACTTATACTCCCATTGAAGTATTGGATGAAATGGAATGGTTCCATTATGTTCCATTTCATTCCATTCATTACTTACCACTTCATTCCATTCTATTCCTTCACCAATCCAAACATAACCTTAGAAACGTAATTTAAAAAAACCACGACACAAACATTACCATTTTGAAAGTCTAAAACTAATTTTATAATCAAATTGAATGAATGCAGAATGGACAGTCCTGTCACACAAATTTAAACAAAGCACAATAGCTGAATTGGACTTGACAGTTAGCACCAAAATAATGTAAAAATGGAAAAATTGACATTTGATTGTATGATACCGCATTGTACATTCAATACCTCATCACATGTTGGAAAAATGGTATACAATAGCAATTGCTTTTATACTCACCTGCAATGATGTATATCTCTCACTCTTCTAAATTTGGTAAACTTGTGTCTCTACCTCAAGTATAAATTGCATAGAAAGTAGATGGTCCTCAATTTCTTTCATAAAACAAAATGTATGCCTCACAGCGAAGAACTTCATCAAGGGAAACTTGACGCACATACGCATCACTCGCGTGATACCATGTGGAACTCTCATTTTCTTTATTATCAACCTTCTCTCTGTTCCTCTGGCCCCCTCTCACATAAGCAACATAGTGACCCCCTCTCATGGTTCCCGAGTGCTCCACAACACCAACCAACTGGTATTTATACTCCTCTTCATTAATACACCTTTTTAAACAGAAATTGGGAGTGAATCACATGCCAGTGGACCAATACAAATGTATAAAGAAAAGAGGTAAAATCTAAAAAAAGTAAAATTTAAGGTAAAAACTGAATTCAGAAATCCAAATTGTACACAGTGGTTTTCAATCATTTCCAAAATTGTTCTGAATTTCAGAAGATTAAACTAAAATAAACTAATAATTTTTAACATTTGAAAATAAAAACAAATTAGAGAAGATGATTGGGTAAATATGTAAAATGAAGAAAACTTGATAGAAGTAGATGCATTAGGCAATTATAAGTTGTTAAAACTTCAAACAAGAACACTAGCAAGTAACGAAGTACCTGGGATCCATATATGGTCTAAGATCCATTGTTTCTCTGAAGTTGACATGACCATTTAATTTACTTAAGCGACCACGTGCATCTTGGCTGAATCTCTTCAGATGAATGGTCAAGACAGGTGGAGCTCTATAAATGAGGACCCTCTTAGTTGCATCCCTATTCACTCTAATGCTTTCTAGGCCGGTCTCTTTGCCACTGCATTCTTCTGAGTCATTGTCATCATTATTTAACATTGGAGCATCTTGTTGGACGTTTCCGGTAATAGAAGAATCAACAGCTGAATTATCACAGCTTTCTTCATTGTTGGGTTGATGTAAACTTGAAGACTGTAATTCACAATTACGCAGCTCATCTTTTTGACCGTTTTCAAGCTCTGTGCCATGTTGAACATGTGAAACTGAACTTTCTATATTCTTGTCATTTTCAATATCTTCATTTCCTGTACTACTGACTTTAAAAGAACACGCTTTAGATGCATGCCACGATTCATCATGACTACCACTCGCATTTCCATCAGATAGGGTTTTTTCCTGCTCTTTTGCTTTCTTCTTCTGACGTTGGAGGATTTTTGAACAGTTCTCACAATGCCAAGCATTTTCATCTGAAAGAAGCTCGGGCTTTATAAAATGTGCCAAACAACTCTCTACAGAGACTGGAGAATCTGTATCATCTACTTCATCTGGATCAGATTCACTGATGTTTCTTATGATAATGCCAGCTTCCACATCACCAGACGAAGAAGGCCTGGGAGCAGGCCCAGCAACAACTTCAGGCTCATTAAATAAGCCACCAAAGGCATCAAACTCTGATTCTTCTGGACCACCACCCAAAACAGACGAGGAGTCCCCGCCATCTATTCCAGTGATGTCTCCGGCTGAGGAACTTTCTTCTTTGTATGGAAGTAACAGCACTTCTGAATTTTGAACTTGTAAAGGAACCTCATCTTCCCGCTCATTTGATGAAGAAAAATCAGGCCTTTGGTTTTGATCCTCCTTAAGGAAACAAACAGGACCACTGGTTTCACAGCTACCTTGTTCAGGGAATGCAGTCAAACGTTCATCCTTGTTCTCAGAGTCTTGTACCTCCAGTGCATCTTCCTTCTGGGATATGGAAGCATATTCATCTATCGTTGTTTCGGCTTCCACATAATCCAACCATGGAAAATCATCTGATGAATCTGAGGTTTTGTTTGCAACACTGTCAAGCCCTTGCATTTGTTGAGATTCTCCAACAGTAACCAAATTTGGTGGAGATAAGTCCTCTTCATTGGTTTCAGCTTCCACAAAATCCAACCATGCAAAAGCATCTGATGAATCTGACGTTTTAGTTGCAACACTGTCAAACCCTTGAATTTGTTGAGACTCTACAACGGTAACCAAATTTGATGGAGATAAGTCCTCTTTATTGGCCTCACTGCTTATTTCTTCAGAACCCAATACCGTAGAAACACCAGAAGAAGCCACCAATTCTCCAGCAACTGATGTGACAGACTGATCAGGGCAAGACGATTCATGGCTGGATGATTGGCTTGGTACATTTTGAGTAGGTAACGGATCATCATCCCTGTTAACTTTGGCCTCGCTGCTTATTTCTTCAGAACCTAATACCGTAGAAACACCAGAAGAAATCACCAATTCCCCAGCACCTGATGTGACAGACTGATCAAGGCAGGATGATTGGCTTGGTATATTTTGAACGGGTAGCGGATCAACATCCCTGTTAACTTTGACTCGAGATTTTGCTCCTTTTTTTGGTGGAGGTTTAGTCTTTCTGGTTCTGGGTGCTGGTTGAGCCTTCCGAGGCGGAGGTTTCTTGGTTGGAACAGGGAGGGAAAGATCTAAAAAAGGCTCATACACTGTTGAGGAATGCCCACATTCATTGCAACATACAGTACTAGATATCTGCCCCCCAAATAAAGCATCAACTAATGTTTTGGAAGAGGTCCCATCTCTCTTGAGAGAACCATTCTGCTTCCTACCAGCCAGTTCTTCAGTACTCAAACCATCCAGTAAACAACGAAGCAATTCATGACTGTCATGTTGCTGATATCCTCGGAATTGAGGAGACTTAGAACATACACAACCAAAAAAGGATCTTGGATTGATAATGTTTTTGAATCCTGATTCTGGGTTTGTTTCAGTGAACAACTTCTTCAACGAACTAATAAGTGGCCCAACAAAAGCATCAACCCTTAGGAAATTGTCCCGCAATTTATTCATAGCAAGCAGATTTTGCATGATTGAATTAAAAAAACAAGTATTCCCAAGATTAACCATGCCTCGAACCACATAACCACCTTGTCCATATGAACCGCTTGTGGACAGAGATCCTAACTTAATTTCTGAAGTGACACTGCCATCCCCAATGGAAACATCCTCAACATCTACTAAAGTTTTTCCTGACGATCGTCCTTTTAACAATTTCACAACATCAGATATAACATGACTTGCTTCATCGGTTTCAAGCTTATCAACTTGAATAAGCATATTGCAACGAAAACACCAACACAGTTGAGGTTTTTCAATATTAACCACTAACGGGTGCCGAGCTTTCTTTGAATGCACAATTGCATGACAATTAGGGGTTATAGGTAGCCCCACACCTCCACAGTTGTATTGACCACACTCCAAACAAACCCATATAGACTTTGAATCGGATTTTGAGTCTGCACCTCCTTTCTTCTTCCCATGTTTACCTTTTCCTTTACCGCCCCTCCTATCAGCCGCACCTTCCCTGCAGCCTTCACACCTTATGGGTGCAGAAGACTCAACCTTACCAGACAATATATCTAATTGAATACCTTTAACAAGATGAGGACAAGGATTTGTCTCTTTTGCAACTGAAACCTCCTCACCAACAGACTCAGTAGTTGGCGGGTTACATGATTCTGTAACAATTTTGGGCGACGAATCGATAATAACCGCCTTCTCCTTAACTGAACTTCGACCCCTCTTTTTTATTTTCTTCGCCATTGTTCCTATAATCAAAAACAAATCAATGAACTATGCCAGCATACACAAACAAGAAATCAGATATACATCCCACTTACATTAAATAACAACATGTGTTGCTTGTTATACACACCCAACCAGAAGAAAGCAGAAAAGAACAAAAAAAAAAAAAAAAAAAAAAAAACGGCGATGGTTAAAAAACCATAGAAATGATTATACCTGCAACTCAGGAGAGGCAAGATAAAATTTCAACACAAGGGAAAGGGTCTTCAAACATCTTATGACATGTACAAAAACCCTTCAGGATAGCTTATGAAAACGGTTCTACTTGATTTTATATTGTGTTATAGAAGAGGTTATTCGAAAGAGCTTATGCTATTAGGTGCAAAATAAGTTGTTTAACCAAATAGGGAAATAAAGAGAGTAAGTTTTGAAAGCAAATGCAATTGAATTTGTCATCACTAATAAACAGAATCAGGTTGACAGTGGGATTGAAAATCAATCAATACAAATTAGAAACAAATATGAATTAAAGTTAATTAATTTACTATCTAATGAAGCGAAGCAATAAACGGTGGATAAAAGCGAGTGTAATGCAACAGAATGAGATCGATAAGTGAAACCC
Organism: Medicago truncatula; assembly: GCF_003473485.1. Taxonomy (NCBI): domain Eukaryota; kingdom Viridiplantae; phylum Streptophyta; class Magnoliopsida; order Fabales; family Fabaceae; genus Medicago; species Medicago truncatula. The sequence continues at coordinate 41,186,854 of NC_053044.1, read as the reverse complement.
AGAAAATAAGGAAACGAAGGAAGAGATGAATTAATAGATAAATAAAGAAACAATAGGATAAGTAATTACTAAATTTATCATAAAATGAGTAAGTAAGTGAATTGATACCTTTGTTTTTGAGTGAATTGAAAATCAGAGAAAGGGAAAATTGAAAGATGCGGCGGATGGTGGTGGATGAGCTCTCTCCCTCTCTCGGGTGGAGAGAGAGACGTGCAAGGTTGGTTTGTGTTACCAGTCCAGTCGGGTCACACTGCCCGATCCAATCTTCTTAGCACTGTTAATATACCCTAATTAAATTAATTACCTTCACTTTCTTCGCAATCCACTACTAATTACTACTACTTACAAACTTGGTGTAAAGCAAATCAATGTGTAGTTTTTTGTTTTTTTAAGAATAATATGTCTAACTATTTTTAGAAGTTTTTTATTTATTTAGATTTAAAATAAGATATGATTAAAAATAACATTATTTTATTTAAAATATTTTTAGAAATTGTTGTTAATTTGCTTCTTATTTTAAAGATTTAGATATGTTTTTAAATTGTAATCGAATAAAATTCAAAGACTTCTTCATTTAATATATACTCCCTCCGTTTCTATATATAACTCCTTTTTGTTTTTTCACATTTCTTAAGAAAAATTGTTAATATAATTAATGTGTCTATTTTGTGTGTTAATATTATCATATTATCTTTTGTTTGTATGTGTATTAAATTTGACTTCTCATATTTCAAAATAAGTTAGTAGTACTCCCTCTGTCCTTAATTATAAGACCCTTTTGTTAAAATCACGGGAATTAAGAAAGTGAATATTTGTATTAAAGTTGTTTGTAATCACTATTGTATTTACAATTTTATCTTTAAGAGAGAGAGTTAGTTTATGTTTTCCATATGCTACTTATTGCTGATTGAAGAAAAAGATGTATAATAAATAGGGGCATGTATGTAAAGAAATAATTAATGTAGTTGGAAATAACAAAGGGGTCTTATAAAAAGGGACAACAAATATTCTCAAAAGGGTCTTATAATTAGGGACGGAGGGAGTATTACTTAGGGGTATGTTTAGAAAAAAAAAACATAAATGCATTAGTAATTTGAAAATGTGTTTATATTTAGGGACAAATTTTTAGTCAAATGAGTGGTTATATATATATATATATATATATATGAGAGATGAGAGGATTAAATCCTAGCCATTGATTAATCTTTAATATGAGAATTAATTTTTATAACAGCACCGTAATATTCATCCTTTCCCTATTTCCTTTCTTCTTTAAAAAAAAAAAAAAAAAAAAAAAAAAAAAAACCTCTCCTGCTGCATCTTGTCTCTGTTGCGGTTGTTATTCCTTTCAATTGATTGCAATTACAAACATGGAACCATGTTAAAAAAGTTATTTTCCATTAGCAACTTATGTTGTGTTTGTGTTTGTTTATTCCCTCAGTGATTCTCTGTTCTTGCCAAAAGACATTGAAAAAGTTGTTTTTCCCCAAAAATAAAATGCTAATATCATGTCAACTCAACTCAACTCAATAATAAAATGTGACCCAACAATTATTTGCTTCAACAAGAAGAATATTTATTCATTCTGGAGATAAAAACATGAAGCAAAAGCAAGCCTAAGAGAATTTACAAAAAAAAAAAAAAAAAAAAAAGAGCTTGAAGATACAGGATCCAATTGCAGTGCATCTTCGGTGAAAACCAATTCAATTATTACACAAAGGCAGACAACATATAAGAATGGAAGGTCACATGAGCAATAGAGGTTATGAAGGTGCATCAACCTTTCGAATTCCTCTGAACCAACAATGGAGACATGGAGGAAAGTAAGATTTTGATTATGGGTGTCTCTGCGTGACTTAGTTTTGCAAAAAATTACAGATATTGTGTTGTGAAGATTTAGATGATACCAGATCTAAGGTGTTCACAGGATGAGATTAAAACATGGAACAATTTCTAGAAAAATGGAACAAACAAGAGAAACCCAAGCGTGCAGCTAGTTAGAGAAGATGAAAGACCAGCATGTGCCTTTTTTAATATATAAACCGTTGATATTAATTCAATTCAATCCAATGGCTAGCATTTAATCCTCTCATCTCTCATTTTAAGAGTCCTCTCATTTGATATGCCCTATATATATATATATATATATATATATATATATATAGAGAGAGAGAGAGAGAGAGAGAGAGTATCTCCTATGGTTTTCAGTGAATGATAGTTATGCGTGGGTCTTAGGGTGAGTCTACTTCATAGTTTTAAAATTTATTCCTTTTTTTTTTTGGCTTAATTACACTTTTGGTCCTCATGTTTTGGCCTACTCACGAAACTGGTCCTGCTCTTTTAAAACAGAACAAAACGGTCCTTCAATTATCATTTTTGTTGCATTTTTCGTCCTACCTCCTATTTTCAAACTCCAGAAACGCAGAGAAATGACAGTTTTAGGCGGTTTTAGACCTACCCCTATGCTCAACCATGAAATCAGCAAGGAATAAACCATCTGGGCGCAAGGAATCTATTCTATTTAGCACACTAACAAAAAAAACCCTAATTTGAAACATATCGTAGAAATTAGGTTTTTTTTTGTTAGTGTGTTGAATAAAATGGATTCTTTGTACCCACATGCTTTATTCATTGTTTATTTCATGGTTGAGCATAGGGGGTAGGTCTAAAACTGTCATTTCTCTGCGTTTTTGGAGAATAAAATGGGGGGTAGGACGAAAAATGCAACAAAAATGATAATTGAAGGACCGTTTTGTTATGTTTTAAAAGGGCAGAACCAGTTTCGTAAGCAGACCAAAACACGAGGACCAAAAGTGTAATTAAGCCTTTTTTTCGATAGAAGTTTCAAATTTTATTCTCGGAATATTAACTTCACATATATGATTGGTAAGTTCTTGATGTTTCTACAAAAAAAAAACCACTCTTCTTCTTAAAAAAAAAGTCCACTCTTCAAATATAGAAATAAAAAAATTTAGAAGTTGCATCTTTATGGTAACCTTGAAACAAACACTTCCTATCTTTTTTTTTTTTTAAGGAACAAACACTTCCTATCTGTTATAGATATTTCATTTTTAGTGGTGTGCGTTGTTGGGGAGTTCGGGGGACCGTCCACATCGAGGCTAGAACAACTATACAAGTAAGATAAACGTCACACTCTTATCCAAAACCTAAAGGCAATGGATCCTCTTACTTATAAGGTATTCAACATTTACTATTTTATCCGATGTGAGACATATAACTCACACTTGCAAACCAACATGCGTAAAAAAAAAATGTAACTAGACATTAATTTCTTAAATGTGTTTGAGCTATGTTGCTTTGTAAAAGAAAGACTAACTCTTTTTTTCCTTTTGAGGCAATGAAATATAAAGTCAAGCATTACATAATTGTCAACTGACACACATTGTCTTCCCTCAAAGTTTGAATGGAAAATGGGTTCAAGGCCTTTTAGTTTTGTTGAGATTTGGCTTCAAATTTGTGGTTTGGAAGAACAGAGAAATCGTGACACGAATTTGATATCGTGACACGATTTTGTGATGCCGTGAGCTGGTTTGCAGGGTGTCAAATCGTGACACGATTTTGTGGAATCGTGACACGATTTTCAAACTTGTTGGTTAAGTTTTCAGGATAAGGTTGGTCGTACATTGGGTCGTACGTATCAATCGTGACACGATTTGGAAAACGTGGCACGATTTTATCAGCTGCAAACTGCTATATAAGTGTTCTTGTGCAGATTTTGGAAGTGAGCTTGAAGAGAGAGAAACTTGGATTACAAAGGAGGAAACTTTAGGGTTGAGTGTCTTTGTAGTGAGGATCTCTTGGGTGGGGAAACATTATAAACACCTTGGATAGTGAGATTTCACCATTGAAAGGATCAAAAGCTAACAAATAAGAGTGATAAGAGTGGTATCACTTTCTATTCATGTCTCCAAAAATACTAACAAATTATCAAGTAACATATTGACCGCTTAAAAAAAATGTCAAAATAAACGTTGTTTAATAACAAGTTGTTAATAGTTAGGACACGTATGTAAGGATTTAATTGTATGTCCAACGACATTGTTATTTTATCAAATAAAAGCCTTGTATTGAGCTTGACTGGTTACTCCACTTTGTTAGAGTACAGAATGATTCATTCAGTCCAAAAGAAAAGGGCTAACATTGATCACTTAAGCTAATTTTTTGAGAATGTATGTTAAATACTGCATAATAAATCTATTCGCTCAAAAAGATAAGCAAAAGTGTGATACCTCGTTTGGTGTCTTCTAGTACTAAGTTCTAAAGCACCAAGTTTCTGCAAGTACCTACACCTACAGTGAGAGTGTAAATTACATTGACCCCAAATACACCATACAATATGGAATACAAATCCAATGACCATTGAATTGCAATTGCAAGCTAAAAAGGCATCATTTTTCTGGTCATTACAACATCAAAGCCAAAAGTAGACTAGTAGAAGAGAATGCATAGTGAAGGCTAGTCAGTTGCAACTTCAATCCAGCACCAATATTAGGACTTACAGGTCCAAATGCAATAGAAGAAAAGCTCCCATCACCGCCAGTGCTCAAGTTAGAACTGATATGAAAATATTCAATACCAATATTAGTTTTATATAACAATGTAAAAGTTTAATTGGAACTCTAATTCACTATAATGGATGTACAAAAGAGTCACATTCTTACCTTCCTGCATATATGCATGATCCATGACCTGTATAACAAGGTGCTCATTATTAGTTGCTTTATTCTCTATACATATCTTCAACAGAGGCATGTCATTGTTCACAAACAAACATTTCAGTGATAATCACTAAAAACAAGGTGAACTAGGACCTTGAAACACCATGAAATATTCAGATTAAACGTTGATTTACTCACTAACTATGTAGCACTGACACTCCTAATCGAAAGCTTGTCTGGTGTCCAACACGACAACAACACATAAGGTTAGATTCAGTTTTGTCATTTTCTCAAATTATTACTGGTATCAACAAATCAATGTCGTGTTCGTGTCTGTGTCAGTGCTTCATGGCTCATTAATGGTTGAAAATTACATCACTTTTGGGTGTGAATTGCTGACTTCACAAGAGCCAAGTCCTCTAAATTATGCAATGATATATATATAGAATGATTTGAAAAGCATGTGGTTATATGACATTATAAAGGAATGGCTTGATATGTTACAAAAGTGGCATACAGAAAGATTTGAGTTAAAACATACTGTAAGGAGCTACTTGTTGAGTGTAGGATACACTATATAGCAATCCTAAACAGTAAACACCATTTTTTAACTTGCAATTAATACTAAACCAACAAGTAATTTACTTATAACCAAACTGCAACTAATTCTAACAGCATTAACTTACTTGGATCCTCGGTAGTTATCATAGCCGTATCATCAAAGTCACATGTTCCTCCAACACTATTCATTTTTTGATAATAATCATTATAAGCATAAGAGGCATGACTTTTCACATCATTGGGGAAATAGCAAGGTCTCCCTGCTTGAATAGCTGCACAGTTTGCCCGGCCTTGTCCACAAGCCCAATCCAAACCAGCTTCCATCTTTTCAGCGTCCGCACCGTCTTTAGCCACGCAAAAAGACTTAGAAGAATTTCCGAAAACCTTGTTAGAAGAACTAAAACTCAAAGGGTAAACACTACTGCCATTAGTAGTATAAAAAAGTCCCCAATGTCTTTCAGATATAGGTCCTGTTCTCTTATCTTCATCAAACAATTCATATATATAGGTATTAATAGCCATCTTTGGTTGACTAGGAGGACCTGAATCATTAAGTACTCTCCTAATCAAATTATTATTGTAGGTCTCAGCATTTTCTAAACTAGCATCCGGTTCGTTGGATCCACCTAAATGTGGCCAGCCAGTTTCTGTGACAATGATCCGTATATCATTGAAATTTAATGCTTGTATAGAATAATAGGTAGCATCCACCATAGCATCAAACATACTGTCATAACGGAACAATGTATTCGGATCAACAATTTTCTTTGTCGAAGGAAGGGATCGAAGTAAAGCATATTCAATTGGGAAAATGCCATCTCCTTTAGTATATCCATAATAAGGGTGAGCATTTAACATATAAGAAGAGTTTGTGTTCTTCAAAAACTGGAGGATTTGGTGAATTGTTGAGTTCCATGATGAGTTAAAAGTGGCTGTAGAAGGAGGAAAAGGCTTAGGGATTAAATCCATGGACTGAGGCGTCGAAATTTTAACACGGAAATGAAGGTTTGAAGCAACCAAGGCACTGTGAAGATGATTCATGGCAGGAACAAGAACACGAGCAACATTTGGGATTGAAGTAAGAACCTCACTGCCAACGGCTATTGTTGTGATATTTGTGTGAGGCATGTAAGCAGCTACGTTTTTGCTAATCCATGTTGCAGCCACTGATGGAGATTCTCCAATTCTTAATATCTCTTCGTCGGTGACACCAACAAGGAGTTCAATGCCGGTGTTTGATAGGGCTTGTAGCATGTGAGCATTAGCATCATAGAGACGCACATGAGTAATTTGATGAGATTTTAGAATAGCAACTATATTTGAAGCTGATGGTAGATCAGTAACATGAGTGCCAATGTTTACCCCCACAAATGCACCTACATGATAAATAATGTGATCTAATATCAACTGGAAAAATATTTCTTACAGTACTCTAATTCAATTATTATAAAATTTTAGAAACAACTACTTAGAAAAATGTCCAGGCATATTATTCTTAAAAATTCTGACTATGAAGTTAAATAAGTAAGTAGCATATGCTCAGAGTATGAAGAAAAGATTACAAGAATACGTGGCTAGACGTATTTTGACTAAGAACACATAACACAATAATCTTTACAAATGAAAAACCATAGTATATAATATAATGAAACCAAAAAAAAGAACATAGTATAAAGCTGAACATGGTAATAATAATAGTTTTTTCAACTCAAAGAAAAAATGAAAAGAATAATTGAGATTGACAAAGGAGTGTAGCATAAATTACCTAATACATTGTTTATAGTGGCAAGAGTGAGCAAGAACAAACTAGTGAGCCATTTTTGAAGCTTCATAGTTTCCAATCCAAAAGAAAGAGAGGAAGGAACAGTGTAGCGGTACCAAGAATAGGTATGGCAGCAGCTTGAGTTGAGTTGAGGTTGTCCTTTTCTTTTGTCTAAAGACTAACACTACATACATGTGAAAATGAGACTTTTATGTCATCTCTGTTCTGTTCCTATGATTTTCCCTCCAATACCAAAACCAAATCAAAAAGTCATTCATTGTTTTTCTTTTCTTTCTGTCACCACATATCACAATGCTCGAAACAAAAAGTGAAAACGGAGCCAAAAGGTCAAACACGCGTTACTAGTAGTAGTACCACTTTTAATGGGTTTCTGCCATTGCTTTTCGGGTTCCTCCTATTCAATTAATACATTAACTGCTCATTAATCAATAAGGCTTAGATTAAATCTCACAAAATTCGAGAGATTAATCTCTGCACTTGCGTGCAAAAGATACCAGTGTTACTTCAAGAAAAAAAAAATACTACTATATTACTTAATTAGTGTCTCCTTCCTTCTTATATAGTAAGTTCTTCTTGTTAACAAATACTCAAGAACATTTTTAAGATTTTAAATTAAGAAATTGTTCACTAAAAACTTAAATATTACAATTTTCAATGCATCCAATAGAAGTATAGATTTTTCATAAAAATTTATTATTTAAGATTGTAAAATACTAACAAGTGTCGTAAATAATGACATTTGTTAATGAGTCTAAATAGAAATTTTGTATTGAAAATGATTTATAAATTTTACCCTCATCAAAATACTCAACTCCAAGTGAAAGGAAATAGATGGTTACTTTTTATGATAGGCTGTATTCAGAAGTAAAAAAGAAGAGTAAAAACCACTACTTAGCTTTTCAATAGAAACTGGGGGACTTTAGTGCAACACGAGGATCTAAAGAGTGAATATCAACGCAACAACCTATGAGCATCGTCACGTATGGGCCACCACCCTTGGCTGTAAAAAGTGCATAAAGCAGTCCAATGCTCCTACAATGTCAAAAAGCGGATTTTATTTTTCTTTCATTTTCTCTCATGTCATGTATACAAAACTTTTATGGTGGAGACAGAGTTGGTACTTTTGATGTTTCACTTTTATTTATAATACATTTTCTTTGACACTCATTTTTTATCGATTGAAATTAATATGAATCATACATTTGAAATATTAGCATGAATGATACGATACCAGTGTTAAAGAAAGTTGATGATACCTTGATTTAAGAAAATGAAAATGAGACACATAGTTTAACTGTCTTTGGATGACGGGGCAGGACGGACAAATTCATGGACATTGTTTAATTTATTTATTTTTTTAAAAACGGAAGGTGATCATTGTTTCGTAAACAACGAAAAATATAATTTGTGAAATAAAAAATATTAAATTATTATGGGGAGAGAAGTTTAATTTTTAATATAATATAGCAAGCAGGAAACATTCGTTGTGGCCAGAAATTGTAAATAGTACTGATTAATAAAAAGTCACCGATATGTCTTGCTGCATACGCTTACATGAAATTTAATTTCATATATATATATATATATATATATATATATAATAAATAATACTATAATTTATAAGATGAATTTATCAGGTTATATATGTTTGGAGTGGTTGTCAAGTATGTGCTACTATTAGAAGAATTTAGTAGTAGACTTGGAGTTGGACCAAGTAAAAACCTTGGTGCTTAAGCTACGCAACTACTTACGCGGAAGTACGAGATTACTACTAATTAGAAATCTCTTAGATGACATAAGCAGTGACAAAATGGTTAATCAATTTTCATGGAGTCCACTAAAAGTTTGCAAGGAACAAAACAAATTAAGACTTGTTGGTTATGTCATTTCATGCGTACAAAGGGTGTGTGAATGTGGAGTTTTTGTTTTTAATAACGACAATAAAAAAAAGACAAGGAATCCTCCTCCTAAATTCTTGGTTTTATGTCATAGTCAGAAAGTCAACACCCCGTGGTTGAGAAAAGGGAACACTGTCTTTCTCTGTCAACTATCTGACTCTCTTTCTCTCACAATTTCACCTTCACTTTCATCCATGTTCTTCTATAAATAGATTAACCTCATCATTTATATAACTATATTTAAGTGCTTAACGATCACACCTACCTGATTTTATTCTTCACACATATATGACCGAACTTAAATTGCAGAAAGTATACAAGAGCTTTCACACAATAAGAAAGCTAGCAGATTATGCAATTCTTATCAACCAAAGCTGGTATATATATATATATCTACCTAATATTGAGTACTTCAATTGTACAAAAATTTCATTCATGTGTTTTAATTGATCTTTTGTTTTAACCATATATAGGTGGAAGCTTTTAGATTTTGCTGAGCTAAAACGCAGCTCTATATCTTTCTTTGACATTGAGAAACACGAAACTGCCATTTCGCGTTGGTCTAGAGCTAGAACAAGAGCTGCTAAGGTTGGTAAAGGTTTATCAAAAGATGTTAAAGCTAGAAAACTTGCTTTGCTGCATTGGCTTGAAGCAGTAAGTCAAACACTTGATCTTGATCTTGATCATACTATTTTTTTATATAGCTGTAAATTTATATGTTTGTAAGTTTGTTATTCACATCAATCATTATTTACCGAGTTGCTTTAAATGCTTGTGAAACAGATTGATCCACAACATCGATATGGACATAATCTACACTTTTATTATGATAAATGGCTCAAGTCTAAGAGCAGAGAACCCTTTTTCTATTGGTAACATTCTTTTCAAACTATATTATTCACTATGCATGCATAAATGGTTGTAAATTTACCAAGGTTATGATTCATGCAATTAATCTTATTGTTTGAAATTGTAGGCTAGATATAGGAGAAGGAAAGGAAATAAATCTTGAGAAGTGCCCTAGAGCTAAACTTCAACAGCAATGTATTAAATATCTTAGTCCTGTAAGTTTCCCTCTCCATTTATGCTAACATCCTATTCTTTTGGGCTATATTTGATTTAAATTTTCATTCTTTTCAGATGGGAAGACTGGCTTATGAAGTTGTTGTGGAGGATGGAAGATTCTTGTACAAGCAATCAGGAGAGTTCCTTCACACTACAAAAGAAGGTTCACGTGGCAAGTGGATTTTTGTTCTTAGCACATCTAAGAATTTATATGTTGGTAAAAAGAAGAAAGGTTCATTTCAACATTCTAGTTTTTTGGCTGGAGGAGCTACATCTTGTGCTGGGAGACTAGTTGTTGAACATGGTGTCTTAAAGGTAAGCTTGTAAATTTATTACTCATTTGCTTCATTCCTATTGCCATTAGTGGCTAACATGATTTTAAATTGTGGTAACTGCAAACCTTTATATTACGACAAAATATGGTTGCAATGCCGGAGACCACAAAATCATCTATAGACTATAGTGTGCCGCAATTTAAAACCACGGCGGTTAATTATTATCTGATTGTTTGTTATGGTTAGTTAAGAATGATTTTTTTGTTTGCACAGGCTGTTTGGCCTCACAGTGGTCACTATCGTCCGACAGAAGAGAATTTTAAGGAATTTATTTCATTTCTGGAGGAGAACAATGTGGACCTTTCTAATGTCAAGGTATTATAATTTAAAGGCTTTAGAAATCTTTTTAGGGATTTGAAATTTGCATCTGTTTAAAAAATGTGAGAACATACTCTAAGGAAATTCTACTTGCTATATGCAGATGGCTCCAGTTAATGATGGAGTCCACTCATCTGAAGAGGACTTAACTGGGAACATGAGTGGCTTGGAGGATGAATAGGCTACTTTTGAAGACTCAATTATAGACAAGGTCAATTTGATTAAAATTGAGAGTGAGTCTATACACCTAAGACAGGAAATTCCAAAATTTTGGAAGAGAACTGAATTAGAATAAACTAATCTGTCTCCAAGAAATGGTTTGTACTGACTCAGAGACACTGGGCAGGGTTGAGCCATCAAAGGGACATTGTTGATGCAAATTATTCCTGTCATGACTCATGAGTGAATAGAATGCCAAATCAGTTTATTCTTTTGTGTAAATAGGAAAATCATAGGAAATTTTGTTATTCTTTACCATTGATTCATGTAGGTGATTCTTATTTATTCATTTCCATTACTCATGTATATATTGTACAAAATGAATTTTGACCAATTTTTTAAGGTCTATCCCATTGTAATGTTGTTCAAAGGAAATAAATTCATTATCTCACTATGAAGCTAGTATACTGAACTTTTGAAAGAAAATGCATTTTAGATTTGAGCCATCTAAAGGAATAATCAATAGAGTAAAATAAATCCACAATTGGTTTGATCTATGTGGCTGGTTAGCTCAACTAATTTGAGCTAATGATTAAAGAGAGATTCATTGTTATAAAAAAAAAAAAAATAATAACAATTTTTTTGTGTGTAAATCGGATATTCTACGTGTGCGCGTAATTACGGAGACTAATCCTCGAGTTTAGTTGAAATTAAAATAACAATTAACATATCAATATCAATATTTTTAATTAAAAATAAAAAGTCGGTCCGACCTATTTCTAGTGACGATATCAAACCTTCGACATTTTCTTTGGCGAAAATTGCTTTTTCGACAACGAATACTTCCTATTGACACAAGTAAATGACGCTTTTACCTCCAGCGGTAGTTAACCGCCGTTAGCCTAAGCGCCGGCAGATAACAACCGTTGGCTGCCGGCTGCCGCTACATGCGTTCTGGGATGCACCGTCTTTTTCATCATTCAACCTCTTTTTCATCATTCATTCAACCTATTTTTTCAACATTCAAATTATTTTTTCACTATTCAACCTCTTTTTCCATCATTCAACCTCTTTTTCCATCATTCATTTAACCTCTTTTTTCAACATTCAACCTATTTTTTTCATTTTTCCCTATAAAAACCCTCAGATTCTCTCCTCCTTACTCTCATTCTTCCTCTTTCTTCTACAAAATATTGGTTTGTCATCATTCGCCTTTCATTGAAATAAGCCTCTTTGAAAATTTCAAGAGGTTTCTTTGAATTGGTTTTACCCTAGGATTTAGGGTTTAGGGTTTATGGTTTGTGTTTTTTTCTTCTTTGTTTTAATCCAAGGGGTAGTTAAATGTATTATTAAACAACAAGAGTGCAAAGGTGAGGAACAATATTTTTTGGGTCATCTTGGTGTTGTCTTGTATGATTATCTTGGAGACGAGTATTCAAAAGTTCTAGGAATAAAGATGACTCACGAGAGGAACAATTTTGGGTCATTTTGGTGTTGTCCTGTATGAGTATCTTGGAGAAGAGTATCCAGAAGTTCTAGAAATAAAGATGACTCCACCTATTAAGAAATAAATGTACACGAAGATGTTATTTTTAATGTTATTGGTACGACGAAGCAGATTTAGTTTTACCCCATTGAAAATGTATTATTATATTAATAAAATGTGATTTTATATTTATTACTGGTCCTTTATTTTAGTTTTTACTTGCATTTATTTATTTATATGAAATAAAAAAAATTCAAATAAAAAATGTGTATTAAAGAAAAGTCAGTTTTTTGAATATATTACGAACACAATGGTAGTTACCAGTCGCTGGAGCCAACGGTTGTTAACAGCCACCGCTTAGTCCAACCGTTGTTAATAATCGCTGGAGGTTTTTAAGTATTTTACTTGTATTATTGTGAAGTTTCGTATGTCAGAAAAGCAATCCTCTTCGTTGGCAAGTTATTTATTATTATTGAGTTGGGTAAAGGAAAGTAAGTCAATGGGCCAACTTACATAATAATTGGGCCGGGTCGGAGCAGAAGTAAAAGGATCCATAATTCAACTACTTTGATACCCTAGCATAGGAGAAAGAAAGAAAAAATTAGAAGCAAGCAAAGGATCACTCGCCGGCGTTGTCGTCCGAAAATGAGAGGAAGAAGCTACAGTCCATCACCACCACCGCGTTACAGCAGAAGAGGCGGCGGAGGAGGAGGAAGAAGTCCAAGTCCTCGTCGGCGTTACGCTCCCCGTCAAAGCGATCTACCTACCAGTCTTCTTGTTCGTAATCTTCGCCATGACTGTAGGCCTGAAGATCTTCGTAGACCTTTCGGTCATTTTGGTCCTCTTAAGGATATTTATCTCCCCAAAGATTATTACACTGGGTCAGTACTAATCAATCTTCAATTTCACTCAATTATGTTTTCTTCTGCTCCGAAATTTCAAAATATTTAAAATTTTATTTATTTAGGGTTATATTATTGGGGCTTTTTTTTTTTTTTTTTTTTAATAATTGTGAGAAACTAGGTTTATCAGTGATTTAGAGTTTTGAAGACATGTATCAAGTAAGTAGAAGATGTTATTGATAATGAAGATGAAGATCTTCCAAGTCTTGAAGAAGATTTCATCTTAATTTCACAAAAAGGTCAGCAGCATAGTGCTTGCTTGATTTGATCTTATATTATTGGGACTATTTCACCAACTTGTTACCACCAAATTTACTCACTGCATATGGGTCTCAGTTCCGATTTTGTTCTATTCCATGTTTTTATGATGTTTTCGTTGGATTTTCTGTTTTCTTCGTTGTTACAGACAACCTCGTGGTTTTGGTTTTATTCAATTTGTGGATCCTGCGGATGCTGCTGATGCTAAATATCATATGGATGGTCAAGTTCTTCTCGGTAGGGAGATAACTGTTGTTTTTGCTGAGGAAAATAGAAAGAAGCCAACTGAGATGAGGGTCAGAGAGAGAAGGTAAGATTTCCCTCTTCATTTCTTTTTCAATTTTTTATTTAACTTTGAATGAATCAATATGGGATACTTGCATTTGTAATCGATTCCTGTAAATACACATATTCTAGGATTATAATATTAGTATAGTGGTTATATATACTATTGTTTTCACTTTGAATTTGAACAATAATTGTGCGGTATACTAGTAAGGCCCTATTTTGCTTCTCGGAAGAGATGGGATTGACTTATGTAGCTGTCTTTTATTGCGTTATAATGGTATAGGTAGGGTTCAAACCTCGGATTTCAGGCTGTGTATAATCAATTAAACCACCATACCATCACGGAACTTATAAGTATTTTATAAAATATATAGTCTAAAATATTTTACCCCCCAATGAAATCAACCAATCTATTTGCATATAATTATAAACAATCTCGCCGATCTCAGTTTGAATCTATAATTTATAATAACATTGATGAGCTCCGCCTGAATTTGTTGTTTGTAATCTAATGAAGGCCTTTTTTCCAGTGAAATTTAGCCATTGATTACTGCAACTAAGTTATACTAGGCCAATTTATGGATCCTGTCATTGTTTTGACGAGACATTAAAATGTCCTGGTTTCATCCAAAGTTTAAATGATTGCTGTTTTCCTTATTTATTATTATCATTTATCAATACTTATAAGTATACTGTTTTAAGCTTCTTCATCGCAATGTTGCATAAATTTCTGCTTGTTGCAGCTAAGAGGTGAGATGAAATTCTGATTATCTATTTTTAATGTTTATGTTTCAGTAGCGGTCGGCATTCTGATCGAAGGAGGTCTCCTCCACGTTATTCTCGTTCACCCCGCTATTCCCGGTCTCCACCTCGTCACAGATCTCGCTCTCGCGGCAGTCGTGACTATCATTCCCCTCCTCCTAAACGAAGGGAATATTCAAGGTATTGGCCAGTGGGCACATGATAACAATTCATTTTATTGCATATATTTGTATTTACATCAAATAATGTTGTATAAATGTTTAGAAACAGCAGGACTATCACATACTGTTAGTTGGTTGTAGTTTGGGTTGATACAATCTGTTGTGTACGCAGTATGTTTAGTTGAACTTTGATTATGTATGTGTTTCTTCTGGTCAAAAGATGTTGGTGGAATCTTTGCTAAAAAAATTTAAATTATAAAGATGTTGGTGGAATCTTTGCTAATTTTTTTTAAATTATAATTTCATACATTGCCTGTTTTGTAGATCTGTATCACCTGAGGATAGAAGGCACAGTCGAGAAGGGTCACAACACAGCAGAGAGAGGTCATACTCACGCTCTCCACCCAAGAACGGGGATGCGAGAAGCCGTAGTCAGAGTCCAGTGAAAGGCTCAGTCGAGAGCAGAAGTCCAAGTCCGAGCCGTGATGTCAGGGCAGCATCCCGCAGTAGGTCTCCCAGTCAGTGACAATGGAAGAGAACCATTAGACAATTAGAGGCTTGGTTTTTCTTAATGTTCAGCAAATACAGTGGATTTGGATTTTAATTTGTCAGTTTCATATATCAGAGTTGTGTGTTGTTTAAATTAAAAATGTATTAATACTAGCTGGATGTTGATTTAAAATTTGTTACTATGTTCCATCTAGATTTAGTAGAATTATATTGGTATGGATTTTTCTGGAAATTTTCTATGTGTTTTGTTGTCTTGTCTTCTTATGGAGCAAAAATAACTCTGGGTCTCATGACCTTTTTTCTTTTTCTAACGATCTTCCTAAAAGTTTCGAAAGCAAGCGTAGCAATCCAGTTGAATTTGACAACATTGATATTTGTAGCAACAAATAAGTTTGACTTTAGTTAATTGTTTCAACTAGGTATATGACCCTGAGCTATATTAAGGGTCTGTTTGGGAAACTAAAAAAAAGAGCTTTTAGCTTATAGCTTATAAGCTCGTTTGATAAAAAAAGCTCTGTTTGGTAACACTTTTTCACCATGAGCTTATAGCTTATTTCACGAGCTTATAAGCTATTTTTCAGAAGTTATTCCAAGTAGCGTTTGAGCTTATAGCTTCTCACTTTTTCTTTCAATTTTACCCTTATTATTTCATTTAAATTGTATTTTTATCCATTATAATTTTTATAATAAGCTACGTAATTTTACCCTTATAGCTTATCCCTTTATTTCAATTTTTGTATATATATCAGCTGACCTTTTTTTTTTTTTTTTTTGAAAAAATATATACCTTCGTTTTTTTTTACGAAACAAAATACTATTATTCTATTAATGTTACTTTTTATTTTTATTTTTTTGAGGTAAATGTTATTTTCTTTATTCTCTGTTATTAGTATTACTCTATTAGTGCTACATTTTTTTTTTTTAGGTAAATGTTATTTTCTTTATAAAGTAGAAACACTTAAATGATAATAAATATAAGATAAAATTTTAGTGAATAAAATTTAATTTAATTTATAATACATAGGATATATTAAATTAATAAATTTAAAGTATTTTTTTAAAGAAAAATTAGTTTACAAAATTACAAATACTTAAATTAATGATATAATTTTTATTATGAATTAAGAATACCCTTTATGTCATTTTACATTTATCAGCTAGTTGAACCGCTATTTTTACCAAACACTTCAGTTAGCTTATCAGCTAAAAGCTACCAGCTAGCTTATAAGTTAAAAGCTATCAGCTATCCGCTATTTTTACCAAACAGAGCCTAAGGGTCTCTTTGGTAAGCTCACTAAATGAGCTTATGGCTTATAAACTCGTTTGACAAAAAAAGCTCTGTTTGAGTAACGGTTTTTTACAACGAGCTTATAGTTTATTTTACGAGCTTATAAACTATTTTTAAGAAGTTATTCTAAGTAGCGTTTGAGCTTATATAACTTATAGCTTCTCATCTTTTCTTCCATTTTTACCCTTATTAATTTATCTAAAATCCATTTTACCCATTATAATTTATTACTACTCTTATAATTTAGAATAACACATTAGTATAATAAATATGCTTATGACCTTAAAAAACAAATATGCCTCGTTAATACATGTGCAATCACTATACACCAATTCACTGTATTTTTCTTTTTCTTATGTAAGGAATTTTACTTCGTCTACTGTTTACTTTGTTATATTCATTTTGTTATTCAATGAAAATATATCACCTTGATTTTGAACTAAATATACCTATAAAAAAATTGTTTTACGTCTATTTAGCTCTTACCTTGCTAATAATACATTTAATTGTTTTATAAATGAAAATAAATGTAAAATTTAATTTATAATATAAAAGGTATATTAGATTAATAAATTTAAATAACTTAAAAAAAGTAATTTAAATTACAAAATTCTAGTGATTGTTTTATTATGAATTAAGAATACCATTTTATGTCATTTTACATTTATCAGCTAGTTGAACCGCTAGTTTTACCAAACACTTTAACTAATTTATCAGCTATCAATCATCAGCTATAAGGTATCAGCTATCAGCTACAAGCTATCAGTCATCAGCTATCCGCTATTTTTAGAAAACAGAGCCTAACTAAATTTCAAAAATTGTGCATGTTTTTAAAAGATTGTGTCTGCATGTTTTAGTACGTCCCATGATACCCTGTCGTTTTGGTACTATATATACAGGTGTAAGGAGGTGATTAAATTGAAGAGTTTAAGAAAAATGCAAATAATCTTGAAAATTAGAAGGATAAAATGCATTTGACCCTAATTTTTATTTTTAGTTCATTTGAAATGATTATTTTTTTTCAATATTTATTCACTTGTCGTAATTTAATTTTTGAAAGGGACAAAGAAAACCTCGTCCTAGTAGCAGCAAAGATGTTGGTGGCAAGATCACACTACATATTCAACAGTCAAATATTTGAAAAGTTGGTGGAGACGTGGTTTTTGGCATCGCTTTGAGCAAAATTAACACTACTAGGTTTTTTTTACCAATATATTAATATTAGTTATATTTCGCTATCTTTTACATAATGTTTTAAGAATACATAAAATGATGTTGTATAAAAAAATAATCAACAAAATGGTACCTGTATCATCCATATCATAAGTGCATGTAACTAGTGTGCAAAGAAGGATGTTGGTGCTTATTTGTGAGTTCTGATTTAGTGTTCATTTCATAGACCCTATCGCATGGAAAGTTAGTTTTGGTTGGTTGAGGAATTTTCATTTCTTTTTACAAAAGAAAAGTTGGTTTGGTTGGTCCAAGAACGTTTGGTTGGTCTTGGTCACAACCTCAGTGAATGAGTCTTACTTTCCTAGTTTGAGACTACCAAATCTAACGGTCAAATATCACATTACACCCCCATTCATATTTTGTTGTTTGTCTTATTTTCTTCTACTCATTTTGAGATTACTACATCAATTCAAAGCTATTGATGGGAACATTCGGATTTGGCATTGCTCTGCCTCTACCATTGTGTCCCAAGCAGCCACATACAGGTACCATTTCTTCCCAATGTTGAATAAATATACATGTATATATATGATTGTATAATCTTATTTTCTACTACTTAACTGAAATTGTTTAATGCTTTTGACATATGATTAATGATTAAACATGTATCTTTTGCAAGTAATCGTATTTTGCTGATTCCTCATTTCAAATAGCATGTTGTTCCACTTTACTTGGGAGTTTTGACTACTTATTTTGATTGGAAATAGTTTTAAGATAGTGAGATATTTATTGTTTTTGAATTTTTCAGAGATTATGAACTTCAGAGTTTGTTTTGAGACCTGAGAATGAATGTGTTAGGCCAAAAGGGACGAAAGGTACATATCATTTCCATATTATAAATCACTCTTTGTAAGGTATAGTTAAAGTGAAATATTTTAGTGGTCCAACTGATTATGATTGATGGTGCCTATGAATTAAAACCAAATACTTACTGAACCTAGTTAGACATTTACATATCACATATCTTGATCTATCTGTTTTTGAATTTAGCTTCTTTTTTATTTTTGACAAAAAGATACCATATACTATTATCATACCATCTCATATGTAGCTTAAGCTTTGAGATGTTTCATATTGACATACATAATAGTATTATGTAGCTTGGCATATCTTTACATGGCATGCATATGTTTATTTTTCATACCATCTCCAATTAATGCAACCAATCAATTTGGGTTCTTAATTTATTTTCGTTGCCAATTTGGACCCACAACTCTACTAGGATATGATATTTTACAACATAAAACAGAGTATGTACACTTCAATAAAACTACCTTCCCTCATTCTAAACCAACACTTGAAATTGTATGACTAACTAGCTTAACCAAAATAAGCCATTGAAGAAGAAACATTGTTAATGCTAGTGTCCAACACAAAGCACCATGTCTCTATCTACTGAATCAGAAAACCATCCAACAAAGAGATTGCAAAAATATCTTGGGAATACCACACACAACTGAAGATGATCTAACCAAAAAGATTAATGATAAGTGTACGACCATTTGTTGACAACTTTTGTAACAATCTTCTTTTTCTCTCTTTTTATTGGTCAAAAATAATAGAGAGAGAAAAAGGAAGAGAGATAGTAAGAAGATAATGTGAGTATGAGAGAGAATCTTGTTCAAAAGTTGTCACAGAATGATTGTACAAATATCATCTCTCAACCAAAAATTATGCAAGAAAGAAGGTGTCAGCTCCATGCACCTTTCTCGTTCCACAACTATGAAGTACCGATACGTCTAAATAGCTCCGAATCGTATCTGATACGTATCGAAGGAGTATCCGAAATTTTTTAATTAAAAAATAAAAATAAAAAATTCCGATGCATCACCGACACGCCTAAGATACGTCTAACTGTTTAGCTTTCCTCTCCTTAATTACTATTTTCTAATTTAATGACCTCTCTCTACATTAATTGATTCATCTAAATTATGATGCACCCATTTAACTTCTAAGCATTTCTCAAGATTGGTTTATTTCCCCATAACTCTTTTAGGGTGCAAATTCAATTCACGATTGTGCATATTCACAATTACCAATTATTAAGTCTGAACAAACCACTATATAGAGGATACAAACAAGCCACTAGGAGTATCCACCTTTGAGAAAAGGGCAATAGAGCACTCCTTGAGCCAAACCTATAGAGTATCCGCCTTTGAAACATTACTTCTCTTGAGTTTGTGTGCTGATTTTATTTTAATTTCCATTTTATTTTTACTTTTTATATACGTATCTTAAACGTATAGTATTCTATATTTTTTAATGACTGCCGTATCGCCATATTCGATACACGTATCC
The DNA here is from genome assembly GCF_003473485.1 of Medicago truncatula. NCBI lineage: Eukaryota > Viridiplantae > Streptophyta > Magnoliopsida > Fabales > Fabaceae > Medicago > Medicago truncatula. The sequence goes on along the minus strand of NC_053044.1, from coordinate 41,166,870 downwards.
CGTGCTTCAAAGTTCCACAAATATGTAAAGAAACTAAGACATCCCCTCCATGTTATGCTACAAGTATGTCATTCCATAAACAAAAGCTATATGTGCCACTTAACCTAAAGAGAAGTGTTGAACAACCTTAAATCTCTTACTGTGGTACTTCCCTCACTTCTACGCATCATCTCACTTCAACCAAGTGATTTTCTTCCCTCTTTAGTCCCACCTCTTAATATTAACAAAAAATTCTTAACATTCACTAACATCTTGAGGAAAGATAGATTGAAGATAAAGATTATTGACACAATATAATTAATAAAACTATATGGTCACCAAAGCTAACATACATATTACACCACGAAGAGAATTCACTATCGAGTTCCAAGTAGAAAACTTCATGAGATTCACACTTTCTGAAAGTACAAGGTTCGTAAAAGACTATTTATCCAATTAACACTTCAAAAATCAAGTCGCTTAACACTGCTTCCATTGCCCACATGTTCTTCACACATTCTCATTAATAATACCACTTTATTCATATAATTAGAGAAGCTAAATTCCCTTCGCCAAGAGAAATAGAAGAGGGGCTAATGGGTCCCCTTATTTCATATCTCTACTTGCTCCGTTGAAAATATCCTTAACCAATTTAGAAATAAGACTCCAAAAAAGACATATGTTAGAATATATGTCATCTACCTTGTGTTAAACTCAAATATCCTCACCATATAGTCGATAAATTTCCATTAATTTACTGAATTAACGACTGCTAAATTACCCTCGGATTCCTTTACTACAAGCTAAAGGACACATGTATTGATTTGAAAAGAAAACTCAAAAGCCTCATGCAACATTTAGCCAAAACCATGATCGAAACTCAAATCAAATCAATAATTTTGCTCACAAAATGATTAATTATAGTGTTTTTATGTCAAGTGTGAGTTATAAGTCTCATTAGATGTAAAAGCTTATGCCCAACAACATAATTTTCAGTATCCAAGTCACTTAGTAATTTTTTTTGCAGATTATAGCGACATTATATGCTTTTATACCCAAGGTTTGTTCTATTAACATAATACATAGTTATATTCTTGCAATTCTTGTGGAAATGTTTCCAAAAATTTAGCAATGTTTGTATTAAAGATATATAGCCTCCATAAAAAGAACTGCAAATCGGAAATTTTGTCTTTAACTAAAAACTATAATATGGAAAATGTTAACGAGTGCTCTGGGGCATTCTTTAAGAACTATATGTAAAACATATTTATAAAAATACATGTAATCAGTGCATTGAAAATTGAAATGTTTAACTTTTTTAAAGACTAATTGCTTATTTTAATATGCTTAAAGAGTGCCTCGGGGGCACTTGTTAACAAGACCCCTATACTATATCACAATTTCATTAACTCGTCTACATTTTCTTTTTTAAGAGATGGAGTGATTGTCCTAAAAAAAACATGGAGTGAGTCTAGTCTAAATAGTTTGCTAAAAATTAAAGAAGGTTTTATACACTTTTTCTTTTGTTAAGTAGTCTAGTGGCTAGTATTCCATACTTTTAAGGTGAATAAATGGAGAATTCAAGTTTCGAACCTCCAGTCCCAACAAATATAATGCAATATCTCTTCCAACTGAATTATGTTCGCAGGACCATTTTATACACTGTTATCGATCATTTATGTATGAATAAATAATTATTTTGTACGTGCTTCTTTAACAATATATTGTGCTTTTGTGCATGCAGCTATAGAAGGATCCATTGGCGCGACCTTTATGCACGTGAATATATTTACACACCATCAAAACTACTTCATTTTTTTTTATGAAATGAATATACCACCATAACAAATGCACAAGCGACAACGAGAAATCATTCTCTATAAGAACAAGACTTGTCACGAATGCAATCGTTTGCTGCTTTCTGTTATCAGGTAAACATAACATTTGCCCATCTCTAGAGGAAATTGTTGGAAACAATAGTTAGAAATTTAAGAATTTTGTGTGCGGATAGGATCATATATCATATCATAAAATGTTGTAATTAGTCCCAGTGAGTATAACTCAGTTGACAGGAATATGAATTGTTATATGCAGGGTTGGGGTTCGAACCCCGGACATCCAACTTATTTACTTTAAAAAAGGTGAATTCTAACTACTAGATTACTTGACAAAAAACAATAAAATAAATGTTCTAATCATGCATTTGAATTGTGGTGACCCGTAATAAGAGATGAACAATAAATACAATGTCTATGGTAAATAACATTTTTTCAAAAGAAAATATATGATTACTCTTTATGTGGATTTTTCTTGATTTATATATAAATTCGTGCTTTTGTTTTTCGAACAAATATTGATTTATGGAATTAGTTACTATATATTGATAGTATAAATAGATTTTACAAAGATATTTGACTATATTTCATTTCACTACATTCTTAAAGGTTTAGTAATTTTAATAAAAAAAAAAAAAAACTACATATTAAAATGTGAGGAAATAGTAAATATAATTCAAATTAATTATTTAAAAAGAAATTGGTATATCAATATCATTATCAAACTCTTGATTTGTCACATTATATCTTTATCGTTGAATCAGCATAAAAGATAAAAGATAAATGCGTTTTTTTATCGTTGAGTCACATTATATCTTTTGTAATTTGTATTATTTATGTTGTATATATGTTGAGGGTAAACTTTGTCAAACACCACAATAAAATTCTTTTTGCCCGTACTTTTATCTTTTACATGTACCTTTTCCATCTAATTATGCTCATTCATTGTAGTTAGTAACAAGAAAAAAGGTAATTTTTAAATGTCAGTTTCATATGTCCTATATAGATTCCATGTACAACACTAACTATGTTGTATTTGCTCTTCTTGTTGGTCAGGGATACGTAATTGCTTTAAATTAAATTGAACTATATTATAAACGATGACATCTTTAATTTGATGATGACAACATAATCCGATTTGTCTAACAGCTGCATTATATTTTTTATTTTGGTGTTACGTTCATAGTAATAAGTTGTTAAGGCCACAAAAAATCTTTGTTCGCCCAGGTGGAAATACTAGTAGATTACATATATATGCTGAAAGAAATACATCAATATATTTTTAAGATATATTTTGACGTACACCATTTATTCAAAGATCCACTATTATAAAAACAATGCATGAAGAAATACAGTAATAAAACATCTGAATCCAAAGTGGATCATTGCATAAAGAAACAAAAAGTAAGAGAGTGAAATAATTATGTGTAAAGAAAATTATCATGAGTAAATATTTAATTGGTTTTTTTATTTATATTTTTTGATAAAAATACTTAACTATTGGTGTTATATATATATACATAAAAAAATCAACCAGAGCAAGCTGCAGATGTTAATCAGCATGAAATGACGACACCAAATTCGATATATATATACCTGCGAGCGATTAAAGTACAATTAAAATGCAATGCGTGATAAAATACACACACATATTACATATGTCTATGTAATAATATCATATATGAATTTGATTTGATGAAGTAAAATGTTAAAGAAGCATGCAGTGAGTACACATATTTATTGAGAAAAACGAAAATGCTAAGAAGCTTTCCCGTCTTGGTTTTGGGTGAAATTATGAGTAGATGTCATCATGAGTGGCGGCGATTCCCACAGAGCTGGTGGTGCAGCAGATAAGATCAAAGGATCATTCTCTGATCTGTGTGCAGCAAATGCATCGTCGTTGATCAATGAATCCAGAAATGAAGTAAACACATCATCACCGCCGTAATTGTTATTACCATTGTCGTCTCCATAATCCCCTCTGTTGTTGTTGGTAAGCACATGATGATTATCCATTGCAGAAACATCATTAACCAAGTTACCACAACCCTGAGCTTGTTGTGTTTGAGAGGGATCAGGTTCATTGTTAGTGATAGTAATTGGATGATGATGATCAGAAGAAGATGGTGCAAAAAAAGGAGTACTTGTTTGGTGATTAGTATTTGGGATTATTGAAGAAGAAGAAGATGGGTTATTAAGAGGCTTGTGAGTTCTGGGATCAATCCCTTGGTTAATAAGTTTCTTGCTGAGATGTGTGTTCCAATAATTTTTAATCTCATTATCGGTTCTTCCTGGAATTCTCCCAGCTATCAATGACCACCTGAATGAATCATATATATATATAAATCATTCAATTAATAATTTAATTTTGATTTTTATCAATTAAATATACAACCCAAACCCTAAGTTGAATAAATGAAACCCTATATAAGATCAGGAATAATGATTATGTAAACCTGTTGCCGAGAAGACGGTGGAGGCGGAGGATGAGATCTTCTTCATCAGGAGCGATCTGACCGCGTTTGACGGATGGACGAAGATAATTCATCCAACGGAGACGACAGCTTTTGCCGCAACGGAGAAGACCAGCTCGTTTGGGAAGAGTTCTCCAACGACCTTCACCTTCTTTTTTGATGTATTCTGATAAAACTTCATCTTCTTCTACAGTCCACGGTCCTCTCTTCAACCCTACTTTACTGCAACAAGGTGTAGTTGTTGTTGTCTTCTGTTTTTTGTTTGGATTTGAATTTGAATTTGAATTTGTTGTTTCTGATTTGTCTTGATCTGTTGATGAAGATAGATTCATCATCGATAACAATTTCAATATGGATTTTTTTGCTTAATATATGCAAAATTAAAGAGACTGAGGAGAAGTACAATTTGTGTAAGGTAAGTGCAGAGGGTTCAGTTCAGTAACACACTTTCTCTCTCTTATCCCGATTCGGGAGAGAGATTCTATTTTACTTTCATTTCATATTGCTTTTCAGCACAGCTAACATCCACGCGCTAACCCTCCACCCTGAGATCCACGTCTCTCTCTAACTCTCACTACCAGCCGCACCTGTCTTTTTCTCTTACAAAATTTGTTTTATCATGATTTTTTTTTTCTTCTTTACATAAATACATACAACCCCCTATTGATAGTATACTTTCATACATTAAATTAAAAAAATCAGTTGTATTTATTAAATATATATAATTAGCATTTCATTTGTTGTTTAACTATGATCTCAAGTTTTCTTTTTGGTTACATGGCTAAACAAATAACAAAAATAAAAGAAGCGATGTAAGAACATTGACCACATCAATCTTAAAGAGATTTAGAAGACCTTTCGAAGAATATGAATAGAGAAAGAGATCACTATCTAAAAAGGTTTCGAACTTGATTATATAATCGTCATACCGATTTCTTTTAGGAAGAGTATGGCAAATTGAGACATTTTGTTGCACAATGAGCTCTAGAGTGTCTCAAAGCTAATAAATAGTATTGGAGTAAATAGTCAATTTCCTCCCTGAAATTGTAAGTTTCATCAATTACCCATCTGAAATTAACAAAACTTCAATTACCCCCCTGAAATTTCACAATGTTAGTCAATTTATCCCCTCCGTCAAATTTTTCTGTTAGTGAACATGACATTTTGCAAATACCCCCTGAAATTTTGCACTTATGTGCAAAATGCCCCCCAAACTTAAAAATTTATATTATTTTTTTCTTAAAAACAAACAATTAATAGTTAAATATTAAAGCTAACTATTAATTTTGGAATTTGGGAAAACTACATGCATATATACATCAAAATAGGCTCCAAAATAGAAAAAAATATGTATTTTTTAAAGTGGCAATAATGGGATGATTTCTGGATTAATATTGGGGGTTGTGTAGTTTAAATGGTTTGAGCAAATTGTTGAAGGAGTTGGAGGAGTTAAAAGACTAAGATGGTGAAGGAGAAAATATAAATTTAAATCTGATTATTAATTTGTTTATAAACCTCTAAAAATAATAATTTGTCTATTAGAAATAACCATTATTGTCACTTTAAAAATACATATTTTTTCGTATTTTGATGTATATATGTATGTAGTTTTTCCAAACTCCAAAATTAATAGTTAGCATTAATATTTAACTATTAATTGATTGTTTTTAAGAAAAAAATAATATAAATTTTTAAATTTGGGGGGCATTTGCACATAAGTGCAAAACTTCAGGGGGGTATTTGCAAAATGTCATGTTTACTAACAGAAAAATTTGACGGAGGGGGTAAATTGATTAACATTGTGAAATTTCAGAGGGGGTAATTAAAATTTTGTTAATTTTAAGGGATAATTGATGAAACTTACAATTTCAATGGGGAAATTGACTCGATTGTATTGTGTTACATATTCGTTTTCAGAGGAAATACCAAAATATTGCGTTACATGACGATATCATTTTTGTTCTTTCTTACGGAGAAGAATAACGGCTTGTGTTCCGTCAGCTTCATGCATGTCAGGTGATTAATACAAGCCATTATACTGTCAGCCAAACTATCTAATCACGGAGTTGATTTTACTAAAGTCTTGACACTGACTCTTCGGCCAAGGCCCAAGACAAGTCACCCTTCAAAAATAAAATAATATAGGTCACTCTTTTAGTACTTTTGTCATTAACATATCAACTAGATTAAGCATATTTGGTTAGAGAAAAATTGATATTGAATAAGTTGATCATGTATAATTCATTGTGGTGAAAATTGAATTAGAGATAAAATGATTTAAGTTAAATATATTTATGTAAAAGTGAATTGAACAATAAATTTGAGTGTAAAAATTAATTTTAAAATAAGAAGTTACAATTTTAAACTTCAAGTATAATCAATTTTAATTTTAAAGACAAACACAATTATAATTTGGAGATAAATATGGCAAAATCAACTTTATGGTTTATATCTAGAATCAATTTCGCCTCCTCCAAAAAATAAAACCAAAATAAACTAAAGTGTCTTTTAAGAAAGTTAGAGAAAATTTCTTGGTATTTTAAAATAAACCAAAATATTCTAAAATAAATGACTTATTTCATTTTTCAATACAACATTGATTTTTTTTCTTTTCAATTATACATTTTAATTAATATTCCACTTTATATTTATTAAAAAATAAATTATGATAATGATGAATGTATCAATACTAATCAAGGGCATTTAAAACTATTTTTTTTATCTCTTTTGCTTATACATTTTTTAAAAAGGTTTTGCTAGAAGACACCTTTTTTGAAAGTGTCTTTTAGCAAGTTATCCTATTGGCATTTGCTAATAGACACCAACTAATTTTTATGAAGGTGTTTTTTAGCAAAGTTATAACTAAAAAGTGGATATCACACCTTGATTTGTGGCTTGCTAAAGACACCTCTAAAAGGTGTTTTCTAGCAAAACCCTTTTTTAAATATATGTGAAATAATCAAATGATTGAGTAATTTTAGGATGGAGGGGGTACTACAAAATATTAAAAAATGCTAACATGTGTCCATGATAAGAAATTCGAAAAAGGCCCTTAAAGCATAAGATAAGAAAATTATGCATTCAAAGTTAAATTTTTACATTTAAATTTTATATTGTACCCTTAAATCATAAGTTAGTATGATCCATATAAATAAATTGAGTGGCTAGCTATGGACTGCATGGGTGGCTTTAGCAACTTTATAAAGTCTAGCATTTATTAGTTGTTTATCACATACACGGTGCATTTAATTGGATTTGGTGTTAGAGTTTAGAGTACAGCTAATTAACCCTAGTATTGTTTTTTCTTTAAAAAAAATCCAAGTATTGTTTTTAATAAATGTTCATGTGTAATATTGCATCTGTTAAAGTAATTAAAAATATTCACCAAAAAAAAAAAGCAATTAAAAATAATAATTTTTTATTAAAAATTAATTATTTATTAAAAAGTTATATATTTAATATATCATGTATAAATCTGTATATGATAGAAAAACTCTTTTAATATATCTCAAAATATATTCGCATCGATTTTTCAAAAGGTATGTTAACTGATGTTTTTAAGACATTAGTTACAAGAAATTGGAAAATGTTGACCAAAAAGAAAAGGAAACTGGAAAATGTATCAAAAAGGAGCTCTTTTATACTTGAATTTGATGATATAACAATATTTTTACAATATTTATTTCCTTTAATAGATTCCAGAAGCATTTGTTGACATTTCCTCTTTAGAGTCCGTTTGGTTCAACGGAGGGGAGGGGAGGGGAGGGGTTTTAATGAAGGGCCTGGAAGAAGAAGAAAAAAAAAACTTTGTCATTTGGTACTGTTCATCCTTTTTAGTTTGTAGGGCCTGGTTGAATTTGTTTAATTTCTTTTTGAGGTGGCTTTTATTTATTGTACTTGCTACTAGTTCCTACAAATTTGAACTGCTTACCGACAAAAAAAGTAATTTAATTCGGGAGCAAGAGTAATTTAATAATCAACATGTATGAATTATGCCAGTTGTTTTGATTTGCATCTTCATGTTAAATTTCTTCAGGCATTACACGGATCTTTTGGGACCATATAAACTCATTACCTAACAAAATTTGTAGCAGTGTTTGCCAAGGTATATAATAATTTCATGAATAAATTTGGCTCTTGTATTATTCAGAGGGGGGGCTAGTGGGTTGAGCCTACATGACAATGTAGTTATTATGCGCACAGAATACATAACAATGCCATGTCCCTAAAAGATCGTACGTTCAAGTTCAATAATAGAACCATATCTTGGGGATGGTTTGTTCGTAAAGGATGGGGTATAAACTTCCCAAGTGGTTTACATGTCCTCTGAACTTTCTTGTTGGTATACATGTCCTATAACATGGTTGAAAGCTTGTTAATTGTATTGTTGATGTATCAAGTTGGAGTATCTCTTGCAGTCGGTTTGAATAGTTTTTGCTTATCAAAAAAATTACCATGTACCACCCAACACTAGCCATTATCAACACCACTGAAATATTGTGATTAATGTGATAGATTTTAAGACTAAAAATTTAAATAAATCCTTTTGTTTTGAAAATTGAGATAAAAATATTTCTAAACTATATTGGAAAACAACTCTATATCATGCAGACATATTTTGTTTAATGTTTTCAATCTCACAAAGCGTTTAACTTTAAAAACACTAGCAAAATATCAAAAATTAGGATGACTATTTGAAAACCTTATAATGTTTGGATTCATAATGACATTGGCAGAATCACTTTGTAACTTCTATAAAATCATGATGTCATCGTAATTTCGTCTATATCACTATCAATTCAAAGATACATATAATTTAATTATGTTATACTTATATAAACTCAACAACTAGTTGTAACTGATTAGTGAGAGGGTAGAAAATCATAGCAGCAGGAAGACATAATAAGATAGGAGACGCTCAAACGCCATTTTTGTGTTTTAAATTGAAAAAATCCCTAAAGTACCCCAAGCAAAAAGCTCTAATATCTTCTTTTTTTATATATATAAATGCTCCAAGATCTTTTTTTTTAAGGGATAAACAAAGCTCAAACATCTTTTTTGTTATATAAATGCTCCAACATCCTCTCTTTTTTTTGAAAATGTTAACTTATGCTACAGGTTAATGAATCAAATATGAAAATAGTTTATTGGAATGTGTGCATTATATTTAATTTTAAATTTTTTAATGAATTGAATGCACACAATTTTAGAGAATAGTTCTTTTTTAGGTTTCTTAACATATGGCTCAAGGGCACAGGTTAACACTACCTTTTTTTTATTTTATTTTTAGGAATAAACCTCTAACATTTTTTTAAAGCTCTATCATCTTGTAAGTAGGGCTGAACATAGGCCGGTTTCGGTCGGAATTCGGGCTCAAAATCCGAAACCGAATCAACCGACGGTTGAAACACTACCAACCGTTCCCGTCCGTTTTGAGTTTTCGGTTTGGCGGGTGGTTAGTATCGGGTTTGAGAGTAAAAAATCGATACAAAAACCTTACAGATCCAGAAAGTTAACATAAAAAACTTAACAGATTTGAATGCAAATGTTCGCTTATAAATGGTTGAGATTCATTGTTTTGTTCAGTATTGCTTGGATTTTGTGGTGAAACCACGTAGGAAATAATGTTTGGGAGAGAAGATGAAGCATGGTTCAGCAAAAAGGAAGGGCAAGAACACACCATACTGAGTTAGCAGAATTAGTAGTTTTGTTTGCTATTTGAAGGTTAGAGGTGATGATTTTATTGAAAAATTAAAGGGATGATGATTTCTGTAAAACGAGACAAATGAATGGATTGAGGAGAGAAACAAAGTTTTCAATTTCAAAAGAAGCAGCTGTGCGGCTGTGTTGTTTTAGTGAAATGAATTAGGTTTTCTTCAGCTTCCCTTTAACTTATGGTTATATATGATGGGCCTTATCTAGAAATGGGCTTTCATCCATATTGAAGCTGTGTGAATCGGACGGCTACGGTTTTCATTGGGCTGAATCTGCCCACCCGAACCGAACCACTACTAACCGAATAAACCCATGATTTCGAACCCGTTCAACCCGGTTTAACCAGTTAACCCGACCGATGCGGTTTGGGCCGGTTTGTCAGAATCTTGTCCAGCCCTACTTGTAAGGGCTTTAATGGAGGCAAACTTATCTCATTCCGTGCAACGCTGATTTATACGCTGCCAAGGCAGCGGCCGCTAAATTGTTCCACTTTTGCACATCCTATAGTGGGGAGTGGGGACCACTACACTGTTTTGACACATTTACAGGCAACGCTTACTTTATTTTCATACTTAGCACTCGTTTGGTTACGTGGTGGGGAACCGTAATCGTGAATTTAGAAATCTTAGAAGTGAGTTTGTTAAAAAATTGGTGTTTGGATAACTATTTTTAAAATTGAGTCTGGCATGTAAAAGCGATTCCAACCAAAGCTGGTATTTGTAGCTTTTGGGAACATGGTGGGAATTGATTGCAATTTATTTATTATTTTATGAGTGGATGCCCTCAGTTTTACATAAATATCCTTTCTATTGTGCCGTTTCACTAAACTAATTATCTAGGAGCTGCAATATTGTTTTTTCATGTAGATCATAAATTGTACTAAAACAATAAATTGCTAATTAGAAAAAATTACCGATATATTTTGTAAGATTAAACTCAGTCTTATTTATTTTGACGTTGTACATGATAAAAGCCTAACTATTTTTATTATGGATTTCTTAATAATTTAAATTCACATTTTTCATTGACGTTTTTATCATATCAACCCTTAATATATGATTTCAATAATCTATGAATAATTTTGTCAAAATAATTTTATAAACAACTTATTTTTTTATAATTATAAAATATTAAATTTAATGATACAAATTAAATTTGAATAATTATATAAAATTGAAATGAAATCTAATTGTATTTTAAATACTTATAATTATAATGAAACCCATTTTGGTAATTATACATGTAAAATCAATTTTGATTCAAACTATCCAAACAACATACATTACTAAGAATCACTTTCATATTAATGCATCCAAACATAAATTAATTTCACTCAACTCACTTTTGATCCGAATCAATTCATTCACAATCAATTCTATCAAAATTAATTTTTATCACAGCAGAAACAAACACACACTTACATTTAGGCCCCGTTTGGATTGGCTTATTTTGAGCTTATGTGGGCTTATCTACTCCCATAAGCCTTTTTAAAGGTGTTTGGGTAAATAAATAAAAATAGCTTATCATAGTTTCATAAGCTGCTTATGTCATATTTTAATAAGCCTAAATTTTCAGCTTACCCTCTGGCTTAACAAGGAGCTTATGAATTTATGTAACCTCCTTCGATTCTCTCTGGAACCACTTTTTCAAAACATATATTTTAATTATAATATTTTTTGAAGGAATATTTTAATTATAATGTTAGTTATCTTTGGCGGTGCATCAGTAACGAAATTACTATATACTTATCTTACTAAAGTAACAAACGTAACAAAGATTTTTTTTTTTTAAGAAGATTTTTTTTTTTTGTTACGTAATAAAATGAAACTGAATAAAAAAACAAATTTAACTTGTCTTTTTTGGGTAACAAACTGCACGCTAATATCAATATATATGATATGTTTATTTACACCTCTAATGTTAATTTTATCTTATATGAATATTGATATTTTTTTTAAGGACAAATATTGATTATACTATATATATATATATATATATATATATATATATATATATATATATATATATATATATATAATTATAATTAATATGTTATAATATTGTTTTTTTTACGCCTTGATTAATTTTATCAAAAAAAATCTTGATGATTGTGGTTCAATTCTTTGATTTTTTTGTTAAATTAAAAATATTTAAAATTTGGATAATTGCTTATGTAATGTCACATCCAAACACTTCAATTTATGTAAGTACTTTTTAGTGTACATATCCAAACATAAATAGCTTATCAAGTATAAGAGCTTATGATATAAGCTCTAATGTCATAAGCACTAATGCTATAAGCATCTATATAAGCTGTTTATCCAAACGGGGCCTTAATAACGTAAAATAACAAATTTGCTGTCACACCCAAATAAGTCGTCTATCTATAAGTTGATGAAAGATGACGTTCCCAAGAAATTGATGACAAGGATTGAAAACATCTCTTGCAGTTGACAATCATAGTATCTTGCCCCGGATCCCACCAATGAGTAAACTCAGTGGAACCGATGACTTTTTTTTTTAAACTTCAAGAAGTGAAATAATTTTCCAATGCTTCTCTATGACGTGCATAAACTGAACCAAGATACACAAAATTCGGATATCACAGCTAAACCTAAAGTCATTGCCCACGGATACATTAAAATCATCAATTGGACATAAAGGAAAGGCTTATTACCTAGAGATATAGGGGAGGGGGAAGGATAGCATAGGTTGGTTGTATCTGCTTCAAAATTCATGAGCATAATAAAATGGATGTTGTTTCACACAGTCTGCACAAACTCTGGCTGAACACACCCTATGCCTTAGCCCTGAGAATGAAGAGATAAAAGTTAAAACAGCTTCACTATTAACATGAAAATAACTAGATCATGTAGTATCATATATTTCATAAATTCAACCGATAACAGCATGCCACCAGAGCCTACAGTAATAGACCACGGGGATCAATTCCTTGCCCATCCCCAACATACAAAACCAACATGGAAAGAACGAGAAAGCATTTTATAGCAGAGGATTTGATACAGTAGCTAGTATTATTTTTTTGGTAACCTCACAGATGTTTTTCATTTCCAATAGTTAAATTTTCCATCTGCATGATATGAAAAGCAAATGTACAGTGGCTATCTGGTGAGAACGAGCTCGTAGCATTTGGTTTATAATGTGGGAGTTGACGATGACTGATAGGGATGATAATTGATACTGAACACACCAGAAAACAGATGGGGTCGTTACAGATTATGTTCCTTCTCAGAACTTTCCACATTACTAAAGAGAAGGGCAAGAGAAACAACTTACACGGGTGCTATAATTAATAATTTGCTTTCAAACTTATGTAAAAATGACAATCATGATTCCATGTCAAATCACAGTTAAAAAAATCTAGCTACCCAAAGAATTTCAAAGTCAATATAGGATAGCCTTTGTTTTTTCAAGAGAGAGCCACAAAAGAATGGAAAACAAAAGTTGTGGGAAAGAATATCCTCCTGAATAAAGGGGCACAATAATCAATCTCACAAATACAAGAGTGGCTTAATGCTTAATAAAATAGCAAATATCATAATTTTTATATCAAATGCTTTTAGTTTTAGTAGACCAACTAACCTTTCAATGTAGCAGTCGTCCTCTGTATTAACAAGAATGGCATCACCGGCTACAATGTGAGGGGGGACCTGGAAGATGTTGATCATATGGACAAACAAGACATAAGCACTAGGCCTTACCAACAACAGATATTGAATCGTTATTTGAAGTCAAAGGGAAAGAATTTATAACAGAGATACCACCATATTTATTATCTTTTAAAAATTAATTCGCTAGTCATGTTAATTTTGTTGAAACACATGTGAATATTGTAAATATGTGAATAATATCTTGCAAGTACATCGATTATGATATTTTGAGTTTCTTATAATTATTTCATTGTGTCACTTTAGAATACCAATGCAACATTTATTATTTTTTTTCCATTATTATACCCTTATTTATTGAATTTCATCTAACTTAACTACTCCACTAACTACAATTAATAAGGGTGTTTTAGTAAATGATATTAATTTTACCATTGAAATCAACACAATTAATCATTTCCTTAATAATCGTGCACAAAACCTTAAACGACTATTATTTAGAGACGGAGGGAGTAGTTCAGAGTTCCAACACTGCGACGAATAGATTTAGTTATGTGTCTCTCATTTTTCTCTTCGCATTACATGATATCATTCAAAGCCCAAGACGAGCCAAACACATCGCATACTTATCAGGTGGACTCACTACCATCCTGTAAAAGTTTTTTCCAGAAAATTATATTTCAACTCCAGGCTGGGAACTTTTCAGCCTTGGGTCAGATGGTAAGATAACTAGTAGTAGCGGAATACATAAACTTCCTGGGATTCAAAAATGCTGATCCAATGTTGTTCATTGCATTATTGAGGGGATAATAATATAGTTATAAAATAACTAATGCATATTCTTATTGATTGACACAATTTTAGAATTTTGCCAAAATTATATCATGGATACAATAAAGGATATATATTTGAAAGAAAATAGTTATAGACATCTTAACTAATCATATTTCACTAAGATTTAGTTAGGTATCCCCCTAAAATGAGCGTAAAATTTCAGGGATTGGATTTTTATAATTTCACATATTAAACTCCTCAAATTATATTTGTCTCATTTTTAAGAAGACGCTAAACTGATCCCGTGTGTAATAAGTATCTTAAGCTCCTCAAATTATATTCGTCTCATTTTTAAGGAGACGCTAAACTGATCCCGTGTGTAATAAGTATCATGCAAGAAACTGCTACAGTCTCTGACTTTTGAAAAGAAAAAAAAAAAGTCTCAAATAATCGTAACTTTTGCATGACATAATAATAAAATTTCCATGATTAGTTGCACATCTGAGTAATTTTTTTACGAATTACTTATGCTACTGAATAAACAAAGAAGGAAAAATGAAATAATCATTTGACTTACTTCGATTGTAGGACCATTGTCCAGTGTTACCTTTTTATTCCTTAAAACAAAAAGGAAAGAAAAAATCAGTACATGATTAAATTGAATGGAAATTATAGAGATACTGTTATACTCCATCTCAGAAATTGACTTCGTCTTTGCTATCATGCTATGTTTAATATTTGTTAGATTCAAACTGATAGTAAGCAAAATTCTATTGATGCAGAAACATAAAATTAGTCGGACACATTAAAAAATAACCAGCATCCTCCCACAAATTGAGAACTACACATGCCAAGAAATATCACAAGTGTGAGACTTTAAAGTTTAATATATAACTAGGAATATGGGGTAAGAACGCAAACAATTTAAGTACTACTCTCTAATCTAATCATTTGGACAGCATTACTTAGTAGGTCAAATATTAATGACTAGATACAGATTCAAAGGTTGTGTCTCAGATTTCTCTCTCGCATGACATGTATGTTATGTACAACTCAGTCAAGCTCTACAACAGTGGGAAACTTGTTCATGCACTGCAAAGCAGCTACTTTACTATCTTTAAGGACAATTCCTTTCCCATAAGTTTACTTTAGGATAGGAAAAAGTTCTTAACTTATATTCAATCACTTGCTCATGGATGTCTTAATGGAGTTACCATTACCAACAAACAATCAGATCAAAGAGATTGGGAAATTAGACGGCCCTTCCATGTACAAGGTTTTCTTTAATGTTTTAGAGTTTGTCTCAATTACAAATCTCCAACCAGACTAATGTGGGAAAAAAACTTCCTTCCTCTGCCTGTTCTCTTTTCTTGATTTCAAAATTTTCATCTCCTACACCAAGTAGAGATCTACAGTAATGTTGACAACAAAAGACTCTTCAACTTTCAAGTCAGTTCTCAAAATTGATGAAGACTGCAGCTCCAGTTGACATTGTGAACCATAATATAACATATGATAATGTGAATGACAGCAACGTATCACTACACATATTACATAACGATGGATGATGTAGGACTGCCACAAGTTTTAGTCAGGATCATGGGCATGGCTAAGAAACCAAAGGAAAGGAATGTTTCTTGACAAAGGACAATGATTTACAAACACAATAATCAATGAAGATCTCAGAATTTATAGAAATTGGCAGAAAATGAGAATAAGAGAGATAAAAGACCATGAATAATATTATCCTCTGCATATTTGTGTGATCCAGTAGAGAAAGCACTAACGTTCTAACGCGAATTATATTAAACTAGACTCTTAATCCTAATTGTTTAAGGAAAATGTAACTTCGGAGAAGAGATTATATTGTTTTTTTGCTCAAGAGTCATACATTGCTAGAATATAAAGCATAGTTGGTTAAGCAGTGTTAATATTTATGTAAATAATATATTTTGTTTATAGTAATATTAAGTAATTAAGATAGAAACAATATCGTAATTATTATGTAATTAATACTGAGATTGCAGAAACAACCACTCTACTGCAATTAGGGAAAAATACAAAGGAGGAAATAACATGATTCAGGGCTGAATCAAATGATTTGGATCTTATCCTATACTCAAATCTATTGGATATTTTGATTCTTATCCTAAGTCAAACTATCTTTCCTAACTGTTCCAAGTCTTGACAGGATGTGAAATTGAAGAAAACACTCACACGATCATATTATTCCTTGGGCATCAAAATTTGTGGAATAGAAGCTACACTGACCTCATTAAGGTGGGCATTCAGTGCTGCAGGGAATCTTTCACTCCTTGGGCATATCTTTATGAGGGGATCCAAATTTTATGATATATTTTGGCTGCCATTCAACTTTTTTGGGAATTTTTTCTTTCTGTTCCTTACCAAGTTTTATCCTAATGTTTGATGAATGTGCTGTTTATAACTTTGGCAGCAACTGTGAGTAAATTCGTAACTTTACAGCCTATAAATTTCCATTTCCACAGAAAAGTCCCAGCTATGAAGCTGATGATGATACTTTTAACTATCATTCGCAAACTGCATGCTTGGGAATGTCCTATGACTGGGAAACATAGTTGGTCTCCTGTATCAACATAAGAAACTTTTATTCCTGCTCACTCTTCCACGATGTTAAAGACATTTCTAATAATACCATATACGACCTAAGGAGAGGGCACATAAGCCCGCAAAAATATGTGACATTTTTTAACTAATAAGAGAGTGATTTGTAACTTAAAGACAATTCGTTGGCATATTTCATCAAAAAATATTCAAAGGCATTCACAACAAGAGGAAGGAAAAGAAATGCAAAGGTACAGGATCAAGTACTTTTTTTTATATCCAGTAATGGAGAAAAATATGTACCTTGGAGTGGCTGCAATCACCTCCTTGACAGTACATATTACACGTTTTGGAACTGTTGCAGATATAGGTTTGTCATCGTAAAATTGTACCTTAACTTTCATTTCATCTGGCAAACGGGCAACAATATAATAATTAATTGGTAATAGTTCTATTACAAATCATATTCATGAAATAAAAGTTTGCTACTCGATGACTACCAGAGGGTAAAATAAAACACAACATTACAGTTTGCTAATCATATTTATGAACATAGGAAAAATCACAGTAAGAAGGTAGAACAAGGTCGGAGGGGGGTACAAGCCTTGAAGACAAAAAAAAAAGGTTATCCCATAAGTGCAGAATGACAGAGAAAAGCTACAAATGCAGAATGACACCATATACATAACAGAAGAGAACGCTATACTGACTAGAATAAAGCTTGAATTGTTACGCAACATCAGTCATGAATGCATCAGATAAATAAACCCACGGAGGAGATACTTAGACTTAAGCAGCTATGAGAAGGAGATACAACACTGACCACCTAATCAGCTAGAGTAAACTACAAATGAGAAAGGTTAAGTAGAAATGAAAATTCAGGGAAATACTCGGGCACCAGTCATGACATTGATTATGTAGGGAATTCACAGTAACACATAGCAATAACAATATCAGAACTGATGCAAAACTAGAAAATGATTGGTAACGAGCTAGTAGTTTATTGAGACAAGGATGCTGAGTATGACCATTAAGTGCAGTTGAAAATGTCTTAATTTTCCACATAATAGCTGATAGGAATCTCTAAAGATTCTTAATTTTAACAGTAAAAGAATAGTGATCAAGAGTAAAATTTAACACACCTTGTATGTATAAACAATTCTTGCCAAACAACTCTTTGGAAACTTCAATTTGATCCAACGTATCAGTGCTGAGCAAAAATAAATGGAGAAACCGCGTTAAATAGCTATGCTCCCCAAGAGTTTCTTGTACGCGACAGCATAGAATGACATACCGACAGCGAAACAGGATGAAAGATGTAGGAACTCACTCCATTAATACTACAGTACCATCTTGATCCGTGCACATGTACATGAAATTCTTTTCCTGAATATAGGCCTCTGCAACAATTTGAGAATTGTAAGCACGGAAAAGGATACTGGTCAGCTATCAGCAGGTGTGAAATGTCCTAGCATGCCACTAATCAGAAAGAGAACAAATTGTCCCAAATCTTATCATTCAAATTAAAAGATGTAATTGTAGAATATGTATAAATGTATAGCCTTCATACAAATTCATTTGGATCCACAGAACGGAGGCACACGCTGTTACAAACCCCAAAACAAAGCCCAAAACGTTGCGAAAGATTTCATTTGAGCACACCAAATAAAACAGACAGAAAAAACACTACTGTATTGAATAACTGAATCACAGACAAAGAATAAAGAAGGGAATACTTTCAACTTTCAAGGGTTTCCCACTCAGTAAAAGGCTTTCCATTTTACAACCAATACCCTACTTTGTTTAACAAACTAACAAATCTACCATCCTTTCTTCCCCACTCTCCTGTTATTTAATCTAAATTTCTAAACCCAGCAGTCTTAACTGCCCAACCACTTCACTTCATAACTATTCTAACTAACTACTATTAGTGACCCAATAATATGTCTTCTGTTTTTTGTTTCCCTAGGAAGAATGACTCAACCTAAACAAATTAAAGAATCCTGGCCATATTATCAAGAACTAAATAAAAAATCTCAACACCGATACACAAAATACATGATGTTATGCTGTTGATAAATTTGTAAATGAATGCAGGGACATACTTTCGAACTCATCATCAGTGGCAATTCTTTGTGATACCTTGGTTCCCTGGATAATGTCAAGAAGTTCCACCTATCATCATCAGAAAGAGCTACAATTGTCAGTTATGCATGGAGTTGAGAGTCTACAAGTTATAAGTTACAATAAACAACTATATCCAATACCAATAGCATAAATATGCATAGGCAGTTGGACAAACCAAGCAAAATGAGATTGCATTTAATCATTTGCCGTTCCACAGTTGGCAAATTAAAATGGATTGACAAATGCCACTGTCCAAATATCACAAAGCCTATTTTTGGATAATACCATGTTAAACACAAATAAGACTGGTAAGTTAGAATAAAACCTAAATCAACACTCTCTTAAAAAAATCATTACTTGATCAAATTAAACAATATAATCCTTTGAGATCATGTATCAATATCTATGTTAAAGGTACGAAAAATTGTGTATTCATCAGTTATTAGTTGATCCTAATCCTTCAATAAGACTGCTTCATGGAAAACTGTTTTCCTATGAATCATGTGTTGCAAAAATACATCTCTAACATTTCGCCATTTCGGTCAAGCCAGTAAATCTAGTAATCTACAACTAAAACTTTCCTACCAAAGGGAGAGGTGGATTACAAAATCTAGCATGGCATATTTTGCAACAAGAAGTTGGTTCTATGTGTCAAGTATGCAGCGCAGAAGGCACAGATTTACCGATAGAGAGAGCAATTACCAAAGATATAAATTCAAAGACTCAGAGAGCAAATGGCCAAAATACCAAGTCAGTGTCTTGTTACAACGCACACACACAATAACCAAATATGTTAATGAAAAAAGGAAATATTTTAAAACATGAGAGGCCGTGCCCCTGCAAGTATTTTACCTGAAATAAAATGCAGAAAATAAGAAAATACATTTTTCCTTTAAATTTATGGCAAAAAGGCCTCTCATAGGTCAAATAAAAGCCATCGTAAATATATAAAATAGTAATAATTCTTTTAAAATATAACTTGCACGTTAATATTCAGTATTCACTTGGCTAATTTTGTATTAAAGGCAATGTACATTTATGCACACATCACAGCATTACATTTCAAACTCTAATAGTAATGGATGAAAAACCAAGGCCCCGTTTGAATATACGGCTTAATTTGCAACTTAGCGCTTATGATAAGCTATTTTTATAACAAAAGATAAAGTAAAGTTAAATTATTTTCATATAAGCTATAAACTATTTTCATAAGCTATTTTGTAGAGAGCTGAAAACAGGTGTTTATGTCAATAGATAACCTCAAATAAAGGTTGGATTAGCTTATTTGAGCTTATTTACTGAAATAGGTTCTGTGATACTGTATGGGAGAACTTAAGAAAACAGCTTATGACAATTTTCAAAGCTTTTTTCAACTTATTTTCATAAGTGCTCTGATATACTCATAAAAACAACCTATAGCATATACAAAAACAATTTCTTTATTTTATCTTTTGCTATAGAAATAGCTTATGTGAACTTATACGTAAGCACTTATCATGATAGGTCAATCCAAACAGGCAGCAGATAACATCTGTGAGCTGATAAATAATGATTGGGAACATGTAAAATCTTGAATAGAAAAAAGAAAGAAAAAAAACCTTCAGTGTGGCTTTTCCTCGTCCTTCATGAGAATGATCTACTTTAAGAACCTGAACAAGTTCACAATATAAAAATAAAAAATAAAAAAAAAAAAGTCTTCAATAACAACATTGAATGAATGAATAGAAACTGATAACAACTCGTCAAGAAATGAATTATTACCTCGTAAATGCGCCCTGGAATTAAGCCATAAAATTTGTGAGTAAGAAGAAAATAACTAAATACGCGTAAGAAATTGATCAAATGAACAATCAAATACGAAATTTCAATTGAATGATAATAGAAAAAGCAAAGTAACCTTGTTTTCCGATCTTTTTTCCGACTCTGATCTGCAGTGAAAAATGTAAAAAAGTATAAGAATCGGTAAAGATTTAAAAACAGTGAAAGGTGAAGGTGATGCGATGCGTACATCAGAACCAACGATTTTGTTTCCACGTCGTTGAATGATGGACCATGGAGTGGTGAAGGAGTTGGTGGCGGTGGAAGAATGTGGTAATGAGTTTAGCGGAGAGGAATAAGAATGAAATTTGAATGATGAGAGTGTAAAGAGAGATTTGAAGTTGGAATTGTAGAGGAGTTTCAGTTTCTGCTTCATTGCAGCTTGCATTTTCTCACTCGAGCTCGCGCCGGAATAACACAAAAACCCTGGGTACCAAGTACGCACGCACGCACTTCTTAACAGATCGATGGAATATGAATATTATGACAATTTTGTGATTGAGCTAACGGTCTAAACTGTGATTTAAGTTTGAAGTTTGTAATAAGATTGATGTTATTTTTGTCGCATTCAAATTCTCTAAATTTCAGGTTTGTAATAAACTAATACTCTAACTTATTTTGATCATGCTTTAGTCATTATGTCACATTATTGTCGCATGTCACAGCATCTTATCTAATTATTTTCAAGGTTATTATTGTTTTTACATGTCATCCGGCTCTTAAATATTTTTGTTGACTAAAGTGGATTCAAAACCCCCGTTGTTAGGATGAATACTCTTATTGCAAGAGTTTGACTTGGAAATTCGAGATAAGAAGTGAGCAGAGAATGTAGTGGTGGATCACCTCTCGAGGTTGGAAAATAAAGAGTTGACCACGAAAGACAAAACTATTGTAGCAGAGTTCCCAAATGAACAGTTATTCGCTATCAGTGGAAGGTCATGGTTTGCAGACATAACAAATTTCAAAGCAGGGAACTTGATCCCCAACAATCTGTCGCAACAACATAAGAAGAACTTCTTAAAGATAAATGTGTGGTTGTGTAATGAAATGAATCAAATCGTTTAGAGAATGAACAACATATTTATAGGAAGAAAAAAAAATATCGTAAACCCTACAACGTTGCCAATAAAGTCAACAATTGTATGCATTTTTTATAAGATGAACAGTCATATATGAGATCGTGTGTGAGAACGTAAGAAGGGACATATATATTGATTCATACAACACCAAGCCAATTACCAAAAACACTATCCAATTTTTTTGTTACAAATCCACTAACAAGAAACTAATTGTCAAAATCATCTAAAAAACACTCATATAGCACGGTGGTTGAAATTTTCCAACCATGCCTTCATCATCTCAAAATCAAAACACCAATTGCATGAATTTAATTGAACTCTCTCTCTCTCTCTCTCTCTCTCTATATATATATATATATATATATATATCTTGTTATCCATTTTCGGTTTCAATTTACATTTTTTCCCAATCCAAGGCAAGAAGAAGCAAATAGTTTGTTTAAAGAACATAAAATTGAAATGAGTGAGGAAATTATGGGGTGAGTTCTAAATTGGTAGGAAATCGAAACTTAGTCACCGACACGGTGGTGTTAAGCTGCGATGAGGTTAAGAATCGATGGTGGGTCCAGATTCTGCAAGCTTCTTCTTAACTGGGTTCCGAGGACTATTATGTTTGAGGCGTCGAAACTGGTGGTGGAAGGGGGGACGACGACCCTTTGATGGTAAAATGTTGGAGGTGCCAAAATGGATGGTGGAAGATGAGGAGAATAACAAAGCTTTAAAGGAGGAAGGAAGAAGGCTTCAAAGGAGGAAGAAAGGAGAATCATTAACTTGAGATATGTGTCTGTGACTTTGAGAAGAGGAGCAGAGATTTGAGTTTGATTTAAGTGGTGGTGGATGACGGGGGAATAAGGGAGAGGGAGGATAATAGGAAGATGAAAGATTTAAAGGGTATTTTTGCAATTTCACGTTTGTTTGAAAGCCTCAAGGGTGTTTTGGTATGTTCCCACCATCTTTTATTGAGTCAACGAGCCACTTAACCATATTTTAGTCGTCGTTGTTATTTTTTTATTGATACTCAATGAGATTGTGGTTATCTCTTTTACATGAATCCTCAATGACTTCTTCCTTTTATAAAGTTATTTATAATTTATTATTTAACGAATCGTTGCAATCCTAAAAAAAAACAATCGTTGTAACAAAACACTCACCATACAAAAAAAAAACACACACGCTACATCAATTTTCTTTCTTATTTGTAAGTGACACAAATCATCACTCAAACTATAAAGCTCTTGACCCGACAATCAATTGCTGCGTCATTTTAGTTAGTTTATCTTTGTTTTATTTTTGAAAAAACACTAAAAGTTAAAAGATTTTACGCACCAATTAAACAAAAGATCGTTGACTAGTTAAACTGGTTTGAGCTAAAAGATTAAAAAAGTTAAATTGTTAAAGGTTCAAGTTTTAACAAGAAAAAATATTAACATAACAATTAACATATTATCGTACGGTTAAAAATGATAATTAACTGCAATCGGTTCCATAATTCGACACTTAACTGCCGATGAACATTTCAGTAAATTATTCGTGTGACACAACTTTATACAATGTGTCAACAACAATTATGAATAAATACACGATATACAAATACTAGTATTTTTTTTTTTTGACACCGATAAAAAGTAACATTGTCCAAAAAATACCTTGAGTCTAATTCAATGCTATATATAAACACCAACAACTCTTAACTCTGTCATGAATACTGGAACTAAGTTAAGCGCGGTCACAAATTTCAACTCTATCGAGAAAACAAAAAAAAAACCCTACACTCGAGTGATCTTTGCGGGAATGCTGAATGAAGCGATTTTCGTAATCGCTTTTCAGTTTAAACGGTAAGCGAAGTAAGTATCAAATCAAACTCAGTGTTACATTTTCTGAATCAGATTCCGAATTCGCATTTTCCGTTTCGCTTTTCTAGAGCAGAAGCACGTTTACGCTTCATAAGTCTCACCCAACCCTAACGCAGATCCAAAACCCTATTCAATTCACCGGAACCGTTCATCAGCTATGTGGACCAACGTTTTCAAAATCGTACGTTATTTCTTCTTAATCTCAATACTCTTCTTCACCAATTCTCATTATTTTGCGTGTTTAGCTGGAATATGATAGTTTAGGGTTCAATTTCGTTTTAACCTAGTTAGTATATCACAAAACATGCTTTCATTTTTTCAGCTGTAGTTAATCTCATGATGATTAAGTCGGTTAATTTGTTTATGAACCGAAAACTTTGTAAATTATCTCATGTTTATTTTCACACAAGGTGTTTGTGTTGTTTTAGTTAGATTTGGTTTGTGAATGTTTAAATTTTTCTTGTAGATATATGTTTTATACAAATGAAAAACTTATTTGATTATGTTACTTGCTTTTTTCTTTCTATTTCATCATATACTGGAATTATGATTTTTTTCCCCGATCAAGCGTTGTTAGGGTTTACTAGAGATTACGTATTCGCTAAGTAACTACGTCATTCGATATTTGGTTGCCATGGGCTGGAACACTGATGATTGTGACTTTCTGTCGCCTTCATAATCACGTTTGGTATTGGTCCTGTTGGATTATGTTAATGAAACTGCGAGTTAGCTATATCACCCTAGCTGGTATGTGAATTGCCTGATCAAGAACTCGTCTTATGTATAAGATGTTTCCTTTTCTTTTTGATCGGTATTAGTGGCAATGAAAAGCCGTGTGTAATAAATAACACGGATATGGCAAGAAAGGTGTTCGGCGGGTGACCAAATTACTAGGAGGCGACACGTGTCCTATCCGACTGTTATTTTTTATTTTTTTAAAATAAATAGTAAATACATTAGTAGAACAATAAAGTATCGGCTCGTATTAATGCTAGGATGATGACAAAAATATTGTTTACTTGCTCGATCATGTCAATTAATGTTGTGGATCGATATCAACCTTCGTCTTGGCCCACCTGGTTTCATAATATTGTTCTCAAATAGTGGATCTATTGCGTAGTGGAATTTTAACAAACTACAATTGTTACGCTATATGCGATTTAATTGTGACACTATAGCGCAGCGGAATTTTAACAATCTACTATTGTTACCCGATATGCGATTTAGTAAAAAGCACTATCAAATAGTGGTATAGCATAACAGAGTTTGAACAAACCGCTATTTCATCGTTCTGCGATTGACAGCACTAGGATATATAAAATAGAAGAAAAATTGTCTGTTAGTCTAATGAAAGATCTCAAGGTCAAATCTCCTT
Organism: Medicago truncatula; assembly: GCF_003473485.1. NCBI lineage: Eukaryota > Viridiplantae > Streptophyta > Magnoliopsida > Fabales > Fabaceae > Medicago > Medicago truncatula. The sequence goes on along the minus strand of NC_053044.1, from coordinate 41,141,629 downwards.
CTCCAAGAATAATATCATTTTTAGAAATGAGTGCAAAAGGTTAAATCTCAATGCTGCTGTTTAGTTAGCTTTTACCATAAATTAATGTATATTCCATGCTCCTCCATTTTTGTTCACAATTTATTTGGTTGTCTTTATATTTATATAACTATGTGTATATTGTTTATATTTATATAACTATGTGTATATTGTTTGAAATTTGTACAGGGTAGTCTGCATCAGATATCATGGTTTCAGTTTCTCCCTCACGAACCTGATCTGAACCCTCTACCTGACAAAAGGTTGGAATATATTTTCTATTTCTCTCCTTCTTTCTGCTTCACTATTTTAATATTATTTATGGGCCATCTTCTGTTCAAACAGTGTAAAAGCGGACCAGAAGGATGCTGCAATGTTAGTGGTGCTTTCATCACATTTGCAACTGCAGAAGGAAGGATTTCTCAGCGCATGGACCAATTCTTTTGTTGGACCGTGGGATCCATCTCAGGGTTTGCATAATCCTGGTAGAGATTGCTGACTTATTGGTTTTGTCATCTGTGATTATTTACAGTTTTATTGTCTTTTTAGCAAAAGGAAAGAACGGAAATGGTCATCCATTTTCTTGCTACCTAAATTTCTGCTTTCTGTACTTAACATGCAGATGAAAAGATTAAGCTGTGGCTTTTTCTTCCGGGGCGTCATTTAACAGTTTCTGAAACTGCTCAGCCAGCTTTAACTGGATTACGAGGTATCACACTTAACAGAACTGTTGTATTGGGCATATATGTAATACCCCGTTAAATAATAAAGTTCAAACAATATACAACAAATATTTAATAATATAACAATCCCATTTATAGATACCGGGATGTTACAGTATACATTTCTTTCGTCAAAGATAGTGGCTTTGTAGCTTTTATACTTCTGTGTTTTTTGAAAACACTCTTACACGGGAAAGTTTTTTGGATGAAGCTGTCGCGTCTGGGCTCTGGCTCGCTCCTGGGGATTCAGAAGAAGTTGCAGCCGCTCTCTCTCAGGCTTTAAGGAATTGCATTGAAAGGTTTTTCTCCCCCTCAATTCTTCAAAGTGATGTTAAATTTGGTCATATCTTGCCATTTATCTTGTTGAATTTGGCAGAGCACTGCTTGGGCTTTATTACATGAGATTTGGAGATGTATTCTTGAAGGTCCATCAATTTCAAAGTGAAGAACTGCTCAGGTATATTTTTACTGTACTTAGATTTAACACTTTTGGCTAAATTAAATCTAAATATTTCACTAATATTTACAGGGTTATGTACACACACACATATAACAAGTGAAATATAATCTGAAAAGGAAACATTATCCTATAATTTTGGAATCAAATCAGTTACCGACTATCTAAGGGAACTACGAAAGCTAATAATAACGAAATCTGATTGCAATCAACAGTACAGAAAAAAAAAGTGTTAGCTAGCCTTTACTTTGTCCCCGGGCAAGCGGAGATTATTCTCACGTTGTCAGTGGGGAACATTGTGGGCAGCCAGCAATGATCTGAATAAAAAAAATATTAACTTGTTAAAGAGCAACAAATGATGTGTTCCCGTTAAAAATGTAATAAGTTATTTTATAATAAGTAGTTGAGTCAGGATGCATTGACACCAGGTGTTAATGTTTATATTGACACCAAATAATAGCTGTTGATTTCTCTTAATCTAACGTCTCATATTCACTCACTTAAAAAGTCACGTGGTGTCTTCTTCTGGATTTTACTCATCGTTTTTTCCTTCTAAGTTATTCTAAAAAGAACCTCGACGTTGATGCTTCATCCATGTAAAAAGAAGCTCGACGTTGATGCTTCATGCATGTACTCTACTATTTAAATCTTAATTACACTATTTGTGTGTAAAACAAACAGTGATAAAGAAAAATTTCAATGCTCTGTCTCCGAAGTTTGTCAAACAACCTCAGAATAGAAAAGCTGGAACCGTTTCGAGGAATCACCGTAAAAAAAAGAAGGTAGAATGCAAAGGAACCAGATCTACGAGTACAACCACCGTGCTACTGTCATCAGCTCACTGTGCCACTGTCATATATATTTTTTTAGGAAGAATTTGCCGTCTTCACGTTCAACCACCGCCAATGGCACACCCCTCTCTTTTGTCACCCAGTTCGCCCGGGGCAGACTTCTCCGGCCTCCACCGACCTAAGGTCGGCGAATTTGTTCATATTCTATTCGCTCTCTCTCTCTCTCTCTCTCTAGGGTTGTGCGGTCATGAGTAAAATACGACGGTATTGAAATAGAGTGAAGTTAGGTCATGACATTTTCAACAAGGCGAATAGAAGCTCCATGACAGTCACGTGACTTTTTAAGTGAATGAATCTGAGGCATCAGATTAAAAAAAATCAACAGCTATTATTTGGTGTCAATATAAACTTTGACACCTGGTGTCAATGGATCCCGACTCTAAACAATCATTAATAGGGTCATGTGTAACCACATAAAAATGATCTTTGGCTACAAGTATTTTCCAAATCCCATATTTACAAGGCTGGCTACAGTTCCCCTGATGCAATAGATGGGTTCATAGGTACAACGAAAATTGAATGACTCTGTTGAAGTTGTTTTTCAAATCGTTGCTCCAATTTGTTCCTGCAGTGTAATTTTAAAATCCTACGTCCTAAAAACGATATAATGAACTAACAAAGTTCCCCTGATTTCTCTTGCCCTCCCCTCCCCCCCCTCTCTCTACTCTCTAGAATCCTTTCCTATTTTACTGCATTACAAATCATACTTAAGATCAGGAAAAATGGTATTTTCGCAGCGAAAAATCATGAAAGAATATTTACATAGCAAGAAAATAATAGTTTTAACATTCTCAACAAAAGGAATGAAGAATACCTCATTTTTTATTAATATGGATACGGGTTGGTACACACGCAAACATCCGCGTGTACGCAAACTGAGTGCCTATTATAATGCCCGTCTTTCTGCTCTTTTTATTGTGCCAACGCGTGTAAATTATAAACGGTATTTTATATGAAATTTGACTTTGATTAAAATTATAAGTACAAATATTTGTGACTTTCAAATTGTAACAAACCCAAAAAATCATGTTTATCTTTTTCAATAACAACAATAATTTAACAAATATAATATAAATCCTTATCTTTTTTAATACCACCAACAATATAACATTAATATAGGAAAATTTGTTTAAGGGTATAATTGAAATTATAAAAAATTCAGCCCAAAATCTCCATCCCCTTCATATATAATATTGATAATGGGATTTATTTATTTTAATGAAAATTTATAATAATATTATCAAAGGATAAAATAGTAAATAAAATAGTTTAATTGAAGAGTAAAATAGGTATTTTAAGCCTATTTTCAGTATATATATATATATTTTTTTTTTTTATTATAGAATATATTATTAATATTGTTTAAGAGTAATATACATATACATATATATATATATATATATATATATATATATATATATATTATAGAATAGATTATTATTATTATTATGATTATATATCCCTAGTGTGTACTCACATGTATCCAACTTGTACGTACATGATATGTGCACACGACTTTAATTTTGGAGTACACATAATAGGTTTGGATGTGTATAGATTATTATTATTATTATTATTATTATTATTATTATTATTATTTATTATTTATTATTATTATTATTATTATTATTATTATTATATCCCTAGTGTGTACTCACATGTATCCAACTTGTACGCACATGATATGCACATGGCTTTAATTTTGGAGTACACGTAATAGGTTTGGATGCATGCGTTTGTTATTTTTGTCTTATCCTTCTGTTTCAAATAAGCTGCTTGAAGCCTTCAGTTTAATAGTAGCATGGTTCAACTGTATAGTGCGAGTCGCTGTAACTATCTATACCTAAGTAACTCGCGGAACAAAATTTATGTTGGAACAAGTTTCACAACTGTAAACTTTACCATAACAGGCTTATTTCCCATGAGGCTGTAGATTTTTTATAGATTTAGGCTGTTTGCATTGAACTCGAACAAAATTGCGAAATCCAAATCCCACCAGAGCTGATTGACTGGACCATTGTCTGCATTGTGTTGTGTTGCCTCTGTACTGCTTTTTGACTGTGACCCTGCTATTGCCTATTTTTGATATTTACAGGAGAGGACACCCTGCATTTGAGTTTGTTTTTGCTGCAACAGAGGAGGCAATCCTTATACATGTCATAGTATCCTCAAAGTATGATGCTGGTAGAATTTTTAGATGGCTTATAGTTTAGTTTGCATTAAATTATTTACCTATTGTTTTCCCTCCTTTTTGTCAGGAATATCCGGATGCTTTCAAGCGGTGATCTAGAAAAATTATTGAAACATTCTATGGAGACAACATATACGCTTCCAGGTTGGCAGGATTTTTGTCCATGAGTTTTTGGTTGCTCTCTTAGGATTGCATTAAACATTTGTGTTATGCCTGCTTTTGTTTGGTATGCAATGATATGAGCAATGGTTGTATTTTCAAGGATTGGCTTATGGGGACGGGACCATTTTCCTTTGAACATCATTTTGCTTTTTCGATGTTTTTTTTTTTTTTTTTGTGTTCATGGAATTGCTGGTTTCTTTCAGATGTTCAGAGGGATGGGCTAATCTTTTCTTTCTCTACCCACCTTTTTGTTGAGTTATTATCAATATATCTGTCATTGATATTCTGTCTTTAAGTGTTTTATCATGATTCATATGTTAATGCATGTCTCTTCGTACTTACCAATGTCCATAGGGTTACCAAGTTCATTTTAGTTCTCCAGATGGCTTTTCCTGGCAGCATATTTTAAATTATTTTACATTATTATGTGGCAGTGATTGTTTCTCCTCATGGAATACGTGGCAACCTGACTGGTTGTTCATCAAGTGATCTTGTCAAGCAAAGTTATTTCAGGTCCTTTTTTATAACCCTTTATGTGTATAACTGATGTATGAAGATATCACCACTGACTGAATTCCATTTTTTTTTTAATTTTTTTTTTATAATTTTTATTGTGTAGCAGTTCTGCCAAATTTAGGGTGTCAAATGGAATTATAGGTCTCCCGTATCATGTTTCCCAGGGTGTTGGTTGCCAGCTGAGGGGGCAGAATTGTTTTGTTGAAGTAAGCCTTGGCTTCCCTAGATCTGAAACTGACAAGGCATTGCAGTCAAACAAAAATATTAGGAATTTACTCAAATCTCCTGTCACGGGACACAATGATGGCAAGGGATCACCAGATCATTTATCAGATAATGAGAAAACATTTCTCTATCCAGCTGAGGCAGTGCTTGTACCCGTTTTTCAAACGTCGTTAGCTAGGTCATCTTTGAGAAGGTATTTTTTTTCCACATCTTAATTTTCCCTTTCTTCAATAAGAGTTCTAGGTGGCTTTTAAGACAATCTGGTCAAGCTTGTTTCCTGTCTGGTTCTTTTTTTGTGCAATGTAATGTTTTTTAATAGTCATTAAGACTCAAAAATAACATAGGAATTAGAGAATATGGGGCTGTGCGCAAGGAAATGGAAAAACAAAGCAACAAAGAAAATGAGAAAAATCACCAGAGGAAAGTTGCTCAATACCTTTCCATATCTACTTGGGAAACCTCCTTGAAAAGTCAATGTTACTGCAAATAGAATCCAGTGATCTAGTCTTATTTGAATTAGCTCCTTAGCAAGTAAATCTTAAAAAAGCTCCAATCAAAATGCACCATAGAGAATCATGGATCACCAAGAGTAGCTAATGGTGGTGCAGTTAGTAGAGCACAACTTCATTGCTCCCAAATGCATATGATATAGCATTTCCCCATTGTGGCAGAGTTTTGCAATAGTGCTTGGTGGCCATTTAAATTATAGCCATGCAACCATTATTACAGTTCTGGTTGCAGCTGCTCAGAACCCATCCTAATGTAAAACTTAAGAGAAAATTCATAGAGAATTTTCTAACAAACTTTTATCACAAATCTCTTTTCTTAATTGAATGAATAATTCTGTTACAAAACAGCTATATATATGAAGCTGGTGAATACCTGCAATAGCAGATTAACCTATCTTTAACTGAGACAGGTCAGTTACATGACAGCTGTATACATTACAGCTGGCTTAACTAGTTCTAAACTAATTACATGCTTAACTAGTGCTTATCTAATAGTTATACTTATACTCCATATGATGCTGATCTTATTTTCTGTGACCCCTAGTTGGAGGGACTTGGATCCTCGCAACAAGTAGAAATGAGAGTGGGAGGAAAGAGAAAAAGAAAAGAATATGAGAAAAGGATTAAGAGAGAAAGAAATTTAGAGCGATAAAGAGATTAAAAACTGTCCGAGTGGGATGGTAAGAAGTTTTGTAGCAAACGATCCAATCGTTAGCTGGAGAACTCATCATCTACTGACCAGAACCCGAAGTCCAATAGCTAGGCTTTAAGTTCATAAGCTGCTATCATCTCTGTTTTGAAGAATTTTATGGTTTCCAAAGGCTGCCTCTCTTTCACATGCAGTACAGGCATCTTTACTCCCTTTAGTTTTTACTCTTCTGGGATGCGAATGCTTACTCTTAATTTGTGCCACTTCTATCTTCAGCTACAGTTATTGATGCTACTTGAGCTGCAACAACTTTAATTTTTTCATTAGATTGGACATATTTGTTACATACCTACATGTGCAATGTGAATGTCCCGTTATATAAACCATGCACTCCAATCCTAAAGGAGCTCTAATTCTTTCTCTTTAATGTGAACATACAGATTTTGGCTGCAGAATTGGATGGGTCCATCCCTGGCTGGTTCCTCATCCTTTATTCACTGGTTTGTTGTTCTCTATCTCTATTTTTTCCTTGCATTCTTTGATTATTGAGGTTAGTATTTATGTTTTCTGCTCATGGCTGTTTCATGTGAGTTTCTGTTTCTGGCATAGAGAGAAAATAGGAAGCCTTGTTGCATTTTTTCCTCCCGTTTCTTTCTATTGAATTTTCTGTTTGTGGATATCTTATTCTCAGTTTTTTTCTTCTTTCTATTTTCTTAAAGGGTCTTGTTAACTGGTGCCCCGGGGGCACCGGTTAAGCTACTAAAAGTAGAAATAAATTTACATTGACAAGAGCAATATTTCAACTTTTAAAAAATAGAATACACAATTTTCAAGAAAATATTTCCTTTTCCCAGGGGCACCGGTTAACATTTCCCTTTGTTAAAAAATATCGTTGAATTGACATGTATGTATGTAGTAATGGGTTTATTGATGAATCTCTCTCTCTCTCTCTCACATACACACACACACACACACACACACACACATATATATATATATATATATATATTTCTTAAGCAAACATTATCCCTATAATGTTTTTTTGGTTAATTTTTTGAACACATAAATATGCTCAGTTTTGCTCTGGTTTTGGTTAAAGCCTAAATTTTCATATCTTGAATCTTAAATGTTCTACATTATGTAGTGCGGGTAATGTGGAATCTACTGAAGATCCTTGGGCTGAATACAATGGATCCCGAACTCAAAATAGTTATGATAGTAGTAGCAATAGCAACAGTAGCAGTATCAGTAGCTTAAGTGCCAGCTCTAGTGATAGTGATTACAAGACTACAGGACCAAGTGAACTAGAGGCAGATGCTGATTCTTTAGCGTGTAGACAGTCTATGATATCATCCGCTGATCGGTTGGGAAGTGATGCCAAATCGGTATGTCTTTATCTATTTCTGAAAAGGTACTTTAGATTATTTTACCAAGAAAGTTTATCAAGATGAGTAAAACAAAATTACAAAGAACTTGGAGGATAATCGATTATCTAAAAAGTAGAGAAGGTAAATTAAAGCAAGAAAACAAAGTCAACCAAATCACTTTGCATATCTGCTAGGGACCCCTTGAGAAAACCATCCTTGTTTTACTCCAAATAGAAGCCATTTGCCTAATCTTCTGGCTTTCATGAGCATACTAAAAATGTTGCCCTTCGGTCGAATGAACAAGATAACAGCTTACACTTCACATTGCCATAAACATTCCCCTCTACTAAACTACTAATTTCAAAACTGCTAAAGCTAGTCCCCAAAAATTTCCCTCTGTTGTCCGTGATGGTTTTTATTCTTGGATTAAAAGGAGGCGTAATAATGGTGATGCATTTTTTTCAAGTTTAATGTTTGAATGCATCTGTTACTCATACGTGGTCTCCATAAGTTCTGGAATTGGTATGCATGTACTTATAGTTTATCCCTACAACATAGTAGCTTACATGCTTGCTACTTCGTAAGTTTTTTGAAGGAAATACTTCACAAGTTAGTCACTTATTTTGTTGTATTCACATGAAGATGGCTAACTTACTGTGTTTATGAAGTAAATTGAGAAAGAGCCAGGATCCTTGACACCAAGTGTCAGAGTTAACTTTGACACTAAATCTCATCCGTTCAATTATTTGATCCAAAGGCCTTTATTTATTTATTTATTTATTCATTTAACATTAATTTTGTTCCATTTTAGGAAAAGTATCTCATTTATTAGCTTAATTCCTGATTTTTTATTCTTTCCAGAAACATACTAATCTCTATCGCTTCCTCTACAGATTGATAGAGATATATATTTTTTTTATTAATTTATATCACAATTATTTGAGTCGTTGTGATCAATATCTGTGAAGAAAAGGCAACAGGGTGCAGAATCATGTGATTCTTTGAATTCACATTTTACCACTTCTTTTAGATATGTTAATGGTAACCAAACACCATAGCACGTTCTCTGAACTCACAGCACGTTTATGGAATAATTGTTCCTTTGTTTTGTTGGTAAAACTATTAACATTTTTTCTATCAATCTGGTAATGCACACACACACACACACACACATATATATATATATATATATATATATATATATATATATATATATATATATATATATGAATTAAACCCATCATATTGACAGCGACACATGTTTTCATATTGCTTTCCTATCTATCAAAATCTGATAACGCACAAATAGATATTTGAGTAATGTATTGTGGTTTAAATTAAAAATTCTCTAGCAATTTGGAGAAGAAGCGATCAGTGAACATAGAGAGACTAGTGAATGCGTTTTTGGAAAGAATCTCAAATCAAGATTTAAGCAAATAAATGATATAATTTTCCTAAAATGGAACAAAATCAATGGTTGAATGAGTAAATGCGGACTTGTGGATCAAACATTTGAATGGACGAGATTTGGTGTCAAATTTATCTTTGACATATGGTGTCAACGGATCCGGACTCATTGAGAAAAATTGATTATTAGTTTTTTTTTTTTTTGTTTTGAAAAGATGATTATTTGACATCATAGTTATTTTTTTTTAGATTAGCAAATCTTTTTAAACTTTCCTATTTGGCCAATCTTAACTTTTGTACAATTGGGCATCAACATAACTGTTATTGCTGTGCAGGGCTCCAAGCGTTCTCGAACAGGATTGGTACAGTCATTAAGTACGACTACAAATATTCCTGGGCAAGATGCGTACATGTCTGATTTTGGTTCCATGGAAGTTAACAATTCAGCCATTACAAGAGTAGGGAATGAGCCAACTGGGTCTTACTGGGACTGGGATGATAATGATGAGGAGAATAGAGGCATGGAATTGAATATGGAAGCTCTTTTAAAAGAGTTTGGTCGTGGTTTTGATGACTTCTTCGTTGGTGATGAATTGCCTTTTGGAGAGGTATCTGAATATTTACAGCACCATATTTAGAGGATTCCTTCTTTTGATTTCCATTTTTTTCTCTCTATAATAAAGTAAGAGCTATTAAGTTATGCTTCCCGGTTTAAACTGTTGTGCGACACATTAGGACTATTAAATTGTCCATAGTTTGACTATTTATAGACTTGTAGTTACATTTTAACATCTGTCAGCACACTGTTTCCCTCGAGCAGAAGAAACGTTTATAATTTAACTTTTAACCTTGTTCAGTTTCTTTTCATAATAAAATATAATTTTGAAGTATAGTTAGGCATTTTTCTATTTTAGGAATTCATAAATTTAATCAATACAATTTTGCTTTTCTTGTGAACAAAAAACATTATACATACATATTTTACTATTTTCTTTTTTGGTTGTTTTCTATACTGCACTGGGAGCCTCCTGTTTTGAATATGAAGAGGGCTTGAAGCTCCTTATTGTACCAATTAGGTTGTTTAGTTTGTTCTCTCTTTTAGGCTTTGTTTGCGAGTTTGGAGGGGAAGGCTTGGGAAAAAAGGAACGAGCAAGTGGAAGAAATAAAGGAAAATGGGAGAGGAGGGCTTTGGGGGGTTAACTTTTCTTCATGATACAAAACCCTCCTCATTTTGAGGAACTAAAAAATTGTATTGGAGGGTTTTGGAGGGTTAATAAGAATTTTTCAAATTTAATCTATGTTGTTATAATATTTTTAAAATTAAAAATAAAGTAATCATATGCATTAAATTATCATTCTCTAAAAAACCACTCTTTTAAATTTTTTGAAAGATTTCTCTATTTTTCCTCATATTTTGCACCCCTCAAAGCCTTTCCTTTCCTTCCCCTCCAAACTCCCAAAGAAAGCCTTAATGATTTATTTAGGAGGGGGAGTGGAAGGCGTGCTCTTCATTTCTTATGCCTCACATTCCTTTCTGATTTAAGTGTACATATGTAGTGATGAACTGTACTTAGATTTATAAGCTTCTTTCCATAATTATAATATTGTAATTATTTCTTTCTGCTTCTTGGTTTCTAATATACTGGTGTCTAATCATACAATCAATTTTCTGGCAAAGCCCCCAGGAACTGCTGAATCTCAGGCACTTATGGTGTATGCCCCTGATTGTGGTGATGTTAACAGCAGTCCAGTTGGTGCCGATGTGATGGATGTTTCAGATCAAATGATTTTGCCTATTGGGTTTTCTTCCTTTGAGAGCTTTAATCCAACTTCTCCGGCAGTCATGGAGGAATGTCTTAACAAAGATCAAGATAACTTGAATAACTCCATGTCAACGGGTCAAACTAATCAAACTCAAATGTTGTATACAGGGGAGTTTGATCATATAATGAAAGCTGAAGCAATGATCACATTCGCTCCTGAATTTGGAGCTGTTGAGGCCCCTACTAGTGGGTTATCCACAACATTATTCAGAAGCCCATATTTTCCAAAGTTTCAAAAGGCCGAGAGTTCAAATTCTTGTTCAAACAATTACTTGTATGGTGCAGAGCCACCCTCTTCTCCGTATATCGAAGGATCAGAGGGGAAGAATGGAATGGTCATCAATACAAAAACATGTTCTGGAAAACATGATACAAGTATGACTCTCCACTCAAAAAATTATTATACTTTTGTGGAGAGTAGGAAAGACATGAATGAGAAAAAACCAGTCACTTGTATTGCTAACAACATTGCTAAATCTGAGGGGATAGTGCAACCTCCATTCTCTAGCGTTGGTTCTAATGTCTCTGTCAAGTCCGTTTTAAGGAAGATGACTGAAGACCCAAAGGACGCAGAGCGTTTCACTCCTCTATCTGCAAAAACTTTATTAGCAACTGATGTTACCTGTGCTATGTTGCAAGCTTCCATGTGTAGGTTACGACACACACTCTTATCTTCTGGTAACAACCTCGTTCCTGTTGGTTTGAATAGGTCCACTGGGGTTACATTTTCTAATCAGCTTCCAACTGATCCAAGTACCACCACAGACAACATATCTGGCAAGTACGAGGTGAAAAAGAAAGAGAATATACCGGTCAGGATTGCAGGTGATTTTGATGGAGGAATGCTTGATGGACACCTCAATGCACCTGTTGGTGTTTGGCGCTCTGTAGGAACTTCAAAAGTTGTAAAACCTTCCAATTCACCAAACATGGAAGTTGGTCCTTCCTTTTCCCATAATTCATTCAATGAAGAAGGAATCCTTTCTTATGCTCAAAGAAAACCACTTCAGGAGCTTCTTGATGGGATTGCATTGCTTGTCCAACAGGCTACTTCCTTTGTTGATCTGGCCTTGGATGCGGATTGTGGTGATGGTCCTTATGGTTTGCTTGCGTTGCAAGAACAGTGGAGGCGTGGGTTTTGTTGTGGGCCTTCAATGGTCCATGCTGGTTGTGGGGGAACTCTTGCCTCTTCTCATTCCCTGGACATTGCTGGCTTGGAGTTAGTGGATCCACTTTCTTCTGATGTAAGCTTTTGTTGTATATATATTTTTCTTAGATGTTCCTTCTGCTAAAAGTAATACAACCATTTTGTGACAACTTTTGGGACAACTTTTTTTCCCCCTCTTCTTTTGGGACAAAAACAATAGAGATAGGGAGAGTAAGAACACAATGATGAGAGTATGCGAGAAAGAGTTGTCACAAAAGTTGTCCCAAAATGGTTATACAAATAGCATTTCTTAATGATAAAATAGACTGTATGTCTTGAAGTTATATTTGTCGTGGTTTGTAGAAATATTCAGGTGTGAAGAGCTGTGGGTTTGGAATCTTTTATTTGTTGTGGATATATGCATTCACTGGTGTTAAATTGTTGTAAAAATGTTGGTTCTATGATATGATGCTATTCGTCGTCGACTTCCATAGCATTCTTAAGGATGGAAAATTGTTATTTATTACCATCACTCTAACAGGGATATGCTTATGTCATTTATTGGTTATGAATATAAACTAAATACATACACTGAATTAAGTAATAAATGTTGCATGTATATGATTCGACACCTAGTAAAAGTAAATTTGTGTATCTCAAGATATATTGCATGAATTTTCTTTAAGGTTAAATATGTTTAGTCCCCCTAAAATTTTCCTTCGACTTTAATGTATAAATTTTGCAGGAATGTATAGAATATTATAAGAATATGTCCTAGCAAAAATTAGATTTTTTTAACAAAATATAAATTAAATATGAATTTTTAAGCTCCAAAAACATAAAAATTCATATTTAATTCATGTTTTGTTAAAAAATTCTAATTTTCTCTAGGAGAGATTCTTATAATATACTATACATTCCTGCAAAATTTCATTCAAAAATATGCAGTCTGCACATGAGTTGACTTAAAATGAGGGACCAAAAGTGGTGATAGAAAACTTTTGGGGGACTAAAAGTGGAAGAAAATTATCTGGAGATTAAAACGATAAGTTGTTATTTTTAGGGACCAAAAACATATTTAACCCTTCTCTTTATTCATTGCTGTTTTTATTGGTGTATGATTCACAACATGAGTAGGATGTGTTTATATTTTCGTGTTATATTACCTTCATATAACATACTGTTCCTGTTTCATATTTAGGATATCTTCTCTAACTCTTTTCTGTTTCATACTTGCATTGACACTTTTGTGTAATCTTTTCAATATTCATGTATTTCTGAGTTGTTTAGCGAAGAAGAAACTCATCTCTATCCATGTCATGAGGGTTTGATGAAATTTTATGTTTGCTGTTGAATATGTAACAAAACCTTTGAGTCTGGCTATGTAATTATTGATCCCCGGGGAAAGGCTTTTGTGTGGAACTCTGTCGCAGCCCTTTGCGTCTTTTGTTACTTTTGGTAGTCTTTTTGGGTTATCAATTTCAATCATATGATATCTTGAACATGTTAGAACTTAGAAATATTATGTAAACCATTCATGTGTCTTCAGGACAATGTAGGCGGGCCTGTGTGTTGCTCATGCTCCAAGCGCATAGAGCTTTTATACGAGGGGGTGTTAGAAATATAATATAAATCCATTTGCATGTCTTCATCTAAAAGCTTAAGCTGTTAGGATGGTTTGTTCATGACAGCACCGATGGTGGAGTTGATGATTGGTTTATGTTTCAATTTATACTTATCTTGGCAGTATTCTGAATTTTCAGGTTCATGCATCTACTGTGATCAGTTTGTTGCAATCTGACATAAAAACAGCTTTAAAGTCGGCATTCACGAATTTGGAGGGGCCCTTATCTGTGACTGATTGGTGCAAAGGACGCAGCCAATTAGTTGATCCTGGAAGCATGGTTGATGGAGTTTCTGCTGAATCCAGCATTAGTGAATGTAGGGATTCTTCAGAACCATTGAGTCCATCACAATCATCCGTTTGTGGATCATCCAGTTTTAAAGGTATAAGTTTGCTTATATATTAGTGATGGAAGCCTTATTTTCGTTTTACTGATAAAATTTGAATGTTACTGCAGTTTCAAGCCTGACTGGTCAAGATATGTGCAATTCAGAATCAGAGCAGCAGCCGTGTTCCCGTCTAAAACCTACCCTCATCGCTGTTCCATTTCCTTCTATACTTGTGGGGTATGTGCACTTGCAGTCATTTTCATGTTTAAAGACAAACATGTTTGAATACATAATTACTTACAATACAAGGCTTTTGATAGTATTTGAGTGCAAAAAATTCGGTTGATTGATCCCTTGCTTACTGACATATCATCATCATCATCATCATCTATTAAATTTGATCAGAGATGCCATTTCTTGTGAAGTTTTGCCTTAACCACTCATGCCAATGGAACATATGCAATAGGTATCAGGATGATTGGCTCAAGGCATCGGCAAACTGTATGCAGCATTGGGAAAAGGCTCCTCTAGAACCTTATGCTCTGCAGAAACCTGTACGTTTATAATAACCAGTTGACAGTGTTGCTAGTTAAACTCTGTTTCGACCATATAATCCGACTTGATTACCTGCTGGAAAATGATTTTAACAACTTGCTTTCATTTATGTAATTGTAATTATTGGTGGTTACAGATTGCATATCACGTTGTATGTCCTGATATCGATCCCCTTACTTCTGCTGCTGCTGATTTTTTTCAACAACTAGGAACAGGTGAGTAATGGTAATTATGCTTCAATTGCTCTATAAGGTCTGTTTGATGACGTTTCTGTGGTTGCATATTTGAAATCTATTATCGTTACATTCTGGCTTATAGCAAATTTGGTATACATGTCCATTTATTTAAAATGGATGTATTATAGACAGTAAAAAGGACGAAAGAAAATGTGGAGAAACCATAGTAGGATCTTTTATCTTGGGAAAGAAAAAACTATTTCTTTTAATTTAGTTTCTTTTTAAATCTCAAAGTTCTTAGAGCGGGTTATGTTGCTGGACTTTCCTACGTGTCACACCAATTAAGAGTAATGATAGCTGTGTTGCCAGCAGCATGCTTAATTTTATGCAGTATTGTTGATTTAAGTTCCAACTATTTTTGTTCATTTACTCTGCTTTTTTGCACTGAGTTGTTCTGTCAATCTTGTTTTTCTTTTACTCTTCAGTCTACGAGATGTGCAAGCTAGGTACTCATTCACCTCTGGTCTTGGGGAATCAGATGGAGACGGAGTCTGCGAAGCTGTCATCTTGTGGTTTTGTTTTACTTGATTGTCCTCAATCAATGAAAATTGAGAGCAGCAATGCATCTCTTGTTGGTTCCGTAAGTGATTATTTTTTATCCTTATCGAATGGTTGGGACCTGACTAGTTATCTCAAGTCTCTTTCGAAGGCGCTGAGAGCTTTAAACCTGAGCTCTTGTTTTTCTGCAAACCCTACCGAAGGAAGTAACAGTTCATGTTTGGTAAGTGACTTGTTTATTGATTTGATCCTGTAGATTAATGGCTAGTGTATTTTTAACTAATGGATTAACATCATGATAACAAACGGTCTGTTTATATAAGAAAATTGTATATTTCTCACTATATTTTTTTGGCAGATCTACATGCTTAGAGATTTTTGATCTCATCCTTTTTAATTTCCTTGCATTTAGGTAATCTATGTGGTGTGCCCGTTTCCTGATCCTTCTGCAATTTTGCAAACTATTATTGAATCATCTGTTGCCATTGGATCGGTTATCCAACAGTCAGATAGAGAGAGGAGATCTAACTTGCATAGTCAGGTTGTAAAGGCATTGAGTGGTTTGGCAACTGTTGATGAAGCTTCAGCATCTAATATCCCTGTGCTTTCTGGGTTTAGTATTCCTAAATTGGTCTTGCAAATAGTTACAGTCGATGCCATTTTTAGAGTCACAAGTCCATCAGTGAGTGAGCTTGTCATTTTAAAAGAGACTGCCTTTACTGTGTACAGCAAGGCTCGTCGCATTTCACGTGGCATCTCCAGTGATTCCGCTCAATTGGCATTTTCTAGTAGATCTCAGTCTGTTTTGCCACAAATGCCCTCTCCCATCTCTGGGATGTGGAAAGACTGCGGTGGTCCTCGGATGGCAGGACATTCTCTTCCAAGAGATGGTGACATTGATACTAGCTTGAGACCTGGTAATTGGGATAATTCTTGGCAACCGACGAGGTCTGGGGTTCTGAACTGCGATCCAAGTAGAACCGGGGATATTTTTCTTCATGATGAAATTCGCTACATGTTTGAACCTCTTTTTATTCTTGCTGAACCAGGTTCTCCAGAACATGGTATTTCAGTTGTAGGTAGCCCCGGTTCAGAAGCTTCCAAGGCATTGGCAGATGACAGTAGTGGTAACCATGTGCAGAGTACAAGTACATCTGGGAGTGTGGATTCTGCTTCAAGCATTGATGGATCTGGGTCTGACCAAAAGACTCATCCAAGCTTACATTGTTGCTATGGATGGACAGAGGACTGGCGTTGGCTTGTATGCATCTGGACAGATTCAAGGGGAGAGTTGCTTGACTCTAATATTTTCCCCTTTGGTGGAATAAGCAGTAGGCAGGATACAAAAGGTCTGCAGTGCCTTTTTGTTCAAGTTCTCCAGCAAGGTTGTCTGATACTTCAATCTTGTGATCCCGGCCTTGCAAAGCCTCGAGATTTTGTGATAGCACGCATTGGAGGTTTCTATGAGCTTGAGTACCTTGGTAAGAATTCTGTCTCTGCATCTCTGCTGTATTTTTGATATACATACATGGGTTTGGGACATGGGGGCATTCTTCTAGATGATCTTGTGTAAAAGTTAATTTAAAAGCACTTCTTCCGCGAATTGGCCAATCAAGCCTTGCTGACTAGTTTTTGTGTGTGTGAGAGAGAGAGAGATTGCATGCATACATTTGAACTGTACGGAGATATGGAGGACATTCTTTTACTTGACCTTGAGTAAAAGTTAATTTAAGAACACTTCTACCATCCTCAAGTGAGTGGGCTGTAGTCACACAATGTTTTAGACTTGAGTATTATCTCACATGTACGCCGCGAATTGGCTGACCAATCCTTGCCTTACTAGTTTGCGTGCGTGTGTGTGTGAGAGAGAGAGAGAGAGAGAGAGAGAGAGAGAGAGAGAGAGAGAGAGAGCGAGGGGTGTGTGTGGATTATACCTCAGACATCATAAACAAAACTCTGGCAAGCGAAGATCATTACAAAGCTCTCATGGTCCTCAATAATTGTCCTAAAATTTTAAACTAGTTTGATTTAAGGGTTGGTCTTGGTGTAGGTCCTGATAAGTTCAGAATTCAGATGTTGCAGCACTAGATTATGGACCTGATGTATAGCAGTGAGGATGAGCAGAGAACGGACCAGTTATTGGAATGGAATCCCAAAGAGTGTACGACCTGGAAGGTCTATACTCGTTAATCGCACAAAATGTGCAGGGGAAGAGAATTAGTTAGGCTGGTGAATTTGCATGTCAATTAGACCAAGCTGCTTTATTATAGGGAGGCGATTAGTAGCTTGAGAGGATGTTAGTCATTGGGTTGTTTTTAGACAAATTATTTCTTTGAGAAGCTGAGACTCTGGTTTTCCCTTGCAAGAGCTTGGGCTCTCCTTTCAGTTTAAAATAACAATCTTACACCAGTTCTTATTCTTTCAATTGTAATAATGAAATTAGCTGGCTTCATTAACTTTGGTACATTCAAACTATTGATTTTGGATTAGAGGGGACTCACTTTCGATTATGTAATATTTTTTTCATTGTAGCATGTAATGTTTAAATAAGTAGTTGAGCCTGAGAACGGGGAAAGTGAAGTACAAATTACATCTTCTCTGATGTTTTATGTTAAAAATCGTTTTTTAAACCTGTGGTTTTTAATAGAGTTTTGCATTTATATAACTTATTTTAATTTTTAATACATATGTCTAGACAATTCACTGTCTAATCAATCAAATTGAGACCAATTGCTTGATATTGGTAATGATGACAGTTATTGTTCCAGCGTATTTAGATGTCTTCTTTTTGACCATGTTCAATCTGTTCCAACCTTCAAGTTATTCATATATACTTGCATTCAGTTGTAAATTCATATTTTTCTTATTATTCATATGATAGTCAGTGGATGCTAATGTAGCTGATTGGATTATATTCGCTTCTTATGTCTGCCTTAATATATCAAACAGAGTGGCAGAAAGCTATTTATTCAGTTGGTGGATCTGAGATGAAGAGATGGCCCCTGCAACTCCGCAAGTCTCTGTCTGATGGGGTGTCCTCAACTAGTAATGGTTCTTCTTTGCAACAACCAGATATGAGTTTGATTCCAGAAAGAACTCTTCCTTCCTCCCCTAGTCCTTTGTACAGCCCTCATCCCAAACCAACTGGTTTTATAAAAGGTAATTTAGGGCAATCTGCTGGAAGAAAACAGATGATGGGTGGACATTCCACGGTTGACAATTCAAGGGGTTTACTTCATTGGGCACAAAGCATTAGTTTTGTTGCAGTTTCAATGGACCATACGCTACAACCAGTTCTCCCAGCTGATTCATCATCTCCTGGTGAGTGATCATTACTATCATAATTTTTTTCCCCTCATTTCATTAAATTACATTCACAAATTGAGAGTTTTTAGAATTTTGAACTACTCCTAACTCAATCTAAAAACAAGTTCAAGGGGTGAGGATCGTCGATGTCTTGTAGGGACTACTTTTGTCATGTCTCTGGTTGATGTAGATCTCAACTCACCTCATACCGAAGGTTGGACATCTAGTACGTGGACAAATAACTGGGACCTAATTAACTGATATAAGATAGACTTTGATACTATCTTAGAATTTTGACTATGCCTAATTCAACTCCAAAAGTCAGAATTGTTTTACTCTTAAAAGGACTACTTAGGCTATATCTTCAGTTTATTTGGGATCTCGACAAGAGTGTTACAATATACTGTGAGTGAACTGGAGAACAGCCAAAATTAGAAATGAGTGTGGTTGGGAAAAAAATAGGAATAGCGACTATTTAGGAAAATATGGTAAAGTTGTGCTTAAGATAGTTTGGCCATGTGAGAAGAAGGCTAGTAGAAGCCTAAATAAGAGTTGATTAGATGTACAATGGTCTGTTGTTAAAGATAAAGAAAGAGAAATAAAATTCTTACTGGAAATGTTGGAAATGTTAAAATGGATCTATATCTTAATCGTTTCTTCATAAGCCTAATTTTGGCATTTTACAATTGCATCATTTGATCTGTATAGCACTAAATCCATTAGTTAAAAAGCTAAAATATTGAAGTATATGATAGAGTCGACTAAGAAAAGCATCCTTCAGGGCCTGAACCATAATGGAATTGCATTATGCTAATGATAGACTTGGGGATTTTGGAAAAAAGTTTGAAGTGTACACATAATAGCAGAAGAGAATAGAATTTGGTATTTCCAAAATAACCAAAATACAAATTTTAGAATTTTTGTGATAGTAAGTCATACTTGAATACTCATTATGAAGTAAATACTGAAGTATTTATAGAAAAAATGTTTGGGAGGAACTGAAAGTGGCTGTGGGGTTTCTATTGTAGGTTATGTAGAAGGTTTCACTCCAGTGAAGTCTCTTGGTTCTGCATCTTCTGCATATATCCTAATTCCTTCTCCCAGCATGCGGTTCCTTCCTCCAACAGCACTTCAACTCCCCACATGCCTCACTGCCGAGTCTCCACCTCTAGCTCATTTGCTTCACAGCAAGGGTTCTGCTCTTCCGCTCTCCACAGGATTTGTGGTTTCAAAAACAGTTGCTTCAATGAGGAAGGACTATAGAAGCAACCTGAAAGAAGAATGGCCTTCAGTACTTTCAGTGAGCCTCATTGATTATTATGGTGGTTCTAGTATCCCACAAGAGAAGAATGTTCGTGGAATTAACAAGCAAGGTGGTAGATCTTTGAACTGGGAAGCTAAAGATTTTGAAACTGAGACACACTTGGTTCTGGAGTCCCTTGCCGCAGAGCTTCATGCCTTGTCATGGATGACAGTCAGCCCCACATACCTAGAACGACGAACAGCACTTCCTTTCCATTGTGACATGGTTCTGAGACTAAGACGACTTCTTCACTTTGCCGACAAAGAGCTTTCCAAGCAGTCAGACAAATCTTGACTTTAATTTATATACAATGACCTTTACCCATTGGTTTGAGTGGAAAGACAGCTAATAGACTGAGCTGAGTAGACTGTATCATACTTGATCCGCTGTGACTTTTGTAAATTAAATGTAAAGCATGCTGATGTGTTGATGGAAGAAATAGATTAAGTTATAGTTGAGAGTGTACATGAGCGTTCTAGAACAGCCGACTTTGACTCAGATTAGCATAATTGATAGAAGCTGTTGATTGTACAATAGAATAATACCATATTTTCTATAGCACTAGGGCATCCGTAATTTCATTTTCCTTGTAATTATATATTTTATAAGGCAATAATGTGCCGCCATTAACTTATCTTTGTGCTCAATTTTGGTTTTCTGGCCATGGTTAAGTCTTTGTGCTGAACGTTAAAAATATGAAACGATCACCCATTTTTTGGCAGCCCGTGTCTTTGAAATATTCATCATGCTCTGCTGTGCAATCTGATCGAATTGAACCCGAACAACAATAGTACTCTTGTTGTGGTTCTTAGGTATTATTTCTCGGTCCAATTTCTTTGATGAGTCCTGATGCAAAAAGAAAATAAATTTCGCAGGATTGAAATCAACATGGTAATGATTAATGGAAATCCCTGCATGAGGGGTCGTATTAAGACTGTAATGGGTTCATGGCTAACCTATTTTTATTTTCTTTACGCAAGGCACAAGTTCATCTTTGCCTTCATATAGTAGATATTTGATCCGAGCTAGCTTTCAGTTTTCCCACTCTCCAACATGAGACTTGGCTTTATATAATTTTGTCTAGGAAAGTGACTCGAGCAAATGACTAAGGTAGCTACTGGGTGGCATATTACCATTTTTTTTTTTATAAAATTCGCTTGAAAGCCTCTCTAGTCTCTAGTTTTGTTTAAAATTAGAGGGGATGCGAGTGTCTTTTAATGACACGTCAAGGGAGGTATATGTATTTTTCCCTATTTAAAGGACCTCATTTTAGAAAGAAAGAGCCTTTGTTTCAACTTTCACCATAGGCTTTAAGATTTATTGCGTTTTTCCTATTTTATGATAATAAATAAATGTTGCATTCAATTCAAATTTGTATAAAATATAAATATTTTATGATAATAAATAAATGTTGCATTCAATTCAAATTTGTATAAAATATAAATGAGTCTTGTAGTATTCAATTACGATTGTCGAAGTTTTTAAGTGGACAACAAAATTTGTGATATTTAATTGAGGGGTTATGTTAACATATGCCCTAAGGGCACAAGTTAAAAGGTTAAAATGGAAATTAAAAATAAATTTTATATCGAAAGTATAACTTTTACAACTTTTAAGATATTGAATACAAAAGTTCCAAAAAAAACCTTCACATTTTCCTTCTTAACTTATGCCCCAAGGGCACAAGTTAACATTTCCCTTAATTGAGATTTTTTACAATTTAAAAAATATCTCTTGGTATTAAAAAATATAGAAATTTTAAGAAGTTATTTTGTGAAACATTTTAGTTCAAAATATGAAATACTAGATCATTCAACAATATCACTCAAAACCTTATCTTGAAACTTTCTCAAACAATCCGTCATCAATTATACAAAGTTATTTTCCAAGGAAAATGGCTGTTTATTTTCTTCTTTTCTGGAGTCAATTTCTTTTATGTTCTATTTATTTCGTTCAATAAATTCCGATTTCTCAACAGTAATCTCAAATGTTCTCTTTATTTCGCTCAATAATCTCACTTAATTAGTAGTTGTTTTCTTCACAATATTTCGGGTCTATTTTGGTCACTTTTATTTTATAATTCCACTCCTTGCTTATTTTAATTTCTGCATAAGCTTTCTTTGCAGGCAAAAACTCTTTTTTTTTTTTTTTAAAAGACTTTGCAGACATAAACTCAATTATCTATTGTTTGTTACACCAACTACATTTCACTGAAAAGGATGCAGAAGCCAGAAAGTTTAATTTATATATCTATAAGTATAGTTTCTCATGTCCCTCAAAAAAAAAAAAAGTTTCTCATGGTTTTTAGCAATGCTCAATTCAACACAAGCAGCCACACTTACTAGCTACGTACTAGTAATTATAAGAAAACTTATGCTTCTAAAGCACTAGAGTATGGCTGAAATATGAGAGTTTCGAGGAAGATACTAACATCAGTCCTATTCCATCAACTTGGAAAGGAGAGATTCAGCCCTAAGAAAGCATGCAACAAGTTAATTCGATGCTTGTTACTATCTAGAAGCCAGAAGGTCTAGAACAAGAACATGGACCATTAAATTCAGCAGATAATTTTGAGTGTGAATCACCTAGATAGGGTAAATAGTGAAAAACACAAGTTTCTTTGATTTATGGATCATATATGTGCCAGTTATATAATTGTACTTGTTGTGCCTTTGTTGAAAGATGGTTCAAGTATTGGTTCATTTCATGCAATCCAACAAGGTGTAACAGTTGTGTTCTCTGCAGCAAACTATGAAGTTTCACCTGAACCATCTTTAGTTAGAAATGTTGAACCATGGTCCCTCTGCGTTGCTGCTTCATCAATAGATAGAAACTTCCCTACAAAAATCATCATAGGTGAGATAATATTTACAAGGTATAATGCAATATAAAATGAATTTAAGTTGTATAAACCGACAGTGTAAAATATTATTACGCAGACAAACCAATCGCATCTTAGCATTAGGAACTAGCGTAACAAAGTGACATTATTGAGTTTTATTAAAAAAAGAAGTGACATTATAGAGTTATGTGAATTGATACATGTGTAAAGTAGGCTTCATAAAACAACGCATAAACAAGATCATTAATCTTCCTTCTCAAGAAATTACAAGCTGCAATTACTTGGCCACTAAAACATCCAATGATATTCTAAATTAGCATTAAAAGGACTGTTAGTAATGTGGGTGGAAAGAAAAATGTGGTATATTTTATGAGCGTCTTTGAAACATAGAGTTGAAGTTGTGGCATGGCCTAAGATGTTAATATTCACATGGTTGAAACAAGAAAACTCATATCATGTGACACTTAATATTCAACTTGTTTGTATTATGAATTGTTGGCCTACATACATTTTTTTGTTGTTGACGAAATCTAAATATAAATCTTAATATTTGAATATTTAAACATTTTCCATACGTCTTAATTGCAATGAAAATCAGTTGAAGATTGTGGCGCATCCGCATAAAGTGTTGGTGCAGCTTGTCAACTTTGTTTTTCTTGTTCCACTTTTTTTTTTTTTGAAATAATTCTTGTTCAACTTGTCAACTTTGTTTTAACAGTAATAGGTAGAAATAAATAAAAGGACTATAATATTTTTATTAAAAAAACCGAATTTCTTTGTAATCCATGTGTCAAACTGTTCTTTGCTAATCATTTCCAATAAAACTCAATCATAGTTGATTACAAAAATAAATATTTTTAAGAGGTGGTATTTTAATAAAAACTAAATATATAACTTCTGAATTAAAAGATTTTGCTCAAACATATCGTAAGAGAACAATTCAAAAAATAACTGCAGTAATAAGATTCATCAATTTATGACTACTGACCAATGTCTAAATTCAAAAACGCTCATTCAAAAATAAAAATCAACAACACACATCCTACACCAATATAATTCATGACCATGACCAAGAAATTTCAATTTTACAAGTAGACAAATTTGAAAGCAAGGCTGCTTAATAAATGTGCATATATACCAGTGTAGTACAAATTCATGAGATAGGGATAACAAAACAACCACCGTCAAATATACACAAACCAAGTTGGTGGTAAAAGTTGAAGGAAATATAACAACAATTGTGCGCGAAATTTAGCAAAAACAAAGTCACGTAAAGAATCATAACCGATAACGTCAACGTTGTATCTTTTAATCGGTAGTTCTTTCTGTACAAAAGCAAGGCAGCACATGAATAGTACACCGAATATGCAAGGATACTCAGTTTCTTTCTGATTGAGTACCATTTCCATTTGCATTGGAACTAGAAGATGATGAAGAAAATAATCCATTGAAAGGCCATGGAAATGAGAATCTTCTACCCCCACTTGGACTTCTCCCTTCACTATCTCCTTCAGCATTGGCATTGGCATGTCCAATAATTTCATCATCCCTTTGATTTCTGTGATTCCTTGACACATCAGAGTCTTGCTTAGGTTCATCCACTCGCAATTGAGACCTGCAAACAGGGCAAGAACTATGAAGCTCCAGCCAGGGTAGGATACAAGCACTATGAAACCTATGTTTACATGGCATCTCTTTAGCTTCAGAACCAACTTCAAAATCATCCAAACAGACAGAACACTGCAAATTCTCGTTAATCTTCACAGTAGGTAGAGATTCAACGGCTTCCTTCGGTGCAGGTGGAGTTCCATACCTATTAGGGTCATTCTCAGACAAATGTTGCAACAATAGATCCAAACCAGGCCCTACGAAATAGTCACCAAGAGCCCCAATTGGGTTATGATTATCACTTTGATCTCGGTTTGAATCATAGGAACCTTGAACAATAATAGTCTGATTAAAAGGATTAATCAAGATTACATGCTCTCTTTCTCTTTCCCTAACACGGTCATCACTGTCAGTATTCTCGTGTGATTCAGATGTCAGTCCAGCTCTTATGCCTTGGAGCAATTGCTGAATGGTAGCTGAGCTTCTTCTCCTCCTTCGAAGGATGGACTCAAGCTCTCGATCATAATGTCCTACACCACCATGATCATCATCACGATTACCACTTTCATAATCATCTTCAAGCTCTATTCGTCTCAATCTTCGACGAAGCCGCGGATTACCCATCATGCCTAGCAAGATTGGTGCCCAAAGAGAGGGAGAACGATCCACTCCAAAATCAGTTTCTGGTGTATTTTGCAAGTCACTGATACCAGTAGCACTGCTCATTTCTTCAATAAATCCACTTTGGCAAAGTGGACATTTGATCTCCATTCCCATGACGGGACTGACTATTTGAGAACACGCGTGACACCAATATCTTGCCGCCATTGTTTCGTCCATGATATTCAATTTAGAATGTTCCCTCCAAAGATCACAGATACTATATTCCTTAATTCCTGAAACATCAAGCCAATACAATTTCGAATCAAAATCCA
Organism: Medicago truncatula; assembly: GCF_003473485.1. NCBI lineage: Eukaryota > Viridiplantae > Streptophyta > Magnoliopsida > Fabales > Fabaceae > Medicago > Medicago truncatula. The sequence goes on along the minus strand of NC_053044.1, from coordinate 41,116,349 downwards.
AAACACAGAAAATTAAGCACTCACAACCATCAGAGTTCATAGAATTAGGTTTAAACCCTCAAAATATTCATGGTTTGGAATTTTTTCCCAGACCATGAATCAAAAATTTCTAAAAGCTAAACCAATTATGCACTAATTCATGAAGAAATTATCAATTATCATCATTATACAAAATCAACATGATTTCATTGATCTAGCAATCAAGGTCAATGATTGGTTAAACAAAAGCAAACCAAAAATTAAAAAAATAAATAATACAATTTAATTCATACGCTATTAACAAGTGCAATAATCAAGCAGAAAAAACCCAAAACCCCCAAAAATAAAACCACCACAGATCAAATAATGATGAGGAACATTAAAGAAAAAAAAAAGGAATAATAATCACCTTTACCAAACGAAGAATGAAAGAATCGAAGCAACAACGATTTGTTCAGCGAAGGGTTTATGTAAAACGAACAATAACAAAAAAAAAAAATAACGCGAATCGGTTTATATATAAAAAAAAAAAAAATGAAAAGAAGGATCTGGAAGAGTTGAAATAACAGAAATACGACACGCGCGGCTCAGGTGGAAAATTGAAGCGCGTGCGGAGAAGGTGCAAGCAAAGCAAGATGATCGTAATTGAGACGCAAATATAAAGAATAAATAAATAAATAGTAAGAAAATTGACGGAATAATAAAGAAATAATAATAATATTGTTAGATTAAGAGCGATGAAAAAGTACCAAGAAGAAAAATTAACGAAGAAACGTTTGAGAGTTCATGAATTGGTATTGATGATGATGTTGGTGGGTGGTGCAGGAATGAATGAATTGTTTGTTTGCAGCGTAACGATGGAAGTTGGAATTTGGGGAAAGTGTGATCGATCAATCGTTCAATCCAAACTGTGTCTTAACTCATTTCCCTATTTTTCTTTTCTTACTATTATTACATACATTTTTTTTTTTTTATAACTTACATTTAGTTTTTGGAGTAAAATTTCATTCTAGTAAATAGTAAACTTCAAAAATCAAGTTACTCCTAAACACAATTTTAAACATTTCATTAATTAGGTAGCATTAACCATTATTTTTCTTCTTAAAAAAAACTACTTTATAAATGTCCTAAAAATAATTTAATCTTTATATTTTAACGACGTTTTGAAACAAATACTGTAATTTGTTTGGTGTACAATGATAAAAAGTTGAATAAGTATAAAATATAATATGATAGGATAAATACCTATCTTATAATATGTTAGTCTCTTAAATGATATCCTCAAAAATAATCGCCCTCTTTTTATTTTGGTAATTACTTTGGGATAACCTCCTAAAAAATATTTATTTTAAATTGGTCCGCTTTTTAAATTAAACAAAACTCTTTCACCTCTTTCAATTAAATTGGACCCTCGACTCCACTCACTCACATAAAGAGAGGAAAAATAGATCATGATGAATCATATATGTGCCAGATGTTTAATTGTTTGAAATTTTATTTTGTTTTATTTACAAGTGTACTCGTTAAACGCACGTCTCATATGTGCGATGAATTTCATCTGAAGATTAAGGGTAGGCAAGAAAACCAAAAAATCGAACCGAACCAAAGCAAAAAAAAATTGAACCATTATTAACAATTCTAGAACTTAACTAAAATAATTCGGTTCAGCTCAAAACAGTTCGGTTCGATTTGAAATAGTTCGGTTCAGTTTTACCTTATGAAATTCGATTTTGTTTGGCTTTTTTTTTATTCAATGGTACCAATAATAACAATTCAATTCGAAACAATTCGGTTTAATTTAAAACAGTTCGGTTCAGTTCGAAATCCAAATAGTTTATTTCGAATCAATTGTTTTAAATTTATCTAACAGTTCAGTTCGGTTTGATTTAATTTTCATCTCAAACCGAACCATATCCACATTTACCGAAGATACCACGGGCATTTAAAAAAAAAAAATCATAGAAAGCTTTCTCCTAGTTTTTTTTTTTTACTTACTTTTTTCTTAAATAACATACGATTAATGTAATTTAATATCTAAATTTTTTTTAAGAAATCTAAATTATTCTCTTTCCTCACACTTTTGACCCAATATAATTTAAAGAAATAATAATTTTTTTATACGAGATATAGTACTTGATGTGTCTTAGAATTTTGAGATATATTTTTATTAGAGTTGTTCGCAACGTGATTTGTTTCGATTTTAAGATTAAAAATCATCTGAACCGTAAAATAAAAAAACATGCAGTTTGGTTTGGTTTGATTGACTTAAAGTAGAATCTAAATCAAAACAAGCCAAATCAATGCAGTTTCACTTTGATTAGTTGGTGCGGTTTTTATTTATATTAGACAATGCAATATTTTGTTTTCAACAATGTTTTAAATTTAATTTAACATAATAATTTCATTTTCATCTAACAATATTTCCAACAGTATAGAATAAATTAAAGCATAAATAAAAAGTAATCATATTATTTAAGAAATGCAAAAGGTTGAGATTTTAACATCTCTAAAAGTTCAAGAGTACATAAATATATTCTTAAAATAAAAAACAAAGAAGAAACTTCACAAGAGAAAAAATATTTTATTTTATAAGATTTTTAATGAGTTTTTATGAATATTCGTCTAAATGATATAAGTTTAATTAATATTTTTCTTATGTTACGGTTTGATTTAATTTGGATTGATTCGATTTGTGATTTTTTTATTAGATTCATCCTAATTTTCTAGTTTTTGTATCACATGTAACAAATCTAACTTTCAAGTTAAAGATATTTTAAAAATAGGAGTTCATAATTGATATCAAAATTTTGTCAATTTTTCTTTTGAAGAATAAATTTTTTATCAATGTTGTATGGTGCTCTAATTTATCAATGTTTTATGGTGCTCTGCTATTTTTGTTTATATACTTATATATGGTAATGTTATCCTTCATTGAATAAGTTGTCCTCTTTTTACTTTTGGAAATTACTTTGGGATAATCTTCTAAAAAAATATTAATTTTAAACTGGTCCATTTTTTTGAATTAAACAAAACTCTTTCTCCTCTTTCAATAATTAATTAAATCAGACCCTACTCCCTAGGCTCTCCACCGACTCACATAAACGGATCCAGATTCTACGAAAAAACACAATCAGATGGTTTCCAATTCCAACTCCAACTCCGATCATCCAGCTTCAAGGTCAGATTGTTTTTTATTTTTGAATTTTACCTTTGAAGTTGAAACAAGTTTCTAATAATTTGCAATTTCTTTTTTGTTTTCCCTCAAAAAGGATCAAAAGCAATGAAAGAGTGTTGAAAGACATAGCCAAAATCTTATACAAATTGATTGCCGTTTTAGCTGTTTTGTTAGCATTGAATTACACAGAAACTGCAAACAAGTTTTCCAAACAACAATACACCATCTATTTCATCTCCTCCATTATCGTTGTTGTCATATTTATCAATCGACGATGGAAAAATAAAAACAAAAACGACAATTTAAATGGCAACACATTGGAATCGGAGATGGAAAAACTCTTCAAGAAATTGGACACAGACGGTGATGGCAAGATATCGATCTCAGATCTGAGATCGATAACAGGAAAGTTAGAAATAGGAGATGACGTTGATGGCATTGATGGAGGATCTATCACGCTTCAAGAGTTTATTGAGCTAAGCACAACAAGCTATGAATCTGAAGAGGAAATAGAAAACCTAAAGAGCACGTTTTCTGTGTATGACATTGATGGCGATGGTTTCATCACGGCGAAGGAGCTTAACACGCTTATGAGAAGCATTGGTCAAGAGTGTTCCTTGGATGAATGTGAAAGAATTATTGGTCGCGTTGATAGTGATGGTGATGGTAGGATTGATTTTGAGGATTTTAGAATCATGATGATGATGGGTTCTCGCCATAATAGAGTCGAACATCAAACTTGACATTTCTTTCTTTGTATTCACAATTTTCACTAGATCAAATTCATTCTACAATTGTGTTGTTTTTTGTTTTGTAATTTTGTTGGAATCACAATTGTGTTATGTTCTTGTTGTTCATGATATGGTATGTATAAGACCGGTCAAAGTTTCATATTTTCTTTTTATAACAAGAAGAGAGTTAAATACTAACATCGATCATTAAAAAAATCATATTTATTAGCAAGAAGGAAAACAATATAATCGATTTTTTTTAACATTTTCACCATGATTGGCAAAACAAAATTAGGTACATACTAAGGATGTATTAGAGATGAGTCTCGTTTGACTAGACCTAAACCCAATCTTAACCAATTATTTAGTCATGAACATGGCCATGAATCTAATTGAACTTGATGTAATACATGTTTAATAAGGATGAGATGATACAAGGACAAGATCATATTGATTTTAGGACAAGCCACCTTAACTAAATTAACGATTAGCAACAATGTTAGTAATATTTGCCATTTCAGGGTTCAAATTATGAAAAAACAATGGTGGTAATAGTTGGATCACTTTGTCAAGTGATTTGAGATCGTTACAAACTATCGCAATACCCCATGTGGCAGTTGTAACGACAATTTTCCAAACAGTCGCAAAATGGTATAGCAACGCCGATATTCTCGATCGTTAGGGATTGTCGCAGATAGTACATTGCGGCGATTTGAATTGTAGCAAATTCACTTTTCAACCGTCGCAAACAATTCTATTTGTTGTAATTAAACAAATTATGACTTATATGCAAATGTTTGATTTTATTTTATCCGTTGTTATAAAAAAAATAGTTTAACATAAACACCAAAGATTATTTTATTTTTGAAGCAATTTTTTTTTTTTTTTTTTTTTATAAAGAATATTAGTTTAAGCCGGTCTTCTTTATTCTTGTATGTTTCATCAATCTTATAATCATTATAGCAAATGGAGATGTTGACCTTTCGAGCAAGGGTGATGTATCAAATAAGGTAAAGAAAAATGATTTTTATACAAACCCTAGATTTTGAAAAAATAAATAATTTTATCAGATGTCACATAAAAAAAAAAAAAATTATACAAATTAACATAGTGATGCTAAAAGACAAAATTTAAAATTAACACCAAAGTAAGTTAAAAAAATTAAAAAGGTAATTAAGCCTAAACAATATCTTAGACATCATCTCATTTTCTATATTTCTAATTTGTTTATTTTTGTTTTTACAAGATATTTCTAATTTGTTTTTAAAGAGCTTTCATTACATTTTTTTCCTGAAACTTTCTTTTCAATAACAAAAAATAATTATAATCTATGCTCTATATTGAATTTATATACAGGGCAATATTATTGTCGCCATTTATACTTGGACTGACTTTTGCATAATATATTCCGATGGAGTCCAATTCAAACTCCATTAATCCAGTTTCAAGGTTAGTACCTCGGTTTGCTACTATGCATTAGCATTTAACTTTTATCTTTCAAAGTTCAAACAAGTTACTAACTAGTGTTTAAAGACTTGGCAAACATCTTATATAAACTGTTTACCATTTTGACTGCCTTAGCTAGTACTGAACTACACAGAAGCAGGAAACAAGCTTTCCAAACAACACTATACGACCTATTTCATCGTCGCGCTTATTGTATATTTCTTACTATGGATTCTTCAAACTCTTTTAAAACAAGCTTTGGTGAAGAGTGCTCCTTGGCCAAATGTGGAAGAATGATAGGCTGCGTTGACACCGATGGTGATGGCAGAATTGATTTCGATGAATTTAGAATCATGATGATGGACATGTAGTTCTTCCCTCTGCCACTGGATCGAAGTCATTCTTCAAATTGTTATTATCGCCACATATATCCAATGATTTATTTATTATGTATGGGTGAAGTAGTCGAAGTTTCCTAGCAATATAGATGGTTACCTTTAACATCTTTACCTAGGTTTGTGGATTTTCTTTTACATGTAAATTGGAAACTATACTCACTCAGGTGATGATTTGAACTTTGATGTTATAGTTATCATTATGATCTTTATGCGACTGTTATGGTAATGATGTGGATGTTGGTCTTGATCTGATAGCATCAACATTGACATAATTTTAAAAAAGGTTTTGCTAACTGGTGCTCTAGACAAAGCTAAAAATGAAAATTTTAAATTAAAAAGAATATTTTTTAAGCTTTTAATACATTAACTACACAACTTTCAATACAAAATACTACTATAATTGACTCATTAACCGGTGTCTGAGACACCGGTTAACATTTCCTTTTTAAAAAACTCATTTTGGATAGTGTGTAGTTAGTACCCTCATTAATATTGTTGAATAATCAATCTCAAGTTTAGCTAAATTAAGGTAATAAAATCCTTATTAATTTTCGTTTCTTCAATTCATGTGAATATATATATATATATATATATATTCTACCAAAGAGAATATCTTTTATGTTAATGAATTACCAAAAAGAATATATTTTTGGTGCAAAGGAAGTCATGATGTATATCAATATATTTACCCATAATAATATAACTAGACCAGAGGCAATGGATGTTGGCGTGTAAGGTAGAAAATCAATACAGCTTGAAAACCGGTCAAAGGGGAAATATATGGCTATAGAATAGAACAAAAGGAATGTTTCTTAATCTAAAAATAGAACAGAATGAATAGAAAGTCAAGAAAAATGAGAAGTAGAGCGTTCAACAAGGAATTCAAGATCACAAAATTTCGGGAAACCAAAGATTTTTGAATGATGGAAAAATGTTGAAGCAATGGTATAAGAAGGTTACAAATGTGTTCAATAAAAAAGCAACTATCTTCTTCCAATAAGAAGGAGGAGATAGGAAATAAGAGTTTCATCTCATTCTCTCTTTTCTAGCATTTTATTTCTTTTATCAAAAAAATAAATAAATAAATAAAATGGGCCGTGGAGCGATGTTAGCAGCTTTGATGCTATGCCTCTTAGGCGTCACCGTTTATGGTGAAGATCCTTACATTTACTATACATGGAAGGTTACCTATGGTACCATTTCACCACTTGGAACACCCCAGCAGGGTATCCTTATTAACGGTCAATTCCCAGGACCTGAAATCAACAGCACTAGCAACAACAATGTCGTTGTTAATGTATTCAACAACCTTGATGAACCATTGCTTTTCACATGGCACGGTGTTCAACAGAGGAAGAATTCATGGCAAGATGGTACCCTTGGTGTTCAATGCCCTATTCTTCCTGGAACTAACTACACCTACAAATTTCAAGTGAAGGATCAAATTGGAAGTTACTTTTACTACCCTACCACAGGTCTTCAAAGAGCCGTTGGTGGTTTCGGTGGTCTTAGAATCTTCAGTCGTCTGTTGATCCCTGTTCCTTATGCTGATCCTGAGGATGAGTATTGGGTTCTCATTGGTGACTGGTACGGTAAGAGCCACAAAACTCTTAAGATGGAGTTGGACAGTGGTCGTTCAATTGGAAGACCTGCTGGTGTTATCATAAACGGTAAAAATGCTAAAGGTGATGGTAGCGATGAGCCACTATACACAATGAAGCCGGGAAAAACCTACAAATATAGAATCTGCAATACTGGTCTTAAGGACACCCTTAACTTCAGGTTCCAAGGACATGGAATGAAGTTGGTTGAAACTGAAGGCTCACATGTTGTTCAAAATGTCTATGACTCTCTCGACGTTCATGTTGGGCAATGCTACACTGTCCTCGTGACCGCCGATAAAGAGCCAAAGGACTATTACATGGTTGCCTCCACCCGTATGACCAAGTACAATCTACTTGGAAAGGGTATTATACGTTACACCAACGGAAAAGGTCCCGCTTCACCTATGCTACCACCTGCACCTGTCGGTTGGGCTTGGTCTCTCAACCAGTTCCGATCATTCCGTTGGAACTTAACCGCTTCTGCTGCAAGACCCAACCCTCAGGGATCTTACCATTACGGTCAGATCAACATTACCCGCACAATCAAGTTTGTTAACTCTGTTAGCAATGTTAACGGTAAACTCCGTTATGCTATTAACGGTGTTTCCCATGTTGATCCTGAAACTCCTGTGAAGCTTGCTGAGTACTACGGTGTTGCGGATAAGGTGTTCAAGTACAACATCATCTCCGATGAACCCCCAATCGATCTCAGGGCCATCACCATTGCACCTAATGTCATGCAAACTACTTTCCGTACCTTCATTGAAATCATCTTCGAGAACCCCGGAAAGGTCCTCCAATCTTACAATTTGGGTGGTTATTCTTTCTTCGTCGTCGCTGGTGAGCCAGGTACATGGACCCCAGAGAAGAGGAAGGGCTACAACCTTTTGGATGCCATCAGCAGACACACAATTCAGGTGTTCCCTAAATCATGGGCTGCAATCATGTTGACATTCGACAATGCTGGTATGTGGCAATTGAGGTCAGAGCATGCAGAGCACCGTTACCTGGGACAACAACTTTATCTCAGTGTTGAATCAGAAGAAAAGTCTACTAGGGATGAATACAACCTTCCTGAGACTCAACTTGTTTGCGGTATCGTCAAGGATATGCCAAGGCCTCCACCAAAATACGTTTAGAGCGTTGTTTGAAATTACTCATTTCTCTCTATGTCGTGAGCTTCATGTGATTGTTAGCACTAAGTCATAGAGATTCATTATATTGTATGTTATCTATTGGTTGATTTATATATAATCGACCTTTTACTATATTTAATTATTCAATTTTCCCCTTAATTGATATTAACATTTATTAAATTCTTCTTCCCAATATTTCTCGTACTATTTCTCATTATGAGCTTCTTTGACATTTCGATAATTTGAAAATTAATATTATGTGCTTCTTTGACATTTCGATAATTTGAAAATTAATACAAAAATGAGTGAATCAAATAATATGTTAAGTAGAATATGTTCCATTAACTTAACCATTGAATTTACATAATTAACAATCTACAAAAAAAACAAAAATCAACACTACCTGCTAACTGAAATTTCAGGCACCAAAGCACGAAATCGCAGGCATCAAACACTAACAAATAGTAACTATTTTTGTTTAGGATAATGTGAAACTGAGATACAAATAGTTACAAATGGGAAACAAGTTTATGAAAAATACTAAAAAATAATGTTGTTTGTTGTGCAAGCATGTCTCTCATTTCAAAGCTCCAAACAGTGATCCAACAATGGAAAATGAAGATACATATGTCTTAAACCAACAATGGAAAATGAAGACACATATGTCTTAAACCAACAACTCAAACTTCAGCATGATCCAATATAGTGAACAAACTCAGCATGATCCAATATAGTGAACAAATATCCAATAGCATTTTTAAAATGGTAGATATGTGAAAAATATCCAATTCTCTTCTCATTTCTCCTCAGTACGTAGATGTTCTTCTAACCAAAGTAGTCTCTCATTTTAATCATAATGTGATCTCTCTTGACTTAAATAAATGATCAAACAGGTATATTTGAATTGACATTACTTTAGATAATGTATATTTGAATCGACATTACTTTAGATAATATAAAAGCGTAAAATATAACAATTAAAATGAAAATAATAGTTCTAAAAATAGAAGTGAATAAATAGAAAGTCAAAAAAAATGAGAAGTAGAGCGTTCAATAAGGAATTCACGATCAGAAAATTAAGGGAAACCAAAGATGTTTGAAGGGTGGAAAAATGTTGAAGCAATTGTATAAGAAGGTTACAAATGCGTTCCATAGAAAAGCAACTATCTTCTTCCAATAAGGAGGAGATAGGAAATAAGAGTTTCATCTCATTCTCTCTTTTCTACTATTCTATTTCTTTTATCAAAATAAAAAATAATAATAAAATGGGTCGTGGAGCGGTGTTAGCTTTTATGCTATGCCTTTTAGGCGTCACCGTTTACGGTGAAGATCCTTACATTTACTATACATGGAAGGTTACCTATGGTACCATTTCACCACTTGGAACACCCCAGCAGGGTATCCTTATTAACGGTCAATTCCCAGGACCTGAAATCAACAGCACTAGCAATAACAATGTTGTTGTTAATGTATTCAACAACCTTGATGAACCATTGCTTTTCACATGGCACGGTGTTCAACAGAGGAAGAATTCATGGCAAGATGGTACCGCTGGTGTTCAATGCCCCATTCTTCCTGGGACTAACTATACCTACAAATTCCAAGTGAAGGATCAAATTGGAAGTTACTTTTACTACCCTACCACAGGTCTTCAAAGAGCCGTTGGTGGTTTCGGTGGTCTTAGAATCTTCAGTCGTCTGTTGATCCCTGTTCCTTATGCTGATCCTGAGGATGAGTATTGGGTTCTCATTGGTGACTGGTACGGTAAGAGCCACAAAACTCTTAAGATGGAGTTGGACAGTGGTCGTTCAATTGGAAGACCTGCCGGTGTTATCATAAACGGTAAAAATGCTAAAGGTGATGGTAGCGATGAGCCACTCTACACAATGAAGCCGGGAAAAACCTACAAATACAGAATCTGCAATACTGGTCTTAAGGACACCCTTAACTTCAGGTTCCAAGGACATGGAATGAAGTTGGTTGAAACCGAAGGATCACACGTTGTTCAAAATGTTTATGACTCTCTTGACGTTCACGTTGGACAATGCTACACTGTCCTCGTGACCGCCGATAAAGAGCCAAGGGACTATTACATGATTGCCTCCACCCGTATGACCAAGTACAATCTACTTGGAAAGGGTATTATACGTTACACCAACGGAAAAGGTCCCGCTTCACCTGTGCTACCACCTGCACCTGTCGGTTGGGCTTGGTCTCTCAACCAGTTCCGATCATTCCGTTGGAACTTAACCGCTTCTGCTGCAAGACCCAACCCTCAGGGATCTTACCATTACGGTCAGATCAACATTACCCGCACAATCAAGTTTGTTAACTCTGTTAGCAATGTTAACGGTAAACTCCGTTATGCTATTAACGGTGTTTCCCATGTTGATCCTGAAACTCCTGTGAAGCTTGCTGAGTACTACGGTGTTGCGGATAAGGTGTTCAAGTACAACATCATCTCCGATGAACCCCCAACCGATCTCAAGGCCATCACCATCGCACCTAATGTCATGCAAACTACTTTCCGTACCTTCATTGAGATCATCTTCGAGAACCCCGAAAAGGTCCTCCAATCTTACAATTTGGGTGGTTATTCTTTCTTTGCCGTCGCTGGTGAGCCAGGAACATGGACCCCAGAGAAGAGGAAGGGCTACAACCTTTTGGATGCCATCAGCAGACACACAATTCAGGTGTTCCCTAAATCATGGGCTGCAATCATGTTGACATTCGACAATGCTGGTATGTGGCAATTGAGGTCAGAGCATGCAGAGCACCGTTACCTGGGACAACAACTTTATCTCAGTGTTGAATCAGAAGAAAAGTCTACTAGGGATGAATACAACCTTCCTGAGACTCAACTTGTTTGCGGTATCGTTAAGGATATGCCAAGGCCTCCACCAAAATACGTTTAGAGTGTTGTTTGAAATTACTCATTTCTCTCTATGTCGTGAGCTTCATGTGATTGTTAGCACTAAGTCATAGAGATTCATTATATTGTATGTTATCTATTGGTTGATTTATATATAATCGACCTTTTACTATATTTAATTATTCAATTTTCCCCTTAATTGATATTAACATTTATTAAATTCTTCTTCCCAATATTTCTCGTACTATTTCTCATTTTGAGCTTCTTTGACATTTCGATAATTTGAAAATTAATATTATGTGCTTCTTTGACATTTCGATAATTTGAAAATTAATACAAAAATGAGTGAATCAAATAATATGTTAAGTAGAATATGTTCCATTAACTTAACCATTGAATTTACATAATTAACAATCTACAAAAAAGAACAAAAATCAACACTACCTGCTAACTGAAATTTCAGGCACCAAAGCACGAAATCGCAGGCATCAAACACTAACAAATAGTAACTATTTTTGTTTAGGATAATGTGAAACTGAGATACAAATAGTTACAAATGGGAAACAAGTTTGTGAAAAATACTAAAAAATAATGTTGTTTGTTGTGCAAGCATGTCTCTCATTTCAAAGCTCCAAACCGTGATCCAACAATGGAAAATGAAGATACATATGTCTTAAACCAACAATGGAAAATGAAGACACATATGTCTTAAACCAACAACTCAAACTTTTGCATGATCCAATATAGTGAACAAACTCAGCATGATCCAATATAGTGAACAAATATCCAATTGCATTTTTAAAATGGCAGATATGTGAAAAATATCCAATTCTCTTCTATTTTCTCCTCAGTACGTAGATGTTCTTCTAACCAAAGTAGTCTCTCATTTTAATCATAATGTGATCTCTCTTGACTTAAATAAATGATCAAACATGTATATTTAAATTGACATTACTTTAGATAATGTATATTTGAATCGACATTACTTTAGATAATATAAAAGCCTAAAATATAACAATTAAAATGAAAATAATAGTTCTAAAAATAGAAGGGAATAAATAGAAAGTCAAAAAAAATGAGAAGTAGAGCGTTCAATAAGGAATTCACGATCAGAAAATTAAGGGAAACCAAAGATGTTTGAATGGTGGAAAAATGTTGAAGCAATTGTATAAGAATGTTACAAATGCGTTCCATAGAAAAGCAACTATCTTCTTCCAATAAGGAGGAGATAGGAAATAAGAGTTTCATCTCATTCTCTCTTTTCTACTATTCTATTTCTTTTATCAAAATAAAAAATAATAATAAAATGGGTCGTGGAGCGGTGTTAGCTTTTATGCTATGCCTTTTAGGCGTCACCGTTTACGGTGAAGATCCTTACATTTACTATACATGGAAGGTTACCTATGGTACCATTTCACCACTTGGAACACCCCAGCAGGGTATCCTTATTAACGGTCAATTCCCAGGACCTGAAATCAACAGCACTAGCAATAACAATGTTGTTGTTAATGTATTCAACAACCTTGATGAACCATTGCTTTTCACATGGCACGGTGTTCAACAGAGGAAGAATTCATGGCAAGATGGTACCGCTGGTGTTCAATGCCCCATTCTTCCTGGGACTAACTATACCTACAAATTCCAAGTGAAGGATCAAATTGGAAGTTACTTTTACTACCCTACCACAGGTCTTCAAAGAGCCGTTGGTGGTTTCGGTGGTCTTAGAATCTTCAGTCGTCTGTTGATCCCTGTTCCTTATGCTGATCCTGAGGATGAGTATTGGGTTCTCATTGGTGACTGGTACGGTAAGAGCCACAAAACTCTTAAGATGGAGTTGGACAGTGGTCGTTCAATTGGAAGACCTGCCGGTGTTATCATAAACGGTAAAAATGCTAAAGGTGATGGTAGCGATGAGCCACTCTACACAATGAAGCCGGGAAAAACCTACAAATATAGAATCTGCAATACTGGTCTTAAGGACACCCTTAACTTCAGGTTCCAAGGACATGGAATGAAGTTGGTTGAAACCGAAGGATCACACGTTGTTCAAAATGTTTATGACTCTCTTGACGTTCACGTTGGACAATGCTACACTGTCCTCGTGACCGCCGATAAAGAGCCAAGGGACTATTACATGATTGCCTCCACCCGTATGACCAAGTACAATCTAGTTGGAAAGGGTATTGTTCGTTACACCAACGGAAAAGGTCCCGCTTCACCTTTGCTACCATCTGCACCTGTCGGTTGGGCTTGGTCTCTCAACCAGTTCCGATCATTCCGTTGGAACTTAACCGCTTCTGCTGCAAGACCCAACCCTCAGGGATCTTACCATTACGGTCAGATCAACATTACCCGCACAATCAAGTTTGTTAACTCTGTTAGCAATGTTAACGGTAAACTCCGTTATGCTATTAACGGTGTTTCCCATGTTGATCCTGAAACTCCTGTGAAGCTTGCTGAGTACTACGGTGTTGCGGATAAGGTGTTCAAGTACAACATCATCTCCGATGAACCCCCAACCGATCTCAGGGCCATCACCATCGCACCTAATGTCATGCAAACTACTTTCCGTACCTTCATTGAAATCATCTTCGAGAACCCCGGAAAGGTCCTCCAATCTTACAATTTGGGTGGTTATTCTTTCTTCGCCGTCGCTGGTGAGCCAGGTACATGGACCCCAGAGAAGAGGAAGGGCTACAACCTTTTGGATGCCATCAGCAGACACACAATTCAGGTGTTCCCTAAATCATGGGCTGCAATCATGTTGACATTCGACAATGCTGGTATGTGGCAATTGAGGTCAGAGCATGCAGAGCACCGTTACCTGGGACAACAACTTTATCTCAGTGTTGAATCAGAAGAAAAGTCTACTAGGGATGAATACAACCTTCCTGAGACTCAACTTGTTTGCGGTATCGTCAAGGATATGCCAAGGCCTCCACCAAAATACGTTTAGAGTGTTGTTTGAAATTACTTATTTCTCTCTATGTCGTGAGCTTCATGTGATTGTTAGCACTAAGTCATAGAGATTCATTATATTGTATGTTATCTATTGGTTGATTTATATATAATCAACCTTTTACTATATTTAATTATTCAATTTTCCCCTTAATTGATTTTAACATTTATTAAATTCTTCTTCCCAATATTTCTCGTACTATTTCTCATTATGAGCTTCTTTGACATTTCGATAATTTGAAAATTAATATTATGTGCTTCTTTGACATTTCGATAATTTGAAAATTAATACAAAAATGAGTGAATCAAATAATATGTTAAGTAGAATATGTTCCATTAACTTAACCATTGAATTTACATAATTAACAATCTACAAAAAAGAACAAAAATCAACACTACCTGCTAACTGAAATTTCAGGCACCAAAGCACGAAATCGCAGGCATGAAACACTAACAAATAGTAACTATTTTTGTTTAGGATAATGTGAAACTGAGATACAAATAGTTACAAATGGGAAACAAGTTTGTGAAAAATACTAAAAAATAATGTTGTTTGTTGTGCAAGCATGTCTCTCATTTCAAAGCTCCAAACAGTGATCCAACAATGGAAAATGAAGATACATATGTCTTAAACCAACAATGGAAAATGAAGACACATATGTCTTAAACCAACAACTCAAACTTCAGCATGATCCAATATAGTGAACAAACTCAGCATGATCCAATATAGTGAACAAATATCCAATTGCATTTTTAAAATGGCAGATATGTGAAAAATATCCAATTCTCTTCTCTTTTCTCCTCAGTACGTAGATGTTCTTCTAACCAAAGTAGTCTCTCATTTTAATCATAATGTGATCTCTCTTGACTTAAATAAATTATCAAACATGTATATTTGAATTGACATTACTTTAGATAATGTATATTTGAATCGACATTACTTTAGATAATATAAAAGCGTAAAATATAACAATTAAAATGAAAATAATAGTTCTAAAAATAGAAGGGAATAAATAGAAAGTCAAAAAAAATGAGAAGTAGAGCGTTCAATAAGGAATTCACGATCAGAAAATTAAGGGAAACCAAAGATGTTTGAATGGTGGAAAAATGTTGAAGCAATTGTATAAGAAGGTTACAAATGCGTTCCATAGAAAAGCAACTATCTTCTTCCAATAAGGAGGAGATAGGAAATAAGAGTTTCATCTCATTCTCTCTTTTCTACTATTCTATTTCTTTTATCAAAATAAAAAATAATAATAAAATCGGTCGTGGAGCGGTGTTAGCTTTTATGCTATGCCTTTTAGGTGTCACCGTTTACGGTGAAGATCCTTACATTTACTATACATGGAAGGTTACCTATGGTACCATTTCACCACTTGGAACACCCCAGCAGGGTATCTGTAACACCCCGTTTTCCCAACTTAAAAATTTCATAACAAATAGCAGAGTATTCAACACATAACGGAATGCTACACTTCTTAAAAATCATAGATGAGATAATTAACTAATTATCTTTCCAAAAATCATAAACATATTAATTCAAACTTAGCAGCGGATTTAATTCATTAACATAAGTAAGTCTTTGGCACGCAGACCTTATTAAAACATAAGCAATACGTAAAGGAATAGAAAATAGCCACAAAAGATCACATCCCGTTACGTATCAGAGCATCCTAAGACTCAGTGAGGAATAAGTCACTCACGACAGCAACACCAGCAACCTACTAACGATCACCTACAAGTTACTCATACGAAGAGCAACATTTCCAAGCAGAAGGGGTGAGATTTCACAAAACAATAATATTAAGCATATAATTCAACAATTATATTTAACAACATAACATTTCATCATATATAATAATATAGCAACAACCTGATCATCATCCTATAGTAACATACTTAACACGTACTCACCTTTCTCAATAACATAAACAACAACATATCACATTACATATAACTATATCATAACCACATAACATCATCCTAATCATTATCATAAAGCATCATAACATCATCTTAATCATTATCATAAACAACACAACATCATCTTAATAGGCATATAATTCATCATCTCATCATAATATAACAACACGTATTTAACATCTTATAATAATATAACAACACTTCATAACAACCTCATATACAACATCATACTTAATTATCATAAAACATCATAATCATCACAACATCAAATAATCTTTCATCAACAACTCAAGGTTAAATAACAACTTAATCATAACGACACAACCTCAACTTAACAATGCAACTTAGACATCTTATTCATCTTAGACCCTCTTGACAAAAATGCAACTACAACCTCTTAATCATGCATGTGGTACCAATACGGAGCATCAAGCCCCAATCGCTATTTGATTATTATTATACTTCCGAAGCATCAAGCCCCAATCGCTATTTGAGTATTATTATTTAAGTATTATTATACTTCCGGAGCATCAAGCCCCAATCGTTATATGCTAATGCATGGACTCGACTTCTTAAACGTCTTAATTCGACAACCTCTTATAATAGTCCAATAATTTGGAACATCAACATCTTCAACGACTTGGACCGACTCATGCAGCTTAGTTAGTTAATGATCAGCAACATAGGCAGTATGCAAAACATCATGATATAATAATATCGCACGTAAGTAAACAACATCTCAAATAATCACATATAATTCAAGTAATGCATATACAATTATATCACATTATAAACAACATCAAATCATCATAAATCAGCTTCACAGATCATCATTAATATTCATAACTACCCTAAGGTTCAACTCTCAACAACTCATTAGACCCTTTATACAAGGTTATTTCTTTCCTAAAAACATCTCTAGATGGTTAGGATAAAGTCCCTACACTTAGGAAGAAGTTTGGAAGCATTTGGAGTGAAGAAAATTGCATTTTTAGGGTTTCTGGTATGACATCATCGTGGCACGTTGGTCTCCCATCGTGACACGATTTTTTCCAGATTTGACAGACGACTTCAGATTTTCAACCTTCACGTTTTCGCTCATAAAAACCAAACCGTTAACCCGTTTTCGATGCCGTTTTCGCCTACACGCTCCTGACACTTAGCTCTATCATAATCTATAGAAAAATTCAAGTTTAAACCACCCAAAAATCGGTTTCCAAAACCTCACATAATCACTTATTTGCATAAACGTTTAGACACCGACTATTCAAGCGAAAATCCCAATTTTCATCAACCCAAACCCAAAAACTGGTTCTAATCATTGTACTATGAACAATCTAAGGTATGAACACTATTTCTTCATTAATTCAACGGGTTTCCAACATCTAATCAACCAATTACAACCTCTAACCCTAATTTCCCAAATTCCCAAAACTACATGTTAAATCCAATTTCAGAATCATAGGCTTAAGAAGATTGAATGTTAGTCCCACCCTTACCTTAGTATTGATGATCGGCGGTCTCTCTCCCTCTTGGTTCTCCTCTTCTCTTGTTTTCTCCCTTGTTTCTCCAAAACTGATCGTCCGTGAAAATAATTCTAAACCTAGTTTCTCCTATTTATCTCTCCTCAATCCACTTTATCCTATTTCCTCTATTTCCACTAAACTCTTCTAAATTCCAAAACAGCCCCACATCTCTATATTTATTTAATTTCAAATCCTATTCTATTCAATAATATAAAACATAAAATATTTCTATAACAAATTATATATATTTCTACAACAAATAAAATATATACATATTATACTAATAAATACCAATATATAACATAACAAAATATCACTCATCAAAATAAATTATATAAATCACACAAATCATATAATTATATTCTAAACTCATTAAAATAATCAAATAATTAAAGAGGGCGTTACAGTATCCTTATTAATGGTCAATTCCCAGGACCTGAAATCAACAGCACTAGCAATAACAATGTTGTTGCTAATGTATTCAACAACCTTGATGAACCATTGCTTTTCACATGGCACGGTGTTCAACAGAGGAAGAATTCATGGCAAGATGGTACCCCTGGTGTTCAATGCCCCATTCTTCCTGGGACTAACTATACCTACAAATTCCAAGTGAAGGATCAAATTGGAAGTTACTTTTACTACCCTACCACAGGTCTTCAAAGAGCCGTTGGTGGTTTCGGTGGTCTTAGAATCTTCAGTCGTCTGTTGATCCCTGTTCCTTATGCTGATCCTGAGGATGAGTATTGGGTTCTCATTTGTGACTGGTACGGTAAGAGCCACAAAACTCTTAAGATGGAGTTGGACAGTGGTCGTTCAATTGGAAGACCTGCCGGTGTTATCATAAACGGTAAAAATGCTAAAGGTGATGGTAGCGATGAGCCACTCTACACAATGAAGCCGGGAAAAACCTACAAATACAGAATCTGCAATACTGGTCTTAAGGACACCCTTAACTTCAGGTTCCAAGGACATGGAATGAAGTTGGTTGAAACCGAAGGATCACACGTTGTTCAAAATGTTTATGACTCTCTTGACGTTCACGTTGGACAATGCTACACTGTCCTCGTGACCGCCGATAAAGAGCCAAGGGACTATTACATGATTGCCTCCACCCGTATGACCAAGTACAATCTACTTGGAAAGGGTATTATACGTTACACCAACGGAAAAGGTCCCGCTTCACCTGTGCTACCACCTGCACCTGTCGGTTGGGCTTGGTCTCTCAACCAGTTCCGATCATTCCGTTGGAACTTAACCGCTTCTGCTGCAAGACCCAACCCTCAGGGATCTTACCATTACGGTCAGATCAACATTACCCGCACAATCAAGTTTGTTAACTCTGTTAGCAATGTTAACGGTAAACTCTGTTATGCTATTAACGGTGTTTCCCATGTTGATCCTGAAACTCCTGTGAAGCTTGCTGAGTACTACGGTATTGCGGATAAGGTGTTCAAGTACAACATCATCTCCGATGAACCCCCAACCGATCTCAAGGCCATCACCATCGCACCTAATGTCATGCAAACTACTTTCCGTACCTTCATTGAGATCATCTTCGAGAACCCCGAAAAGGTCCTCCAATCTTACAATTTGGGTGGTTATTCTTTCTTTGCCGTCGCTGGTGAGCCAGGAACATGGACCCCAGAGAAGAGGAAGGGCTACAACCTTTTGGATGCCATCAGCAGACACACAATTCAGGTGTTCCCTAAATCATGGGCTGCAATCATGTTGACATTCGACAATGCTGGTATGTGGCAATTGAGGTCAGAGCATGCAGAGCACCGTTACCTGGGACAACAACTTTATCTCAGTGTTGAATCAGAAGAAAAGTCTACTAGGGATGAATACAACCTTCCTGAGACTCAACTTGTTTGCGGTATCGTCAAGGATATGCCAAGGCCTCCACCAAAATACGTTTAGAGTGTTGTTTGAAATTACTCATTTCTCTCTATGTCGTGAGCTTCATGTGATTGTTAACACTAAGTCATAGAGATTCATTATATTGTATGTTATCTATTGGTTGATTTATATATAATCAACCTTTTACTATATTTAATTATTCAATTTTCCCCTTAATTGATATTAACATTTATTAAATTCTTCTTCCCAATATTTCTCGTACTATTTCTCATTTTGAGCTTCTTTGACATTTCGATAATTTGAAAATTAATATTATGTGCTTCTTTGACATTTCGATAATTTGAAAATTAATACAAAAATGAGTGAATCAAATAATATGTTAAGTAGAATATGTTCCATTAACTTAACCATTGAATTTACATAATTAACAATCTACAAAAAAGAACAAAAATCAACACTACCTGCTAACTGAAATTTCAGGCACCAAAGCACGAAATCGCAGGCATCAAACACTAACAAATAGTAACTATTTTTGTTTAGGATAATGTGAAACTGAGATACAAATAGTTACAAATGGGAAACAAGTTTATGAAAAATACTAAAAAATAATGTTGTTTGTTGTGCAAGCATGTCTCTCATTTCAAAGCTCCAAACAGTGATCCAACAATGGAAAATGAAGATACATATGTCTTAAACCAACAATGGAAAATGAAGACACATATGTCTTAAACCCACAACTCAAACTTCAGCATGATCCAATATAGTGAACAAACTCAGCATGATCCAATATAGTGAACAAATATCCAATTGCATTTTTAAAATGGCAGATATGTGAAAAATATCCAATTCTCTTCTCTTTTCTCCTCAGTACGTAGATGTTCTTCTAACCAAAATAGTCTCTCATTTTAATCATAATGTGATCTCTCTTGACTTAAATAAATGATCAAACATGTATATTTGAATTGACATTACTTTAGATAATGTATATTTGAATCGACATTACTTTAGATAATATAAAAGCGTAAAATATAATAATTAAAATGAAAATAATAGTTCTAAAAATAGAAGGGAATAAATAGAAAGTAAAAAAAAAATGAGAAGTAGAGTGTTCAATAAGGAATTCACGATCAGAAAATTAAGGGAAACCAAAGATGTTTGAATGGTGGAAAAATGTTGAAGCAATTGTATAAGAAGGTTACAAATGCGTTCCATAGAAAAGCAACTATCTTCTTCCAATAAGGAGGAGATAGGAAATAAGAGTTTCATCTCATTCTCTCTTTTCTACTATTCTATTTCTTTTATCAAAATAAAAAATAATAATAAAATGGGTCGTGGAGCGGTGTTAGCTTTTATGCTATGCCTTTTAGGCGTCACCGTTTACGGTGAAGATCCTTACATTTACTATACATGGAAGGTTACCTATGGTACCATTTCACCACTTGGAACACCCCAGCAGGGTATCCTTATTAACGGTCAATTCCCAGGACCTGAAATCAACAGCACTAGCAATAACAATGTTGTTGTTAATGTATTCAACAACCTTGATGAACCATTGCTTTTCACATGGCACGGTGTTCAACAGAGGAAGAATTCATGGCAAGATGGTACCGCTGGTGTTCAATGCCCCATTCTTCCTGGGACTAACTATACCTACAAATTCCAAGTGAAGGATCAAATTGGAAGTTACTTTTACTACCCTACCACAGGTCTTCAAAGAGCCGTTGGTGGTTTCGGTGGTCTTAGAATCTTCAGTCGTCTGTTGATCCCTGTTCCTTATGCTGATCCTGAGGATGAGTATTGGGTTCTCATTGGTGACTGGTACGGTAAGAGCCACAAAACTCTTAAGATGGAGTTGGACAGTGGTCGTTCAATTGGAAGACCTGCCGGTGTTATCATAAACGGTAAAAATGCTAAAGGTGATGGTAGCGATGAGCCACTCTACACAATGAAGCCGGGAAAAACCTACAAATATAGAATCTGCAATACTGGTCTTAAGGACACCCTTAACTTCAGGTTCCAAGGACATGGAATGAAGTTGGTTGAAACCGAAGGATCACACGTTGTTCAAAATGTTTATGACTCTCTTGACGTTCACGTTGGACAATGCTACACTGTCCTCGTGACCGCCGATAAAGAGCCAAGGGACTATTACATGATTGCCTCCACCCGTATGACCAAGTACAATCTACTTGGAAAGGGTATTGTTCGTTACACCAACGGAAAAGGTCCCGCTTCACCTGTGCTACCACCTGCACCTGTCGGTTGGGCTTGGTCTCTCAACCAGTTCCGATCATTCCGTTGGAACTTAACCGCTTCTGCTGCAAGACCCAACCCTCAGGGATCTTACCATTACGGTCAGATCAACATTACCCGCACAATCAAGTTTGTTAACTCTGTTAGCAATGTTAACGGTAAACTCTGTTATGCTATTAACGGTGTTTCCCATGTTGATCCTGAAACTCCTGTGAAGCTTGCTGAGTACTACGGTGTTGCGGATAAGGTGTTCAAGTACAACATCATCTCCGATGAACCCCCAACCGATCTCAAGGCCATCACCATCGCACCTAATGTCATGCAAACTACTTTCCGTACCTTCATTGAGATCATCTTCGAGAACCCCGAAAAGGTCCTCCAATCTTACAATTTGGGTGGTTATTCTTTCTTTGCCGTCGCTGGTGAGCCAGGAACATGGACCCCAGAGAAGAGGAAGGGCTACAACCTTCTGGATGCCATCAGCAGACACACAATTCAGGTGTTCCCTAAATCATGGGCTGCAATCATGTTGACATTCGACAATGCTGGTATGTGGCAATTGAGGTCAGAGCATGCAGAGCACCGTTACCTGGGACAACAACTTTATCTCAGTGTTGAATCAGAAGAAAAGTCTACTAGGGATGAATACAACCTTCCTGAGACTCAACTTGTTTGCGGTATCGTCAAGGATATGCCAAGGCCTCCACCAAAATACGTTTAGAGTGTTGTTTGAAATTACTTATTTCTCTCTATGTCGTGAGCTTCATGTGATTGTTAGCACTAAGTCATAGAGATTCATTATATTGTATGTTATCTATTGGTTGATTTATATATAATCAACCTTTTACTATATTTAATTATTCAATTTTCCCCTTAATTGATATTAACATTTATTAAATTCTTCTTCCCAATATTTCTCGTACTATTTCTCATTATGAGCTTCTTTGACATTTCGATAATTTGAAAATTAATATTATGTGCTTCTTTGACATTTCGATAATTTGAAAATTAATACAAAAATGAGTGAATCAAATAATATGTTAAGTAGAATATGTTCCATTAACTTAACCATTGAATTTACATAATTAACAATCTACAAAAAAGAACAAAAATCAACACTACCTGCTAACTGAAATTTCAGGCACCAAAGCACGAAATCGCAGGCATCAAACACTAACAAATAGTAACTATTTTTGTTTAGGATAATGTGAAACTGAGATACAAATAGTTACAAATGGGAAACAAGTTTATGAAAAATACTAAAAAATAATGTTGTTTGTTGTGCAAGCATGTCTCTCATTTCAAAGCTCCAAACAGTGATCCAACAATGGAAAATGAAGATACATATGTCTTAAACCAACAATGGAAAATGAAGACACATATGTCTTAAACCCACAACTCAAACTTCAGCATGATCCAATATAGTGAACAAACTCAGCATGATCCAATATAGTGAACAAATATCCAATTGCATTTTTAAAATGGCAGATATGTGAAAAATATCCAATTCTCTTCTCTTTTCTCCTCAGTACGTAGATGTTCTTCTAACCAAAATAGTCTCTCAATTTAATCATAATGTGATCTCTCTTGACTTAAATAAATGATCAAACATGTATATTTGAATTGACATTACTTTAGATAATGTATATTTGAATCGACATTACTTTAGATAATATAAAAGCGTAAAATATAACAATTAAAATGAAAATAATAGTTCTAAAAATAGAAGGGAATAAATAGAAAGTAAAAAAAAAATGAGAAGTAGAGCGTTCAATAAGGAATTCACGATCAGAAAATTAAGGGAAACCAAAGATGTTTGAATGGTGGAAAAATGTTGAAGCAATTGTATAAGAAGGTTACAAATGCGTTCCATAGAAAAGCAACTATCTTCTTCCAATAAGGAGGAGATAGGAAATAAGAGTTTCATCTCATTCTCTCTTTTCTACTATTCTATTTCTTTTATCAAAATAAAAAATAATAATAAAATGGGTCGTGGAGCGGTGTTAGCTTTTATGCTATGCCTTTTAGGCGTCACCGTTTACGGTGAAGATCCTTACATTTACTATACATGGAAGGTTACCTATGGTACCATTTCACCACTTGGAACACCCCAGCAGGGTATCCTTATTAACGGTCAATTCCCAGGACCTGAAATCAACAGCACTAGCAATAACAATGTTGTTGTTAATGTATTCAACAACCTTGATGAACCATTGCTTTTCACATGGCACGGTGTTCAACAGAGGAAGAATTCATGGCAAGATGGTACCGCTGGTGTTCAATGCCCCATTCTTCCTGGGACTAACTATACCTACAAATTCCAAGTGAAGGATCAAATTGGAAGTTACTTTTACTACCCTACCACAGGTCTTCAAAGAGCCGTTGGTGGTTTCGGTGGTCTTAGAATCTTCAGTCGTCTGTTGATCCCTGTTCCTTATGCTGATCCTGAGGATGAGTATTGGGTTCTCATTGGTGACTGGTACGGTAAGAGCCACAAAACTCTTAAGATGGAGTTGGACAGTGGTCGTTCAATTGGAAGACCTGCCGGTGTTATCATAAACGGTAAAAATGCTAAAGGTGATGGTAGAGATGAGCCACTCTACACAATGAAGCCGGGAAAAACCTACAAATACAGAATCTGCAATACTGGTCTTAAGGACACCCTTAACTTCAGGTTCCAAGGACATGGAATGAAGTTGGTTGAAACCGAAGGATCACACGTTGTTCAAAATGTTTATGACTCTCTTGACGTTCACGTTGGACAATGCTACACTGTCCTCGTGACCGCCGATAAAGAGCCAAGGGACTATTACATGATTGCCTCCACCCGTATGACCAAGTACAATCTACTTGGAAAGGGTATTGTTCGTTACACCAACGGAAAAGGTCCCGCTTCACCTGTGCTACCACCTGCACCTGTCGGTTGGGCTTGGTCTCTCAACCAGTTCCGATCATTCCGTTGGAACTTAACCGCTTCTGCTGCAAGACCCAACCCTCAGGGATCTTACCATTACGGTCAGATCAACATTACCCGCACAATCAAGTTTGTTAACTCTGTTAGCAATGTTAACGGTAAACTCCGTTATGCTATTAACGGTGTTTCCCATGTTGATCCTGAAACTCCTGTGAAGCTTGCTGAGTACTACGGTGTTGCGGATAAGGTGTTCAAGTACAACATCATCTCCGATGAACCCCCAACCGATCTCAGGGCCATCACCATCGCACCTAATGTCATGCAAACTACTTTCCGTACCTTCATTGAGATCATCTTCGAGAACCCCGAAAAGGTCCTCCAATCTTACAATTTGGGTGGTTATTCTTTCTTTGCCGTCGCTGGTGAGCCAGGAACATGGACCCCAGAGAAGAGGAAGGGCTACAACCTTTTGGATGCCATCAGCAGACACACAATTCAGGTGTTCCCTAAATCATGGGCTGCAATCATGTTGACATTCGACAATGCTGGTATGTGGCAATTGAGGTCAGAGCATGCAGAGCACCGTTACCTGGGACAACAACTTTATCTCAGTGTTGAATCAGAAGAAAAGTCTACTAGGGATGAATACAACCTTCCTGAGACTCAACTTGTTTGCGGTATCGTCAAGGATATGCCAAGGCCTCCACCAAAATACGTTTAGAGTGTTGTTTGAAATTACTCATTTCTCTCTATGTCGTGAGCTTCATGTGATTGTTAGCACTAAGTCATAGAGATTCATTATATTGTATGTTATCTATTGGTTGATTTATATATAATCAACCCTCTTACTATATTTAATTATTCAATTATCCCCTTAATTAATATTAACATTTGTTAAATTCTTCTTCCCAATATTTTTCATACTATTTCTCTTTATGTGCTTGTTTCACACTTCCATAATTTGAAAATGAAGACAAAACCGCGTGTACTAATCATATAATATGTTATGTAGAATATGTTCCATTAACTTAACCATTCAATTTACAATATCCAATTCTCTTCTCTTTTCTCCTTAGTAGATGTTCTTCTAATCAAAATACGCTCTCATTTTAATTATAATATGATTCCTCTTAAATTAAATAATGATCAAACGCGTATATTCGAATCAATATATATTTAGATAATATACGACTGCAAAACCTAACAATTTAAATGCAAATAATAGTTCTAAAAATTCTAAGGATTATACAAATGAAGAACTACATTTTTAGTTGTGGATTATTTAACTAGTTCAAAAAATGCCAAGCGCTGAAATGTTAAACAAATGTACTCTAATTTGTATGAAAATATAGGTACATACGAAAATATCAAAGATGCACACCGCATTTCAGTCCTAAAGGTGTTTTGGTGCAGCCACAAGTTTTGATTTGCTGCTATTTCTGCTATGCTGTTAATTTTCTGGTTTTGGTGGTGTTTTTGTACAGCAAAAAGTTATATTTGCTACTATTTTTGTTTGTTTGAGTCCTAGGGTGTTCATGGTTGTTTTGAGGTTCATGTATTCGTGGGTTAGCAACATGTTTTTGGTTTGTATGGCTACTCTCTGGCAGGCAATTTTGGGGTTATCTTTGTATGCCTTGTCATTGGTGTATGACTGTGTATGGTGTATTGTCCCCCCTTCGAGCACATATAGTGTAAGCCCTTTCCAACCCTTCATAGAAGGTGGGTAGAGTTATCTTGTTATGATGCTTGCGGCAGAGTTTTTAATATTTTAATTCATCGAGAAAAACAACAAAAATGCAGAAGTATGAATTGCATGTAGAATAAATGTACGCCACATTGTTTTTCTACCCTTTTTATCTAACTAAACGGTGTTTACATAGATCTAATTATACTTACGTGTTTTTATGTGATTTCGACGCAGGAGTGTGTCATTTTTGTTTGATGTCTTAGTGCTACATTCTTTGTTTTTTCGTCTTGTTACAATGTTCGACTCAATCATTTTTTTTTTTTTGGAATCAGCTAATATTATTAACACAATGGTGTACAAGACGCACAACAAACTCGGTGGGAGAAAAAATAAAGTGCAAAAGTCTCCGACATATCGGAAAACTCCACTGCCAAAGCCCCTCTAGACCCCAAAAAAAACCAATTTGTTTCATAACAGAAAAAATCCCAGCCGAATCACTACTGCAGCAGAAAACAGAATTGATGATGCTGTATGCGTGTTGTCAGCAGCCGAAAAGCAATCACCGACACCGTATACCTCAGCGTCAACCTCTCAGTCAAATTGATAGATCAACTTCGATCTATTACATATTCAATCAATGGCATACATATCAACAATATATATTGAGAGACATGGATAATCTGATCACTTTGTTTTTGTCACATTTGTATGATATTAGTCTAAATAAAGGTTATACCTGTGTCTAAATGGTTGCAAAGAAAATCAAGAAATGAAGACCGTTCACAAGCTTTGGTGGATGTTTCCTTAAGGATTAGTATTGAGGGACATATTGTTGCATCATTTAGTAAAGTTTATAATGATTATATGCTTTCAATTGCACAAGTTGTTGTACAAAGTGAGACAAATGACTAACAATGCAAACATAATCTAAATTAAAGGGTCAATTATAGAAGAAAAAATTAAAGGACCATTCCGAGAAATGACTTTCTCATTTTTTTTAAGTGGCATATATACTATTATTTCGCAGGTTGGTGTGCTGCGGAGAGGAAGAAAAAGATCAAGAAAGGGTTTTATCTTATTAGTTCAACTTGTGGTGTCGAGGAGATTGTGGAAGAGATTAAGGTGCTGTCGTGGCGTTGGTTTTTGTCTAGGCTTCATATTTCGCCGTGTTTATTCTATGAATGGACTTGGAATCCAAGGGATTGTCTCTTGAGGTAGTTGTTCAGTTGTTGGACAGAGGTGTTGCTTGTCAGGTTGCGGTTCAGGTCGCAGTTTTGGTTCCAGTTTTCTGTTTTTCTTTGGTTAGGCGCTGCTGCTGATGGCAGGTTTTTTGGAGAGTCACTGGCTGGTTAAAATTGAGCTAAGTGCTGCTTTGTTTTTCTGGTTTACTTCCGGCTGTGCTACGGAATCCTCTTTTGGGTTGCTGTTCTGTCTTGCTAGGTCAGGTTATTTAGGCTGTTGTGTATCGTTGGAGGTCAGGGCTATTTTTAACAAGGAGGATGTGTTGTGGGAGCCTTTGTAGCGCCTCTGTCGGTGCTGAATTATAAGGCAGTGGTATGCATGAGGCATTCTTTATGTATAATACAGCCTCATCTTTTGTTAAGGTGTTGCTTTTTATTTCCTCTGTTTTCTGTTTTGTTTGAGGAAGCCCGGCTTTAGGGTTGCAAGGTGTTACGCCTATATATGGCACCTTATTTCGTATCTTGCTTTGTTTTTCTTCTTCCTGCGAGTTTATGTGCGTCTTGCACAAACTTGCCATGAATAAATTTTAGCCGTTTCAAAAAAAAAAAATATTGCAATGTTTATATATATAACCTTCTGATTTTATCTTATTGCAATAAGGTTTCTGCTTCTATCTTATAATCGCATTGGATTATTAAGATACTATTGATTTCTACCATGTCAAGAGTAATTTTTTCTCCAATTTTCCAGCTTGGAGTCCATCTCACCACACCCAACAAGTAAGGAAGTTGATTTAAAGGAAGATGATACCCAAAGAGTGTGAAATTGGTTAGGAAGAGTCAGAGAATGAGGACAAGACAAACTTGTGCCCGTGCAACGCGCAGGTACAAGTCTAGTTAATAATTAATTAGAAGATGTAAACCCTTAAGTAAACAAACATTCTACCAAATTAATTTCTAACTTTTGACTATTAGTTACCTTGCGTATAACGTGATCTCTAACCATTAGATTACTCGAAAAAGAAAAAGAAAAACATTTCTACCTGATTAATCTCTAACTTTTGATTACCAGTTACTTGCGCAAAAAACAAAGATTTTAAGCAACTACTAAAAATGTGGTCCCTGTATTGATTTTTTTTCTTCCATTTGGTGGTTATACCGTTGATAAGTTCAGGCCTACTTTCTTTCAAAGATTGACCACTTATGCTTATGATCATTATTGTCCCATAACCCAACTTGTCCTTCATCATTCATGTACAGCCACAATGAAAACGAAAGGAGATGGATAAAGACAAGAACCAACATATATTTATTTATTCCACATGAACAATACTTTATTATTAACAAACATTGATATTTTCTCCCCTATATTTGATAACGTTATTACATGGAACAACATCACATCACTCACTATAATAAAGTAAACAACTATATACTATTTTGAGAAACTTATGCACTTGACTTTAACCTTTTTTTACTTTGCTTGCTTCCCCTTAAACAAACATGTTTATATATAATTATTTATAGTAAAACATAATTAAACGGTTGCTATTGGACCCAAATTAACATTTGATTCCTTAAATGCTTCAAATCTTGGTTCCTTGGCCTGAAACTTTAACCTAGCATAAAGGTTCATGTAATCCTCAAACACAAATTTTGGGTAGATTTCATTATTCTCCTCTATCAATGTTGGTGCTGGGTAGATAACAGCATCACTACCAGGGTTGTAGAATGAGGCTATAGACATTCTTGTTCCATCAGTTTGTGCTACCACACGGTGTTCCACACTTTTGTACTTGCCATTTGTTATTACCTGTCACATTAAAAATAAAAAATAAAAAATTAATGCTTGATATGAATCATTTGTTGTTGATTTTATGTTTGTAAAAATGTCAATATAAATTTAGAAGAATGTTTTTTTTTTTACCTCAAGTTGGTCACCAAGGTTGATGACAATGGAATGATGCATGGGAGGGACATCTACCCAGTTACCATCTTTGAGAAGCTGAAGGCCACTGACCTTGTCATCTTGGAAAAGAAGGATGATTCCACCGGCATCGGTGTGTGCACGGAGACCCTTTACAAGGTCTGGTTTTGGGCATGGAGGGTAGTTTGCAACCTTGGTTCCAAAAGTTGGTCCCTTTGATCCATACAAAGCCTTTTTTAGGTACCCCTTTTCTAGTCCAAGATTTTCACATAATAAGTCTAGTAGCTCCTCTGCAAGTGTCTCTAGCTTCAAAGCAAATTCCTTCATTGATTTCCTGCATCATTGTCTTGAATAATTTAGAATCTCAATAAATTGTAATCATCATTTTTTTTTGTTAACAGATCATAGATGTGAAACACTCATCCACATTTTTTTTTCCGTTCACAAGACTCAAACTCAAGACCTTAATTTGTTTAATAGATCCGAGTACAATTTCACTCAGAGAGCGACATAATGTTGGTACCGAAGTCATCATTTGGTATTATGTAAATAACTTATTTGTGGGGCAATCTAAATATTTTTGATATGAACCTGTATTCATCACTGAGATCAGGGATCTCTGAAATGTTTGACTCAGGTAGGTGACGCAAATGGAAAGTACTCTCCCAGTCCATGTCTTTGACCTCAGTTTGAACAGCCTCTAGCCCTTTGGAAGACACTAATTCCTTGAATCTTTGTTCCATGCATTTCCTGTAGTGTTCTTTGGTTAACCTCTCCACAGTGTCCATTAAGTCATGAGGTATGCCATGATTCACCAGCTACAAAAAAACAAACATGAATAGAGATTTAGAGACCAATGTAGAAATTTATATGAAACGAATATTGAGTTCATAAAGTACCTCAAAGAATCCCCAGTTTTCACAAGCATCCTTGATTTTCTCCATAGTAGCTTTTCTCTCATCACCATTCAGGTTTTCTAAGTTGATAATTGGGAAGTTATCCATATTTTTAATAGAATTTCTTAACTTAAAAACTCTTGTTGTATGCTTTTCTTTCTCCAAGTTTATTGTAGGTTGCTTGCTTTATGATGCATATTAGAGTTCTTTATAAGGTGGTATTTATAGACCAACAAAATCTTATTTTAAATCTAATTGAATATATTTTAAGAGAAATGCTAGGGACACACTCCCTAACACACTCTTTTAACACACACCAATCAAAATTAGACACCTCATCCAATTACTTTATTTCTTTACCTATTCACCGGTTTAACAGGTTGCTACAATTCTTATTTATTTTTGTATAGAATTTAATTAATTGCAAATCCATTGCTCCTTCCAATCTCATCGTATTTCAATATGTGGATGGCATCTTCTCATTTCCAACTGATCTTCCCATGGCTTCTAGTATCTATTGTGTATTTGTCGTAAGCTTATCGTCTTTCTCTCAAGATTCTATCTGCCACATCTCGTCTCTGTTAACTAACTGCCAGCGTTTCGTCACCGTTGAAAGCTCTGGTGGCCGTCGTTGACTTGGTCGGCGGCCTTTGATGAGATTTTCAAGATCTATGTTCTACAAGACATTTTCGCTTTTGAGATTGTGGAATTTTTTTTTTTGGATATATTTGTAATTTGTGCAACAGCTTGATTTTTGATGGATCAGAATCATGAAAAGCAACTCCATTCAATTTAATTTGACAGAAAAACAGCAACTTCATTTTTGGCGGATGAGAACGGTTTTGGTGCGGAGATTGAGTGGGGAGAGATGAAAAGTTAAAATAAATCATAATAATAATAATAAAATCATAAATTAAATGGCTACAAAAGTGAACAGGTAGCAGGTAAAGAAATAAAAAAAAATCGATGAGGTGTCTAATTTTGATTGGTGTGTGTTAAAGAGTGTGTTAGGGAGTGTGTCCCTAGCATTTCTCATATTTTAATAATCTGATTTGTTCAACTTAATTTTCTTAGATTTATTAGTCTAAATCAGAGCTTGTGTTTATTTTGGGTTCATTTGTTGAATTGTCATAAACACTTGGCATGGACCCACTAGATGGCTGTTTTTTCCTCTTGAATATTTGACCAAATTCAACCACAAAGGCTGCCGCAACCGTATATTTGTTCTGTATATTTTTTTTCTTTCTTTTCATTTTACTAACTGCATGTGAAAATGATGTCTCTGAAGGTGCCTAGAAATCTCATTTCCCAAATGAGAATGTTTTTTTCCACACACGTTCATATGACATACCAATTATATTGTGTACAAGTGAAACAAGTCTTGGATCAAATATAAATTATTTTCTTCTATTAATTCTATTAATCAAATATAAATTATGGTACACCCAAAATTTTGAGTGTATCAGTATATCAAATTATTAAATTAATAATTAAATAGTTGTTTTTTTTTTGAAGAAAAAAATTTATTTTTTTATCATTGACAATTATAATAATTAAATTGATTCTTAAGAATCATTTAATTTTTTTTGAATTTTTACTACTCATAACAAAGAATATTGATTATTTTTTATGAGAAAAATGTTAAAAATTTAATATGATTCTTATAAACAATAAAATGATTTTTTTTTTTATGAAATGATGTTTCCTAAAATATAAATATTAACAAATAGCTCTTTATTTAATAAAAATGATCGTTAATTCATAAATTTATGAAACAATACCGGTACGCCTCAATTTATGAAATGTACCGTAGAAGTTCCCTTAAATTAAATGAAATGTGATATAATTTTCTGATCTAATGCTGGAAAGATATTATTGCATACTGCAGGACCATTTTGTTAATTTGTGTATGTTAGACAAACCCTAACATTTATATGGTTTTGATTCTCTTTCTCTTCGAAAAATAAAATAAAATACTAGCTCTGAGCATTTTTGGGGAGTCCAGGGATAACAGGAGAAATAACAGGTATAACAGAGGGAGACGCCACATCGATCTCCACCTAAAATCTTAAGACATTAGGTATATGTATGACCTCTCTTATATATCCAACATTTTATTTATTAATATGTGATGTATGATATAATCACTCATATATTTAACCATTCACACTTGAAATTCAACTATCTCTCCACCTTAAAAGCTAATATATGGTACACATATATAACGTGTTTTTGTCAGAGGATAATTAATCTAATATTTCTTAGATTGGGAAAGACCGTAGCTATCCAAAAAATAGGTTACGAGTTGAATGGGTTAATAATGGTACGTGCATGTTCGCCTTCATTAATCATTTAGATAGATTAGGCACTTACACAATAGAGGAATGTTACAAATTAAACGAAACTTTGGGTTGTTTTGGTGGATATCCTATTTTTGCAATTTGGTTTCCATTCTACTCAATCAACAATTCATTATTTCTCTTGTATATGGACTATTTCTAATCACGAGCAAACGTTCTAGGACTTTCCTAAAAGCTTCATTGCATTCCATGCCTTTAATGTTTAGCCATCCATGTGATTAACACCTTATTTCATTAGTGTACGACTCTTAATCTAACTTAATTCATCTTTTGGTTGAATTCTCAATCTTAATCTTCAACTTAGACTTTTAGTCGGTTGAACTCTCAATTTGTGTAATGCATGGTTTTGTACCTAATTTAAAATATTTATACATTAATTATTTGTCATATTAAAATATATATTTGTCAATGTTACACTTGTTTATTAAAACAATTGTAATAAAAGACATGCATATGAGAATCGGTGCGACTATAGTGTGGGTATATGAACATTCTCCGCATATCTTCAAAGAAATCAATATTTGCAATTTAATCCATCTATCTAGTGGATCATTTTTGTTGTTGCTGTTGTTGTTGCTGTAATGATGTTGTTCTAGTATTTGTCTTCACCTTCCTCATTAAAGTATTTATGTTTTTTTTTTTTTTTTTATAATTTGCAAAGCTTATTAAAGTATTTACGTAGTTCAAATATATTAAAATTAAAAGTAGAATAGATAAGTAGAGGAAATTGGGTAGTTATTGGTAGTTGCATTCTATTCTCACAAGAATAAAAGATTCTCACCCTTGAGAACATTTTTTGGTAACCTCGAATTGAAAATATAAAATTGATAAGTAACGGATATCTTACTGCATAGAATAAATACTATATATTCGGAAATAATTTTTATAAATAGTATAAACATGATTATGTAATCTTTTCAATACTCCACTTCCTCAAAAATATTCGTGGATAACTTTGAACCAAACACACACTCTAAGGTTAGAGTCATTGTTATTTATTTATTTTTTGAAAGAAGAGTCATTGTTATTATAAGTATATTTTTTACCAAATAGAAATTATTATATTTTTTGACTAAACCAAATATAGAAATTATAAATATTTTTGGTGGTGAAGCCTCTCTCATTGCATGAGGACAATTAATTATATTGTCGCTGTTGGAGAACTTGCCAATGAGAGAAATACCAGAAAGAAGCAAGATGCAATGTATATTAATACATATTTTTCTCAGCCAATAAAAATGAAAAACAAAAAAGCAAGAGAAATGGCATATATTCTTCATAGTTTACAGGGTGGATGATAAAAATTAGATGCAACTACACTGCATGTGCTCAAAATAATTGCATATATAAAATTAAAGCAGCCTCCCTCATTCAATATTTTTCTGATGTAAACCAATCAAATCTTATTATATTTCTAATTATGGTCAATTAAGATCATGATTGTTTAATTATTTCCTAAAATGATAGTCACATAAAAAAATGCTAATAAAATGATGCCAATGATATTCTAATAGGTGGTAGGTGCTAAAATTGCATACATGATATATTTACCAATGACACCAATAGATAGACTCAAATAGTTATAGTTGTTGGTCCCATATTGCGTTGCACTTGAAAGGAACTTTTAACATGCATGTACCATTGTTTCATTGTCAGTTTCTTTTGCGGTCCAGGGCCTTTCCACAAGCTTTCAAACCAAAAAATAAGATAGGTGCTATCTATAAAGAAAGTTAAACTTAATAATGTAATTTAAAAGAAAAAAAATCAATGTTAATCTATGTCGTGACAACAATTTTATCAACAAATAAAAAAGGCAAGACATTGTTGAGTCTGTGCTTCAATCAATCTATGTCATATACACTCTATGGAAAGATTAATTTCATAGGAGTCTTGAGCCAAAACCCTAATTATGATGAGTTTTTACTTTATACCAAAAATACATATGATGATGGCCACATTTGGATATTCTTGCCGCGCATGATTGAAGATAAAATTGCCACAAAGTTGGAGAATATAAGGTTTTAATCAATCCACGTCCACACATTTGCATTTTTATGCTTTGTTCTGACTCTGTTGATCGACTTTCTCATAAAAAGCAGCTTGTATATGAGTCATATAACCATTAAATTATTCGTTCATTCATGTACTTGCAGAATTCGGCACTTACCCAATTATCTACTGCTATTTCTTTTCTGCTTCTAATTTGGACCCACAAATAAATTTCCTTTTATGATCATGTCCCCCACCACCATGGAAACTCAATATTCTTTCTTTTGGTCATAAATCAAAATCAAGACATTGTCGATAGATATATTGCTTTTAGGATCTAAGACATTGTCGAACTCTGAAATTCTCTAACAATTGGTCTTTAAATCAAATTAATTAATCATATGAATTCAATCACTTAGTATGTTTTTTCGAAGAAAAAAAATCACTTCGTATGGTTATGATTTGATTTTACTCTTATTTATCCATCTATATTTTAAGAAAACTAACATTACTTGAACGGAATATAACTTAAGTTCCTTAAGCAATGTCTTGGATTTAAAGTTTGGTGAATGAAAAAAATGTTGAGGAAATAAAACATTTCATAAAGTTTTTTTTTAAAGATTTGTCGTCAATAAATTTACAAAGATTTGTCGATAGATATTGCTTTTAGGATCTACGACATTGTCGAACTATGAAGTTAAACTCTAACAATTAGTCTTTAAATCAAATTAATTATTTGAGTTCAATCTATGCTTCCCTCGGAAAAAAAAAAAAATCAATTGGTATGGTACATTATATTTCTTTCATATGGTTATGATTTGATTTAATGTTTATGTATCCATAAAACAATGTCTTGGATTAAGTTTGGTGAATGAAAAAAATGTTGAGGAAATAAAACATTTCACAAAGTTTTTATTGAAAATTAGTCATCAACAAATCGATGAATATTTCACAGTAACAACATAGTCAAAAAAATTAATAATTTAAAACTATCAACTAGCAACATAATAGCTCTAAAAAATACCGGCCTCCGAAAATTGGTCCAATTGATTAAAATTAATTTGACTCATTTAAAAATGAACGTCAGATTCAACTCATCTAATTTTTTTTGTAAAAAAAAAAAAAAAAAAAAAAAAAAAAAAAAAACTTATCTAAATATTTACATGGTTATAAAAAATTATAATGGGTAGTTTTTTGGTAGATAACTATTTTTTTGTTGTATTATTTTATAATAAAAAATGTACTTATATTATTTATATTCATGAGGTGGTAATATCTTGATTCTAGTTTTGTGAACGAAATAAATGTTCAGGAATTAAAACATTTCACCATGTTACTCATTGAAGAGCAATCATTAACAAATCCGCGAATATTTCACACCAATAATATAGCTAAAAGAAATTATAATTTGAAAGTGACAACTAGCAACATAATACCTCTAAAAAGGACCAATGACATAAAAGCTTTTGGAATTAATGAAGTACTCTAATTGGTTAATGACACAACCTTGTATTTGTGTTACAAAAATACACCTCTATTATTGTCCAAAAAATTGACCAAAAAGAAAATATTGTTCACCCTATTTTTTACGTTTTAAGTTGATGTAAGCGAAGTGCCTCTCATTGAGTTGGTTTGTACTATGAAGTATGAACTTCATGAATGCAATGAGGTGATCTTGCATTACCCGTGAATATTATGCTTGTATTTACTTGATTAGTAGTCTTGAAAGAATATTAACCAATAAAAATATTTGAGGAGTGCAAAGAATACTTGTTGTGACATTTTTTTAATACATACTCTTTTATTTTTGATTTGTTTTGGTCAAATACATACTCTTTTATTAACTGAAACCATATAAATAAGTGATTAACTACTTACAGTAAACATTAATGGTTAATGAGATACTCTAAGTGGTACTTGCATTAAATCATATTCGTCGACTAGTATTAGAAATGGCCGCCTTAGCTAAACTATGAACAACCATATTAGTTTGACAATGAACATACTCAACCTCAAAATTGTAATTCAATCCTAACAAAGCTCTAATATTCATTACAATAAAACGAAATTCAGAAATTCCCACAGATGAAGAATGAATAGCATCCACAGGAGCTTTGGAGTCGGTCTCAAAAGTTACTTCCTAGAGTCCTAAGTTTGAATCCAAGTCATAGCTTGCCACAATCCAAGGGTCTCGCCCTCATAAACAGATAATTCCTGATGAATCCAACCGTACATAGCAGTAACAAAATCACCATTAGAATTACGCACACAACAACCATAACTAGTTAAATTCAAAGAGCGACGGAAGGCCGCATCGGCATTACATTTCACATCCCCAACCACTGGAATCTGCCAACAAACGCTGCTGTTTCTGTCTGTGTCATCACTACCTCTATGACGCACGTCTTGTGCAGCTATCCACTCCATCATTAGCACTGATGCAAATCTGTTGTGCATCTCTGCGACGGTGGTTCCACACTTGATAATTCCGATTGTGCCAAATGCCCCATAGCAGCATCATGAGTCGAGCAACCACATCAACAACTTCTCTCGAGCATATACCAAGGATCGCATCTGCAATATTGAAATATCTCTGCATTCTGCCCTGCACAGCATAACACAGTCCCGCTTCTTGCCAACGCCGAGTACTCAAATCACACGGAAGAAACAAATGCCAATCGATCTCCTCCGCCTCCGTGCATAACGCGCAACCTGACGGCAAGGTACATGATGCTCATCAAGCTTCTTCTGCATCAGTAAACAACCTCTACTAATTCTCTAAACCAAATTCCTAACCTTTGGCGGGACGTTCACATTCCACACCATATTCCAATCACCCTCTTGCTGAAACTTCTCTTCATTCCACATAATTCTCCTCATCAATCTATAAGCTGATTTAACCAAGTATATTCCACTGCTATCTTCATTCCAAACCAGTAAATCAGAATCATTAGGGGATAACAGAGGTACCGAAAGAATATTTTTGGCCACCAAAGGATGAAACAGAGAATGAATTTTGTTGGCAAGCCAAACACCTTGGCCTTGAACCATTAGATTCACTCACATGCATATTATGAATTTCTTGATTATGAAATGAAGGCATCCAACTACTCTCATGCACCCTTAACCATGGATCCTTCATTACTTTGACCGACATACCATTCAACAAATGAGTAGTTTGGAAAATACCTCGCCTTTTTTAGAGACTAATTTATCCGGTTTGCTCATGATATTCCACCCTTATTTCAGCAACATAGATAAATTAAAGGCTCTCAAGTCTGTAAATCCCATAGAAGAAACAGAAACACTTGCCATGGTTTGAATAAAAAGTTGAAGTCTTGGCTTAATTTCGAAAACTTCCAAGTTTTTGTTACTAAAGATCATTCTTACCACATAATAGACTGACCATAAAACAACAGTTGGAGTCAGAAGCATTGCGTCATCAAGAGGAGAAAAGGAGGATCCTGTAGATAAGCTTAATGCAAGAGTCATAACTTATTTACAAAATCACTATTCCTAGATATGCTGAGTTATAAAAATTATATTGAAAAAGAATAAAAATTAATGCTAGCTAGCGTCCAAAAGACAATTAATTACTATCGAGTGGTGGAACCTTCAATATGTACAAGTACAAATGCCTCTGAACTTTCTCACTTTTACTCAAATCTTATTATAAACACACAATTTTACTTTGAATGATCGATAGACTATAGTCAACAGTCCAGCATAGAGCATTATCTATCTCCATCATAATCATAATATGGTACATGCAGGCTGGTTCCCTTTTGCCATATCAAAAATTCATTTCAACCTTTACTTAACGTATGAAAATTGCATTCTTAACTTTTACAATTACCAGGGTTGCTTCTCTTCTGTATCCGAACCATTTTGAATTGGAAAAGGTCCTGCAGTCCAAAATTCTCCAATCTTGTTGTCAAACAAATCATTTCCCAGGTCATAATCCTCAGCTTCAAAATCCAAGTCTTCAAATATATCCTCAAAACCATCATCATAACCATCTTTGAAATTATCAATCTCAATATTATCATCATAATCAATATCACTATCATCGGGATTTTGATTTACATCACTCAACCTGCCAAATTCTTTATCAATCCTAGCCTTCCTTCTCTCTCTTCTCATTCTCTTGGACTCCCTCGCCAAGTCCATCCATTTATCTTGTAAGGCTAAAACCTCATCCTTCTCCAATAGGTTACCCTTCTCATCAAATCGCTCTACCAGGAAAACCGAGTCCCTTTGCCCTTTCAAACTCGTATAAAATAATTCGGGGTGCCTCACAATCATTCCTCTCAATTTATTTGGGAGTCCAAACTCCTTTCTGAAATGGGTCAAGTGGTCTATTAATGTCCTCTTTTCAATTGTCATTCCAAGAACCTCTCTTATAACAGCACAACATCTCTTTTCTGCCTCAATTGATTCCTTGGTCGAACTCTCAGCGGGGTTGTTATAGGGGCACACTTCTGGCATTTCTTCAAACTTCAGCAAGTAATCCCGGTGAGGCCTCTTTAAATTAAGCCCCTTTCGAAGTCTCAATTGTTTGAACTTCAAAGGTCGGTCAACTATTAAATCAAGAGAATGTGACTCACGTGGCGGTAAAGGCTTTGCTAAGTTGGTATCCCACGATACAAGCTCAAGTGCACGGCCATAGGAAGTGTCAACGATCTTGAATTTGTCTGGATGGTCATTGCACAACCGGGATCTAAAATTAGGAGGAAGACCAAGATCAGGAGCAAGGTGAACCAATTTTGCCAGTAGTAACCGGCGGTGAGAAGATAGCATAAGAAGTTTTTGCAGTTTGTTTGCCAATACTGTTGAAATAGACGATTTAAGATTCAATTCCTCAGCTGCAAGTGCGGCTGCAGCCGGAGTCAAACGAACACATAGTTGAGGATATAACTTAGTAGCATTGAGAGGTGTGGGTGGCCATGGGATAGTAAACAATTCAAAAATGGATGGATATCGATGGATCATAGACAGTAAGGAACGAGGCTTATGAAGTGAAAGATAAGCCCTACATTTGGACAGAATTTTAATAGGAAGAAAATGTTTTGGTTTAGAAAGCAGCAAAGTTTTCAACTTTTGAACAAACCGGATTCTGTTCCTCATGACAACATGCCTGTCAAGAGTGCGGTCACGAACAGTTTTAACAGATGAACAACTAATTGAAACAGATACATTTTTAAGGTTACAGGTTTTCAGTTTTCTATTCACATAAAAGGATGAAGGTGTCGTTCCACGAAGAAAAGTTGAATTGAGGGAAGTTACCGGTCCGTTATTGGTGACTAAGAAAGGATGGCACAATGCCATTTTTTTAAGACTTCAACCAAAAACAAAACAATGAACCTGAAAATGAAAACAAAAGGGAAAAAACTGAAATGAGATATAGAACACATGGTTCTGATTTAATCGATTTACATGACATAGAACGTTAGTTTCTTTCGGATTATTTGCTATAGCAGATTTGAGATGAAATTGGGATGGCAACAAACAAACACCTAAACTTTATCCAACAACACAGACATTTAATCAAACAGGTAAGATGCAGCATGTAGTTACTAAGCTATAAAATTTGGCAGCATATATATAGGGAAGTACCTCGTGGTTGAAAAAGAGAGAAATTTTGTTGAGGAGTTTCCTGTGCAAGTTAGGGAAGAAGAAGGAGTTGGGGATTTCCGATTCTAGTTGCTTGCAGGGAAGAGTTGAATTTGTTTATTCACTCACTGGGTTTGTTTTTTGATTGAGACTGTTTTTTTCTTGTGGTGTCTGGTTAAAATGCATTAGAAATGAGAGAAAATTTGAATATAAAAAAGGGGTAATATTTGTATTTTTTATATTATTTTTATTTAACATATTTATATATAATATAAATTTATATAATTATCTAAATTTGAATAAAAAATTGACCCACAAATATTTAATATATCTTTTTTTTGAAGGAAAATATTTAATATATCTCTTAAAACCATTTGGATCATTTACACGGTTCAAAAGCAATTTTGAGACAAAAGGTATTTTTTTATTGTTTAAATCAAAATCAATTATATCAATTCTGATTATCGTACAATCAAACATCCACTATCTATAAGTCAGTTGTTATAAATATGTCTTTGCATCATTCACAATTCAATTATTTTAATTTTGAGGAACTAAAAATCTAACAACAAATTTTAGTGAATCTTAGTCTAAGCAAATTTCTCTGAGAGGTATAAATATTATAAAATTAAAATAAGCAGCTTAAATTAAAATTGATACAATGCAAATAAAAAACGCGGATAGAAAATATTTTGGCTGTGTTGCCTTTTGTTTGTGCTATCTATTATTACTTATATAAAAGTTAATATCCTATGAATTACCATTTTTGCCCTCAATAGGGGCAATTTGGTAATTCAATTATCCATTAACCTCACCACATTATATATATATATATATATATATATATATATATATATATATATATATTGTTTTTAAACTGTCGTTGTGGGAGATTAAGACACCGTTTGACCCAACTTTTTTTTCAACTTCTCTACATTTTTAAGGAGAAGTTAGGCCAAAATGTTTGATACGAGCCAAAATTAAACCACTCAAATTAAGTACTTACTAAAAAAAATATTTTTTTAATGCATAAAATTGAATGGAATGAGCTTTGGCCAAAAGTTGTGGAATGTTATCTCAAAAAACTACTTGTCGACAATTTATTTTACAAGCACTTCTCTTAAACTCATGTTGGGAACCTTTTCCTTTATTTTTTTAATATTATATTTCAATATTTTTTTTTCTTCCGTTTAATTTTATTTTATTTTTTGAACCGTTCCATTTAATTTTATTATCTTTTTATCACTCATATATTTAATTTCAATATAGTTTAATCATCACAACCTCACAAATATTTTTATTCACGTTGTCTTTTAGTGATACCAAATATTTTTATTTCCTATCTTCAACCTCGCAAATATATCCACACACATTAGCATTTAGAGTAATATTTTATGTCCGTCTGTCTGTTTTTTTGTTACGCTAATGCGTATAATTTTTTTTAGCGTTGCATAATGCATATGTATTTTTATAAAATTTTGATTTTAATTAAAATTACAAGTATAGATGCCTAAAAAAATTATACTTATATATATTTTGCACCTTTATATTGTAATAAATTATACAAATATTTTTCTTATTCAAAAAAACTAAACATGTATGTTTCAATGACACCAACAATGTAGTAAATATAATGTCAAATAATATAAATTCTTATCTTTTTGAAAGTCACAAAAAATATGGTATTCTTATAACGAAATTTGTTAATTTGTGTTAAGATACATACTGCATCACTATTGGGAAAATAACTAAATTTAATCCTGACCAATTTGGATGGTATTATAAGAGTTGCACCAAATATCCAAAGGAATCAAAGTCAAATAGTTCTAGCTATAGATGTACATGCGGACAGGATGTTGATGCTCCATTGACTAGGTTACATATTTAAAATTTCATGTGGTGGATTAGTGTTTTTTTTGTTTGGCACATTTATAATATGTTTTTGAATCTATCCATTTTATCATATACAAGGTAGTTGTGCAAGTTGTTCATGATAGTCACAAGGCTAAATTTGTGTTATGGGATAGTGAAGGTCTTCAGATTATTGATATTACTACCCAAGCTCTTAGGAAGACTATGCAAGAGGTGTAACGCCCACTTTCGTTTAATCGTTTATTTAATCGAGTTTAGGTGATTATATTATAATTATATAATATATGCATGATTTTGGTATGTTTTGATGATTTATGATGATTTGATTGATGACGTGATAAGTTATGAGTTTTGGAGGATTTGATTATGATATGAGATTTATTTTATTGTTAAATAGAATAAAGATTTGAAAATAATATAAAATATTTAGTTGAGGGCTGTTTTGATATTTTAGATAGTGTTGGGGGAGAAAGTGAGATAAGATAAGTATTTTAAGAGGAGATATAAAAGGTTAGACCTAGTTTAGAAAAACAAAAAGTACGTACGACTGTTTTTGGAGAAAAGGAAGAAAAAGCCAAGAGAAGAGGAACCTAGAGTGAGGGCTGCGATTTCTTCATTCAAGGTAAGGGTGAGACTAATAATTCAATAATGTTATTTACTGTAATTCTGATGATTAGTTGACAAAGTTAGGATTGATTTAGAGAAGTTTTGGAATTAGGTCAAAACCCTAAAAATTGATGATCAAACGGTAAAACTTGTTAGATTGATGAAAGAACCGTCCTTTAACCTTAGAATATGTTTAGGATGAATTCTGGAATCAAAACCACGCTTTGAACCATGTTGTGTGATGGATTTTTGAGAAAAACCCTAGTCTGCCCGTGCTTCTGTTCATCGCTCGCCACGGAGAGTGATGATCCTCGCCTCGCGAGTGATGATCCTCGCCTCGCGAGTGATGAACTTCATCGCTCGCCACGCGAGTCCCTTCCCTTCGCCTCGTGAGTTGTTTGGTGCAACTCGCCATGGCGAGCAACCCTTCCTCGCCTCGCGAGCTTAGGCAGAGTGCATGTCATATTTCGTGTTTCGACCTTTTTAGTTGAATCTTGTATGCCTTTGAGTACCTGAACATACCTAGTATTGATTAGGAATGAATGTAGGATCAGAGGGAACCCAGAACAACCTTAGTTTGGGAGTTGAGTGGTACTCGCCATGGCGAGTAAGTACTCTCGCCTCGCGAGTACAACCAGGATGAACTTGTTTATGTGTTTATGCGATCTGTGTCGCACTTGTTGATCAAGAGTGAACCCCTAACTGGTAATGAGACCTAGTGATGTCGTTTAATGCAGACTGTAGAGTTGTTTAAGTTATATTAATATTAATTGAATATGAACTATTGTATTGTATATTCATGCAAGATAAGAAGATGTGATAATGATACAAATTATGTGCTTGATATAATGATATCATCTTGTTATGTGACCTGTTTATGCTGCTTCCGTTATTTAACTAAGTGCATAATTATATGATGA
This sequence comes from Medicago truncatula, assembly GCF_003473485.1. Classification (NCBI taxonomy): domain Eukaryota; kingdom Viridiplantae; phylum Streptophyta; class Magnoliopsida; order Fabales; family Fabaceae; genus Medicago; species Medicago truncatula. The sequence continues at coordinate 41,072,520 of NC_053044.1, read as the reverse complement.
AGTTTAGCTCCAAATTATTGGATGCATGTTGATAAGTTGATTACGATGTTTTGTTCATATGTGTCCATGCATAGCATATCATTGAGCTTAGTCCTCACCACGAATATTAGGAGCTTTGTCCTCCGCATGTTTTATAGGAGCTTTGTCCTCCGCACGATTAAAGTATATTAATACTTATGATGACGATTGGTACCACATGCATATAAGGAGTCTAGGAGCATTGTCACATTGTCATGATTAAGATGCCTTGTTGATAATGAATGAATATGTGATTACGTGATAAGTGTTTATTGATTATGTTACGTTGTTCATAATGAATTAGATATATGATTACGTGATAACTGTTTAGCATTTACGCAAAGTTAATAATGGAATGATTATGATGTTAATTTATGATTCGCAATTACATTGATTAATGTTATTTTATTATGAAATCTCACCCCTTCTGCTTGAAAATGTTGCCCTTCATATGGGTAACTTGTAGGTGATCGTGCTTAGTGTGCAGTTGCCGTCGTGAGTGGCCTTGCCTTCACTGTGTCGTCTAGGTCGCTCTGATACGTAACGGGATGGGGTTTTATGCTATAACATGCTTCATTCTCTTACGTGAACTGCCATGAATATTTACTGTTTTGATTAACTCTTTTGAGATACTTGTTGGGCCTGCGTGCCAAAACGTTTCATGAATTATGGTTAAGATTTTCCGCTGCAAATGTTTAAGATATTGGTTAAATTATTATTTAACTGTTGGATTACGTTATATGTGATATCCCGTTGTTTGATGTTTACTCTGATAAATGTTATGTTTTTTTTAAAGAAATTTTAAATATTGGGAAAACGGGGTGTTACAAGAGGTATCCCTAATTTAGTTTTCATCTTATTTTCCGCATGGTTGATAGATATTATAACTTATGTAATTGTATTTATTTATGAAGGTCGATGAGGATGATCCTAAAATATACCAAAAACATCTATATAAACTACTCTGCCTTGAGTTTGTGTTACGTGTCAACCATCAGCCATACTATCATCAATCATTCGTTTGAGGTGTTTCCCGTGATCCTGTTGTCATCAAAAAAAATTAAGTCTCATCTTCAGCTAGAGGAGCAACAACTTGATGAGGTTCTTTGTGTCTGTCGTGTTTTTTTTTTAATAATTGATTTGACTGTTTCTTTTTCTGTCACTTATATTTGATTTTCATTTTATTATTGTAGAATGTTATCTATGATAATCCAACCTAGACATTCATTCTTGAGAAGAATAATGCTTCTGCTAAGTGCTCAGATTCCCTTAACATTCCCACGGTATAATAATTAAACACATTGAATTTCTCTGTGATTTTTTATTGTAATTATTAATATTATATTCATTTTAACTATGAAAATTTTATCCTTATTGTGACAACCTTCCTTCTCTGCTTGTGGTGAAAATGATTTGGAATTTCACTCATGCAAAGCGTTCGTCCACTTAAAAATACCAAGATGACATTGCATCTTATGCCTATAATCCAACGCAATTGTCTTCCACTAAGCTGGCCAAACACATCATGAAGGAGTGATTGACCTTTTCTTTGTCTGCTTTTTTGAAAACATTCCATAGACTCTTGCAAAGTTATTTGACTTTCATATATAATTAGATTCTCAGATGTTAGTCAGAATCTCTAACTAGAAAATAATGGTTGTTTCCAAAATCTAATCTGATAAAGAAATCATGTATGTAAGTTGAACAATTTTTTTTTTTTAATTTTAAAGTTTTTTAGTATGTGAAACACATAAGATTGATCATAATTTATGATTTCTATTTCTGCCTCTTTTAAAAAAAAATAATTGGTTGAATATAGTCACCAATGAACAAGAACGGTTAAACTCTTATTTATAATTGGTAGCATAAGACGGAAAATATTAACTTTATCAGTGCATTATGTCATCCAATTGATTCGTCTATGATCTTAACCAATATTCTTAGAAAAAATGCATCAACATTGTTGAAACAAATGAAAAATAACATCTCTGTAAAAAATTGCTAAAACATGTTGCATACATTTAAAGACAAAAATGTTAATAGCATTCCATGAAAACACATTTGTAGAAACAATCGTGTTACGAACTACATAATATAACTTTCATGCAATGACACCTAATTTTAATAAAAATATTAAAATGTTTACTATATAGTTGCACCAGTTTTTCTTGATCAGAGTGAAAGAGACACTTTTTATGCATCAATGTTTTATAACGCTTTGTGTCATCCCCTTACAGAGTAGAATAAAAAGGTGCTACATTGTCGTCTAGGGCATTTTCAGGACATGTCTTTGGCAAAATCGGAAGATTAGAATTCAAGCAATTATGCGTTTATAAGATTAGAATTCAGTTGCTCCAAGCAGTGGTTTGTACAGGACAACTACCCTTACTTATAAGTTGTTTTTCCATATGAGGACCAAAGTGAGTGTTGTTGAGGGTCCCTTGCTTCCCATGTTTGGATTAACTTTGACTAATATAGTTGAGGTTAACCATCAAACCGTGGACACCGATTATTTGATTGGTTTGTTGTTTTCATAGAGTTATCTACATATCTTCCTAATTTGCTTATTTTCCTTATGCTTCCTTTTGTTATTGTTCCTTTTTTGTTATGATTACCTCTTTCTTTTCTTAATCGTTTTTGTTGTTTAGATGGCATTGGCTTAATGACTGTAATATCGGAGATAAGGGAGTATATTAAGGATGGGAAGATCACCAAGATGATTTTGCTTCAACTAACTGGTCACATGTTGATATCTTATTTTATGAGGCATGTTAAGATTTATCTTCGTTTTGTTTATAGAAGGGACCATCGTTTAAACTTCTGTTTGATTTTTGTCACAAGTGGAAAATGTGAGATTGCTCTGTTTGGATATTATGTGGATCACTTGAAACAACTCATGGCCAAAGTTGATGAAGGTTTGCATGTGCTGGATATGCAGTTCACAAAAGTGAAGATTTTCAGTGGTGTGTTTTTGGTCTATTTCTTCTAAACATTTTGAAATTTTAATGTATGAATATTATATTCTTATAAGTTTTGTCATTGGTTGAATTTTTGTAGAGAATGGATCCCCGCAAAATGTAGTGAATACTACCCGAATTATGATCAATCCGGATATATCAGAGGCTGCTGAATTTAAGAAAGGGTTAGTTATTTTATTTGGATTGTCGTGGTTTTTAATATATGTTTAGATTCTGATACACATTAATTAAATATGTATGTGTTGCGTTTGTTTACGCCTCAATGTCTGCATATTGTATTAGTTTGGATGTTAATTCAATCGGAAGTAGCCCACTGTGTCGATTATTGGTCCGAGGGGTAAACCATCGATAGATGAAGATTTCTTGCATCTCCATCCAAAGAAGTCTATTGCATAACTAAAGGAAGTTAGGGTGAGTGATACGTTTATATTTTTGTGGTACAATTGATGGTATAGTTGAGGAATAGGAATGGTGGTACCCTTCTTTGATTGAAAAAAATTATCATTGTCATGGTGGTAAAATTACTATTTTAAACTTTAGTCCTTTGGCCGTCTGATACTAATCAAATTTTTTTTTTTTCTGAATAAATGTTTGACTTACATGTTCATAGAGCTTCCCGAGGAGTTGAGTTAGGAAGTTTATACAGAGATAAATTGCACTAATAATATTGTAAGAAAGTTTAGGTTAATTATACAAAAAAATATTACCGACAATCATATCTAATCAAATCTCAACTTCTATAGGTGATAAGTGAAACTGTTTAAAAAATAGAAAGAAACTCGATGAAGTTCAAATTTATTTCTATGTTCTTTACCCTGCATTGGTTTCAATTAGTTTCAACTTAATTATGATCATGTTTTCCTGATTTCATGAACATAGTATATCCTCTTTTCATGAATCAAGACTTGGTAGAGCTTTCATAAATATTTTGATAAATATTTCTTTTCGAATAATTTTTTTACAAAACACGTTATTCAACCCGTGCTTACTAGTAAGATATTTACAAAGAATCTCTGGAACAAAAAAAATCCACATTCATATATCAATGCTAACAAATAACGTAACATTAAATGAGAAAGTTAGGAATTAAAGTATGACATGGAAATTAGTTTATGTTGAAAATTCAGAATCTCATCATAAAAAGATATTGAAAATTTAGAATCACATCTAGTTCACGATTCACATGAACATTTCTATTTCTTTAAAAGTTATTGGTAAAAGTTTCATTCATAAATGTTAGTTGAACTTTTGTAAAAAAAGAAAGTTAGTTGATCTAAAACTCGTGGATCGTTGCATTGTTTAAAGCAATTTTGTATTCAATTTTTTGAAAAATTGAAAGAAAAAAATCTAATAAAAGTACCGACGTAAAGGATAATATGGTACAAAGAGTATAAATAATAGAGTTATCCAAAACTAATAGCGTCAAATGAGTATATTTATAAGATGTCGTTACCTTTTTAGCGCAGAAAAAAAAAAATCTCAACTCACTCATTTTCTTACTTCAAATCTCTTTCATTTCTTCTATTTAAAAAGACAAAAATACAATAAAATTTTAAAGGTTTAATTGATCTGCCGGTCCCTTAACTTATTTCTTTTATTCAATTTAACTTATTTTTTTTATTCAATTTGGTCCAATTTTGATAATTTTAATCCCCTAAAAAAAAAGACCGTTGGATTACGGAGGTCTATCAGATTTTATAGTGTATCACCAACACCTAATTTATTTACTTTCTTCTTCTTCTTCCCTCATCTTCGTCTTCATTCATCCTTCATCAATATTCATGAAAAAAAATAAATTAAACCTACTATTTGATCACTACAATACCATCATAGTCATCTTCATCTATCATCATCAACACCCTCCTTCATCCTCATCAACTCAAACCCAAAATCAATCACTCTACCATAACCATCCCTAAATCAAACTTCCAACTTCAAATCTCATACCCAAATCCAACACTATCATCATAATCCACATAATTGCTTCCCTAAGTCACACTGTTTCTTTCTGTAACACACCAAAATCAAATCTCATACCCAAATCCAACATTATCATCAAATGGGTTTTTGAATTTTTTTAGAAATCCAACAATTTTTTAGATACTTGAGCTTTATATAAAATTGAATTACAATTAAACCTTCAAAATTCAAAATCACACATACAGATTCCCAAATCACCGTCGAATCATTTCAAAACCATTTCATTTAAAACAGAAAACAAAAAGATTCTTCAAATCACTACAAAAAAAAAAATAGAAATCCCTTGTTGGAAAACTCCCTCTGACGAACCGACCCTGAACCAACCACAACTTTCTTCTCCCGTGGAATCTCCAGTACCCACGCCGATAATTTGGGTCGTCGTCGCTCTCTCCCACCGACTATATTCCTGTCAGCTTTGTAAGAACGATTCCTTGATGCATTGGTGTGCCTTTGATTCCGATTCCGGTTATGAGTTCCCTCTCTGATCCTTCGCTTACTTGTAACTTCGTCTTCTCTTGTTTCCGGCACGGTGGCGGTGGAGTAGCTGTAGCTGTAACTCCCACCTACACTGCATGGTTCTGAAATGACAGAAATTTCTTCAAAAGCTTACTCCAATGGGTCCACATGTGGCAGATCAATTTACTGAAAATCACATAAATTAAAGCTTAAGAAATTTCTTGTGCTGAGTTTATTTATTTTTATGGAACAAAACCGATCCATGCTTTTGCATATGGGTCATTATTTCTTATGTCAAATTTGGAACTTGTTGAGGTTTAATTGAGTTTTTGTATGAAGATTGATAAAGATGATATTGAAAAAAAAATTGGGTTTTTCTATTTTATTTTGTGAAGATGATGAAGAATGAATGAAGATGATGGAAGAAGAAGAAGAAAGTAAATAAATTAGGTGTTGATGAGACACTATTAAATCTTATAGACCTCCCTAATCCAACGGTCTCTTTTTTTAGGGGATTAAAATTATTAAAATTGGATCAAATTGAATAAAAGAAATAAGTTGAGGGACGTGTTTGAGAAAGTTAAGACTTATATGACCAAATTAAATAAAAGAAATAAGTTAAAGGACCGGCAGATCAATTAAGCTAATTTTAAAATACTTAGGGGGCGTTTGTTTTTGGGAAACACAAATTATTCCCAGGAATAACATACCCGGGAGTGAAAATATGAAAATTTGATTCTTGGGTATTTGTTAAAAAAAGTGTTTGGCAAATAACTTGACATTCCTAGAAAAATTGGAAGTTACAATTTTTTTTTTAAAAATCTATGCATAATATCATGATAATGTACATTCTCATCTCTTTACATGGGAATAAGTTTATGGGAATAATGGAAGTCATGGGAAGTTACTCTATTCCCAGAAACCTTTATACCAGGAATATTTTTTTCTCAACCTCATAACAAACATGGGTCTAATCATTCCCTAACCATGTATTCCCGGAAATATCGTTCTTAACATTGAAACAAACACCCCCTTATAATAAGTTAAAGGATAATAGAGTTATCCAAAAGGAATAGCGACAAAAAGAAAAGAAACCCCAACTCACTCCTCTTCTTCTTCCTTGCAGTTACATTACACTTGGTGTCACTTGTGACAGTGTAAACTCTAATCTCAGAAGAATTAATCATCAAAAAGAAAATGACTCTATTTTCATCTCTGCAAATCACCACCACCACCACCGCAACGGTCTCTTTTCTTCATCAATCCTCCTCCTCCTCCTTTCACTCTCACAATCCCTCTTCAACTATCTTCTACAAATCCCTTCTTCCTGGTTTTGCTACTTCACCCTCCTTTTCATTCAAAAAAACCAGAAAACTCGCTACTACCCGTGCTTCTTTGCTTGAAACTCCAGTTCTATGGGTTGGTAGGATCTGCATCTACTACGCCCTTGTCAAAACTGGCTTCGTTGGATCTCCATCAAACCCAATTCTCTCAGGTTTTAAAAGTTTAACAATTTTAGCTTTCTTCTTTTACTGGGGTTAATTTGATTTTAAGTTAACTTCATTTTTTGCTTCAGGTTTGGAAATTGGTGATGCTGGTGACAGTAGTGAATCTGGTGGTGACTTAGGGTTCTCTAAATGGACGCAGGTCATACTAGGAAAACCAGGTATATCTACTTAGTATTGATTACTTCATGCTTCATAGAGGAACTGGAATGTGTTATTTGTATTTGTTTGTTGATACTTTATAATGTTATTGAAATGAGTAGCAATTATAACTACTGGTGGATTAAATGAAACTGTGAATTATCCGTTTGTGTTAGTGGACGATCGTATTGTAACTCATTAGACTTGCTCGGATTTGTTTTTGTATATAAGAAGGCATGAATCTCAGAACCGAGACTCGCCATAGATGAATGCATCCAACTATTTGTGAATGAAAAGAATTAGACAGTGAGGATGATTATAGCTATGTAGAGGGAAGAGAATATCCGACAAGCCGAAGGTTTTATTTTAGAAATGTCAGTTCTCTAAAGCAGAGGCTGAACCATATACATTGTACTACAACTACTACGAAAAGTTTACTATAGAAGATTAAGAAACTGCAACTAACAGCAGGATTGCTACACCTTATTATACTTTAAAGCTTAAGAAAGCGTAATAGCTAGCTCTGTAAACTTAACATAACAGCAGACACGCGTACTTTACCCTCTAGTATCAAGTAGTGGTGCTCCCAAAATCTACGGAACTTCATGGATCATGGTGTGTATCAAAATGGACAGGGATGGACGTGAAAGGACTACAGTTGACCAGGGAAAGAAAACCCCTGAATCACTTCTCATTTAAAGAAGAATAATGATCTGGTAGAGTGATTCACTAGATCTGCCATAAGTCTCATTCAAAGTAAAATATTTTTGGCCAAGGAGTTACTTTGAAACCGCAAGTGATGGAATTTCAACTTGATTTCTTACATTTTGGTTTATGTGGGGTGGGGGTGACAAGCTTAGGGGAGACGAGGGTCGCTTTTATGGATTTGACTATGCAAATAATGGGATAGGAGATGATGTTAAAGGCAAACCTAGGTTGTGCAGATCTGCAGCATCCTTATAGTTGGTCATGACATATTTGCAAGGTGAATGCTGCGGTTTCCTTGTAGAATCAAATATCCTAGTTGGTTCCTCTGTTGAGTTTGGAGAGATTTCAGAGGCTGTTGAAAAAGCATTGAAGAATCTTAAGAATGTCTTTGGAGATCCTTAAGGTTTATTATTACCCTGAACACAGGATCGTGCCATTATTATCGAGGTATGAGTTGTATGCCAAATCTGAGGCCATATAGGTTACCTAACCATCAGAAGGCCGAGGTCAGGAAAACTAGCGGGTGAAATGTTAACTGCAGGTATCATTAGGCCTCGTTCCAGTCTATATTCTAGTCCTATCAATAGGTCTAATTTACTGAACTCAGCAGCAGAATAGTGGCAAGATAGGTCACAGAAGATGGTGCCACATTGATATCATGTTGGAAGTATAAGGTTTTAGTCTTTGAGGTATAGATGGCAGCTCATACAGACTAATGATATTTACTTTATGTGACATAATGTGTTGTTATAATACAAAAGATAAACACTAATCCCTATTTTATACTTGTACCACACTCTTAATCCTCAGTGAGGAGAAAGATGATGTGGAAACTAATCCTACCAAATAACATTAGATACTCTAAAATATTTTAAGATACACTATTGACATTATGAGATGTTTTTTCACATATTCCAACACTCTAAATGTCACACGCTCACATGAAACTTGCCATCTATCTCATAAACTCAGCTTGCTCCTTCAAATCCTTTTTTAACTTCTGCTGTTCATGGCTCAATAAACTCACTTACTGATCCATTTTGATTTTTGCTTCCATCATCATCAACCCCTCGATATGCATTCGGATCTCCATGTTGTTTTGTTTCCTTAGTGAATACAAACCAGGTAAAATCACTCGAAGTGAAATAATAAATGCATGTAATTATAAAACAGAAGACAAGTATGATAATGAAGAGTTGGATTATACTAGAGACAAAGAAAGTACGAAACATATCTTAGGCTATCTCCTAACAGCTGAGCTACTGTACCTTTAACATTACCTTCCATATTGGGCTCAACACTCAAGGGTCTTGTCAAAGTGTGTTTTTGTTACAATGTGTGTTGTTTATTTCTACTTGTTTTATTTGGTCAGCAAAGGAAGGAGCTAATGTAGGGAACCTTAAGAGTAAATGGCATCCTACAACCAAGGGTACACTGAGAAGGAACTACAGAGTCCCATCCAAGTCAGAGGGGCGACGACTTCTTAAAGCCATTGCATCTCTACTGTCAGATGATGACCACTTTGTTGATGCCACTTCTCACAAGGTTTGCAATTTTCATTTGTATGTTTCGGTTGCTACTTGCTAGTGTTTTTTAATAGAATTTTTCTCTTATCCTCATAAATTGATGGCACTAAATGACCATTGTAGGGTTGTCAAATTCGAAGAGAAAGTGCTCATGGAGAAAGTGTTTGTTGCAACAACGTGAGAGCTCTTTTCGACGAGCTACCAACTCCTCATCTCATTGTGGAGATCACACCTTTTCCTGCCGGACCTCTTAGTGACAAGGATTACACTAAAGCTGAGAAGCTTGAGAGGGTTCTCAGATCTAGTCCTTCTGTTTGAGCCTTCTTTGGTGTTTCTCGTTTTCATGTATATATACTTTGCTAGCTTGTAAATATTGGCATCATGAAGAGAAATTTGTATCTGTCAAATGTTTTACATTTGAGTTGAATCATAATCACATCTTTCCAAGACAAATAACATGTTACCTTATTTTGTAGAAAGCACTTAACGCTGCAAATCAGATTAAGAAAAATGGCTCTCTTGTATAGAAGACATTAAATTGAATATTTTATTGCATCTCATGAACTATTTGATAACTATCTCAAGAACTCAAAGAAGTGCTAATCTTTATTACTACCGGTCAAGCTATTAGTAACCCTAATTCTTAACCTAATATTTTCCCTCCACTAATCAAACATTTAATTCTCTTGAGTGGTTTTCCTTATCAGCATTTCACTCAACAATTCAAGTTTTCATCCCACAAAATTCCAATTCTGCCGATCCATTATTCTCCTACTGTATTTAATGCATTTAATCATCTGTATTGTTTTCTCCCAAATCCTACGCCAGTTTCAATTCTAGCAGCCCTTTTATTTTCCCAACATGCCAATTATGCTCCCTATGCATATTAAAACTCCACCATAATTAAAACAGACAGTATAGCTTAATAGTAGATCTCTTGAGAGTTTTTCTTTTTTCCTGTGAAGGTTTGGTGGCAAATTAGCTTTAACAATTAAGTGCATATTTCTGTTTTCATCCCATTTAGTTTAAGGTACTTTACTTTTCACTATCTTTTTTCTTAGATCACAAACAGAACTCCGTCATGGATATGTTTTTGGTTGCTGGTGTAAGAATTAATTGAAATTTGCAGGTTCAGATTGGACATATTTGGTTCGCTCCCGACAAAAATAACTGAACAAGGACGAGCTTATTTAATATGGTACTCATCGACGCTCATGTTTAGATTTGTTTATCAACATTTTCCTTTTCACCTTATTCCTCTTTTTCTACTTGAATTTTTTGTCTGAGTTTGTCTTTCAAAACTGTTTTGAAATCCACTGTTAAAGAGATAATATTTGGTAATTAAGTCTTTAGTTATGTTAAGAACTAGATTATGAGCATATGCAAAATTTTGAAAGCAATGATATGTTAATAATATCATTATTTAACTTCCCCCGTTACTAATCATTTCAATTTTACTCTGTTTATTATGTAACACTACTGCTTTTTGTTTCAAGCAAATAACATCAAAATATATAGTTTTTAAAGTGACAGATTTGTGCAATTGACATTCATGCATTTTTCATTTGTCCATGTATATTGTTTACCGTACTATGCCACTCTTATTTTGGTAAATTTCCTTTGGCCTTCAACTCCTTTGAATTTTCTAAGACATGTTATTACACCGGAATCATTAATGTAATAGATTAGCTCATTAGTATCTTTTACGTTGAATAATAGCACTTGGTGATAATCATTGTCATTGGTGAATCAAAGTAACTTTTATAATGGTGTCTATTCTCTAACAATAGTATGATACGTAGGAGTATGTATTTCTTTATAGATATTATGACACTAACATACTGGTTTTATTATAGCTTAGTAGTAGTGATGGTTATCTTTCTAGGTTAAGTCAAAATGTGGATAAATAATTCATGGTGTTAAGGTAGTTGATCATGACCTTTTATAACAAGTGCTAAACTAAAGTTGTTCAAATGTGGATCGATGACACTTTATTTAGTTTATACTTCTTATAGCATGCCATATTTCTAACAGGTAACCATCCTGCTAAACATTTGAAGTAAGAAATTAGTAGCCACAATTTTTTTTAAATGTTATGCAGAATAAATAACAAATAAGAGATTCTTGATTGAAATGCTCAAGCTAAAATAATGTTCCCCTGCATCATGGGTCCTAAAACACATGTTACTAACTTATCATTTAGATGTGATATTTATATAACAAATTCAAGGAAGCTGAGTCATTTGTAAATTTAGTCTGATGCGTTTGTGGTTAAAGGAGTTATATTCGAAGTGTGGGCTCTCATTGCTGCCATATGTTGGTTTTAGTTTTCTGCTATTGTTTTATTTTACATTTTGGTTTTAATTTTTGGGTCTACAAGTCGGTAGCATGGCCCTTCGGCTTTGGTTTTTTGAGGTATGCTACGGCTGTTATTTTTTGTTGCAGCTTTGGGTTTGTTTTAAGCTACTGTTTGGATTTGACTGTTCCCCATTTCAAGTGTTTTGGTTCTTGGTTTTTGCTGCAGCAGGCACTGCTATTGGCAATTGTTTAGAAGGAAAGAAAAAAAAAAACTATCTGAATGTCATTTTATGGCTTCAAGCGTTCCTTTGCGTTATGATATTTTGGATTTTTTTTTCCTATTTGGGGATTTTGATTTGTGTAATATGCTCAAAGACATATTAATTGACTATGCAGGTTTAGGAATCACTGCAACAGAGGTTGAGAAAGTTTCTAATTGTACATATGACATGAATTGTGGTCTAGACTAGCAAATCAAAGGAATAGAAAAAAATGTAAGTTTGATATCAATTTCAGTAATTCTTGTGGACTGTGAGATGTATCCATGTTCCCGTTTAATTTTCATAAGAACATAGTATGCATATGATCAAATTGGGTTTGATTCATTATTTATCCATTTTTAGTCTTCTATGCTGTATTTCAAGTCAATGTCTTAGTCTGGCTTTTGATTCAAAATATTCAAGCCATGTGTGGCATCATATTTCATTTGAGGTTTTTTTTCAAGAGATGGAAATACAAGTTGATCCATATTATGTATGTAATTCCTTAATTTTATTGAAAACAAGTATGAAGCAGCAAATTCAAATATATAAATGCTAAAATACAATTTATTTTCATATGTTACAGGTGATTAAGTCATCCCACAGCTGCCCAATATGTTGCAGAATATTATAGAACATGAAAGCGATGGAGATATTTCCTTCTTCATATGTAAAGCAACAAAGATTTTTCATCTATTATATGAAAATTATTGTGGACACAGTGAACAACAATGGAGATCTTTCCATCTTTATAATGGCCCTAACACAGTAACACAATAATTAGATCCTTAGTAGTTAAGGAGTTAGTAAATGTGCTTTAGCAACAAAGTTGTGAGTTATCTATGGAAAGAAGATGGCTTGACAAAGGGATCAAAATAGGCTCTCTCATAAGACTTCATATTATATTTGTTTGTGGCTTATGCCTTAGGCTATGATTTTTTTTTTTTTTTTTAAAACTTGAAGCAATGCTGCTCTTTTTTCTCAACATTTGTGTCTTTTCACTGATTAGTTACGAAATATTTCGATCTAAATTGAGTATTTATCTTGCTTATTTCCTTTTTATGATTATATTATTATATAAAATTCCTTACTTGGCTAAAATATGTTAAGATTGATGATCATTTATAGATAGTGATACTCAATGTTTGAGGATAATATATAAGTTATTGTAGTACTCCATTTATTTATTTTATTTGCTAAACGTCATTGTGAAACGGGGGAGGGAGAGGGTGTATACTTCTATCTGAAAAAGATTTGATCACTTGATGGCATGACAATAGTCACGTAACCATAGGCCATGCATTAGATTTGAAGTACAATTTGCAGATTTGTAAAAAGCTCCAATATGACACGTTACATTTGGACCGTAAAGTAGTGGATTTGATGCATTACTCATGTGTAGAACTTGCAGCCATATTTTGATGGTAGTAGCTGATGCCTATTCATTTACATCTATTTGAATAACGTGAAAGGTGCAATTGAGATTTGGGCATATATGCATCATACTACTTGCAATTTGAACCCAAAAGTTGGGTTATGGGTTAAACTTATTGTTAATGAACACCATATTTAGTAGAGGTCAACATTCACTTCTCCATTTATAAATAGTTTTTTTAGTACAGTTAAAATTAGTCTTTTCACACTTTAAAAAAATTATTTTTTATTCCTCTAGAAATAAGATTCATTTGAGTGTTTGTTAAATTTATTGTCATTTGTGTTTATTGATAGACCCGTACATTACACGGGTCTAAGATCACTTATTGTTTTTATTATGGTCGATAAGACCCGTGCGTCGCACGGGTCGAAAGTCTAGTATATTGATAATATCGAGATATTGATACGCAGTCAGAAAAATCAATATAATCAATAAAATATCAATTTGCATAAATTAAAAATATCAGTATGCTCATGTTTGAATTTACTTTGGTAAGTGATGAAAGTGAGAAGGGTTGGCCAGGAGTAAAACCATCGAGACAATCACGCTAAGCCTCAAAAATATAATTTTTTACTCGATACAAGGTCCCATGTTCTACAATTTATAAAACTAAAATTAATCCCCTAAAAAAATAAAATTAATGAAATATCTTATCTAAAATTCATATTTAATCGATTTTTTTATTTTTCTATTTGTCAACATACACTCAAATAAACAAACATTTTGGGAGGGAGAAATGCCGTAACTCCATTTCGAATTGGGGATTTAACGCAAGACAAGATATCATTCAAACCATTAGATTGGGACAACAAAAACATATATTAAGTTAGGGAATTGCTAACGAGTGTCATGGGACACTATTTAAGGAATTTAAATGGTTAATTTATATGAAAATATGTTTATTCAGTTCATTGAAATTTTAGGTGTTTAACTTTTTTAAATAATAGTTTAGAAATCAGGATTTGGATTGACTTATTTTAGAGCTTATGCAAATAAATAAACGTTAATGTATTATTTATAAGCTTGTTAAGATAGTTTATAGAGAAACAACTTATGAATTAACGTAAAAGCTTAATTATTTGCATCAGCTTAAAATAAGTTCAATCCAAACAAGCCCTAAATTAATTGATTGTTACCATTAGAAAAGGAGATTGATCACAAAAATTTAATAAATGATTTTGTTTTTCTAAACCTGTCAAAAATTAAATTCAAGGTATCCTTCAAAAGGGGCATCATAATTTTTTTTGTCTTAGACCTTAATGTGTTGGGCCGACCTTAAAAGTGATTTTAAAAACATTACTTGATTTAGTGAGTGTTTAGAATAGCGATACATTTTGAAAAATTACAGTGGCAAATCACGTCAACGTGGAAGCTTAGTTTTAAAGCTTCTTAAAATCACATTGAAAGGAGACTTGAAACGCGAAATGACAATTGAAACGTTGATCGAAACATACCATTACACATGTTTTTCTCAGATAAAATTATTCTTTTCTTTAGAATAGATTTTAACTTGAAACTAAACTTACAACTTTTATCTTCAAATGTGTTTTTAAACTTCAAAATTAGTATTTAACATTAAAAAAATTAACATAAGGTTAATTAATCAATATATGCAAACAAATAATACTTTTTTTTTTTTATGGTTTCATGAGAAATACTTATTTTCTTTTTGAAAAATTGAAAATTACTTATTCAACGTATGTACTTTTTTTTTAACAAAGTGGTAAGTATTAGTCAAACTTAGTGTGAGATGCGAGATTTTAACTCGAATATGTGTAAGAGGAATGCTAACAACACTCTCTTTTGAGCACTCTCTCTAGCACCCACTCTTTTATTGGGTGAAATCAATGTATGTCCCACCACTTTATGTGGGTTCCATTTCTAAAGTGTAGGTCCTACATTGAATTCAACCAATAAAAGAGTGGGTGCTAGAGAGAGTGCTCAAAAGAGAGTGTTGCTAGCATTCCTCATATGTGTAAAGATGTATAACCTTAATTCTTCTCTAAAAAAAAAAAACATTTTAATTAAGGGTCCTTAAAAAAGAACATTTTAATCAAAAGATAGTACATTCTTTCAAAAATAAAATAAAATCAAGAGATAGTACATGAGTAAAGATCATAGTTTTAAAACTCGGCTCGGTCATCGACTTGGCGGGGGTACTGGGTCAATGGATCAATGGTCGAACCACTGAGTCATTGGTCGAACCGCATGACTGAATCGTAACCACTCGGATGACTCAGTCCTTAGATTAAATTTATATAGTTATTTAACCGGATTAACTCGGATTGAATCGGTGACTCGGTCACTTTAGAAACTAAAATAATTAATGAGTGTTGTAATTTAAAAAAGGTTTACATTTAAGGACAAAAATAAAATCAAATGGGTGTTTAAATATATGGACGAAGAGAGTAATACATATTCAAATAAATATAGTAAAATAAAAAAATTATTTCAAAAAAAATATTGTAAAAAAAATGTTTATTAAAATATTTGAGATGCCGGACAATAATATTTAAATGATAAGAGTGTGCTTGGTTACTTAAAAAAAATAGAGTGTACTTTGTTGCCCTAAAAAAAACTGTTCGGTTATTATATATAAATAATAAGAAGTAATTTTAAAACAAAAGAGGTTCATGTTGCAGTGGATAAGTGATTTCCTTGCAAGTTGGAGGACGCGGGTTCAACAGCGCTGCCATTTTTTGGCTTAATTAATTCAATTAATTTCTGCTTTACTTCAAACCGGTCCGGTTTGTCAAACCCGTCGGTTCACCGGTTTTTCCCGAGTTTGACCGAGTCACGCCGGTTTGATTACATGACCGATCCGTTTATCAACTCGAACCGATCACCCCACCGGTTCCTGGTCGGACCGGTTCAACCGGCCGGTCCAATCCGATTTTCAAAACTATGGTAAAGATTCTCCCAATTTACTTAAAATAAATGGATAATGTCATTTAAAGAGAAATGAATATACAAAAAATATATAATGATAGTGAGTTTACCACTAAATAGGTTTCACACCACTGTTAATTACTTTTAAACTTTGTTAATTATTTTTAAACTTTTTTATTTTATGTCTTTATTTCTCTAAATTAAAGAAACGAAGAGACGAAAATCTTAGTAGAGGTTGCAGGCGAGAAGTCAATGACCTATTGTTTCCCTCTCTTTTGTTAGGTAGGTCCCCTCACTCACAGTCACAGTCACAGTCACACTCTCCCTATGAAGAGTAGAAACTAATAGTCCGTTCTTCCGTTATTCATCTCCCAAACCCTACAATTTCAACCTCATTTAGGTATGAACCCTTCAATTTTAGTTCTTTTGTGCTTTTGTTTTCGTTGATTATTACACATTACACTCACCCGGTTTCTGAAAATCAAGTTTCATGAAACCCATTTCTTGCATTGCATGTTGTTATTTTCCAATCTTAGGGGTTTTCTCATTCTTCTGCATTTCCCACTTTTCTTTAGATCGTTGTTTTGCCTCTCAGAATCTTCGTAATATTTGGGTTTCATTTTAGTTTTAAGGTATTTGTTTATTTTCGTTTGGCCGTTGCCATTTTTTCAATTTGGACAACATGCACAAAATCAGCACCTTCAATCCATGTTGGCGCATGAGTGATTTGTGTGGAGTTTTAGAGAGAGAATTGGGTAGCACTTAACATAGAAAAGATGGTGGGAACTCACCTTAGGTGGTTTGGCCATGTATAGAGAATGTACGTGGATTATGTAGTAAGAAGAGTAGATCAGATGAAGCGTAGTTAAATCACCAGAGGCAGAAGATGACCTAGAAAAACTTAAGAGAAACTATTAAGATATATCTAGAGATTAATGAGTTGGATAGGGGTATGATATATGATAGAACATTATGGCGTCATTTGACTCATGTAGTCAACCCTCATTTAGTGGGATAAAGCTTGATTGTTGTTTTGGGCTCCATTCTGATGAAACTTTTAAAAAGAATCGTCACTGACCCATATTAGTTTAAATCCATTTTTGTTCACTTGATTTTGTAGTACTATACTGATTACTTATCAATAGCCAATAATGTTTGGTTGAAATGAAAATACAACTGTGCTTGACGCTAAAAATAGGAGCTTCAAGAAGCAATATGTGAAATTTTTTATTTATTGTTTAGATACATGAGGTGCTTTGTAGAAACACTGTTTGTTTTCTTCTGTTGTTACTCGGAGTGATTGTCATAATTGGTATATGACACTAACTTATATTGAAACAATACATCTAATTTTGCTTCTTCTTGCCGCGACCAGACAATGGTGTATGACTGGAATGATCTTCAGTAATGACAATGAGTTGTTGTAGAGAAATTTTTGGCAGTGCTTGTTTCATATGCATCAAATTGGCATTTGACTTAATTTTTGCCGGAAAAAATTCCATTCTTTTTGTATTTTCTTCTGAAAATGTATACAACTGTAACATATTACTGAATAATCTCTTGAAATTGCTGCTTACATATCTGTGTTTTTGGCTTTCAAATATAGTATTTTCTTTTCCGGGTTGATGGTTTAAAGTGGCATTTGTAGCAAAAGCATAGAAGATGGTGAGTGTACCTCACTTTGAAGAAGCTGTTGAGCCACCAGCTTTACCTCCATCACCTCCTGATGTGCTGTCTAGTATGGAAGCGGAACCAATAGCTCTCCCAACCTATTCTATTATCAGTAGGCCGAGTGTCGGAACCACAGGAAAACGCATACATTTGCTTGCAAATTTCTTTAAAGCTGCTGCCGATGCTACAGATGCAACCTTTTCCCAGTATAATGTATGTCAAGTGATTCTGTCATTGCAATTTCCCTTATTTGGCTTTGGCTTTGGCTTTGGCTTATTGAAGTTTTTCCAGGTTGCTGTCACTTCAGAAGATAAAAGAACTGTTGAAAGCAAGGGCATCAGGAGAAAACTGATTAATAGGCTTCACCAAACATACTCTTCTGAACTTGGTGGCAAAAGCTTTGCGTACGATGGAGAAAGAACTTTGTACACAGTGGGTCCTCTTCCAGATAATAAATTTGAGTTCAATGTATTTCTTGAAGAAACATTTGCAAGGTGGTAAACTCTGTATATGACTGTTGTAGCTTTGCCTTGATTTCTAGTGTTGAAGCTTATACTGCCTTTTTAAACTCTAGCAGCAGCACTGAGAGTTTTGGTGCTAATGGAAGCCCTCGCGAGGAAAATAAAAGGTCAAAACGTTCTTTTCAGTCGAAGACATTCACAGTGGAGATAAGTTTTGCTGCCAAAATACCCTTGCAGTCCATTGTTCTTTCCCTTAAAGGGATCGAGTCATATGCTAATTCTCAGGATGCATTGAGGGTTCTTGATACCGTACTGAGGCAGCAAGCAGCTAACAGGTACCCTTACATTCTGTAAAGATAAAACTAAAGTAGTATCTTGAAATTTTGGTGCATGAATTTAGTTATTATGTTCATGGTCTAACTTAGTTGAACATGAATCCTTTCTTTTGCGTGGAAAGAGGGTGTCTCTTGGTAAGGCAATCTTTTTTTCATAATGACTTGAGGAATTTCATCGATGTTGGAGGCGGAGTAGAAGGAGTTCGGGGTATTCATTCCAGTTTTCGTCTTACAGAGGGAGGATTGTCTCTTAATATGGGTAGGAATGCTCCCATACTTTTCATGGAATCTTGGCATCAGAAAGTTGTATTCTATTCTCACTTATGTTCTTAATGTATTTATTTCAGATGTGTCCACAACAACGATTGTAAAACCTGGACCTGTAATTGATTTTCTCCTATCCAACCAGAGTGTGAGGGAACCTCGTTATATTGACTGGGCAAAGGTGATAAACAACTAAATAAGATTCTTAACTCGGCATAAGTAATTTCCTGAAAGCATTTTTCTTTCTGGGTAATCTATAGGCCAAGAGAATCCTTAAAAATTTAAGAGTTCGTGCTACACATCGTAACCAAGAATTCAAAATTTCGGGCATGAGTGAGAAACCCTGCATTCAACAACTGTAAGTGCTTATTTTTGATGGTCAAGTGTTTATTCTTTTAACTTTAAATCTCAGAAAAGGGAAAATAAAAAGTGATGGGTCTCATGACTGGAAAAACATGAAGTTTTTTATTTCTTCGGCAGTTTTAGTATGAAGATGAAAATTGGAGAAGACAATAACACGGAGCAGACAGTGGATATTACTGTATATGAGTATTTCGCTAAACACCGTGGCATTGAGCTGACCTCTTCAGCTTACTTTCCATGTCTTGATGTTGGGAAGCCAAATCGACCCAACTTTTTGCCCCTGGAGGTTTGTTGAATTCTATGCCCGAATGAACTATATCCTTGTTCTTCTTTTGTACCAATTGTATTATTTTGCTGTAACAGTTTTTCTTTTGGATTGGTTACATCTGATTATTATTTTTCCTTTTCTGTTCTATTTGTGTAGCTATGTTCACTTGTTCCCCTTCAGCGGTATACAAAGGCATTATCTCCTGTGCAAAGAGCATCTTTAGTAGAAAAATCACGCCAAAAGCCTCAAGAAAAAATCGAAGTTCTGACAAATGTATGTTTATAGTTATTGATATGCTGTGTCTGTTTTTTAAATGATAATATATTAATTAATGCTCATTAAGATTTATAGGCTATTGGAAATTCTGGCTATGATGATGATGCTGTTCTTGCCGCATGTGGCATTTCTATTGACAAGCAATTTACTCCAGTTGAAGGTAGAGTTCTTGAGGCACCAAAGGTATGCATCAACTTGCTATATTCACATTTTTGTGTGCAGCAGAGAGTCAGAATGATAATTGAGAAAGCAGTGTAAAGGAGTTGTTTTTTTTTTTCAAATTTTGAGAATTGAGTGCACCCTAATACAGCTCTCTTTGAGACACAGTTGAAGGTAGGTAAGAATGAGGACTGCTTTCCCAATAATGGAAGGTGGAATTTTAAAACGAAGGTATTGCATTATTGTTTCACATTCAGAATGTATTCAAGAATTCCTGTTTCTTATCTCAAATTTAATTAACTAGTTCATTAGTTGATGGTTCTACATTCCCTTTTTGTAGAAATTTCTACAACCATCACATATCGGTTATTGGGCTGTTGTAAACTTTTCTAAACAATGTGATACTAGTTACATAACAAGGGAGCTGATTAAATGTGGAATGAGCAAGGGAATGGTATGTATTCTACCTTGTTCTATGTGTCATAGTATACTTATCTACCATCTTATTCTTCATTTAATTGACTGTTTCATGTTCCTGAGTATTTACACAGAATATTGAACGGCCATTTACTTTATTAGAGGAAGAAGCACAAATGAGAAAATCTAACCCTGTTGCACGGGTTGAAAAGATGTTTTCCTTGCTGCAATCAAAACTTACTGATGATCCAAAGTTGATTCTTTGTGTCTTGCCAGAGAGGAAAAACTGTGACATCTATGGTATTTCTTTTAGCAACGTTTTCCAGTGTTTCCTTTACGTTGATATTTTTATTCACTGTGTTCTTTGTAAATTTTAGGGCCTTGGAAAAGGAAGTGTCTGAGTGATGTTGGGGTTGTCACACAGTGCATTTCCCCTCTCAAGATCACTGATCAATACCTTACTAACGTACTTCTTAAAATCAATTCTAAGGTAGTAAAAGACTACTATACAACCATGTTATATTTAAATGCATAACATCTGTAGCTTATTTTGACAAGATAATGTTATGCAGTCTTAAAAAATTTGTACATATATTCCTATTACACAGCTTGGAGGAATAAATTCTTTGCTGGCAATAGAGCATTCTGGGCATCTTCCCTTGATTAAAGATACCCCAACAATGATTTTAGGGATGGATGTCTCTCATGGATCCCCTGGCCGATCAGATATTCCATCAATAGCTGCTGTAAGGCTATTTTTCTTTTTTTATTTCCCCTATTTTTGTTGTAACACAATCAAACACAATGCTATGTTATCCTTGCAAACCTGTTTTGTATTTTTGGTCATTTCTGCAGCTAATTCTAGTTATGTTGGATTTAGGTTGTTGGATCTCGATGCTGGCCTCTAATTTCGAGATATAGAGCATCTGTAAGATCACAGTCTCCTAAGGTGGAGATGATTGATTCTCTATTCAAGCTTGTGGATAAGATGAATGATGATGGTATTTTAGAAAAAAAGGATGATGGTATTATCAGGTTTGATTAAATATATTGAAATATTTCTATTTTGTACTACCTCCAACCTTCATATATAAAATCCTCTTGTAAAATTTTGTTGTCCTTTTTTATAAGACCCTTTCAAATTACAAGATGCATTAATTATTAACAAAAATATCCCTAATTAAACAGAGAGAATCAAAGGCTAATCATTTCTCTCTCTGAATAATTGAAGGATACTTTAGAAAAGAGAATATACGTTATTGACAAATTTGATATAAAAACTACTTTTCTTAGTTGTGCTTTGGAAAGGAATAGAATGACTATGTGGAGAGGGAAAGTTAAGATTTGTAGTGAAAGAAATAGTATTTGATAAAAAAGGAATATTTCACATAGGGGGGATGCATATCATTTTGAGGTTTCATCTTGTAGCCTGGGGCATACAGAAATTTTCTTAGGAGTGTTTTTTCATGCATGTCATTTTGAGGTTTCATCTTGTAGCCTGGGGCATACAGAACTTTTCTTAGGAGTATTTTTTCATGTATTTTACATCTTTCATTTCTAGTTTCTTGAAATATAATATCCAGCTTTGAGTATATTAATTTGCACTTTTATTGAGAAAGATAAAGAGATTGAAGTTAATGCACAAAACCAGAATGGAATCATCCACATACCATGAAAATTTGAAACCATGCCTGTGATCTTTATCAAACTCCGGATACCATGATAGAAACTGAGATTTGGTTGAAAATGAGAGAAATTGAAAGTGAAAATCTAATGCTTTTCGGAAATTGATTTCTAACTTTGTAAATTGTAAGTGTAGACTCTACAACAGTATTTATACATTAGTCTCAGCTTGTCAAGAAATCCATTAATCAGACTAAAACATAATCTTACAATTCCCTAACTATTTGACATTCATCTAAGAGAACAATAACAGACTTGGAATATTCTAGAGGGTAACATAATTATGCTATAATATTCTAGAAGTTCTGCATCATACAGTAAACACGGGCACTGTAGGGATATAATGACTGTATGGGGAGGGAAAATTAGTAGATTTGTAGTAAAAGAAATATTATTTGATAAAATAGGAATATTTCACATCAAGGGGAATGCATATCACTTTGAGGTTTCATGTTGTCGAATTTTTCTTAGGAGCATTTGGTCATGCATTTTGCATCTTCCATTTCTAGTTTCTTTGAAATATAATATCCAGCTTTGAGTATATTAATTTGCACTTTTATTGAGAAAGATAGAGATTGAAGTTAATGTACGAAACCAGCAATCATCGACATACCATGAAAATTTGAAACCATGCCTGTGAGCTTTATCAAACTCCGGATACCGTGATAGAAACTGAGATTTGGATGAAAATGAGAGAAATCGAAAGTGAAAATTTAATGCTTTTCGGAAATTGATTTCTAACTTTGTAAATTTAAAGTGTAGACTCTACAACAATATGAGTCTTAGCTTGTCAAGAAATCCATTAATCAGACTCAAACGGAATCTTACATGTCCCTAACTATTTGACACTCATCTAAGAAAACAATAACAGACTTAGAATGTTCTAGAGGGTAACATAATTATGCCATAATATTCTAGAAGTTTTGCATGATACAGTAAATACAAGCCCTGTAGATAAGCGACAAACGAAGAAACAACATTCAACACCACATTCATCATTGTCCAGCCTCATATATTCCATAATATACTTTTCTAATATCATGTTGAGTGCTAACATAATTTTTTTTTTTAGGGTAATCATACATGGTTATTTTTTTATTTTTTTTTATAAGTGGTAATCATACACGGTGTTTACGATGAAGGGCTTCTTGTAATGACATTCTTTATCTTTATTTGTTGTGATGTATACATGTATGATTGTATCAATTAAAATTTGAATGATATTTCATTGCAGGGAATTGCTTCTAGATTTCTATAGTTCAAGTGGTAACCGCAGACCAACTCAAATTATTCTCTTCAGGTGTCATTCTATAACTTGTTACGTTTGTTAGATATATAGTCATCTTTGTTCTTTAGGATGTTTTTGATAATGGCTATTATAATAACATCAAGAAAACATTAATGCATGGTGAGCTACTTGTATTTATTAGTAGAAATTAGGCATTGTGGGTTGCCCATATGAGATGTTCGGTGGAGTACTTAAGGGGGCTTGGTTATTCCCTCTTGATAGCTAGCTTTTAAGGGAGGGTTCCCCAAGTAGTGGCTCCCTATGAAGGGGATGACCGGAAAAAGCCGAGTAAAATGTTGCAGAGTGCCGCCGCCAAGACGTCATCTCTCAAGGGCAGTGCAGTGATAGTAACTTCGGTTTAATTTGTTGCCTAAATCCCACATCGAGTAGTATGGGATGCACATTAGAGTATTTTAAGTGGTTTTATTCTTCTGCCTTGACATCTGGTTTTTAAGGGAGGGTTCCCTAAGTGCTTTAATACATATCAGATCACTTGCTACTCAATCAAATAAGTAACAAATGATACACACAGACATTAAGTGTCTAATTTAAGGAAAGAAAACTAACATCAACCTATTGATATCTAGTTATTAGTTTATGTTGTGCTAGTATTTGATGAGTGGCTATCAAATTTTAGTTTTTTCAGGAAAATGGACTCACTTTTGGTTGCTTCAAATTCCTTCATCTCGTAAGATATTTATTCACTCTGATGTCTTTTCTTGTTCAGGGATGGAGTTGGTGAATCTCAATTTCAACATGTTTTAGATATAGAGCTTAACCAGATAATAAAGGTTGTGTGCAACCCTCCCTTTTCGTTGATCAATTTGATTGGTTGTTTCTATTTTCAAAACAAAATTACCACGAAATTTACCAAAAGAAGATCCTAATTGAATCACCAACAATAAATGATAAACTGTTATAATTACAGGCCTATAAACATATTGATGGGGATGTTCCCAAGTTCACTGTAATTGTGGCACAGAAGAATCACCATACAAAGCTGTTTCAAGCTAATGCTCTGGAAAAAAACGTTCCTCCTGGTATGCTACTTTTCTGTCCTGTACATATACAAACAATTGGGAACATTTTATCATAAATTTTCCTCTACAGGGACAGTTGTTGATACAAACATTGTGCATCCAAGAAATTACGATTTCTACATGTGTGCTCATGCTGGAATGATTGTAAGTTTTTCTATCTAGTTTCCTCACTTTTCTTTTTTAGTTATATTCCTTTTACAAGCATTAGTAGAGCATGTCGTACCAGTGAAATATCTCACCGCCAGTTGAAGTGTTGACATTTTAACTTTTAATATGCCTTTTTAATCTTTTACTCTATATATAATAGGGAACGTCTAGGCCTGTGCATTATCATGTGTTGCTTGATGAAATTGGATTCTCGTCAGATGGCTTGCAAAACTTGATCAATTCGCTGTCTTATGTGTAAGCATTCTACCTCCTTGTTTATATTATCATGTTTGACCTACCCCCAGATTGTCATGCTTACTGTCTTTTACTTATTTTAGGAACCAGAGGAGCACAGCTGCAACCTCAATTGGTATGCCATCAGAATTGTCTTTTGCATGACAATGTTTGAAATATGTTTTTTATTATTAATTTCCCCCTCCTTTTTTCTTCAGTGGCACCTATATACTATGCCCACCATGCTGCAGCTCAAATGAGAAAATTTATGAATTTTGATGATTTATCAGAAGCATCTCCAAGTCCCGATTCAGAGGGAAACATCCCCATTCAAGAGCTTCCAAAGTTACATTCAGATGTCAGGGACTCCATGTTCTTCTGTTGAGATGGAACAGTAAATTCATTTTGATTGACCAGTTAAAGTGTAAATATCTATGGGATGTACAGTTACCATAGATGTTAAGACCCAACTTTTTTTTGGTAATCTCAGTGAGGGTTGTCGGAAATATTCCTATTACCATGATTGTGGTAATATTGAATGTTTCACATTATACTAGTAGCTTTTGTGCGAACATTACTTATTTTGAAACAGTAATTTCCTCTGTCCGTCATGTAGTACTGTCACACTGATGTGAAGCCTACTTTCGTGGTTTTGATCATTTTGGTTTATGATTTCACTATTTTGGTGTTAGTTAGGATGAGAAGTGAATTACTACTAGTCTAGTACTGAGTTGAAACATTTTTCTAGATGTGAAACATAGGTGGATCTAGTGAGTGGCTTTATATTTTTTCATAAATTTCGTCAGTTGATGGCATATTTAAGGGTTTAGTATTTATCAGTATATATCCTTTGAATGCATGGTAGTTCTGAACGAATAATTATTTTTGTTTTATAAAAATGTCTGAACCAATATTTTGTAAAGGCCATATAGTGCCTTTGAGTAGTTTTTGGCTTTTTGATTTATGTCATATTTCATCAACACCATTTTTCAAGAAGAGAAAAACAGTAGTTTAAATGGCAATCATATTGAAGATTATTGCAAAAATATGATCATATAATAAACTTTACTGTATTAATTTTCTGAGTGTAAAGTAAATTAGATTAGATTTCATCTCTAGCAATACCATTTTCCAAGAAAAAGTAACAGTAATAGTTTTTTTTTTTTGACATCGTAACAGTAATAGTTTTGTAAGAGAAAAAGTAATGGTAATAGCATGACCACATAAAAAAATAGTTGGTCTTTCATTACAATTAGGTGTAAAATAAACTGTATTTGATAAGACAGTGATAAGTGAGATTATTGCTTAAAGTACATCCATACAATAGGGTGATTAAAACCTTATTGATGCTCACAAATGAATGGAAGAAGAAAAAAAAATCTTAGCTTATTTTTTCCTATCCTATTCTAATTGCGATACCTACTACATAAATCGTTCCTTTGCATTAGAAGATATAACCGTAACCACTTAGTGGATCCTCTAGTCTGCAAGTGAACCCAAATCAGAGCGAGATGGTCCGAGTCGTGCAATTGCATATGCTTCTCCCCTGCCAGCTCTTGACGCTATCACATTGTAACACAATATAAATAAATTCTGAAAATGTGAGCGATCTTCTGATGTCCATTATAAACAATTACGATAAGGTATTCAAAGAAGTGTATAGTAACTAGCTAGGCATGCATAAAAAAAATTATTTGCAACCATAAAAATGCTGAAAAATTATTGCACGGGAAAATATGATTATTCTTTGCAATTGGCTGAAAATAACAACCATACTGGCATTGTGAGAACCTGATTATTTTTCTGGGCTTCCTATATGCTTAATAGACCCAGTAATGGTTTCCAACGTTTTTGGTTTCATCTTATTTATTTATACCCTTCATTATGCAGTTAACCATATCCAAATTTATAAAGGCAACATAAATTATATTTCATAGAAAAGTCAAGACTGTCAAGTTGATGCTCTTTTTTTATGTCATATTAGATCAAGCATATTTGAAAAGAAATCCATTGAAGTATTATGTTCAACAACTTGGATAATTACATTTCATGACTATACAAACCTTCAAGCATATGATAGGTAGATCAAAACAAAAAGGAAAATGGTGCTGCTTATTGATAGTAAATTCTACTGTTACACAACAAATTCCTTTCCGAAACCAAAAGATTCCCTCTCTGCTCTCTCCTTTCAATTATTAGCATACCATCTCGCATGTACCAAATCATATGCAATTTTTATCAAAAATGCTTTTAAAGGCAGAAATATAGTGTTCTCCTGAGATGAAAAACTATATGTTCACAATAGATAGAAATCTGACAGTAGAAGAAAAATGGCAGAAACTATCAATAACAGTGTATTTCTTCCGGTAAAAAGTTAAACTCACCATAAAATAAAAGAAGGGTAAGAGTAAATCAAAGGCAATATAGAAGTTGTTTCTATCATCAAAGGCAAATCTCAAAGGATAAAAAACACAATGAAGTTAGGTTTCTAGCAAAAGATTAGAGTCAAAAAATACTAGTATTCCAGATTTGGCCGAAAAGAAGGAAAATCGTTCAAAAAGTATTAGTTAGTCATAAAACAAGCGGAGTAGAGTTTTCTAACTCAAAATCAGTATATGGATATCGCTAGCAATTACCAATGTATGGAGAAAGTAATGGTATCTAATTGGAAATCAAGTTCTAACTCAAAATCAGTAACGTATCTAATTGGAAACATGTGAAAGTCCAAAGAAGAGTTTCCTTTCATTGTCACGAGGATGAAAATGAGGCGGAGCAGTTATTTTTATAAATGATGGCCTCAAAAGTGTCATCCAGGAAATAATGTTAGCAGACACTTCACGACAATATCGCAAATTAATCTCTCTCAGGTGTATGCAGTTTTCCACAGCTAGCCTCACTCCCTTCTCTGTGACATCATAACAGTGTTTCAGGTCCAATTGCAGAAGCCAAGGGCAAATCTTTGAGATCGCATACAATACTTTATCATCAATTCTTGAGTGTGACAAGTTCAATACCTCCAGTTTGGAATGGAAGCTACATAGTTGATCAAATTAATATAGATTAGCTTGTGGTTGTTAGCAGTAGGCCAAGTTCAAATGCCTAATCTTACAACACTGTATCAATACCTTCCTCAATGTAATAGCGAGAGCTCAAATCAAGAAGTTGCATATTAGGAAACATGAGAGGGAAAGGAAATAATCGGCAATGAAGGATATGTCGGTAATATGTGGACTTCACAGCCATGGCCTACCTGATACAATGTTGAAGTTGATAGTAGCAGAAGTACACTTCTAAAACATTCAAAGTAGACACCAGCAGCATTGGTTGTTTGAATTATCATTGTTTGATAACAATTTAAAAATAAATAAAAAATAAAAAAGGTTTGATATCAACAATGGACCAATATAGGATGCAATAGTATTAATACCTGAAGTTATAAATCAAAATGATTGAATGTAGTGCATAAACAAATTAGTAATGAGGCGAAAATGATACGTGCAAGAGATTTGGTGCAGTTGGAGCAAGGATAGACAGTAGCAAGTTTGTTTTGGATTGATAATAGGAACAAATACAAAATTGAATTAGGACTGATGCATGACAAAATTGAATTACATGGTTTCGTTATTATTGGTAGGCGTGGAATGGCATTTGAGTGAATGAATGTGTGTGTTGCCTATTCAAACATAACACTACAAACTCACTAAAAATATTTCGATTTCAGCTACAATGAAAGTAGTATTATTTTGTTTCTTATAATTTGAAAACGAAGTATTTTTCTCAATATATAAGCGTATTTCATGAAATACTTACTATTCAATTAATACTGCAATATATTTTTTTTCTTCAATTGTTGACGATTGAGAATTTTAATTACTTTCATTATATATTACTCATTTCGTCTCAAATTATATATCATTAATTAATGTTATATGAAAAAGAAAAGATATAAGTCATTAATTTAACAAAAATATCCTTCATCAATAATATGCAACAGATAAATTAAAAAAATTGAAAAAAGCTAAAATGATAAATACTTCATTGATAGTATAAAATAATTTTGTATGCCATCATTATGAACCCGTTTGAATTAGGTTTATTTTGAGCTTATACAAAACAAATTATGTAAATAAATTAATTTTTAGGTACTATTCATAAGTTTGTAATGTCGTTTTTTCCGCGAGTTTTGGGAGTGTCTTACACCCTCTCGTCGATGAATAATATTTTCCGTTTCAAAAAAAGAAAAAGTAATTTATGAAAAAAACAGTTTATAAAAATACGATTTTCGTTGGTGAGAAGTTATAAATTAAGATAAAAGCTTATTTATTTGCATAAACTGTTTTCCATACGTTTAAAATAAAATAAGCTTAATTCAAACTTGCCCTATATGTTTTTAAAAGGTTTGCAGGTGATCATAATGTATTGATTTGCTTCATTATTTTTGTAATGAAAAATGTGGAAAGGAGGTTCACAACATGTGTTCTGCTGCTTGCTTGAGTCTCAGATGTGGGACTCTTACGCATACATAAATGAGAAGCAATATTAAAATGCTCATTCCTACTTCCATTGTTCATTGCAGCCAATGAAAACCCTCCTTTCAATTCAACAAGAATTGACAAGTCTTACTAAGGAACGCCGTTAATAGTTCCTGGACCGGATCCAGAAATTTCGACCAAAGTAGGGTTAATAGTGCTTTTCACCCCTGTAATATATGTCATTTCCGGTTTTCGCCCCTATAAAATTTTCGGTTTGATTTGCACCCTCGTAAAATTTTTATTTTCCAGAAAACACCCCTAATAGGCCTTTTTCAGAATTTTTTTCAAGAAATTTTGATTTTTGAATGGTCTATTAAGGGTGTTTTCCGAAAAATAAAATTTTTATGATGGTGCAAATCAAACCGAAAATTTTATAGGGGCAAAAACCGAAAATGACATATATTACAGGGGTGAAAAACACTATTAACCCACCAAAGTATTGCTAGAATTTACGAGTAATGATATTTGAACAACATTTTTGATAACTTTTGTGACAACCTACCTTTTCTCTCTTCTTATTGGTCAAAAACAATAAAGAGAGAAAAAAGAAGAGAGAGAATAAGAAGATAATGTGAGTATGAGAGAGAATGTTAGTACAAAAATTGTCATAAAATAGATGTACAAATATAATTTCTCTTTCTTAAATACAGATGAGTTAGTGATTAAACATCAAGACATTGAGAGAGAAAAGATGAACACAGTTAACTTGAAATTTCTTATATACATTACTAGAATTTCCTTTAGGATAGTGTTGAAGGCTTTCTCAAAAAAATTGAAATGCTTACATTCAATGTTACAAATTAAGCTAAAAGCTGGACTCTAGAAGGAGCAGCACATGATATGGAACGTATGAAGATGCAAACAACCGAGTTGGCCAATCCCAACACAATTCCAACCATCACCTGACCGCGCTTTGGAATCGGACGATCACAGATAATCCTTCCTAATAATCCACCGTTGATTTTCATGATTGCAGTTGCAGTTGTAGCACCCTCCATCTTCTCTTTGCTTTGTTCTGCTTTCTGTTCTTTCTATGCTCCGTTGAGTACACAAAGACAAAGATGCTCTTGTTTGTTTTGTTTTGGTTTATGTTTCTAGATACTGTTATATAGAGTATAGACTGTGATTCCACGTTTAGATATTTTTTTTGAAATAACATGTTTTAATAGAATAAAAGTCAATATTTTAGGCATATAATTTAGGATAAAGAAAATAATTTTTGTTTTTTATAATTTGAAACGGATGAAGTATTTTTCTAATATATAACCGTATTTCATGAAATACTATTCGATTAATATGCAGTATATTATTTTTAATGTTATATGAAAAAGAAAAAATATAAGTCATTCAACAAAAATATCATTCATTAATGATATGCAAAAGAATCATTATTTCATTGATAGTATAAAATAAATTTTTATGCCGTCAATATATTAAAGGTTTGCAGGTGATCATAGTGTATTGATTTGCTTCATTATTTTTGAATGAAAAATGTGAAAAGGATGTTCGCAACATTTGTTCTGCATACATAAATGAGAAACAATATTAGAATGTTCATTCCTTCTTCCATTGTTCATTGCAGCAAATGAAAACCCTCCTTTCAATTCAAGGAGACTTGACATGTCTTACTAAGGAAGATGAAAAAATCAAGAACAGATCCAGAAATTTTGACCAATAATGATAAAGATTATATTGGAAATTACAAACACGCATATACACAAAATTAAAGACACAAACATCCGCAAATTTTAATCGTTCTCTACCGTACTAGAATTTCTTAAATACATGAGTTAGTGATTAAACATCAAGACATTGAGAGAGAAAAGATGAACACAGTTAACTTGAAATTTCTTATATACATTACTAGAATTTCCTTTAGGATAGTGTTGAAGGCTTTCTCAAAAAAATTGAAATGCTTACATTCAATGTTACAAATTAAGCTAAAAGCTGGACTCTAGAAGGAGCAGCACATGATATGGAACGTATGAAGATGCAAACAACCGAGTTGGCCAATCCCAACACAATTCCAACCATCACCTGACCGCGCTTTGGAATCGGACGATCACAGATAATCCTTCCTAATAATCCACCGTTGATTTTCATGATTGCAGTTGCAGTTGTAGCACCCTCCATCTTCAAATTTGATGCTCTTGTTTTGTTTTGGTTTATGTTTCTAGATACTATTATATATAGACTGAGATTCCACGTTTAGATATTTGTTTTGTAATAGAACATGTTACTAAATTGCCCCAAGATATTTTATACACAATGCGGTCCATGCCCACTTTTTTTTTTAATCGGCAAATATTATTAGCCACATACCCGTGTAAGAAGCACTAATAAACAACAAAGCAAAACAACAACATATACAACTTTCAATCCACAAGGCATAATCAAGATCCAAAAACACTACAGCCACCAAAACAAAATGCTGGCAGCCACAAGCCGAAGGTCCATCCATGCCCACTTGTTTGAACTCTTTTGTCGACCTTAATTTCCATTTATTTTATTTATTTATTGAAAATTACTTCATTTTTTGGCCCAACACATGTCATTTTTTAAGAGAGCCACGTGTGAATATATTAAAATGCTGTATCTTTTATTTGGACCTTGCTTGCTAGAGTATCAAGACATTCATGTTCTTTCGTTAAGATGGAACATCAAATACATTTTGTTTTAGGAAAGGAAATCCCAGCGAGGGTTGTGGGAAATATTTCACATTATACTTGGTAGCTTCTTTGCATACATTTACTTGTTTTGAAACAGTTATTTCTTCTACCCACCTTGTACTCAAATGTCACACTGATGTGAAAAATACTAGTATTCCAAATTTGGCAGACAAGAAGGAAAATCTTTCAATAAGTATTAGCTAGTAGAATTTTCTAATTCAAAATTAGTAATACGGATATCATTATAAATTACACATGTTTCCGACAAATTAAACCAAGTCCTTGAGATGATAAAAATGTGAAATTGGTAATTTTTATATAATATACCGGCCAGAGACTTATAAATATATATATAAAAAAACATAGTTCCATGAACTAAAACTGACTTTAAACAAATGTTGAATGGAACAGTATCTATACAACAGTGATTAGGTACTCAAAGTAGGGTGAAAACAAATTTACAACTTAATAGTTTGGTTTGTAAAAATTAAATAAATTGAATTGACAGGGTGCACCAAAACAGCATAGCCAAATTGTAAAGTTAATTTGAATCCCAAATGATCACATGAGTTAGTAGGCACATGAATCCAAATATTTAATCTGAAAAATAAAATAGGAAAAGCTCTTCAAATAGTGAAAAGAGCATGACACCCAATATTGGCATTATAAAGTCAATGACTTGATGTACCAAGTTTGTAAACAATCAGATCGTCAAAAATAAATGTTCAAATTCTATGTCACAAGATAAATGTTTACTCGTGCAGTTATCATGCACAGACCAGTGACAATAAAAGAAATGGAAGCTCGCACTTTTAACAAAAATAAATAAAATCTATGTAACATCTAAGAAAAAATAAGCCTTCGATCGAACAAAGCACTTCCAGAATACTAGCAAAATCCGGCGGTGCTATTGTTTTTCTCAATGATGGCCTCAAAAGTATCATCTTGGCAACAATATCAGCAGACACTTTATAACAACATTGCAAATTAATCTCTCTCAAGCGTATGCAGTTTTCTACCACTAGCCTCACTCAGTTCTCTGTGCCATCATGACAATGTTCCAGGTTCAGATGTAGAAGCCGAGGGAAACTCTTTGGGATTGCTTACAGTACTTCATCACCAATTATTTATACAAAAAAAGATTAGTAGTTGTTCTTTTTAAGCTTTGCCAACACAGTTCTAATAGGTTCTTGTTCTTTTCATCTAAATTACTAATGTTTGTTAACTCACTAAAATAGTAAATTTCCTTCCTTGCACTTTCTGAACCACTCTAATAATGATAATTGACTCACATACATGTATAAATTTTGAAAATCTATCACTGCTTATAGGATGAAAGGGTGGGGAAGGAACATGCTGAGGTATTTTTGTCAGACTTGAAAATCTATCACTACTGAAGGACACAGAGAACCAACCAATCCATGACGGAATAACTGTGAAAATTGTAAAGGCTATCGAATTAAGATTTAGCTATATGCACTTTTTTTAAGCAACGCTTATTTAAAATATGGATGACCTACATAGATTCAATCAATTTTTTAGTTTTTAACAGCAGATCACTAGTCAGAGGGAAACTCAGACTCTAGCAAGGCCAATTATGTTGAATGCAGACATTGTCATCCATAGATTTGTGTTGAGACCAAACAACGTGTTGAAAATGACACTGAAATCAAGCAAGCACCATTGTCATCCATAGTTTTCGGATTTTTGATTTATTTCATATTCGTCAACACCATTTTTCAAGAAGAGAAAAACAGTAGTTTTAATGGCAATCATATAGAAGATTTTTGCAAGAATATGATCATATAATAATCAACCGGTATTAATTTTCTGAGTGAAAAATAAATTTGATTTCATCTCCAGCAATACCATTTTCCAAGAAAAAGTAACAGTAATAGTTTTGTAAAAGAAAAAAATATGTATCAAATATGTAAAATTATTGTAAAACATGACCACATAATAAATATGGTTTTATTACAATTAGGTTTAAAATAAACTGTATTTAATAAGATAGTGATAAGGGAGAGTATTGCTAAAGTACATCCATACAATAAGGTGAGCTTTGAAGCCTCTTTTTGGATCTCATTAAAATACGAAAAATAGGAGAAAGATATAAATTGGAGCGATTCTTACTTAATCATAACTTCAAACAAAAGGAAGTTTACATTTTCAACAAAAAAAAAAATCTAAGAAAAGTAAGATCAGAAACTTAAAAAACTAAGCTCGAACAGAGCAATTCTAGAATACTAGCAAACAATACATTGCTCAGAGAGTTCCCTATCATTGTCTTAGGAATGAAAATGAACCGCTATTTTTCGCAATGAAGGCCTTGAAAATGTTATCCAGGAAACAATATTACCAGACACTTTACGACAATTTTGCAAATTAATCTCTCTCAGGTGTATGCATTTTTCTACTACTAGTCTCACTCCCTTCTCTGTGACATCATTACAAAATTGTAAGTCCAGTTGCAGAAGCCGAGGGCAAATCATTGAGATCACATACAATACTTTATCATCAATTCTTGAGTTTGACAAGTTCAATACCTCGAGTTTGGAAGCTTCATAGTTGATCAAACATAGATTAGCTTGTCGGCACCGGACAAATTTAAAATGCCTAATCTTACGACATTTCTTTAACACTATATCAATACCTTCTTTAATGTAAAAGCAAGAGCTCAAATCAAGAAGTTGCATATTAGGAAACAGGAAAGCAAACATGTGGATGTCTTCATCTCGCAAACATGAATTGGAAGCCAAATGGAGAGACTTCACTTGATGGTATACAACCAAATCCTGTGACGGCATTGAAACCTTTCCAATTCCTGTTGACTCCATTTTGATCTCAGTGAGTAAAGGACAGTTCTTAAGGAGTGCAAACAAGGCAAAATTGGTGAGCAATTCACAACCACTCACATTAATAAACACCAAATCACCAAGAAAAGCGCACAGCTTATTGAAAAGTGGATCATTCAAAAACGTTGCTTTTTGAATATCTAGATGCTTCAGTGATTGACACTTTGACAATAAATAATATATCCCAGAATATGTGTAGTTGGAGCAATCTTTGAGGACAAGTTTCCTCAAAGGAGGAGGGTCAAGTGCTAAAGAGTGAAGCAATTCATTTACTAATATATGAATAGGACAAATCTAAACAAGTTAAGCTCTTCAAATTGGCCAATGAATTAATTAAGGATGAAGTAATGTTCTTCTCTTCTATTGCTGCCCAGTGGTTGCAAAAAGAGAAAGAAGTCAAAGTCGGTCTGTGGCAGATTGCAGAAGCCATACCATCATCTGTTATGCGAGGGCAATAAAACAAAACCACCTCTTCTAGAAACTCACAGTTCAAACACAGTTGAAGGAGGGATGAATCATCAATGTTACCACTGAGATTAACCTTGCAGAGTTTTGAAAGCTTTTGAGTAAGAACCTTTAGAGCATTGTTGTAATCCTCATAGCCGCTCAATCCTAGGGGAAAGCTGATATTCAAATCTTGGAGGAACGGGAAAGAATCTGCAATGAAGGTTATATCAATAGATTTGAGAGAAATAATATTTGAACAAGTCAGAGAGGTCAAGGTTGATGATATAGTGGTGTTTTTGAGAATAGTCTGCAACCCTAATACGGGGAAGGTGGGGTGGTTGGAGAGGTTGAGAGAAGTGATGGAACACCAAGGAGGGAATCGAGAGAGAAGTGTGTTTAGGTCACCGCGGAAGCCAGAGAGGTCGAGGGATTTGAGGTTTGGGAACCTTTGGAAGAGGCAATAGAGTGGCCATGGATTGCAGATTAATGCTAAGGAATAAACAGAACGGTTTGTGATGGAGAGGAACTGTTTGGAAACAAGGGATAGAGTATCTAAGTACCAATGGTTATCACATACTAGTTTGGATATCACATATTCCCAGCAATCGTCCGGTAAACCACCTCCTGCTGCCATTCTTCTCCTAAGTGGAAACCAAATATATTATGTTTATAACTTTGCCAACACTTGATTCATATATATATATATATATATATATATATATATATAGAACAATAAGAAGAGTTGACGGAGTATTCGTCTAAACGTTAGTGATACATAAAATTCTTGTTGATTGAGAGTTTTTTTACTATATACCTTCATTAGTTCTAAGGAAAAAAATTAGTTCATGATCTAGAATAGCAAAGCTCTAGTTGGAAAAAGCTATTTCTCCCGAGAAAACAATTCACGACAGTATCCCGACCGTGTTAAATTAAGTGGAGCCCAATCCACTTTGTATGTCATCCACCCATGTATTGTGGCAGTTCCCAATCTAACGGTGATAGGCTATTCTAGATAATTTTGGGACAAATTGCTTCGCTAGAAATAGCAAAGCTCTTTTTAGTTTTGCGTTTTTGATGTTGTTTTAGCTTTTCTTTTGGTGTTGTCTAGTTTTTTGGTTCTCTTTCTCCTTTTCTTATAATTTATGTATTTATTTGTCATTTAAAAAAGTTTTTTGTTTTCTTATTAAATTTCACGGAAAAATGTAAAAACATATTTTATTGGTTAATGAGAAAATAAGATAGAACGTAAATTGAATTCAACTTGCATTTAATTTCACTTTAAAAATGATATTTTTTTTGAAATAACATGTTTTAATAGAATAAAAGTCAATATTTTATGCATATAATTTAGGATAAAGAAAATAATTTTTTGTTTTTTATAATTTGAAACGGATGAAGTATTTTTCTAATATATAACCGTATTTCATGAAATACTATTCAATTAATATGCAGTATATTATTTTTAATGTTATATGAAAAAGAAAAAATATAAGTCATTCAACAAAAATATCATTCATTAATGATATGCAAAAGAATCATTATTTCATTGATAGTATAAAATAAATTTTTATGCCGTCAATATATTAAAGGTTTGCAGGTGATCATAGTGTATTGATTTGCTTCATTATTTTTGAATGAAAAATGTGAAAAGGATGTTCGCAACATTTGTTCTGCATACATAAATGAGAAACAATATTAGAATGTTCATTCCTTCTTCCATTGTTCATTGCAGCAAATGAAAACCCTCCTTTCAATTCAAGGAGACTTGACATGTCTTACTAAGGAAGATGAAAAAATCAAGAACAGATCCAGAAATTTTGACCAATAATGATAAAGATTATATTGGAAATTACAAACACGCATATACACAAAATTAAAGACACAAACATCCGCAAATTTTAATCGTTCTCTACTGTACTAGAATTTCTTAAATACATGAGTTAGTGATTAAACATCAAGACATTGAGAGAGAAAAGATGAACACAGTTAACTTGAAATTTCTTATATACATTACTAGAATTTCCTTTAGGATAGTGTTGAAGGCTTTCTCAAAAAAATTGAAATGCTTACATTCAATGTTACAAATTAAGCTAAAAGCTGGACTCTAGAAGGAGCAGCACATGATATGGAACGTATGAAGATGCAAACAACCGAGTTGGCCAATCCCAACACAATTCCAACCATCACCTGACCGCGCTTTGGAATCGGACGATCACAGATAATCCTTCCTAATAATCCACCGTTGATTTTCATGATTGCAGTTGCAGTTGTAGCACCCTCCATCTTCTCTTTGCTTTGTTCTGCTTTCTGTTCTTTCTATGCTCCGTTGAGTACACAAAGACAAAGATGCTCTTGTTTGTTTTGTTTTGGTTTATGTTTCTAGATACTGTTATATAGAGTATAGACTGTGATTCCACGTTTAGATATTTTTTTTTGTAATGGAACATGTTACTAAATTGCCCCACGATATTTTATACACCATGCCCACTTGTTTGGACTCTTTTGTCGACCTTAATTTCCTTTTGTTTTATATTTATATAAAAATCACGTCATTTTTGTGCTGCCACATGTCATTTTCAGAGAGCCACATGTGAATATTGATTAAAATCTGCTGTATCTTCTTTATTTGGCCCTTGCTAGAGTATCAATACATTCATGCTCTTTCGTTGAGATGGAACATCAAAAACATTTTGATTGACCAGTTAAAGTGTGAATATCTCTGAGATTGTATAGTTAACACAGATGTTAAGACCCAAATTTTGTTTAGATACTGAAAGTAGGAGGGAAAAGTTAAATTAGATTTCTTAACACAGATTATTAATGACAAGTATGTCATGATATTTTCAACTCTATATAAATTTAAATTTGTTTGGTAATAGTTAATATTTTAAAAAGGGATAGTATAATGAAAAGGAAGATTAGACCTAAAAACTGCAAACTTGGAAAATTGATTAAGAGGGACACATTCTAATAGATCTTGAAAGTTTTTAGTTTTTAATTTGACGAAGATTTAATGATGGTGAACATTTGATGAGCCTGTGTGTTTCAAAGATGAATAAAAAGGGTCACTGAGTATGAAAACGTGGTAGCTAGAGACATACGCTTCTGTATGCAATAAAACTGAATCAGAAGAAAATTTGAAAGATAACTAAGGATTAAATGTTTTTTTTATCTCTATGAAATTAATAATTTATTTTATTTTAGTCTCAGTAAAAAAACTTAGTTGATTTTAATCTTTTCAAAACTTGCGTATTTTATTTATCCTTGAAAAAGTAGCAACCTTTAATTTTAATCCATGTAAAAGAAATCTTTGTTTTTCATCCCTCTAAATTCTTATTTTATTGTCTCTCTTCTCTATTATTTTAATTTTGTCCATCCTGAATCAAAATGCGCATAGAAAATCTTCTCAAACAAAAAAGTGTATAGAGAATAAAATGTCCTTTCGATAAAATTTACATTTACACTATCTAAAAATTATTTTAATTCTTCAAAAGGAACATACTAAAAAGACCTTAAGACCTGTTAACTTTTAACTACGTGAATGTTGTCATGGATTTCAGAAAATGTTTAATATTATGTAGACAGTAGAGCAACATGCACGTATCTTTAGATAGTTCCTCCTCTTTTCTCCATCTAGGCTTTACAATCACCAACTATACCCAACACCTTTTCCTTGAGTTTCTCTATTATCTGAAGAAAAAGAAGCAGCAAAGTGTCATATTAGAAATTGAGCCATGCAACTCAAGTTTTGATACAGTATGGTTCCATGATGCATACCAAGCTCGAATTGCTAGCCCATCTTCTGACGGAGCTGGCAGCATTTCTGAGGTGAGAACACTGTGGGGAATCAAACTTCAAATAATAGGTTGAAATTTCATTAGCATCAGCAACCCATATATGGTTTGTATGGTCCTTCTCCTTTTTTATAAGATTACAGAAACCAACCTGCATAAAACAAAAACATAGGTTTTATCTAATATCTGAATTAATGGAAAATAGGTAGAATTTTGCAAACCAGACAGCCTAAAACAACAGGATTGAATCATGATCAATCAATAGGGAGCAAAAGCAAATGGCAAGCAACAAAAAGTATAACGGATAGTTAAGAATAGCAGTAACAAAAAGCATAGAACAATGTAATTACCGTAGATCCGGCAAGGTTATGGTTGATCGGTGGAAATGAATCATGATCAAACAATGGGGAGCAAAAGCAAATGGCAAGCAATGTGTCGGTAACCTTTTGTGACTGTAAACCATTCATGATGGATCCATCAGTCACAAAAACCCATTGCTTCTTTTGCTGACTTGACGTATAAACCTTTCCCACATGCACAACAAATGCGACAACATCGAACTCGCTGTATAAGAATAATAACAAGGCTATGTCAAATATTTGTTTGCTTTTTTTTTGGAATGCCAGCACACACACACACACACACAAAGACTAGGGGGACAGAATACTTGGAAAGTGGGATGTCACTCAGACTTGACAATGGGATTGAATTCCGATTATTGGAAAATGGCCTACAAAGGAGAACAATACGCTGGGATTAGAATTTACATAACCATAATAAAGCCAAGTAGAAAGAAATTATCTTTTACTTCTTTTTTTTTTCCATCCTATTCTGATTGCTAGATACCTACTTAAACTGTTCCTTTGCATTAGAAGATAATGGCAACCACTTGGTAGTAGATCCTCTAGTCTGCAAGTGAAGGACATCCGAATCAGAGCCAGATGGTATGAGTTCTGCAAT
Organism: Medicago truncatula; assembly: GCF_003473485.1. Classification (NCBI taxonomy): domain Eukaryota; kingdom Viridiplantae; phylum Streptophyta; class Magnoliopsida; order Fabales; family Fabaceae; genus Medicago; species Medicago truncatula. The sequence goes on along the minus strand of NC_053044.1, from coordinate 41,032,463 downwards.
TGCATATGCTTCTCCCTCTGACAGCTCCTGACGCTATCAAATTGTAACACGGTATAAAGAAATTCTGAAATTGTGAGCAATCTTCAGATATTTGTGACAAATACTTAAGATAAGGTATTGGAAAAAAGGAAAAACATTTTAAGATAAGGTACTGAAAATAAGGAAATCAAGTGTATACTAACTAGCTAGGCATGCATGAGAAAATCATTTGCGTAAAATTCTGCAACCATAAAAATGCTGAAAATTTATTGATATGGGAAAATATGACTATTGTTTGCAATTGAAAGATCAGACTCACCTGCTTCTGTGTTGGGTTCCAGATTGTTACTATGCCCTCTGTAGGCTTATCTCGTTGATTTTTATAAGTTAATCCAACTACTCGCAACCTCATAAATGGCGTTACTTCTCTGTCTCCCAAGCCAGAATCTTTCAAAGCTTTCTCAATTGAACTTTCCATTTGTGACTGTCTATTTGCCTGAGGATGGATGTGAAACCATAAGTATCTTTCTGCATAGAGACTTTTACTAATTCAGAAATATAACTCACATTTAATTTTGCCTTATAAGCAGCAAAAGAACTAAGTTGCTCCGGAGTCATATCTGCCATTAAGAATTCGGGTTCTGCAGCTGTCTCCAGCATCTTATATATCTTAGCCCCTTCGCTATTGCCGTAATCGTAAATATGTGAACCAGTCATTTCCTTCTGATACTCCGAAACGATATTATCTACAACAGCCGAGCGTCTAACGCCATACAGGTGATCATTCACAGCACAAACAAAATTCATATTAACGGCTAGTAAAAATGACCACACACGCTGTGTAAAAACCTGATCATTTTTCGAGGCTTCCCATATGTACAAATAGTCACAAGTATATTTTATAACATTTTTTGCTTTATGTTATTCTAATGCCCTTCATTATGCAGCAAGCCATATCTGAATTTACAGTGGCAACAGAAATTATACTTCGCAGAAAAGTTAAGATTGTTAAGCTGGTCCCAAGGCCAGGTTGCCCTATATAGCCATCAAATTATATCATTACTCAATATTAATGAGGTCCTTTCCTATTTTTATCTCATAAATTCGGGCAAATTTGAGAAGAAATACATCGAAGTCTTGTGTTCAACATTATTACATTTCATGACAACAAAACTTCAAGCAACCTGATAGGAAAAAAAAAAAAAAAAAAAAAAAAAAATTGAAGAAAATGGTGTTTATTGATAGTAAATTCTATTACATTTACACTCCAATTTCCTTTCCAAAACCAAAAATACCTTCTCTGATCTCTCTTTTCAACTATTTATAGCCTGCCATCTCACATGCCCTAACTAAATGACTTATTAAGTCACTAGTTAACTAGTTGATTACCTACAGGAGTACCTATCATAACCATGTAACAAACCATCTGTAATGTATACCAAAAAATGCTTTTAAAGGCAATAAATTTCTATTGCAGAAATATATAGTTCACCCGAGATGAAAGACTGTATGTTTACAATAGATAGAAAACAGACAGTAAAAGAAAGCTGGATAGAAACTACAAATAGGATTTAGTTGATCATTTTATTGATGTACGTATTTCTTTGCTAGAGATGGGAGGAAATGGTTTACTTGAAATTTATTCCTTTTGTTTTGTCCTTTCTTCTGGAATATTTATAACGAACTCTTATGAGCAATCCTGCTCCCCTTTTGACTTTGGTCAAATTTTTGCATCCTGTTCTTATTGTTAGTTTATTACAAAATATCACCAAGATTTTCCCAATGATTAGTATCATAATCCTTGGCAGTTGTCATGCCAATCATCCATCATTCTTACATATCTTCGTAGTATTAACATTAAAATAAGCAGGATACCAACGACCCAATACCTTATAAAGATGATGACGTTGATAGAAACTAAATCAGAAATTTGTAGTTATTATACATGTTTTTCATTCAATACATCCAAGTACTTGTTCATAGAAATAAGGCCCTATACTGGTTGCTTTTTCGAAGAGTTACGTACAAGTAGACGTTGTATGAGATGCAAAATAACAAGATAAACAGGAAGTTTCCTTTCATTTCCTTGCTTCTAGATACTAGGCCTACCAAACCATAATTTTCTGCAGAATCTAATACATTCTAGCAGGTACATTTGAAAAGTAACATGAACTTTAAAAATTAGCCAGATAATTTGCAATATAGTCTAGTATGAAACTCACACATAGATAGAGAACTTGAGTACAAACACAAAAGCAATCAATACTGAGGGAAATATTCACATCAGACAGAAAGGAGATTCACGGCAATATTAAGATATTAATTAAGCCACGGTGATTTCTGCTTATGAATATGAGAAGTCACCTTTGATTGTGCAGCTCCATCATTTTATTCTCCATCCTCTCTGATATGACAACAGATCGTCCACTGCTTAACCTAATATAAGGAAAAGGGTTCTTAATTTTCTGGATAGCATAATGAAAAGAAAAGAAAAAATTGAAAAGAAATTTATGGTACATATTTTCTGGAAAATAGTTCTTAAATTACCTTTCTTTGTAAAGAATGGGATATATTCGGGTAATTCCTGCCAAAGTTTGAGGTACTAAACCGCCATTTCTTTTTATGCATTTGAAAGCCAAAGGTGGACCAGCAACTTTACCTGTCGATTAGCTCAAGAAGATAAGCTCAGGGAACAAGATGCTAATTTTCTCTAACTTAAAAAAATGACATCCACAAGCTAAAAGATGCTTACAAAGTCCTAACCGATCTGCCCAATGAGCTCTATATGTTCCATTTATGTGAAGAAGTAAACTAACTGTTGATGACACCTAAAAATATAGCAGAATTTGAGAAAACCATCCAGCAGGAATACACATCCACGCAAATACTCAATCATAATCCTAATCCACGAAAAAACCTCAAGGGGTGAAACTGGCCCATTCCAGCCGCATAAACCTGCTCCCCAGATCTGCACAAGGAATATGAGAAGGAAATTCAATATTATCTGTGTTATAGCTGTACTAAGATAAACAATAAAAACAGGCCAGCACATTACCCGAAGCTTCTGTCCTACAAACAATCTTCCAGCAGCCAGTTGCTTTGACAATGGAACATCTAAAATGGCATTAATAGAATACCTGCAGAAAAAGAAAAACACTTTATGTTCCAGGGAATCTCATATTTTGAAATCATAGATTCATTCGCCACGCAAGTTCAAATTCTAACCATCCATCAGTTAATTCAACTTTTAATGCCTCATTGCTCTGATTCCCGGTTTGTGGCTCAGATAATGCCCCACTGTCAAGCACATGATCAGAGTGAATGCTAGATATACAGAGAGTCATCATTGAAGAAGGCAATCCATCCCCCTCAAGAATTTTCTTGATGGTAGACCGGTGGCCATGATTCACTTCTCTTTCATATCTAGGCACCAAATATCATTGTTAGTTTAAAAGGCCTAAAATATTTAACTGGCTTTTTCAAAAAACAAAATAAGCCTAAAATATGATGTTTAAGCAACTAGATACCTGTACTTCAGTTCCTCAAGCACATTTGATACAGTCAGAAATTTTCCAGCACACCTAGCTGGATAGCATCTCTCATAGCATGCCAGTTTCCATACAATCCATTTGTAATGATTCAAGACCCACCTAGAGAGATGTGCAATTGAATTTAAAACTACGCCAATTAAGACTAGGCAAAAGAGCATTGTTTAAGTAAAACATAATACACCAAAGTGCCCTCCAAGTACTAAACTCCGTAAATTATTAAATTTAACCACAGAGGAGCTCTTATCATTCACATAACAATTGAATATATCAAGTTGCAATTACTTTCTAACATGCTCTAACTTCCTAACTGATCTGGCCTTGCATCATATACATTAAAAAATTACATAGAAAAACTATTCCTTAGTAGTTTCCAGAGATCCTGGAAGCACAAGTTCAGGATAGATGCAACTTACTCTTTGGAGGCAAAACGCAGGGACGCTCCGTGCTGTGTCAATAGATGGATGAAAGCTTCTGCTCCCATATCATTACTATCAGAGCCGTCATGGAATATGTACGCTCCTGCATTACATGATGTCACCTGTCTGGCTGGGTTCGGAAAATTCTGCAACAAATTTCATTTTGGTGTACAAATTACAGTTACTACTACTCGGTGCCAAATGAGGTCTCAGGACAAGACAGTAAAGAACATTTTATCATACACTGATTACACTGACCACTTTTTGCTCTAATGGAGGAACAGCAAAATAATCCTTGATGTACATCCTTGGATGGTGAAATGGATATCGGGTAGAAACTTTTCTTTTGAATCCAGAAGCACCAGAGGATAATTGAGCCAAATCTTAAGAATCACACATATCAAAATGAGTATAATAGATCTTCCAACCAATAAAAGTGAAAGAAATGTACTAAAAAACTCTTAAGCCATGCATACCATTAGAAAAATATTGAACATCTTGGCCACCAGAGGCAGAGATATTGGAAATTCGAGGCTTTTTAAAGGAAGAAACAGTTGCATGTAATCCTATTCTCCTTTTCCCACTAGCAGGCTGCTTATGATTTGTATGAACTGTCTTAATGGTATTGGAAATATCCACCAATGCCCTGCCCAATGGTTTTTCACGTGAATCCATTCTTGACGAAAAACCATTCAATGAAGAGCTTTTTATTGTCGTGTCAGCCACTTCATTCTTGTTATACAAAGGTTTCTGTCCAGGAGTTATGCTACTTTTACAGCCACAGTCACTTTCATTCACAACATCATCGAACTTCACGATTAAGTTATTCCCATTACCTTCGTTGCGAAGCTTATTTGAAAATTCCATTTGTTTTGAAGGCTGCAAAGGGTATGTGAAACTTTTTGACATGTGATTGGGATGATTCTCTGGTGTCATTTGATGCACCAAAGGAGTATGAGTATTTTTACTCTCACTTCTTTCAGCGGAGGAAGTGATTGTGCTGGTTTGTCCCTGATCCAGAAACGAGAAAAGTGAATCTCCACCATCAAAGAAATCTCCCAAATCAGGATCACCAAGAAGGCGCCTAGCGCGTTTCAACGCATCACCAGAAATAGATAACGACCTCCCACTGGCAGTTTGGAATTTAATTGGAGCTTGCTTAGCACCACCGCCACTATCTGGTTGCACAAATTTACTCTCAAAACCATTCTTCAACCTACCAACTAAAGGACTTTGAAACGAAGCGGAACTCATCATTTTACAACTATCCATAAGCTGTACATGAGGCAATTCTTCATCAAAAGCATGCAATTTTTCAGCATTCTGAGGGGTTTGAATATTAGCACCAACAGTTTCTTCATGCAATCCCAATCCTAATAATGTCTTTGCTCTAACAAGACCTTTAGAAGAAATAGTAACTTTTCTTCCAGAACCTGTCTTGAAAAGCGAATTCGTGAGTGGTGCATCCTTACCACCACTAACACTACCACTATCAAGTTGCGCAACTTTATTCTCAGAACCCATGTGCAACCTACCAACTAAAGGACTTTGAAACGACGCAGCACTCATCTTTTTACAACTATCCATAAGCTGCAAATCAGGCAATTCTTCATCAAAAGCATCAAAAAAACTAGCATTCTGAGTCTGAGGGGCTTGAATATTACTAACACCAGTTTGGAATTTTATCGGAGCTTGCTTAGCACCAACACCACTACGACTACCAGTATCTGGTTGCACAATTTTATTCTCAAAACCATTTTTCAATCTACTAACTAAAGGACTTTGAAATGACGCAGCACTCGTCTTTTTACAGCTATCTATTACCTGTAAACGAGGTTCGTCTTGATGAAAAGAGTTAAATTTCTTAGCATTCTGAGGTGTTTGAATATTAGCACCAACAGTTTCTTCATGCAATCCCAATCCTAATAATGTCTTTGCTCTAACAAGACCTTTAGAAGAAATAGTAACTTTTCTTCCAGAACCTGTCTTGAAAAGCGAATTCGCGAAGCCAAAACTATCATCTATTGCATTTTCTTCCTCTACAAAAATAAATACACTTCAATTATTATGATTATTATATAAAATGATGAAGAAATAATAAAATAAAAAATGAAATAATAAGGTTAATGAATGAATATGAGAATGATACCTTGAGGTTGAAAAAGGTGTGAGGCGGAGGCATGAATGAGAAGATCGTACATGGAAGGAAGGGGAGGGGTGGGAATAGAAAAAGGAGGGGGTGAAGGTGGGATAACATTTGAAGTGTCGTCGGAGTTGATTTGCCACCGGTAATTGTTATCGGCGTCGGGGAGGATCTGCCATGACGACATTTCTTCGATTCTATCTTCTTCTTTGCATTTGATTTGATTTGATTTGATTTGAGGGTTTAACTAAGCAAATTAGGGATTCGATTTTTTGGGTTTGGGGATTGGCGGGAAACAAATTTTTGCTCCTAGCTACGCACTCACTCACTCACACTTTTTTCCCTTCGGAAATTAATTAAAGAGCTAGATGTCTTTTGGTCCCTATAAATATATATCTTTTTATTTTAGTCCTTTTAAAATTTTCCTTCAACTTTTAGTCCCTATAAATTTTTCAATCACTACTTTTGGTCTCTATTTTTAAGTTAATTTTAATATTTTTTTAATGATATTGTGCAGAAATGTGTAGAATATTGTAAAAATCTTTTCAAAAAACTTTAGAATTTTTTTAACAAACCATAAATTTAATATGAATTTTTAACCATAAAAAATATAAAAATTCATATTAAATTCATGTTTTGTTAAAAAATTCTAAATTTTTTTTGGAGAAATTCTTATAATATTATGAATTTTTCTGCAAAATTTTATTCAAAAATATGAATTCTATATATGAGTTTACTTTAAAGGATGAACCAAAAATGAAGATGAAAATTTTAGAGGGACTAAAAGTTGAAGGAAAATTTTAGAGGGACTAAAACGAAAAGTTGGTATATTTATAGGGACCAAAATCATATTTAACCCTTAAAATGACTCAAATAAGAATGATAAATTATAAATTAAATGTGTAGGTTTTTTCTCCAAGTCAAAAAAATAATTGTGTAGTTTTTTTAATAATAAATAAACTTTTCTTTTTGAGAAAAAAAAAAAACTATTATTTGTGTACCTGAATTTAAAGTTAGAGAAGGAAATTTATTTAAAGAAAAGTAATAGTTTTCCTTTTATTTGTGTTTATGACTTGGGAAGAAGACTTTCTCCTATGCAAAAGAACTTCTGTTTAATCGAAAGATAGATAAAGTTTGGTTAATAATTGTGTTATCCATAAATTAAATTTTAGTTCTTCGGAACAATTTTTTTTTATAGAATTCTTTAACCACTTGAGTCGCATTGATTCTACGATAATATTGATTTAATTTAAATAAAAAAATTGATGATAAAATCAAATATTTAGACAAAAGAGAGAAATCATAATTATGATTATAATCAAATTGTGATATTTGAATCCTCTCAATTGTGAAAAAACTTAAGAATTATGTAACAATTATACCATTAAAATACATTGGACCTTACTTATTTTACTTTTATAAGTCGTAGCACCCAATGCATTTCAATGGTGAAATCATTGGCATAATCCTCTAAGTTTTTTTCACAATCCAAATCCCAAATTGTGATAGGTGGATTAATGAAATAGATACATATTTATACTAAAAATTAAGAAGAAAAGGGGAACATTTGAAAGATAAGGGGAGCATTTGTAGCATTCAAAGGGAAGGAAGCTATAAGAAAGGGGAACTTCTATGGTACACTCATAATTTTGAGTGTATCGGTACTCTTGTTTCACAAAATATATAAATTAAAGATCACTTTAATGAAATAAAAATGTATTTGTCAATATTTATATTTTAGAAAACATCATTTCATAAGAAAAATCATAATTTCATTGTTTATAAGGATCATATTACAAAATTTATATTTTGTCATAAAAAATAATCAATATTCATTGTTATGAGTAATAAAAATTCTTAAAAATTAAATTTTATTTCGTCAAAGTTTTTGGTATATAAAATTTAATTATCTTAGTTGTCAATGATAGAAAATAATTATTTTTCTTCAAAAAAACAACTCATTTATTATTAATTTTACGACTTGGTGTACCGATACATCCAAATTTATTGGGTGTACCGTAGAATTTGCCATAAGAAAGACGGAGATGTTGGCTGATATGTTGTTCAATTTAAGGCCAATAAGTGTCGATTAATCATTTTCCATATTATGGCGATGTCTTAAAACAATTTAGGTAGCGCCACTCTACTTCAACTGGATTTGAGAGTTTTATTTATCTGTCTTTGTTCTAAGTATTAATGTGATTTTTGTGAGGAACTATTATTGTTGTAGAATTTGTGTATACTAGTACTAGTTAGTTAAGTTAGACAGTTGACACTGACAGTGTGATTTTTTGTAGTTTTTAATATGGAACTCAGTAATGGTTAAGTAATTAGTTCAAAACACAGACCATTGGCTTCTATATGTCTTCACAGTGCTTCAGGACACTGGTTCGCTGCTTATTTTTAAAGAGAAATTAGTGATATCTCTTTATCTTGAACATACGTAAATTTTGTTGTTTCATGGCCTAAGAGGAATACTTCAAAATAAGGATAAACAAAAATTGGGGGATTGAGCAACCAAAGATTTTTTCCCATGGACCAAAAGCCTTTTTTCATAATGTGCCAACAAGGAATTCTTTATTGTTCTAAAAAACAGGAATTCTTTATTGATTTAATTTAAGTAAAGTATAACATGACAAAAAAAGAGCTCAAAGGAACTCCACTATATACCACAAATACACAATTAGAAGTGTGATGATTAAACAAATAGATATGTGAGACCTAATTCAACATGGCTTGTTGGACAAACTTGTTGAATTACATGACAGAACCAAGTAAACATGTTAAGGCTACTTATAAACCAATTCCTCTCAATTATTAAACAACTAGAGCTTCCTCAAGAAGTGAATCACTTTTTAACTTTTTGAGATTCCAACACACTTTTGGCAGCTTCTACAACAACTTGACCATTCACATAATGAGGGCGGCATACGGGCGTTTACAAATCAGCCCCGCCAATTAGTTCAGTTTGTTTCCCTTCCATCTTTCTTAAAGTAAAGAAGGCATGTTTACCGCATAGCTCACAACGAGCCGCCAACTTAGTTACAATATGAGCAATTGGTGTTATGTGAAGCACTGAGCCAAAGCTTCTCCTGAAGAACCAAAACACACAGTTTGAAGGGCAACATCTGAAAAATGTAATTGACATTTCTCCTTGTCGTCTTCCATATTTTTTTTAATTGATTCAGAGGGTAAAATAAAAGATAACAGAAATAAACTACAAAATCATCTTAGTCATGCCACACACATACAATAGAGGCCAAGCAAGGGGGCAACAGTCCCAAAGCTGCAGCCAAGAAGATGATAAGACACCTTCTTAGCAAGTCAATCCGCACCTTTGTTTCTTTTCCCTGTAGTATGATGGAGAGAAATGGTCCACTGTCTAGACATAAGCTATGTAGCACCGGCGCTTCTAATCAATGACGTGCTTAGTGTCTGAAACGTGTGTCAGCGTCTGAATTGATGTATGCGATTGCAGTCAATCATGTCATTTTCAATGTCTGTTTCTATGTCAATACTTCACAAGACATAAGTCTACAATACTGTCAATGAGAGGTACATGGGGATGAAACTAAGGAGTGGTTGCAACGAGAAGATCCAAAAACATTTTGGAGTCGGACTCAATAACCACCGTCTTGTAACTCTTGTCCCAAGTTGTTGATAACCAGTCTTTGCTGAGTACACTGCATCTGCACTAGCATTCTAAATCAAAATATCGATACAAGAGTTATACATAAAATGCTCCAAATCAAAACTAGTTGTTGATGTCTACATAACCAAGCTCAAGTATAGTATTTGGGCTAGTTGGAACATAGAATTTAGTGATAATGCTCCAGCAACATTTTTTTGAGAGATGTAGGTAAGGGGAGTTGATGGAGGTTCCATTCCCACATACATATTTACAAATTAAATACTGTCAACAACTATGGTTCAAAATGAATGCCATAAAGATTGAAAATTTTCTACTATGGTTCAAAATGGTGGTCAATGGATAAACTATGACACAGGCAGACACTAAAATAGAGAAAATAAATGTAATAATACCATAAAGATTGTAAATTGTTCCCCATAATGTATTGCATAAAATTGCTGAAACAGTGATGGAGGCTATGAGAAAGATGGAAATGGTTGCTGATATGGTCAGGTCCTGACAAATGAGCATTGATGAATCACTTTCCATAGTATGGCAATGTCTTAAGACAGTAAAGGCTCAAATCTGTTAAGAGTCTGGCTTATTCTAAACAGTGATGTGCTTTTTGTGAGGAATTTTTTATTGTTGCAAAATTGATGCACTAGGAGGTTTAAGTTAGACAATTGACATGAGAGACATGGTTGACTTGTAGTTGTTATTGTGGATCTCAGTTATGGTTAAGGAACTTGATCAAAACACATGCCAACAATGGCTTCAATAAATATCTTCAGGTTGCTTCAATAGACTGGTTTACCTGCTTCTGTTGGAGGAAATTAGCAGTATCTCTTTAACTTGTACATACATAAACATTTGTTGCTTATTGTTTTCTGACTTCAAAATAAGGGTTACCAATAATGGGGATTGAGCAACCAAATATTTTTCCCATGGACCAAAAGTTTTTGTCATAACTTGTGAACAAGGACTTCTTTATTGATTAGTAAAGTATAGTACATTATGACAAAATAGGAGCTTAAACGAACTCCTGTATATATCACACACATAATCAGAATTCAGAAGACTGAAAAAGGTAAAAAAAGAAAAAGAGATAGATTATGTGAAACGCAATGAATCACACAACACAGATACACACCAGAATCAAGTAAACATGTTAAGGCCACATAAAGACCATTTTATATTCCTATTAATTATTTATTAAACAACTGGGGCTGTCTCAATAAGGGAACCACATCCAACTTTTTGAGATCCGAAGACACTCTTCATGGCAGCTTCTACAACAACTTGACCATTCACATAGTGATGGCGGCAAACAGGCATGTATAAATCAGCCCCACCAATTAGTTCAGTTTGTTTCTCTCCCGTCTTCCTCAAGGTAAAGAAGGCGCGTTTACCGCATAGTTCACAACGAGCTGTTAACTTAGTTACAGTATCAGCAATTGGTATTATGTGAAGCACTGAGCCAAAGCTCCTCCTGAAGAACCAAAACACACCATTAAAAATTTAGAAGGGCGAGTTGTAAAAGAGGAAATTTGAGTAAAACTAAACACTAAAAGCCTTGATAATTTTTCTCCAAATAATACCTCATGTAATCACCATCCAGGCCTGCAACAACAACAATTTTACCATCTTCATCAGCAGCCTTGCAGCAAAAGTCATATAAGTCCTCAAAAAACTGAGCCTCGTCTATACCAATAACATCCAACTGCATCAAAAATAATAACACATTCAGCAAATAGTTTATGAACAAAAGCTATAACTCTACATCAAACCATATATTATGTTATTAATTAACAATTAATGCTACCAAGATTTTAAAAAACCTTACATCAATTTTAACCACAACACCAAATTTCTAATATATCCCCAACCACATCACTGACATAGTAACATTAAGCAGATATTATATGAAAAGCTATAACTCTACTTCAAATCATACATTATGCTATTAATTTACAATCAATGCTATCGTGATTTAAAAAACCTTTAGTGATACCAATTGTAACATCAAGATTTCTTTTCTTATGCAACCACAACCGAATCACAACCATAATAGCAATTGCAACAATAACACTTTACTATAAGCTTTCAGAGTATTATAAATCGCAACATAAACAAAATGACATTGGCAATTGCTTAACATTGAGCCCTACTTTTTTTCTTTTGAAAACTCACTTTCCAGCCTAAGGACCAATTTATCCAAGGGGTCCAATCCAATCGTCCACTTGTGGAGCACAATTTTAAGCCAGAGATATGGACTAGACCACTGAAATTGACAACGAAAGGAATTGAACCCAATACCTTATGGGGATCACACTCCAAAGTCTTAAGTCAACACCACAAGGCCAACCCACAGTGGGGTTACCTTGAACCATATATCGATCACAATTTGAATCATTGTAATTAAAATTTCCACTGAGATATGATTACTCCAACACTTGTAACTACTAAAATTTGTATCTTTACATTGCAAGACAAATCAAAACTGCTAAAAAATCAGTATATGATTGATAGAACATTGAATTTACCTTTTGATAGGCTTCGTGTCCGTATTTATCTTTGAACAACATCAAATCTGGCAATGCCCAACAGGGAAATTTAATCCCATCATGGGTCACAACAGAGTCAACTGCATATCTATTATCTTTGCTCGATTTTAACATCGCCACATTCCTTCACAAAAAATTATAATAATTAACAATTAGAAAAATAGATCAGCCTAATAATCATAACATTTCATCAAAATCGAATAAAAAATTATTTAATCAGGACCAAGAACAAAAAAGAATGAAGGAGTGAACGATGAGTACCTGCCGTTATCAACCTCGGACTTAATACGACGAAGAAGTGATGTCGTTTTGCCAGCGAACATGGGACCCACAAAGAGATGGATCTCGCCGGATGATGAGTGAGAGTGAGAAGAGCCAACACCCAAGGAAGAAGCCATTTGAATTTGAATTTGAATTTGGAGAGAAGAAGGTTTGTGTGTTGATTGGGTTTGTGGTGGAAGAAGATAGCATATATAAAGGAATGGATTTTAGGCTTTGCTTTGGATTTGAATTTGTTTGATTTCAGAGCTAAAAAAGCGTGGAGGGAAAATTGGGATTTTCAAAGAGACGTGCCGTTTGGAGGGAACTGAAAATTTAATGTAAAAGTTGTACAAAAACAAAATAGTGAAATAACCAATTCCGGTGGATCTAGATTTCAATTTTGTATACAGTGTATGTGATCTTGACACGCCTGCAACACATGTCTTACGTGAGAGAATTCAACAATTTTTTTTTTTTTTTTTGGTGGTGAATTCAACAAATTTGTTTATTACTACTATTGTTTATCATTTGAGGGGTGTTCCTTTGTTTATTTTTGTTTTGAAGCAAATGTTATTATTGTGTAATTGTATTTTTATTTTTTTTTACGGCATAATTGATTGTTGTGCTGTGAATGACTCGTTTGATTTTTTTTAGGGAGACTCGTTTGATGATTGAATTAATAAATTTTATTTCATCTCATTTATTTTAAATTAAATATATTTTTTGTCCCTATAAATATGTTAACTTTCGTTTTAATATTTCTTAAAAAAATTCTTTAATGATGAAATGCAAAAACAAATTTGTTTACGATGCAGCACATATTTTATTCGTGTATCATAGCATTATTTTAAAATTGGTTTAGAAGTTCACTATTCACTCATTGTATTAAAAAATTAAGGTGCGTTATTTAAACAACTATTTGCATAACAATTTTTGGGACAATCATGAATTTACAAAGAAAATATATATATTGGTGTTGAGAACCTGTGTTTAAGCGTTTGGAAACTGATAGTAAAGAACACAACAATTGGACTAAATGACTCAATTTTATTAATTGCAATGTTGGCTTAAATAGCCATTCAACACACGATAAAAAACACAACTGAAAGCAACCCACTTAGCTAGAATAAAGGCTAGTGGTGAGTGGCAACTGAAACAAATTAAAACAAATACAAATTAATTTCTTAAAGACCAAGTCCTATCCTATAAACTAGGATTTTATTCTAACAGACAAATACTACTTTAACTCTTTCATTCCCTCCCTTAAACTAAATGTTGTACAGCAACTAGTTTAAATCAGAAATGTCACATACTCCCAGCAGCTTTCTAAGGTTCTGAAAAACTTCAAGCTTCAATGGTTTGGTCATTATGTCTGCAACTTGATCTTGACTCCCACAATGAAGTAGTTCAATTTTACCCTCTTTAGTAAGATTTCTTAAGAAATGAAATCTCACATCAATATGCTTGCTGCGACCATGCATAACCGGATTTTTAGACAGCTTGATTGTTGAGCTATTATCACACATCACATTTATTCCATTTCCACAAGTATGTCCAAGCTCCTCTAAAATTCTCTTCATCCATATTCCTTGACAAACGCATACTGCAGCAGCCACAAACTCAGCTTTCGTAGTCGACAAAGTCAAAATAGGCTGTTTTTTTGAGCACCATGAAACAGCCCCTGAACTCATTAAGAATACATAACCAGATGTACTCTTCCTATCATCCACGTCTCCGGCATAGTCGCTATCTGTGAACGCTAACAGCTTGCCTTCTCCTCCTTTCTTATAATGAAGTCCATAGTTCACAGTCCCTTTTAAATATCGAAGTGCTCTCTTTGCTACTTGCAGATGAATATGCATTGGTTTGGTCATATATCTACTTATGAGACAAGTAACAAACATCATGTCAGGTCTTGTAGCAGTAAGATACATTAAGCTTCCCACCAACTGCTTGTAGTATGTTTCATCAACCTCCTTTCCATCTCCATCTTTGCTTACTTTAAATCCGGGAACTATTGGACTGCTCACTGAATTACTTTCCATCATACCAAACCTTTTCAAAACCTCTGATGCATATTTCCTCTGGCATATATAAATACCATCAGATTTTTGCAACACTTCTATCCCAAGAAAAAACCTCATCTTCCCCAAGTCAGACATGTCAAACTCTCTTAACATAGAGCTTTTAAATTCAGACATCATAATTTCACAATTTCCAGTGAAAATTAAATCATCAACATAAACACTTACAATGATAATTTTTCCTTCTTTGCTTCTCTTTGTGAATAAAGTCTGCTCACTATCACACCTCTGAAATCCTTCATCAATAAAGTGTGCTTCGATTCGACTAAACCAAGCTCGTGGGGCTTGTTTTAATCCATACAAAGCTTTGTGTAACTTGTAAACAAGATGCTCACTGCCCTTTTTTTCATACCCTCTTGGCTGTTCCACATAGACATCTTCATTTAATTCACCATGGAGGAAAGCAGACTTGACATCTAGCTGAAAAATCTGCCAATTCTTGTGTGCAGCTAGAGCAATAATCATTCTTACGGTATCCATCCTTGCCACCGGTGCATAAACTTCCGTGTAGTCCACTCCATGTTTTTGAGAGTACCCTTTAGCAACCAAACGAGCCTTGTACTTGTCAATATTTCCATGCTCATCGTATTTGGTTTTGTAAACCCATTTTACTCCAATTACTTTGGCCCCAACAGGTAGTTCAGTGAGTGTCCATGTCTGATTCTTTTCAATGGATTTGATTTCATTGTCCATGGCTAGTCTCCAATTTGTGCTCTTCACAGCTTCTTCAAAATACAATGGATCAGTTGACACCAATAGAGCCATGTTAGCTTCATCATCAGATAAACCCTCTCCGCTAGCATAATCATCCATCCACCCCGGAGGCCGCCTCTCTCTAGGTTGTATCATTTCTGTCATTCTCTCTTCACCATCACTGCCATCCCCTATTTCTCTAACTTCCTCATTCATAATTTCTTCATTCTCATTTTCACTAACCCTTTCTTTATCCTCGCCATCGTCCCATTCTAAATCTGGTACAGTTTGTTTTTCATCCCAATCCCATTTCTTCTCTTCCTCAAAAATCACATCTCTACTCACAACGACTTTCTTAGCAATTGGATCAAACAACCTGTATCCTTTTGATTCTTCACTAACTCCCAACAAAATACAAGTAGTACTTCTGCTATCAAGTTTAGTCCTCCTAGCTTCTGGAACATGAACATGCGCAATGCATCCAAAGACTCTAAAGTGATCAACTGAGGGTTTCAAACCAGTCCACGCCTCTTGTGGTGTTACATCCTTGACTGCTAATGTAGGACACCTGTTTAGTACATAAATTGTCCAGTTAACCGCCTCTGGCCAAAAATTCTTGGGAATGCTTTTATCAGATAACATGGAACGAACCATGTTCATAACAGTTCTATTTTTCCTTTCGGCAACACCGTTCTGTTGGGGAGTATAAGCGGTGGTTAACTGCCTTTTAATACCACTTTGCTTGCAAAAATCATTAAACTCATTTGAATTAAATTCTCCACCTCTATCAGTGCATAGACACTTAATAGACATCCCAACTTCCTTCTCAACCATAGTTTTAAAGCATTTAAAAGAATTTAAAGCCTCTGACTTCTCTACCAAAAAATACACCCATGCTTTTCTACTATAATCATCAATGAATAATAGAATGTACCTTTTGTTGCTGTTTGATATAGGACTGATAGGACCACATATATCTGAATGAATAAGTTCCAATTTCTGAGTTGCTCTCCAATTGCTCGTCCTTGGAATAGAGTCACGGTGTTGCTTTCCATTTATACAGTCAGTGCATGTCACAGTTGAGACATAGAGTTCAGGAAGTCCACTAACCATATTCTTGTACAACAATGTTCTCAAGCCTTTGTAACTTAGATGCCCATACCTTCGATGCCATAGATGAGACAAATTTTGAGCTTTTGTGTGAAAGCATTGATCAGATTTTGCTTCTGAAGAGGCTTGAGATTGAGGCAGCAAGATAAACATCCTATTAGCACTCATGTTGGTTTGAATTATCAGACCCTTCTCTGGATGAAATATCTTGCAAACCCCTCCCTTGATCAAAATTTCCAAACCTTTTTCTTGTAATTGCCCTATACTTAAGAGATTATTTTTCAATTCTGGAATATAGTATACTTCGGTAACAACGAGATTCATTCCATTCAGCAATAACTTCACACTTCCTTTTCCCATCACATTCATCTTAGTGTTGTTTCCCAATTTTACAGAATGTCGGAATTTTTCATCAAGTACATTGAACATAGTTCGATCACCGCACATGTGATTTGAACATCCTGAATCAAGGAACCATGCATCTTCTCCTTTAGCTTCAGACATCTCCACATAAGACATCAAAAGCATTTCTTCTTCATCAATTTCTGCATAATTAGCTTCTCTGTTCTGAGGACATTCATACCGAAAATGACCAAGTTGATGGCACTGGTAACACTCTATGGTTGCCTTGTTGAAATCTGCTCGACTTCTTCCTCTTCCTCTTCCTCTATATGCACCTCGACCACGACCTCTTCCTCCTTCATATGTCACTTTCAAGGCCTGTTCCTCACTACCGCGTCTTTTGAACTTCTGTTCGTGCACTATTAATGAGCTTTGCAACTCATCAATAGAAAGAGAATCAATGTCTTTTGACTCTTCAATAGAACATACAATATAAGTAAACTTCTCTGTTAAAAAGCGTAGAATCTTTTCCACCACTTTAACGTCTGACATCTCCTCTCCATAAATTCGCATTTTGTTAGCCACTGTCATGACCCTAGAGAAGTATTCTGTTACTCCTTCACCAGACCTCATTTCAAGAGTTTCAAAATCTCTACGAAGAGCTTGAAGATGAGACCTTTTCACCCTTGCATTTCCTTCAAACTTTTTCTTCATAGAATCCCATATTTCCTTAGAAGTATCCTTCTTAAGGATGGTATCAAGCACGGTTCGATCAATCGCCTGAAAGAGGTAGTTTTTTGTTTTGAGATCCTTCAACTTCATCTCTTCATTCTTTTTTCGTTGTGCATCTGTCTGTACAGCTCCGCTTTCTGGCTGAACATAGCCAGGCTCAATCAACTCCCAATATTCCTTAGATTTGAGAAAATTTTCCATTAGCATGCTCCAATGATCATAATGACCATCAAAACGTGGAATTGCTGGTTGTACAAAACTCCCTTCTGTAGTCATTTTCTTGGTTGCTGCAAGAATGTCAAAGGTTGCTGCTTTGATATATCAGGCCCAGTGGGGGCTCTGATACCAAATTGTTGAGAACCTGTGTTTAAGCGTTTGGAAACTGATAGCAAAGAACACAACAATTGGACTAAATGACTCAATTTTATTAATTGCAATGTTGGCTTAAATAGCCATTCAACACACGATAAAAAACACAACTGAAAGCAACCCACTTAGCTAGAATAAAGGCTAGTGGTGAGTGGCAACTGAAACAAATTAAAACAAATACAAATTAATTTCTTAAAGACCAAGTCCTCTCCTATAAACTAGGATTTTATTCTAACAGACAAATACTACTTTAACTCTTTCAATTGGCACGGAAATTAAAATAATAGAGAAAGAAAGTAAAAATACAATATGAAAGAAAAAATTGTTATAAATTGATTGTAAAAATATAATATAATTTTTCTAAAAAATTATAGCTCTTTCTTTATCAAAGTTATATTTAATAGAAACCAAAACAATTGAGCTCGCGTGATAAATGAGTTTTACCAAAGACGAATCATTTAGAAGAACTCGAGTTTGAATTATGGATAGAACATTTCTTGATTAGACTATCTTTATCTCACGGTCGAACTCTATGACCTATTTTCCCTAGAATCGAATGGTCAACGTAAAAAAATAAAAGTTATATCTAATGTTTTTTTTGTGTAATGTATGTAATGGTTTCTACCAACATTAACATTAGTACAAGTGGAGATCTCGTAAGTGTGCGCATATGTGTATATATATATATATGGAGTGTATATGGTGAGAACTCGTACCTATTGTAAGAAATGAGAACTATTAATTAAAACCACATGATTTAATTTAACGGTGAGGATTAAAAATGTATCTACTGCGTTTGTGTCCACCTAATCACCCCTCGTTCCTTCACTTTCCCAAATTCATCATCATCATTCATTAAAACCATTTAATTCCTTTTACTTTTTTAATAAATTAAAAAGTAGCAATTTCCCACCATAAACATACCATGACCACCCTATAAATGCATCACATAAATCAAATTTATATGTATGTATGCATGCGCACACGCGCACATCCTTACCTACACTGGCGTTCACACTTACACGCATATTTTGTATGTATGTGTGCGCGCAATGCTACAAATTAATATAAATGTTTCCCTCACAACTCAAATTTTATGGGTTTGACATTTGTTAAAAGAATAAACATAGATTGATGTATGTAATTAGTTAAGTTAGGACATATATAGCTTATACGAGATCCACTTTAACATATAATATGCACTAAACTCAAGTTTAGGGGCACGTTATTTTCTTTGATTTAGGAGCGTGACAAGTATATTGATATCTATGACATACAAAAAAAAAAAAAAAAATACTTGCATAGAAGCGCACCTAACACCTCATTTTTGCACACATCCAATAAAAAGATTCTAGCACACTAAATAAATAAAATTTAATTAAAATTTAAAAAACAATAAATAAAAAGTGATTAAAATTTGAAAAAAGTCATTTCGTCTTTCTTCCTTTTCATAGAAATTTTTCCTTCTCTCTTAGAAGAACACGACCACCATGGTCCCTACGTCGGAGCCTCCGTGATGCTGCCCAATGAATATCGAGCAACCACCGCTCTAGAATCGTGGTTCAGCCACGCTTGAAATTGAATGTCGACAACCTTATAAAATAATGCAGATTGCAGAATCGAAATCACCGTCCACAAGGGTGTTAAATAAATAACACGTGTTTATATTCATATTATTTAGAATCATATTGGAGATAAATTGTTGAAACAAGAAGATGGCTTCAACCGTATAATGGGAACTTGAAATACACGATATGTAACAATATGGAGAAGAACGATGACCGTTTCCATTTCTCATATTAATTAATTTTCTAAAAATAATAATAATGACGTGTCATGTTATTATCTGTTGTTTTTAAAGTCTACCTGTTATGTTCGATCCCAGGCAAGTATTTCTCCAAAAAAAAAAAATATTAGAGACGAAATACATAAGTCAATATTAAAAAACAAGTCAAATACCTTTTATAGTTCTTTAAGTTTAACATTTTTCTCGAGTTAGTTTTTTAAGTTTTAAATCGATCTTTGAAGTCACACAAAGCTTGCACCGTTACCCTTTTCCGTCCAACCATGTTAAATTAGGCTTATGTGGTTGTTAGACGTGACAAGAATAATTCATTAAAAAATATTGTCCTGGGTTTTCTATGATCATCATCTTCTTCCTCTTCGTATAAATTACAGACATTATCGTCATCTCACCTTTTTCAAACTCAAGCTCGTTTTCTAAAGTGAAATTGTTTGTGGCCTTGCGCGTAACGATTGAACAGAGAAAGAACCATCAAATGACGCTTTTTCCTTCTTTCTTTTCTTTAAATAATAACATAGGAAGAGACAAATACTTATAGCAGTTACATATTCAAATATTGCCACTCCAACCAATATAGCTATTGTTTTGAATCCATTGGAGTTACTCGCTTGAGGATTTGATGGCAATGGAAGCATGACTCATCCGGGTTTAATTATCCAAAAGTAGGTTACCTTCAATGATAACTTCAACACTGTCATGAAACTTGGGCAATGGAGGTTGAAAACTGTTATCATTCAAATCCAACAACCACGATCAAATATTTTAATTTGGTAAAACTGCCTGAAATTTTACCAGTTAAGTTGTTTCTTGACACTATATAATTGCATGTAGTGAATTTAACTTACCAAGTGAATGACTCAATGTGCCATTGAGACCTTCTCTAGGCAAATTGATTCTCAATAACTGTGTTATTGTAGATCACCCCATGCCATGCTTCTCCACAAAGATTGTTACTAACCCACGTAGCAAGAAGAGATGGTGGATAGTTCAAATGATGGAGAAAGATCAAAGAAAATGATGAATGTTGATATATATGAAGAGGAAGAAAATGAAGATCATAACAAACCCATAAAATTTGAGTTGCGAGGGAAACATTTATATTAATTTGTTGAATTGCGCGCACACATGCATACAAATATATGTGTAAGTGCGCGCTCGCGAGCGCGTAAGGGAGGAAGTGCGCGCGCGCGTGCACATACATATAAATTTGATTTATGCCGTTTTTCATATTTTAAAAATATTGAATTATTTTATCATTTTAAATGTTAAACATTGACAATTTCAAAAGGGACATGAATTAAAATTTAATCCTCCTCTGTGTGGTGTTCGTATATTATTTATCAACTTCAACAATAAAAATAATTGTTGGGGCCAACTTTGTCGCTAATAAAAACAGAGCTCGAACGTTCTTTTCACTTTGTTCGAACAACATTCCACTAATGATGGACGAAGATACATTGATGAAGCTTGTCCCATCTTCGTTTGCAAACTGCCTTTGCAGACATCATTTTCCCCGTACCGGGAGGTCCGATCAATACACCTTTACATGACTTCCAAAATCCATCACCTTTTAATAGATCTAACCTTTTAAGGGAAATTAAGCATAACCGTTCCTTGAAGTGATTCTCTGCCATCATTCAAGGAACCAATATTTGGAAAATTCACTCATGTATCCTTTGCCTTAATTTCATAGTAAGTTTTAATCGATCTCCACTGGAACGTGTACTAGTGGGTTAGATGTTGCCTGCATGTTTTACTCTTGGTTTGTTAAAATGTATGGGTTTGTAGTTCATAAGAGCTAAGTGGTGAGGGATCGCAATGATCAAGTTATCCGGCAAACCTTTGCATGTTCGTGTCAAGGATAGTGGGAGGATATGGGGCTAACTATGGACACCCAAAAGCACCAGCAAAACATGAAACAAGACGTGGGTGCAATGCAAAATTTCAAGTCCATTTAGATATTTTGTCAAGGCATTGGTATGTTACTGTATTTAAATTTGATCACAAACAAGATGTCGATCTAACGCAAAATTTTGAGTCCTTTTAAATATTTAGCCAGATATATTATAGAGTATTGAACCACTCTTCTTCTTTATCTTGTAAAATAAATCTTACTTGTCTTTGGAGTTTTTTTTGGTTTAGCAAAAACAATCCTTATATTTTTCTCAAAAAAATAATAATTAAGAGTCATTATCATCATTAAAAATTTATGTCAAAAAATAAAAAATCATTGATGATCTATCTATACATCGTTATGTAATAAAAAAAAGTACATTATGATCACGACCATAAAAAAAGAATACATCATTATAAATATAAAGTTTATTTGTTGAATTATTTTTTATTTTAAATAAATACATGGATGCCCCCAAAAATACGTAAAATAAATACATTTTGCAGGGGAGATTCTAAACGAATACATGATAATTATTTTTTTTTATATAAAAAACAATGTTTTTTTTAATAAAGGTTTATATACAAACTTTTCGTTTTAAGCCCTCTTAAATTTTCTTTAAACTTTTAGTTTTTATAAAATTTTTAATCACTAATTTTGATCCCTATTTTTAAGTTAATTTTTGTACTTTTTAATGAAATTGTGCAGAAATACGTAGAATATTGTAAAAATCATTTTAAAAAAAAAAATTAGAAA
This sequence comes from Medicago truncatula, assembly GCF_003473485.1. NCBI lineage: Eukaryota > Viridiplantae > Streptophyta > Magnoliopsida > Fabales > Fabaceae > Medicago > Medicago truncatula. The sequence goes on along the minus strand of NC_053044.1, from coordinate 41,010,134 downwards.
TTTTTAACAAAAAGTTCATATAATAATTCATGTTTTGTTAAAAAATTCTATTTTTTATAAATATTCTTATACTATCATAAGTTTTTTTTATAAAAAGTTTTGAAAGACTAAAAATTGTTGAAATTTTTTAAAAGGATTAAAACGAATTTATAGGGACCAAAAATATAGTTAATCCTTTTAATAATAAGAAATATTCGCTAGAAAATATCGAACTCTTTTTTGGTAGAAAGTAAGTATCGAATTTTATCAGCTCAAATCAAAAGTTTTAAATTTTTATTTAAAAATCCAACAAGAAGGTAGCGTAAATTTATTTACTCCAAAAAACATAATCTAGCAAAAATTACAGAAAAAATAATCAATCAGTCCGAGAGAGGCGAGAGCAAAGCGCAGTGGCGGAGTTCGATGGCGGCGGCGGCGTGGAAGAAAGGAAGTGTGAGTTTAGAAGGAAAGAAGGTAATACTGGTCCCTTACATGGAACCTCACGTTCCCAAATATCATGAATGGATGCAAGACCCTTCTCTTCTTCAAGCCACTGCTTCCGAACCCCTTTCTCTCGAACAAGAGTATCAGATGCAACTCTCATGGTCACGTGATCTCAACAAGGAAACTTTCATTGTCTTGGATAAGGACTTGCTTTTTGGAACCTTCTCTCATGGTCAACCCCACGTTGAAGGTCAATAATGTTTTTTTGTTTGTTTTTGTTTTCTTTTATTATTTTGTTCATTTTTTTAATTATTTGATTTTTTAGTAGTAACAATGTGACGCTATTTGCAGCTATGGTTGGTGATGTAAATATTTTCATGAATGACATCAATAATCCTCAAATAGCAGAGGTTGAAATTATGATAGCTGAACAAACCAGGTACCTACTTATAAATTCATCTAATACATAAACTAGTTGCTGACTTAACGCCAACATTTCTTATTGAAGGTGTGTTGGTGTCGGACATATGATTACATTTACATTCCATTATGTTATTTTTATTCAAATAATTACCGGTGTCAACGTGTCAGTGTCCTGTACGTATCTGCGTTAGTGTTTCATAGTATTGTCATGATTGTAACCGATTGAGGATGTATGTGTTGGGGATTGACTTAGAAATGAATACCATGTCCAATTAAAAGCTAATTTGGTGTTGTTTAATAGCAGTAGCACTACCTATGTATAATTTTTAATCGATGTTTTAGTAGATACCCCAGATAAAAATTAGAGGCGTAAAAAATAGGAGAATATAGATGAAAATGACTTTAACTCAGGCCTTTATAATTCAAGTAGAGTATGTCATTTAGTTCACTCGTCTCTGTTTATGTCAACTTTATGTTCTGTTTGTAACTTGTCATCTCTAAAACATAAAAGGAAATGCTCAAAATTTGTATTTGGTCTCAATTGGTTCAAAGCCTTAGTCTCATATTCTTGCATATGTATACTTCTTAACTGGTGTATTTTCGTGTTTCCTTCACAATTCTAAAGATTCAATCATTTGCACTATGATGAACTGAGTTTATAAACCATTCCACAGACCATGGACAAAGTTTTGGAGAACTTGTATTCGTTGTTAGTTCTGTACTGTACCATCTATGTTCTAAATTTAAAATACCATCTATGTTCTAAATTTAAAATCTCTTGATTATGCACGTTCTAGATATAAAAGCTTTTCCCGAGTCCTTCATCTAGAAGTCTTAGGTTTTGGGTTGATTTAGTCTTTGACTGCAAAGTATTAAATCTCCTTGATCTCACTTTTGATCACTTTGTTTTTTTGTTAGCATAGCCGTGGCAAAGGACTTGGAAAGGAGTCTGTTTTGATAATGATGGCCTTTGCTATTGAGAAGTTGGGGATCAGAACTTTTCAGGTTAAAATTGGAGAATCAAATGTAGAGTCCATCAACCTGTTCAAAAAACTGGTCTGTCCGCTGCTTCTTTATTTTTTTTATTTTTTTTCATATTAAAGGCATGAGGTGTCTTACGACTGTAACACCCTAAATAGATAATCTAGAATATCACTTATGATACTAGATAACTGAAATAGAGTCGAAATACAAGGAGGAAAAAAAAACCGTCTTAATTCATAAGACAAAAGTACATTAAACAGGGAAATACATGAATCGGGCCAAAATGTAACACCCCAAATAGATAATCTAGAATATCATTTAGAATATCAATTCTGATACTGGATAACTGGAATATAGAATCGAAATACAAGGATAAATAAAAACCTGTCTTAATACATAAGACAAAGGTACATTATATAGGGAAATACATGAATTGGAATTCATAAGTATTCATAACTATACGAAGTATGTGTCTAATTTTCAACAGCTAAGCATTGAATTCTCGCCTTTTATATCTGTTTATCTGAAAAATAGAAATTGAATGGGGTGAGATATATTATCTCAGTGATTTCTTAACTAATCCATAAGCATAATCATAACCGCTAAACCGTTATGCACATGTTTCCTTGGTTAATGTGTATGCTACACTAAGGTTCAACTTGCACTTGGCAATTTCTCACTTTATCCTTAGTTATAAAAGCCAAGTTCTATAATAACCTTGACACACATTATAAATGGTAAACTTAATCTCGTGAGGACCATGGTAAATGAGCATTACTTCTTAATCTAATAGCTGGATGTTACAACAACTGTGCATTTAACATACTGTAAGTTGTTGTCAAACAAGTTTATCCATTTGATGGACAAGATTTTCAGTATTGCATGTAGTTCAAGGCACATATGCATTGTATCTAAGTCTGCTTGTCAAAAATATTAACACAGTGTTCATTTCGAAGGCTGTGGTCCAAAGTCATTGAATTGATCAATCATTTTACAATATTTATTGAAAAGAAAGTGTGTAGTATACATTAGACTCCCTTTTTGTAGTTTATGAAACATTTTATTATGAAGAATATTCTTGGAACCCTGGCTTCATATGAATTGATTTCTTGTATTCTAGAATCGAGAAGTGTCTTTCTCTGTCTTTGTTAGGAACCCAAGAATGGAATGGAATAGAAAGAACACTTTATTTAAGAAATATGATAGAATAGGAGATAATCTCTCCTCCAAGAGTTTCCCCTTCACAATAGAGAATACTCTATTCACAATTGCGTAATTCAAAGATGCTCTCTGCCCTTTGTGTTCTCCTATTTATACAAATTGCACTTTAACTAACCACCTCAACTAATCAACAACTCTTGACTACTTTAACTGCTCTAGTTAGCCATTATTCTAAATCTTAAGTTCCTAACAGTCTCTTGCTTCAAGTGGTTTCTATTCTACTTGTTAAATTCTCTCTGGTTGACTTAGCTTGCGGATGTAGAGGTTTGTGTTGAAAATACTAACACAGTGTTCTTGTATATTACCTCTGTCCCTCTTTCATTTTAAAGGCTTTGGTCTAAAATCATTGAATTAATCTATGAAGTTACAGTTCTTTTATTGGAAATGAAAGTGTAACATGATATTCTTTTTGTTGTATTTTATGAAAGATTTTGTTTTGAAAATATTCTCTTAGAACCATGGCTTTTATAGAATTGATTTCATGCACTCTAGAATTAAGAAGCATCTTTCTCTCTCCCTCTCTCTTCTCAAGTGGTTTCTACTTATTAAATTCTCTCCTGTTGACTTATCTTGTGGATTTGACGCAGGGGTTTGTGCAAACTTCACATAGCAACATTTTCAAAGAGGTGAGCATGTTTAATTTCAAATTTTCAACAGAGGTGCTCTAACTTGTTTGTTAAAGTTCATCTGCTTTGTTCTCTTTTAGTACGAATTACTAGCAAGTTGTTATCGTAATTTTGTTTTGACAAAAAGTTGTTATTGTAATTTTTAACTAAGGAATATAACTTCTCTGAATTTAATCCCAGCCTCAATTGTTTTGGCTATAAGTACGTGCTTTGTACTTATATTTAGTAAGAGTTACAAGCTAAGTGATTAAGGAAAATTGAAATCTGGAATGTCAAGTTTCCTTTTTAAAAATCAAACTTTTTGGTTTATCTTATGTACTTTGAAAAAAATGAGCACTTTACTTCAAGTCCTGTTGATTTCACAAACTGTTAACTGCAAATATTGTTGTGCTTTATTGAATGCGCGTCTATGATGTTATTCATTTTTGTTTTATAAATCATGTAATATAGCTAAAGTAGAATTTGCAGTTGTTGTGGTGATTTTGAGAAATGAAATATTTCTTGCGTTCCCTAAGTTTTTGTTTTAACCATTATTTAGAACATAACAAACGTTGTATCTTCTTTCTAAGTTGATTCAATAGAGTTGAAAAGATTTCACACATTTATGTGATTGATCATGTGTTTTAGCAGTTATATGCAGGTTTCTTCTTTCTGTTCTGTAGACAACGTTTGTTAATGTTTTGTTCCTAATTTGTTTGACAGGTGACTTTGGAGTTGCAAATAACACAAGCCAAGAGTGAGGAGATGCTTGGTTTGATGGGTACTGTGATTAAACACACATAAGCAACATCATATTATTTATTAGTAGTAGAATAATCTCTTTTGAATAGATTCCTTGTTCATGATGTGCGTATTTCAAGCTGTCTTACCATTACCAATACAAGATTATGACATTATTCATCCAACTGCTATTACCTTTCAAGTGTAAGAATTTGACATTAAAATTATCACTAGATTGCTAATTGCAATGCTCCATTTTATCCTTGTTAAGATGGGTTCACACGAAGTTAGCATATTTGTTGATGTGAGTTGCTAGGCAATAAGTTAAATGTGGTGGGAAACAAAAAGTCTACAGCGGGAAATTTATCTACATTGAAATCTTAATCACTCATTTATTCATATACTGGTGAGGATTTCGATTGAACTCCTTCTGGTGATAATTCCACGGTCCCAGTGTTGTAAACAATAACAAATTGAATTTTTGTATGAAAATAATACTTTTAAAATTTGGTAAAAAAAATTATATATTGATACAAACTTTAACCTTTTGAAGAGAGACAGGGATACAATATAAAGAAGGTAGAGAGGAGAGGGAAAGATAGGAAGAAGAAATACATGAAGGAAGAGAAGAATAAATGAGAAAATTAAAAATTAAATCTTGTTTTTGAAATGATCATTGAAAATGCAGTGTTGTTGTCACGTGCTCTTTGGTTGATGTCGTCATTATGCTCCTTTGATTGTTTGCCGTCGTTGTCTCAATTCATATTCCTTAGCTTGCATCACTTCCGTTATTTCTTTCAAACCAAATGGAGGATATGATAAAATCAAATAGGACCAACTAACATTCACATCCATTACCCGATCGCAATCAATATTATACGAAATCCAACTCCCAAGTTTACACAACATTCTCGCAGTCTCGAAGTGCATGTAACGTAGTTTTGGGTAATATACTAGAGATATAGGACACAAACTGGAGGATGCACAATATATGTTAAGCCTAAATTCATTTTTAATTTTTAAGAATATTCCACAAGAGGAACATGCTTCTAAATTGGATCACCTCCATTTGGTACCTTTTAAGAAAATTTCATAATATTATATAGAGTAAGTTCTACCTTCAAACCTCTGAATAATTGAATGTAGAACTTACTTTAAGTATGAGTGTGGTAGATATATTATAATGATCAGAATATTATATAGAGTAAGTTCTACCTTCAAACCTCATACTTACTTAGGAAAGACCTGGACCTAAAGAACATTAGGCTTAGTCCCCCCACTCCCCATCCCAACTTCTTGATGAAATATTTATTAAAGTTGTGATCCCTTAACCCTATCAACTTAGGTTGGATGAAGTTGTTCCAATAGATATTATGTAGTTTCTGCGCCCATCCGCACAAATCACTTTTCATTTTTTCTAGCTAACTACAAACGTGCATTGGGAGAATAATTGTTTGCATAGTGTACGTAAGAAGAGAAACCACCACTTATTGAGCCATTGCAACTCCACCGACAAAAGAAAGTGCACATGCATGCCAGTTACTAAGGCGATGTTGAGTGTTTTCCAACAAATGATCATATAACTCCTTTTCCCCCCTCATATAAACAGGGAACACTGAGTTATTTCCCTAAATCTTGAGTTAGCCGAAACCATTCATCCTACTCAACTCCGAGGCCCGCTGTGAACATTTTTTTGAGATCAAGAGTATTTAAGCATCACATAATAACCTCTATTTGATCATTGGAAAAAAGAGATACAGAGATAGGGGACATCATTGCCTTACTCCGCCCGCGAGAAGGGCTGAAATATTATTTTTGACGCATTAAAAAGCAAACTCATATGGGAAGTAGATATACAAGCCTTCAAAATCTCAATATAGTAGGTTTTCACCAAACTCAGCCTCATGCTGAGTGTCTAATAGAAAACCCACCTTACTCGATCATAGTAGGTTTTCTCTATATCCACTTTGATAGCAACATACCTCTTTGATAACCCACAAATATGTTGGTTAATACCTTTACTTTTTTCCCTAAATATTCTTTGAGTGATTGCACGACCTATTTTCCCTCTTCTATGTCTATTTAGGTGTTTATGAATTTAATTATTTACCTTTTCTTATTATTTTGTCATTGGAACAATATTTGATTGTTAGTATTTGGTTGAATGAACATGTTACGCATTTTGCTAAACGTGAGACCAAAGTAATAGTGTTGAAACGAAAGTTGTACAACCAAGATCGTAATAGTGTTGAAACGAAAGTTGTACAACCAAGATCGTCAAGTGTGAAAGTACAAAAATGGGTCCAACATGGATGATGGCTTAGAGTTAAAGTTTATGGAGTCTCGAATAACTGGAGTATGTAAGAAATATGCTGATTTATAATGGATAAGGATATCATCTTCCATGGAGATTACAAAGGACACAAAAAGAAATGACAAGAACGTGTGCCAAACTTGTACTATAAAAAGGATCATTTCTTTGTTGAGCCAAGGTTTCGATTTCTAATCCATTTTCAACATGGTTGCTAACTCTTGATCTCAACCCATATACTATACCACTTGAAGGCGTGATAGTCAAGTCTTAGAAATTTAGAGCCTCGAGGAATGCAAAGAGCTCACTTCTATGAATCCTCACTAGATTGTAATTGCTCTCATGTAAACTCCACTTCTTTCTATAGACTTAAGCAATTATGTTTATATTTATCATTTTTTTTCTTCTATTTCAATGTTTGTGTTTAAGCTCATTATAAGATAAACCACAATTGTGGTTGAGGAATTAATAGGTTATAAATATGTTTGCATATTAATAGTGGCCATGTGATGGTTGTTTTAATCATATATGTGCGGTACATTTAACTAATAGATTGACTTTAAATAAAAGATGGCCTAATGTAGTGGCAAATACAAGAAGAGAAAAGACATATAGAAGTAAACAATTGCATAAAAGTATCAAGAACACGAAAGGAAAATCTTTTCATTAATTCGAGTATGTTTTCTTACTCTCTTGTAGAAATTCATGGTATAGTGAAAATCATAATATCAAGATCTCAAATTAATTTTTCTAACAGTTAGTATCATATCATGGTGACTGATTTTATGATTTTCCATTAACAACGCTAATTGATATGAACCATAATATTATTTTTATTTTTTTTTATTATTTTGAGGGGAATACAAATGCTTATGGTATTTGCGATGAAACTGATTCATGAATGTTTGCATACCTTGTGGTTTTGAACATTAAAATGGTTTTCAAATTATATGTTAGTTTTTTAGAGAATGATAAATTAATTTTTATCATTATTATATTTTAAATTTTAAGAATTTTATAGCAACATATATTATATTTGAATAATTCATATAAACCCTCCAAACTCCTAAACAAAACCTAAATATATTAATATCAATTAACCAGTACATTAAGATAAATAAGATTGTTACAGTGTTATGCCAGTTTCGAAAATACTTGGCATACACATTTGATTATCATATTATCAAATTCCACACAAACATACCATTTTATTTAGAGTTTTTACTTGTGAAAACAATAATAAGATTGTGATTGATTTGGCTAAAAATGTTTTTGGAACTTCACATGCATCATTTATAAACAAAAAACTCAAAATACTGACAATATTAAAAGTTTACACGTATCATATATAAAATAGACAAAAAAAAACTAAAAAAATAAAATTGAAACTTCATAAACCTTAAAATAATTTAGGCACGTATATTTTTGCATCTTAAGAGTATTATTAATTTTGTTTTTCTCTTTATTACAAACTTACATATATATATATATATATATATATATATATATATATATATATATATATATATATATATATATATATATATATATATATATATCATCACAAACATTGCATGCATGTCATGAGTTATCATCATATTGTTTAAATATTGTGATTGATTATGTATAAGATAGTGTTATCGCTAGACCATGAAATTACTGCTTAAATTAGTGTTATATAAACACCATATTGTTCAAAGGTTATGATTGATTATGGAGAGGGTTGTGATTGCTTAAATTATTGTTTAATAAGCGTTGATCACACTTATTTTAGAGTTCCGTTGTTTTATTTAATTTAATATCTTCTCCTTTTCTCTTTTTTCATGTTGTATACTATTTTTCGAAATTTGTTTCGGTTTTTGTTTTTACTTGAGAATAATTGTTTTACTTTTTCCAACGGCTGAGCAGAGTAGTTGGTAAAAGTACAAGTTAGATATTCAAAATTCACGTGACTTAGAATTTATGTGTACTTATTTTTATCTTTTTCATATTTTAAAATAGACAAAAAAAAACTTTTTTTTTTTTGAAACTTTAAAAACCTTAAAATCTTAAAATAGGATTTGTGTTTTTGCATTTTGATTAAATGTGAGAATATAAATATTGAAAGTTTTAGCAGTAAAATAAGAAGAAAAAATAAATATTTGAATATGCAAGCAAAAAAGATAAAGATTAAAACTTCACATCCATTTATTACAAACAAAGAATCTCAAAACACAATAATATTTAAATTTTACACTTATAATATAAAAGAAAATCGACAAAGGAAATCAAAACAAAAAAAAATTGCAACTTTTTATAGAACTTAACATAACATTTGATTTAATTTGTGTACATTGTAACTGCAGAACGCCGATAGTTAACTATCGTTAGCGACAAAAACATATTTTATATGTTTTTTAAGCAAATTCTTATTTGAGAAAAACAATTTTCTCAATCACTATAATGAACGTTCAGAGTTTAGGGCCCTCCAAATAACTTTCAGATTTTAAGATTCATCCATTTTATAACTCCCTTTTGTAGTAAGTACATTGTTCTCCACTCCACTATTCCAAAACAACGTTTATTTTTTTTTCAAATAATCACTCTGTAACCCACATTTCTTCTCACTTTAAGGGTGTGTTTGGTTTAAAAGAAGGACCAAGATTGATTGTGGAAGGAGAGAAAACTCACAAACCAAGATTCCTTCTTTAGTTTGGTTCTCTAAGAAAGTGGAAGGACCGATTACTTTTTGCTGGGTCCAACAGGAAAAAACTTTCCTCGCCAGATTGTGAAGAAAATTGGAGGAAAGCATCAAAAGTGTTTGAAAGTACTAATGTAGCCTTGCCTTAGTTCAAAAATCTCAATTTAACCAATCCTGAAAGGCTATGCAACTTTTCATATACCATTCATTTTATACTATTATTGCTATCACCAATGCACAAGAAATGAAATGTGACCCAACTTTTATTTTTATTTTTTCTATTTATTTACATGATTTATTTTATGGATGAAATTATAGTGTCTATTTTTTTTTTATTCTTTTTATCACATAAAATTTGTGTATAAGGATATTTTTTTCCTTTTAAAAATACACATTTATGAACTTTTATCTTTATTTCCTTCTACTATCTCTCAAACCAAACTACTATAACAATGCTTTCACTTTCCACTCTCAATCTTTCCTTTTACAATCTTTCCTTCTACTATCTGTTTTTTCTTTTCTTTCTTTCTTGATTGTTCCTTTATTCTTCATTTTTTCTATTTTGAGTTTTAAAAGATCATAAAGTTTCAATCTTCTTTTTCTTATTTTTTTAAGAAAGATGCTATCTTAATATGATTATATGACGAACGTAGATTTTTCAATATTTTCTTTTTGAGACTATTTGCTTGTATGCAGGGAATATTAAGTGTCCATCTTTACTTATTCCACTATTAAAGCCTCTACACTCTTGGGTTGATAAAGTTGAAAAAGTTTCAATTTCTTGTTTTGTTTTGTGATGCTTTGTATATTTTTTTTGTATAATGAGTATAATTTTTTAATATTTTTACGATTTGAGTTTCTTTATTTATATAGAATGGATGTGAAGTTTCAACAACCACATTTGAAGCTCAATCTTACACCATTTTAGTTTTGTTTTTCACAGTCAAACATCAGATAATATGATGTGTGTTTGTTGTGTGTTCTGATAAAATAAAAGAAAAAACTTTGATAAATGCTTTTTTCTACTAAGTGTTTTTTTTTTCTTTCTACAAAGTGAAATTAGAGTTTTATTGATAAATTTGTTTGTGTTTTTACAATAGCTTCGTAAAATTGTCTCATCAGCTTTCATTTTCTTCCAAAAATTTGATTTTGTTGTCGTGTTATTGTTTTATATATCCCAGTTTTGTTGTATAAAACCATTTCAATTGTTTTTATTTATCTTCTGTGTTCGTATAAGTCAATGACATGATATGGAAATACTTATGCGTGGAGATTGGATTATGAGTATTGATATTTTAACATACTAAACTAGACAAATTATGGAACACTTGTAAAACCACACAAAAAACAGGAACAATTTATGAGAATTTTATATAATGTTTTCCCCCTCTCTCATCAAATTAATACTTGGTTTTATAAGTTGTCCAACTTTTTAGTTTAAACATCAATACTCTTGGAATATAAAGAAAGCTGCAAAATCTATTGTTATTTTATGTTTTTTTGTTGAATTTGTGAACTTAACAAAAGTGATAACATGATCTAACAAAACTTTGAAAAAATTATTGATTTAAAGAAATCATGAATAATTTATTTAAGAACAATATGAAAAGTACCTAAGAAAATGCACTGAGTTCCGTCAAATATCATTATGTGAATGATCACACATCTTGTTGTTTTGTTGCTGCTAGTTGTTATTGGAAAAATTCAAGTCCCACATCGGATAGATAAAACTCTTGATAAGAATCAGAAGATAGTTGTGAGTTCATCGTATTCTAGTGTTGACTTATATAAGCATCAAAAGATAGTGAGATATTGAGTATGCGTGCATACAATGTGTATCAATATATTAACTAAAACAGAAATTACAAACATCATACTTAATCATACGAAACTCCATCTTTACTTGAGTAGGCGGATTTTCAACGCTTGTCAACCATCGTTAATTAATATTTTTGTACGATTAAACTTGGGGTATCTCTTATGCTCACGTGGAGTCGTAAAACTTACAAGTTATTCAATAACGGATCAATTGATATTTCTTCATTTTTGTTCTGAACCCTACAACTAACACTTTGTGCTTTGTTATAAAAACGAACTAGATTTCTCTTTGAAATTTAAAATTCATGAGGAATTATAAAAAAAAAATTAAAACAGTTAATTCTGTTTTTCAACTTCTCTCAGATCAAAGAGACCCCAAATTCGAGATACCTTTACTAATTATATATAGTTTGAAACAAATACATCATCACATCTGTTAGCACATTCACATCTCTTAAGTTTAGTTTCTTTAGTTTGAAACAGATTATATCGATTATATATCAATTTTTTTACTCATTGTTTTCTTCTCTTCAAACTGTTGTTTTGCGTTTCCCATTTGTTGTGTGCTTGAGGCATTACACAACATTAAAAAAAGGGAGACTCTATACTTTTATCTACACAAGATATTTATAACAATTTGATAAAAGACAAAGAACAAAACGATAATGGGCGTACTCTTGTTGACGCAATTGATTGGGTGAGATATAATGAGTGTATTTTAGACACATTGGTTATTATGTGAGGAATTTCAACCGAGTTGACTATGAGCGCAAGGTACACTAATTTTCTCATTAGTATTTTTACATTTATTATTATCACATTATTTTAATTTGTTTTCTTCACTATTCTATTTAGGCATATTCAAGCTTCCATACTTTATTAACGATAAATCCTAATGACGACATGCTCTTCAAAAAAGAGAAAGATAAAATTGAAGGAGTGAAATTAAAAGGGATGATCAGGAAAGCACTAGTTACGACACATATGTTGTTGGTTGAAGCGTTGAATAGTTACAAAGGGGCGAGTGAAATTCAAACTATTTATTCAAATCTTAATTAAATTTGTGGTTTAATTTTATTTTATTAATTGTAGGGCATATATTCCGAAAGATCCAAAAGATTTTTAAAATAAAGATGAAAAGGAAGAGAACCATGCAATTACGATTATAGGTGTTGGACAGGAAATGAAAAAAAATGAAAAAGGAGAAATTGGTCAAATACTGGATAATCCAAACTCTCATGGAGATGAATGAGGGAAGGATACGCCAAGATCGACCAAGCACCATGTCATGACAGACTTTTGATTGATATGACATAGGCTCTTAAAGGTCTAACATATTATGACAAATACGGTTCATTGCATGAAGATGAAGATTAAGTTCTTACTTTAATATTTATATTATAAATGTTATGTATGACTATTAAGACATGAAAATTCCGAACACTTTTTTTTTTCCCTTTTCAATTTATATTAAACTAATTTTATACTGAATATATAATTGAATGAATCTATCCAATTTTATACTCCCTAATTTTCTTTTAAACTAATTTAAATCTATCCAATCTATATTCCTACATTTGTAGGATGAGCAAATTTGAATTTTCTGAAAATTTTTATATACTTATATCATTTTATAAGTTGCATATATTCAATACAAGATGCAATTTTATCCTAGTAAAAAAGATACACAAATATTTCGATTGATTTAAGATAAATTGTGTAAATGGTGCAACATTTCTCATTATCTTTGTTTTCCTGATTGTTACTCATTAAATTGTTCCATAAGTCCTGAGAAGATCATATTGTCCTTTTTTCCTCAAATGTGTTTGTTGTACAAAGTTTCTACAACGATACTTATAGTAAATTCAAAATATAGAATTATGCAAGTTTTAATATATGGTAACTTTTTTTTGTAAAATAAATTGTATAAGTTTAATTATATTAAATTATAATGATGTAATATGTAGATAAAAGTTTGTAAATATTAAGAAATATACCTTTGTCTACCTATGTTCTGACATGGTTTACATAGTCATTGATTATCTTCAAACTTTTCATGTGTTATGGATTCAACTTGAAATCACATTATGCAACAATAAATTACAATTTGGACGAACATTATTCTAACTTTATATTCATTATTACAAATATTAAAATAAACAAAACAGAAAAAAAAATTGTTGTACATTACACAACAATTTTTATAGTACCAACATAAATTCTTCTGAAAGGCAAAAGACTAACCAAAGCAACAAGCAAATCAAAATCACTACAGAGCTCCACCTCAATAAAACAAGGGTAATAACCATCACCTAACTAAAACCTCTGGTGTTTAAGTTGCAGAAAAAACATTTAGGAAAAAAGCATTTATACGAAGTTTATCTTTTGTAGAATCAAAACTGACACAAGCACATCATATTATTTTAGGTATTTTATTGTGAAAACAGGAATACGATTGTGGTATTGAAACATGTTGAAACTTCACATTCATTGTGCAGAGATATTTTTAAACACAAAAATGTGTTTCAGATGATATTAGAAAGTGGAGAACAATACTTACAAAGGTAAAACAAAAACAAATGTTTTTTACTACAGTCGAAAACTTAATTATCCGAATAAGATCCAATAACTTGGTGACTTGGAAGGGGCTTTAGCTTAGGCTCTAATTTTTTTCTATTTTCTTATTAGTTTATGGATAACACAAATTAATTAAATAAAATATTTTATCGATCATTAAAATATTATAAAATTATTTCATATATAAGTATCATTCTCTTATAATATGTAACATATCATATGAGAAAAATACCTTTATATATGAGAATGATGAGAATGATTATGAACCATTAGATTAAAAAGAATGGTTGAGATTAAAAAGAAAATACTCAGATTTAAACATCCATGAAAATAATCACGTGAGACTCTACTATTTTTCTCTTCTCCAAGATAAGGCGGAGATTCAACTATTCATCTTTAAGAGAAGAAAAAAACGTTTGATTGCTCTTCTATTACTAATTTATGCTATTTTGAAATTGAAATTGATTTAATTCAACTCAAAAGAGAGATAGGAGATTAAGAGTCGGTGGTTGGTTTGAAAGACTGAGGAGATGTAAATGTCATGTGAGAGAGATGGTTGCAAGGAAGTGAGGGAAGAGTGGTATGTGATGATGGGGGAGAGAGAATGTTGATGTCATCCCAAACGACATCTTCATTAATTTCAGTGTTGAAGCCTCTTAATAGCACCGTATATGTTGATGCTATCCCAAATGTTTCTTCATTGACCGGTATATGATGTCCTCCAATTACAGTTAATAAAGATTAAATTAAATGTTATGTTAAGTTTTCATTGAAAAAATGTATATGTTATAAATTTTACCCCATTTAGGTTCTTAAACTCTTTAGGCCATTTGATCTCTACCATGACATGTCCATTATACTTGACATAGCTCTCCATTTTAGCAAGTGGTACCAGTGTGATAGTCTGATTCTCATTTTAACCTACAATGTTATGAATCTAATTAAAAGAGATATTTTGATAAACTCAGCTTCAAATAAATTAAAATACACATTATTTAATTTTATTTAAAAATAAATGTGATTTAATTCTTTATACTTCTACTTTATTTTTGTTTTTCAAAGATTAAAATATTATTGAGCTAGAGATTTAAATCAAAAAAAAAAAAATAGTGTACCTGACGCTCAACAAGAGGTATAGGTGGTTCAAGCACCCTTTGTATGGACAATTTGCTTCTAAGACACAAAAATTCTCATTGATCCAGCTTAAAGTTTTGAAAATGCTACACCGTCCCTCATCATCTTTTTCTTTGTGGACACTCTCTAAATTGTTCCATAAGTCCCGTGGTACAAGATTACCTTTTGTACGGCCCCACTTGTTTTTATGTTTGTGGTGCAAAATTCAACGACGGCACATGCAGCACATGCATAGTAGCATTGTGAAAGTATTAGCACATGATATAAACTTAACTATTTTAAACCATGATAATGGTCACATGTAGACAAAAGTTTAGAGATCAAGAAAAGTACCTCCATATCCCTGTGATCTAACAAGGTTTAGGTATTCATTGTATTTTTAGTCTTCAAAGGATTCCTCGTCCATAGGTTCAATCTAAAACCTTATAATACAACAAAAAGAAGTTCCAGCTTGGATAAGCCAATTTTAAAAAACTTTACTGCACTGATTCTATAAAGAACATAATAAACCAATAAATATACCAGAAAACATTTACCATATAACACACTAACATGGCGCAAAACACCAAAAAAATATAAAAGAAAAATTGGGAAATCGGCAGCAAACAAGCACAAACAATCAACATCCTAACCTAAAATAGAGCTAAGACTATCAATACCGTCACTCATGTAGCAGCAACCAAACAACAAGATGTGGACAAAATCAAGGAAATCGTTATTAGAGGTTATTTGGTTTGCAACAATGTGAAAATTATGGAAAGAAAGAAACAACAGAATGTTTAATACTATAAAAAGTCCCATCTCCCAGGTGGTGGACAAGATTAAGGTTGTAACCTTTAGGTGGTTGAAGGTGAAGTTCGCTTCTCTTCCCTTTACTTATCATGGTTGGTGGCTTAACCCGTTTTCCATACTCGGTATAGGCTAATTGGTTCTTTCTTTTATTTTTTGTGTTTTTGGCGCTTGGTGTCGCCTTGTAAATATTACTGATACTTTTTATGTATTTCTTGGTGTTACTTCCTAGTACGTCTTGTTCTAGGAGGGCCAATTGTCGTGGTAATATATTTCATTTTAGCCTCTTAAAAAAAAAAATGTGGACAAAATTGTGGTGCATTTCCTTAAATACTTTTTGTATGGTTCTTAACTAAATTATTTATAATTTCCTCTAATCCATAATTTTCTCAAAGTTTGTTATAACAAAAAAATATGTAATTTTAGATAAGAACCATATGAAAAGCATCAAAGGAACCAACCTAAGTTTTATCCGAAGATATTATCCCATTTGTTAAGTTTACAAATTTAGCAAAAAGCATAAAATAAAATAAATTGTTCAGCTTTCTTAATTGTTATAAAGATTATATTACAAGAGTATTGATATTTGAACTAAAAAGTTGGACAACTTATAATTATAAAATCAAGTATTAATTTGGTTGAGAGAGGGGGAAACATTGTTATAAAATTCTCACAAGTTGTATTAGATATGGTTTTATAAGTTATCCCATAAATTGTCTAATTTTTTATGTTAAAATATCAATACTCATAATCCAATATCCATGCAGAAGTACTTATATATCATGTCATTGACTTATACAAACATAGAAGATAAGTAAAAACAATTGAAATAATTTTATACAAAAAAAAGGGATATACGAAACAACCAACACGACAACTAAATCAACTTTTTGGAAGAAAATGAAAGCTGACGAGACAATTTCATGAAGTTATTATAAAAACACCAACAATTTAGCAAACAAACTCTAGATCTCATTTGTAGAAAGAAAAAAAACCATTTAGCAGAAAAAAAAAACATTAATATTAATATTAAGTTTTACTTTTATATTATATTATCACAACCCCCCACACTATATTATTTGAAGTATTGCATTTGACGGTCAAAACAAGAATAAGATTGTGAAAGATTGAGCTACAAATGTTGTTCTTGAAATTTCACATCTCCCATTCTATACAAATAAAGAAACTCACATATAACAACATTATAGATTTGACCACATAATATAAAAAAAATACAAAGAATCACAAAACAAAAACAAAATACTTTTTGAATCTTTTGAATAAGAAAAATAAAGATTGAAACTTGCATAAGTAAAAAAGATAAAGACTGAAACATCATATTTATTTACACTCATCATGTAATCATATAAAAGATCGAAACTTTTTTCAAAACTTTCTTCAAAAAATCCTAATTCATGAAATTGATTTAATTCAACTCAAAAGAGGGATGAGAGATTAAGAGTTGATGGTTGGTATGGAAGATTGAGGAGAGGTAGATGCCATGGGAGAGAGATGGTTGCAAGGAAGTGAGGGGAGAGGGAGAAGGCGTACATGTGATGATGGGGGAGAGAGAATGTTGGATGAGAATTACAAGTGACATTAACACAAGACTAGCTTAATCTATGTTTTAATATGAACCATTCTTTTTAATTAAATGATTCATATTTATTTTCATATATCAATGTCATTCTTTTGTTGTTGAATTGTATGATCGGTCGATCATAAATTGTTGAATCGTGAATAGTAATTTTTTTTTTTTTTTTTTTTATCATTCTTGTTATTGTTCTTACTTAACGATCTCTAATGTTGAGTTTATTAGGAGACACACGAACGAGGTTGTCTATGCGTTTGTCAAAACAGCCGAATCCTTACCCATCTTCCCTCTCTTTGATGAAATTCTGACACATATTACCGATTTGATTAATAATTAATTTTTTTTACAAGGC
This sequence comes from Medicago truncatula, assembly GCF_003473485.1. Taxonomy (NCBI): domain Eukaryota; kingdom Viridiplantae; phylum Streptophyta; class Magnoliopsida; order Fabales; family Fabaceae; genus Medicago; species Medicago truncatula. The sequence continues at coordinate 40,992,482 of NC_053044.1, read as the reverse complement.
TAATAATGAAATGCTATAACCTTTTCTAAAAAAAAGAAGTCTAACCTTATTGCTTATAATGCCACACACAGTTCTCTCAAACCAATCCCAAAAATCAAAATTTTCAATCGTTAGACCTCAACTTTGATCATTTAATTAAAATATCAAACGATATTCCGTTTGAGCAAATAAACATTCTCCGAAAAGGTTACAAAGCCTAAATTTTAGAATTTAAATAAGTATTCAATCGGTTCAATTTTACTAAAGAACGTGCATATGTACAAAAACATGATATGAACTTTTATCCAATCTTCTTAAAAAAAATAAAAAAAAAACTTGTATCTAACCTGTAATCAGGATCTCTCCTTAATGAAATTAAGTAGATAATTTTGTCTAATTTTTAACCGTTCAAGTTTTACTTCTAAATAAACGATCTCCATAACAAAATAAAAAACATAATTGCAAGTTGACATAGTCCAAAAATACATGAAACAACATATTATTATCCTGTGGATACAATAGAGATGAGGGTGGTGGACTTGGAAGTTCCACGGGTTAAGTCCTTCTTCTCTACAGACGATACTACTACTACTACTACTCGTCCAAGATGGCTTCTACTCTTTTCACCGTTCCCATGGCTACAACACTCTCATCTTCCATTCATTTCCTTAAACTCCATACCCCTTTTTCTTTTCCTTTTCGTTCTCTTCATTCTCCAACTCCAACCTTCTTCACCAGGAAATTCTCCACTCTCGCCGTCGCCACGAGCCCTTCCCAACCCGCCACGGTTTCCGATTCCAATCGCCAAGACCGAATTGTTCTCCCTACTAATGAATCATCCAACACCCTTCTCAGAATTCGTCATACGGTACTGTTTTCAATTCACATTCAATGAAACTTTTGTTATGTTTAGTTGCATTTTTTGTCGTTGACGAGCACCGATAGTAGAAAAGATGGTGGAAAATAGGCTTACCTGGTTTGGGCATGTACGTAGAGAGAGACCCGTAGATAGATTCAGTTGTAAGAAAAGTAATTTTGATAGAGGATAGTTAGATTATTAGAGTTGGATGAAAACTTAGAAAAACTTGAGAAACTATTAAGAAAGATCTTGAGATTAATGAATTTGATTGAAATATAGTTTATGATTGAACATTTGTCGTAATTTGATCTATGTAGCTGACCCTTCTTAGTGGGATATGACTTGGTTGTTGTTGTTGTCTTTCTGGAAAACAAGAATAATAGTATGTAATATGTTTTTATTTCAGGCATTATGATAATCTAGTTATTTATTATAGATGTTGTTAACTAAGCCAGCCACATTGCTCTCAGAAAGGAAAAAAAACTAAGCATGTCACATTGCATAGCAATATAATGTTTCACTTTTGTTATTTTGACTTTTTCTTTTGATGTTTAATTCAGTTCATTTAAGTATCATAGTTTAACTTAACCTGTAGTATATCGTTAGCATTACAAATTTCTATCATGAAGCTTTATTTAACAATTAGCATGGGTGATTTTAGTAGTTTAATACCCTTGATAAAAAACAAGTATCTCTGGGGTACTCAAATTGAAAAAAAGAGACTATTATCTTGCCTTTCTCTATGACATGAAATACTGAAACATATTTCTGGGGAATTATTTTTGTGGGGGTGTTGGTTTACATAAGTATATACTAGTTATTGAATGATTTTATATCTTTAGTTTCACTAATAAGTTGCAGGGTTGCAGTGTGCGCATGTGATGGCAATGGCCGTTCAAAAGCTTTACCCTCAAGCAAAAGTCACAATCGGGCCTTGGATAGAAAATGGGTTTTATTATGACTTTGATATGGAGCCTTTGACAGATAAGGATTTGAAGAGAATCAAGAAAGAGATGGTAAGTCCTTTATACTTGGTAGTTATGTACTTGTTTGTGTGCTTCGTGAATTCTGAATTATGCTACATATTTATGGTACACAGTTATTTATATCTTATATTGTCTGTAGGACCGAATTATTAGCAAAAATTTACCCCTTGTAAGAGAAGAAGTTTCAAGAGATGAAGCTCATAGAAGAATAGTGGCTTTGAATGAACCATACAAGATGGAGATTTTGGAAGGCATTAAGGAAGAACCCATCACAATTTATCATATTGGTAACCTTCTATCTCTTATCAGTTTTCACTTGTTTAATTCCTGCATGTTGAAGTTTAAAAGCTAGTGGGTGAAGGCTATGGAGGGAAAAAGAAATGGGTGCTTGCGTACTCTAAGTTCATGATTGTTCTGCTCCATGCATGTGTATAATAGTCATTCTGGTATAGAGAGATAATCGTTATTGTATGGATCTACTAACTATGTGGTTCTTAGGCTCTGTTTTTGTGTGTATGTATATCAGTCATTCTGCTGTATATTATAATATTCTCCCTCAAGAATAGGCATGTATGTTATCATGTGCAGCTTGTTACTGATATATTCTACCTTTCTCTAACAAAGTGCCTTGATCAAAATAAATTTGTTAACCGGTCCTCTCTAAGTCCTTGCTGGCGTTGCTCTTGGATAAAAGTGAGAATCTTCCTCAGTTTGTTTACAACAAAATTTGCCTAGACCTAAGTACTCCCTAAGCCAATCTCACCGTCATCCCCACAAGTTCACAAATAGTTTGGGCCATGGCATAATTCTTTGGTTCTCATTTTGTCCATGCCCCACTGCATTTTGCTTCTATCCTTGTTTTAATATGGCAAGATTATGTTTCTTGTTACCATAGTTTTAAAGTCAGTAATGGTGTTATGAGGTTTGCATGATCACCTTCAAACTAGTATGGAAGTTATATTTTTAAATGTCCACTAAGCCCAAGTATTTAGAGCATTGAACTTCTTTTTCATCTTTAACTGGATCAATTGCCATGCTTCAGCAGAATGAAAATGGACCATGTAGTGTGTCTGAAATTGGAAACTGTGAAGATGGAAGTATAAAGTAGAATAACAATGAAGAAGCAAAGATGTGCTCAGAAAGAGTACTTTTCAGGTCTTGCATTGCATTGAAAGAAAAAGTTATTGCCTGAGGTGTTTCATCTGTTTTTTTACCTGAACTTATGTTCCTTTTTCCTTGAAGGTGGGGAGTGGTGGGACCTATGTGCTGGACCTCATGTTGAATCTACTGGAAATATCAAAAGAAATGCTGTTGAACTTGAGTCTATTGCTGGGGCTTACTGGAGAGGAGATGAAAAGAAACCAATGCTGCAAAGGATATATGGTACTGCATGGGAGACTGAAGAGCAGTTGAAAGCGTATCTTCATTTCAAAGAAGAAGCTAAACGTCGGGATCATAGGCGCCTAGGACAAGATCTTGATTTGTTTTCTATACAGGTACAATTAAAAGTCCTGTCTATATTGTTCTGCAAGTTGATTGTGTTTCTATTTTGATTGTATTTATGAATCAAATGAGTTAGCATGTTTTGTGATTCCTAATTTTGTAGGTACATAAATGTTGACTCAACACAACATCTTGCATGTAATGTATTGAACTTTTGTCTTCTATGAAATTTATGCAGGAGGATGCTGGTGGGGGTTTAGTTTTCTGGCACCCAAAGGGTGCTATTGTGAGACACATAATTGAAGATTTTTGGAAAAAAGTTCACATAGACCGTGGTTATGATCTATTGTACACACCACATGTGGCAAAAGCTGATCTTTGGAAGATCAGTGGTCATTTGGACTTCTACAAGGAAAATATGTATGATCAGATGAGCATTGAAGATGAGCGTTATCAACTTCGGCCAATGAATTGTCCTTATCATATTTTGGTATACAAAAGGAAGCGTCATTCCTATCGGGATTTTCCTGTTAGGGTAGCAGAATTAGGTACTGTTTATAGATATGAACTGTCTGGAAGTTTACACGGCCTTTTCCGCGTTAGAGGTTTCACACAGGTTTGCTGTTTTACTTAGCTCGTTATCTTGTGAACTACAAAGATCACAATAAAAAAAATTGTCGATTCAGTTATGTTGATGTTAATTTTGTATGCTTTCCACGACTCTTACATAATAGATGGCGAGCTTGCCAAGACTAGTAAGGTTGCATGACTCCTGGAGCCGTTGATTGTTGATCCCATTAGTTTTTTATTTTAAACAAATTTGGAAAAGGGGGATTCTTTTTATTTTATTTTATTAATTCAAGTAGCACAAATGCCCATTTCACAACTGTTGCATAGGAGATTTGAACTTTATACTTTGAGGTTACAAGGCTAAACTCTTACCACTGAGCTAGCACCTCAAGTGTATGTTGATCCCATTACTTATTTTCTTTTGAAATCAATGGCCTATGATACCTTAATGTGTAATACTGCATAGCCTTTTCAAAGCTTCTGCATTTAGTTTTTAATTCATTTCTTTGAGATGCATGCTCATAAGTTGGGTCTTGTTTTGACTTCAATATCTTTGGTACAGGATGATGCACACATATTCTGTTTAGAGGACCAGATTAAAGATGAGATCAGGGGTGTCCTGGATCTTACCGAAGAAACATTATCGCAATTTGGTTTTGATAAATATGAGATAAATTTATCTACACGGCCTGAAAAATCTGTTGGAGAAGATGATATATGGGAGAAAGCTACCTCAGCTTTAAAAGATGCTTTGGATGATAAAGGCTGGACCTATCAAATTGATGACGGGGGAGGTGCCTTCTATGGGCCAAAGATAGATGTCAAGATTGAGGATGCTCTTGGGAGAAAGTGGCAGTGTTCAACCATACAGGCAATTCCTAACTTCAAAATTCATTGAAATATTAAAGCAATACTTTTTAAAAGTGTTAAAGCAATAATTTTCCTCTACCTGATAGCTTCTCATATAAAGAGATCTGGTCTGATGTTTGAAAGAGCTTATATTGAGTGCATATGAAGTATTATTGTCCTGTTTTGATTAATTGAAAATAGCTTGCAAAACCCATATAAGAGGCTAGTTTCCAACCCATATAACATTTTTATTTTTCTAATATGATAGGTTGTTTTGATTATCCTTGCTTCCCATCAGATTTAAAAAATGGTCTTTTCTTCGTCTTAAATCTATTACTTTTGTTAGGGGTTGCAGCTATTCTGTTATTGCTTGATTCTGTTTTACTTAGCTCATTATCTTGTGAACTGCATGCAACTATTTGTCTATTTTGCTTGACTTAATTCCTTTTCAACTTAAACAGGTTGATTTTAATTTACCACAGCGTTTTGACATCACATATGTTGACTCAAACTCTGAAAAAAAGAGACCTATAATGATCCACAGAGCAGTCCTTGGATCCTTGGAAAGATTCTTCGGTGTTCTTATAGAGCATTATGCTGGTGATTTTCCGTTATGGCTTTCTCCAATACAAGCTCGTATTTTACCTGTCACTGATGCCCAGGTAACGTTTGACTACTTAAGAATTATTTGTATATTTGTTTTGTATGATGGGCAGTCAATTAATAGGAAATATTTCTGCATTTGCAAATAGCTTGAATACTGCAAGGATGTGACCAACAAATTGAAAAAATATGGCATCCGAGCTGAGGTTTGTCACGGAGAGCGCCTGCCAAAGCTCATAAGAAATGCAGAAAAGCAGAAAATTCCTTTGATGGCTGTTGTAGGCTCAAAGGAAATTGAAACACAAACAGTTACTGTTAGATCTAGGTTTGGTGGGGAGCTAGGAACCATGTCAGTTGATGACTTTATTAGTAGAATTAAGTTGGCTATAGAAAATCCAACATCACTATGATACTCATTCAGAATCTTATTGACACGAGTGTTAGTTTGGAAAAGAATGCAAGGGCAAATGATTGAAACATTATATGCAGTACATTGAACAACAATTATTACATCGCCGTGTCAAAGGCCTAAGTTCTCCTATTGGTGATGATTGCCGTGACTTCATATGGAAACTGTTCGTTGAAGAACAAAGCAGAATGGATTCACAATAGAAGCATGATTATTTAAATTTGTATCAAAGCATATTTCTTTTTTGTTATAGTTAGACTAAGATAGAATCATTTTCTTATAAGCCACATTTATGGCGTTGTTTTTTTAACCCTTGTATGGTTATCCTAGATATCATTTTATGTTTCTGAATACTTTTAAAGCTGGATCGAAAGTTGGTTAAACATTAATTTTCTATCATAATATTTTATATTTATAGAAATTTTAATTACAGCCCATTTTTAAAAAAATAAATAAATTAAAAGGTTAAACTTAATTAAATAGGTCCTTTAACAATCTTCTTATTAAAAAATGAACTTTATATAGAAATATATAGTCAAGCTATTATAGAAGTGTAATAAGATTCTGTTGGATCATCAATTCAATTCAATGGTTTCTGAGTTAGTATACCGGTTGGTGTTACTTAATAGAAGTAATACTAACAGCACATTCTCCCCTACACCTTCAATATATATATATATCTTCTTAAATATGTCATTAGTCTATGCACTTTCATCATATTTTGACATTGATCTCTGCATTTTTTTTGTTTGGCATTAGTCTCAACATTTTGTTGATTAAAGAAAACTAAGGGTCTGTTTGGGAAACCCAAAAAAAAAGCTTTTAACTTTTAGCTTATAGCTTATAAGCTCGTTTGACAAAAAAAGCTCTGTTTGGTAACACTTTTTCACCATGAGCTTATAGCTTATTTCACGAGCTTATAAGCTATTTTTCAGAAGCTATTCCAAGTAGCGTTTGAGCTTATAGCTTATAGCTTCTCACTTTTTCTTCCAATTTTACCCTTATTATTTCATTTAAATTGTATTTTTATCCATTATAATTTTTATAATAAGCTACGTAATAAAGACTACTATCCCTTTATTTCAATTTTTGTATATATAGCAGCTGGCCTTTTTCTTTCTTTTTTTTTTGAAAAAATATATACCTTCGTTTTTTTTTTACGAAACAAAATATTATTATTCTATTAGCGTTACTTTTTTTTTTTTTTGAGGTAAGTGTTATTTTCTTTATTCTCTGTTATTAGTATTACTCTATTAGTGCTACGTTTTTTTTTTTTTTTGAGGTAAATGTTATTTTCTTTATAAAGTGGTAACACTTAAATGATAATAAATATAAGATAAAATTTTAGTGAATAAAATTTAATTTAATTTATAATACATAGGATATATTAAATTAATAAATTTAAAGTATTTTTTGAAAGAAAAATTAGTTTACAAAATTACAAATACTTAAATTAATGATATAATTTTTATTATGAATTAAGAATACCCTTTATGTCATTTTACATTTATCAGCTAGTTGAACCACTATTTTTACCAAACACTTCAGTTAGCTTATCAGCTAAAAGCTATCAGCTAGCTTATCAGCTATCCGCTATTTTTACCAAACAGAGCCTAATCCTCTGGACCAATAATTATAAAATCATTTTTGTACATTTAAAAAAGTTGGAATATTTTGTTTTTTAGTGTGTCATGTGACACAAAATGATTGGTCCACGTGGCACATCGTTAATTTTGTTTTGTTTTAACTTGAATTTAACAGAAGCACCAATAACAAAACTTTTACAAAGTGTACGGATCAATACTAAACAAATAAAAAGTGTAAGGATCAATGTTAAAATATGGAGAAAGTTCATGACCGATGTCCTATTTAAACCTATATCTTATTAAATTTTAATGGAACTGATGGAAGAGAATTTTTTGGTAAGAACGTGTTTGAGAAAATATTGTTCTTTTACACTTAAAATAACGTATGCGCATATATACTCCAATTATAAGGTAGGGGGTACTGAACATTACTAAAATAATTAATATTTGTGAAGTGTTATCCATGTAGGACAAAAAAATGTATCGATGGACCATTCAAAAAACTCAAGTTTGTCTAGTTCCAAAATATTTGAGACAAAAAGTTTTTTTAAGGTAACCTACTAACATGTGACAAATAGTTGCTACAGAGATATGTGCATACTATCTAAAATACACATTCCTTCAGAAAAAAATAATCTAAAATACACATAGTAATTTATGAGTATATGTTATTTCTCTGGTAATAATCCAACATTGCTAAATTGCCTATGAAATTATTAAATAATAAATTTAATCTTTTTAGCCAAAATAAAATTGAGGTGCCTTGTGTTCTGGTATGTAACTAAAAATTAAAATGTCCAACTTTCTATTTTCTTGATTATTTTAAAATATTAGCTAAGATAAATAAAATTTCACATTTATTTAACAAAAGAATAGTTGCATGGGCAAGGATGTTCTAATATTTCTTTTGCTAACTAAATCTCGTTTGTAAGCAACCGCAGAGGCTAATATTTCGATTCAGATAAAATTATATTCAATGATAAAGCTCTCTCTTAAGATTCAATGCCATCTTATCCAAATGTTATTGAGTAAGAGATGTTCTAATTTTTTACTATACAAGAGTATCTCTAACACGGGTTCTTTTACTTAACAAAAACGTCTCTATGTTAAGGACCTCCATTGGAGGAATAAAAAATGAGTATCTATTTGGTAACAAGCAACTATAAATGAGTCTCACATTTAAAATAAGTAATAAAATACATACGAATTGGTCTCACTTTCAAAAGAAGTAATATTTTATGAGGTAATTTATAATTTGATAAATAAATTATTTTATATAATGATGTAAAGTTAGTAAAATATATTTAAGTATTTTTCATTGAAGTCTCTATTAGTTTATTGTCATTGAGTCAATAGATAATTTTATTAAAAAATTACAAATAAATAATGTATATATGTAGAGTTCATTTAAGAAGTCATTGTTAATATAATACCACTGTGGATATGCTAAAAAAGGAACAAGATTTTGCTTTGTAATTTAAAGTTAAGGACAAATTAAAAAAAAAATTAAAACACTTAATTTCATATTCCAACTTCTCCGTACACCAAAAAAAATATATTCCAACTTCTCTCAAAGAGACGCGTACTATTTGTTCATACCCAAATTTAATAACCCTGAAAAATTGCTTTTCTCACATGTTTTTTTCCTAAAAATACATAGAAAATATGTTTTTGCCCCGGTGGTATCTAACTATCGTTGACTCCAGATGCAGGCTGGCTTAGCTGCACTTAAGTGAAATTACTGACAGAAAATCAATTCTGATTTTACGTGTTTCGGTCGAAAAATCAAAATAAATCAAGGCTTATTCGGGTATTTTTATAGAGATGTCCGTAAAAAACCAGCTCAAAATTTGATTTTTAGGTCGATGTTTTAAGGCTTTGGTTTCTTGCGTTTTTGGCGCATTAAAAATTCATATTTAATCAATCCGTTGTCGGAAAATTCTAATTTTTTGTGGGAAATGTTTTTTTTTTATTTCTTTAACATATGTGCAGAAAAATAATGAAAAAAATCAACCTCTATGTAACTTTTCCGGACGCGCATTTGAGAAAAATTGTGATTTTACGCGTTTCGGTTAAAAATCAAAATAAATTGAAGCTTAGTCAAAATACTATGGAAATTTTCAGATCCTCAGTATGTATATTCATAGAGGTGTCTACGAAAAAACAACTCAAAATTCGATTTCTAGATCGATGTTTTGAGGTTTTGGTATCTTGAGTTTTAGGCGCATTAAAAATTCATATTTAATCAATCAATTGCCAGAAAATTCTAATTTTTTGTGGAAAATGTTTTTTTATGTCATTAACATGTGTGCAAGAAATAATGAAAAAATTCAACATCTATGTAACTTTTCCGGACTTGAACTTGGGAAAAAAATTACGATTTTACGCATTTTGGTAAAAAATCAAAATAAATCGAGACTTAGTCGAAATACTACGGAAATTTTCAGATCCTCTATATGTATTTTTATAGAGGTGTCTGCAAAAAAAAACTCAAAATTCGATTTCTATGTCGATATTTTGATGTCTTGAATTTTAGGTGCGTTAAAAATTCATATTTAATTCATCTCTTGTCGAAAAATTCAATTTTTTTTAAGAGATATTGTTTTTTTGTCCAAAATATGCGTGAAAAAAATCGTGAAAAAATTCAACCTCTAGGCCACTTTTCCGAACACACACTTTGAAAAAAAATTGCGATTTTACGCGATTCGATCGAAAAAATCACAATAAATCGATACTTAGTTGCAATGCTACGAAACTCTACAACATTTCTATAAAAATACATATAAAGGATTTGCAAAATCATTTTGAATGAGTTTCGATTATTTTTTTTTTCCTTCAACCGAAACGCGCAAAATCAAAATTGATTCTCTGCTTGGAACCACACTTAAGTGCATATGAGTAACTGTTATCTCGTTTGTGAGCAGATATGCCCATTCTTTTCTGATTCACTTCTCACCTTAACAAATTAGACAATAAAAGGAAGAAGAAAATCGTATTATGCAAAACTTTGGTTCTGTCTTTTCTTCTTCTATATTCTAATAAGTTAAAAATGAAAATGTTATTGTTAGGCAACATGCCAGCTGGCACTGCACCATTGGGTGAGTGCAATGTTCACACAAACGAGAAACGCAGACGGTAAGAGAGTGCGCGCGCCAAGGTAGTGGTGCAGTGCAGTGGCAAGAATAAGCAAATGTTACTATATAGGGATGATTTGGATAGTGAGTGAAAATGAGAGGAGTTCTTACCTGTTACATTGAAGGTAGTCATGTCCAATGCAGGAGAATCTTCAGCTAAGGTTCTGTTCTGTTTTCTTTTTTTCTTTCAAAATTCTTCATCTTCACTATCAAGATGTCATTTTTTTCTTCTTTTCAAAACTCTGTTCTCATAATAATTTTTGTTGATGTGACTGGATTAAAGAACGAAGTTTTATTGTTTATGATTAGTTGTGTCGTGTGACTTAATATTTGTTTCTGTTATTAGTATTCCTTTGTTTCTTATAGCATCTTTTCTTTTCAAGTGTAGAAGAAAGTGACGAGTTTTGATTGGAGAAACAAGGGTAAGTTGAGCCCAGTGGAACATCAAGGCAATGCGAGTACGTGTTTTTTTTTCTTTCTTTCTCTTTAACAATTTCTTATTTGTATTTTTATAGTTTCTTAAAAAGATTAATGTATATAACTTTTGTGTGTAGACTCTTGCTTTGCCTTTGTGGTATGTTATATAATTGAAGCACTATATCGTATAAAAAACGAGGGAAAAGATGTCATTCTCTCTCGTCAAGACATTTTTAATCAAATGATTAAAAATGAAAAAGACCCGGATCCGAAGAAAGTAGTTCGATTCCAGCAACATTGAGGTGGATAACAGAGCACGGTTGTATTTTGGCGGAACTCTGTCCATATGAAGAAATTTTTAACCCAAATGATTACATGCGTAAGGTATGCTACTTTTCTATCTCTCTTTTCTTTAAAAAACAAAACTTTCTATCCATCTTTTAATTATTTATTTTATTAATTTTTGATTGACATTGTTTTATTTATTTTCTATCTCAAGCCTTGCATGTGGATCGAGACTTTTATGGGGTTTGACCTTACAGAGGAAATCTCCCTACAACACAATAAGAAAAAGATTGAAAAACGAATAGAGAGTGAAATTCAAGAGGGACCGGTAGCTGCAGAAATGTTATGGCTTCCAGGGATGGAACATATTAAAGGAGTGAGTTTTAAGTTGTTTTAATAAACTTATTTCATTTAATTTTGTTTGTTTGAGGAAATCTAATTTTTATTAAGTTGTGATTTAATTTTGCTCCTCTATATAATTGCAGGAGATTTATTCTGGTCCAGAAGTTGCAAAAGATTTTGATAAAGCGGAAGCTCACGGCGTATCATTGGTTGGTTTTGGGGAAGAAAAGAAAGATGGCAAGTTAATTAGATTTTGGGTGATTCAAAATTCACATGGATCGCAATGGGGCGAGAATGGGTTTGGGAGAATTGATAGATCACCATCCCACGGTAGGTTACTTATTCACAAAGTCTGGATTGTCCGATGGGTGAAAGATAAGAAATGAAATGGTGATCTATATTGACATTAGACTACTTTAGACTGTTTTATGGTGTGGTTTTAGTCTAAGAATCATACGTGACTTAAGATATTGAATATGAAACTTATATCTTGAAACATAAGAAATTCAAGTCTCGTATTACCATAAATTTCAGTTTTGTTTCTTTAGGTGAAAGCAATATACATATGCTATGAAATAATATAATGCTGTGTAAATTTTATGTCAACTTATGCAATACGAGTGTTTCTCGTATTTAAATGTAACTGAAAATCACCAAAAGGCATTTATAACCACCTATAAAAAATAATAACATTATGATTAAAAAAATTACTAAAAGAAAATACGGGAAATGCTAACTTGAATAATGAACTAATGAAGTATTATATTAAAGTTGAATATTGTTGAAAATAACTCGTTTAAATGACATTTAATGTTGTCTATGTATATTACATTTTAATTGGTTGATATCATGAGAGGATAAATTACCCCATAAACAAAAGAGAGTAACGTAGACCTCTCCTAAATAATAGTATTTGCTTATGTAGGGATATCCCCCTTTTCAATTCAGTAAAGTAATTGATTTGTAATAAATTTAGTTAATTATTTGGAGCTGTCAACTTGTCATGTTTGTCAAACAGTGAAGAATATTATATTAAAAAACTCACAAAGTGATTAATCAACTATTATCTTTGTAATTTCTACAGTGCAAGACTATGAAATACTAATACCTTGTTGCAACAACTTAAACCCGCTTGAAAATTTAACTTTGGCAACGGACCTCCATCCCAAAAATGGAGTAAGTTAGCAACCCTTCTTCCATTCCATTAGTCTTTGACCAAAACACCCATTAGTTTCTATTTCAAAATAGTTTTAAGTGAAGGATAATTGAATAATTTTGTTTTTAAACCAAAATAAAATAGTAACCACTTCCGAGATTTGCGTGTGTTTCTCAATTCTGTGTTCCATTCAATTTATTTTTTTCTGATAAAGCAACATCTTCTTCTTTTTTTTTTTTTTTTTTTTTTTTTTTTTTTTTTATAAAAAAAAAGTTCCGAACAAAGAATACGCTAATTCCCCTAAAAAAAAAAAAAGAATCAACAGATTAGTTACACAGTGCTTCCAACGAACTTTTTTATTTTTTTTGGAGAAGCTTACATATAAATAATGCATGTTGTTCAGTAATTTTTTTTTGTTAAGAAAAGAAAAAAAAAACACCAACATTTGTACTTGGAAAATGCTAGATATCAAGAATGATTTTATAAGAAAAATTTAAGAATGACATGGCATAATAATCACCTTTAGATTTCAGTCTCATTTATTAATCTTTCATAAAAAAAAGATACATAACACCCACCACCCCATAATTTCCGGCCAGGTTGAGATTTTATTGGTTAACATTAATTTCATGACTATTTCTTTATAAAATCTTAGGGTGATTATTCTGTCATGTCATTCTTAAAATTTTCTTGAAAAAATCTTTCTTGATATATAGTATTGCTCTTTGTACTTTGTACGAGGTGTGCCATGCTGTCACGTTAAAAAAATTATTGTTAAAAAAAGGACTTCAAGGCAAATTACGGTAATGTCCATTCATTAAATAGAGTTTGTTAATAACACAATGGGGTTTTTAGTAAAATACAAGTGGGAGTAGGTTGCTAACTTACTCCTTCATGTTTTTGGGTGGGAGTAAGTTAGCAGCCCCATATATATATATATATGGCAAATTATATGGTGCATCCAATATATTTGAGTGTATCAGTACACTCACTCTTCAAATTAATGATTAAATGAGTTGTATTTTGAAGAAAAATATTATTTTCTATCATTTATATTTATAATAACCAAATCTTATTCGTCAGAAATATTAACAAAATAAAATTAATTTTTTTTGAATTTTTAGCACTCATAATTGAGAATATTGATTATATTTTACGATAAGAGAGATGCTAGCAACAGATGCTCAAACACTATCTCTTAGTCACACGCTTTGTGATTGGGCCACGTCATCCATATTTTAAACAATTTATTTGGCCTCCGGTTAATCAAGTTTTGCTTGTGTCTTCTCTGTCCAAACACCACCACCACTATCTACCATTCTTTCTGCTTAAAACCATCGTCAACAACTATGCGTGTTCAAATTTGCAACGTATGACCAAATAATCATAAAATTAAAGGTTGCACAAAACTAATATTAAGCTAATCTGCGTCAATTTCAAAAGTTCCGTAAATTGAAAATCCAAACTTTGAGAGGCATAAGAGTCCAAGGACCTGCTGAAAAACATCCTCTGTTACTTCCTCAATGGAAACCATTATTTTTTGGAATTTCTTAGATGGGTTTTGTATTATAGCCATCTGGGTCTTTATTTCTGCCATCAAAACTAGAACTTGGTAAGGTTTGAAGATGGGTGTTTCAAATAGGATTTCTTTCATGGATTTCTCTTCTAGTGATGGAGGGGCTTCTTCATGGGTTTGATTTGGATAGCGAGGATCTTAGGTGGGATTGGTTGATTTTGAATGAGTTATGGTTATGGGTTTGTGACTACTGAAGCAATAACAAAGTTGGATTTTTTTTTTCGTTTTCTTCTTTATTAGAAGGGGCAAGATATTGAATCTAGAAAGGTGGGGTATGAGCAATGCTAATAACAAACGCTTGGACAATCGCTTTTTAAACAATTATTATGATTCTTATAAACAATGAACTGATGTTTTTTTTTTTTATGAAATGATGTTCTATAAAATATAAATATTGATAAATAGTTATTTATTTCATAAAAAATGATCGTTAATTTATAAAATTATGAAGAAAGAGTACCGGTACACCTCATTTTGTGAGTGTACCGTAGAAGTTCCCTATATATATATATATATATATATATATATATATATATATATATATATATATATATATATATATATATATATATCTGTGTGTGTGTGTCAGGATCCGTTGATACCAGGTGTCAACGAATTCGTTGACACCAAATCTCAACCATCAATCTTATTTAATCTAAAGGCTCTCATTAACTCACTTAAAATGTGCACGTGAACCCTCGCCCTCTTCATTCTATCGTTCTATCTGCAATATCAGTATCGGTGTATCATCTCCTTCTCCATTGTGTATACCTACCTGCACTGTCATCTCCTTCATCAATCTAATGCGACACTCCTGAAAATTAAAAGCCCACTATTCAATTAGTGGCGTAGATGAATTCAAACAAAGATTAAAGTAGAAATATGCTTAACCTAATTTCCTTTTGCAATTACAAATCAATTCCACACATTATTTTGATCCATTTTTCATCCATGATCGGTTCTCATGGTCACCGATAAAACTTGAATAAATTAATTCATTGAATCAAAATAGTGGAATCCCATCTCATATCATAATTTTTTCATCAACGGACTGTTCAATTGATTATGTCTACAAAATAATATGAATTGTTGTTGTTGGTGGATACACTTGATAGGGAAATACGAATTACGATTTTTTTTTGCTTACACCGTGTCTTGTGGGATTTATTTAAGTATACATATATGAGCATGCTGCTTCAGATTCACTTTTATTGCCCTTTGCAAGAAACTGCAATACATGGTGACAAAAATCCCCCTATGTAGTGTCAAGAAACAAAATTTCAATTGAAATCAATTAGGGACTAAATTAAGTTTCAAAGGCTTAATGTTGTGGTCCTTACTTCATTCTTTATTCTTGTGCGGTCAATAACAATAGACCGACAGGGAAGACGTTTAGGGATTAAGCGTTTTGTTTTTGTTGGAGTAATTTCAGGGTTTAATTAAAACAACAAATTATTATCACTTGTATATATATATATATATATATATCCAATGAAGGTTCTTTTGATACCAAAATGTGAACGATATTGCATGGAATGAAATGTGTCAATGAAAATAATTAAACCAAGAGTATTATGTAGGTAGTATAAGTAAACTATTATCCACTGTTATATGCTTGTTATCATAAGACATCAAAGACTTCTGCTCACACTTGTATGTTCATTTCCGTCTTGCCAAAACCTCACCATCCGAATATATGATCCCTTCATTCTCTTGGTACTGGGTGTGTGGACCACTGGACCATGTTCCGGCTGGGCTGAAAGCATTCATCTGTAATTTATTGCAAGATACATAAATTAGCCAACTTTTGTTATGCAAACAACCCAATGCATAGACACTTTAAAAACTCAAAGTAACTGCTCCAAAAAGTATTGCACAAGACATCAGGAAATCAGACATTCAAAATATGTGGCATAGGCCATGGAGATATTTCACATGAGAAAGGTAATGTTTTTTAAACCTGAATTTAACATCAGGTGGTGCCATTGTGTATTCAGCTCCCCCCCCCCCCTTAGGTCCTTGACATAGTTGTCAATAGCGAATTGCAGAAAGAAAAAAACAAAGTGATTTGATAAAATTCCGCTGTGCAGTAGTGACACAGCACAGCTACTTGATAATACGGTGCACTAAATATCATATCATGGAACAATAGTGATTTGTTCAAATTCCGGTGCACTATAACACTGTTATTTAACAACACATGAGACTGGTATGTATCTTGACATCAGAAAAAATTCAGATATTATTCAACAAATGTCATTTCCAAGTTTAATGAACTTCAAAAACAGTCAAGTTACCTCATAAGCCAAAAGAACCAAACCTTCTTGCTAGCAAAACTCTACTATATCCCGTTAATTTTCCGCAGCAAGAACCTACAGACATGGCAGAAATTCCATATTATCAAATATAACCAACTACTCTTATTATTCTGCATGAGATATTTTTAATTCTGTATGCCACTTTTAAAAATATGTTGCCACTTATAGAGATTTGTTCACTCACTTTACATACAATATGTTAAAATTTTAAGAAAGATGATAATAATCATCTAATTCCATTGATTCAGACCATAATTAAAGACTCTGTCATGATGCAATTATTTCCATGGAAAGATAGAACTTTTGACAAATTGACGCCCAAAGAAATACACATTATATATAAATAAAATTAAACATCGCATATAATTAAAATTTTGAGATTGTAGTCCTTTTTTCCTTTTCTTTTTTCATTTGCTTTCATTTACTAATTGCACCAACAAAAAAATATAGCATAAATAAATAACTCTAATAAATGTAGACGTTTGCGCCTTAAACAACCCACAATTCTAGACTTCTGGGAAAACAAGAAAGTTCCAATGCTATAGGTTTGGTGGATCCTGGTTTAATTCCCTTGAGAGTCTCATACTCGATAATGTAGCACACAACAATCGCTGCATGAAAAAGCTGAGGACTCGAGAACTAGAGTTGGAGTATGAGAACAATCTCATGTGGGGACAGTTGAAGATGTTCAGAGCCAAGCAGCAGAAAACTGTAATAGAGTGATGTAAACTAACATTTAGAAAGAGCTTATAATGCTCTATAGGAATACAAATACGTCAAGAGCTTCTTCCCAAGCTAACTGCCTCTACTGTTGGTAACAGTAACCATGCATATGCTGAATTCTTATATAAATTCAATAATCTTTTTAAGAAGTGAAACACACACCGCCACGATAAGAGAAACTTACTAATGTGCTCTCTTGCCTCCAAGTAATAATTATTCCCTCTCAAAGTTGGAAAAACATCTCGTTTATTGAATCTATTCTATAAATTCACTGTCAAATTAAACAAACAAAACAGAAACAAAAATGGATAATCGAATGATCTTTTCAGTTTCAACATGGATGATGCTTGCATATCTAAAGTGGATTTTCAATGGAACCCTGGTAAAGATTATTGACTATAGATGCCAACCAGGGCTGCAGTTTTTGTTTTTACTCAATAAAAAAGAAGTTACAATGAAGAAACATATAATATGCATTCGGAAAGAAAAAAAAAACTCAAACCATTTGATAATGAGGAGCACCTGAAAATGCTGCCAACAAAGTAGCATCAGGGCCTAATCCATGACTTTATAAAAATTTAAGGTCCATAATCAACAATTCAACATACCAATTGAAGAAGACTTTCATATTTAATATGTATTTTACATATTTCAGTGTTTTAAATAACCAGTGTAGCGCCGCTATACCCCATTACATATCGGGATTTCGAGCGACCGCGATGAAAGCTGATACACTATTGCGATTTTAAAGCACGTGCATCTTCATAAGCTTGCCTTTTCTACGCAACATGAACGACTGGTAGCAAATGAATAACCAGTTTTCCATCCTTTTATCAAGTCAAAAGTAGGTAAGTCAGGAACACTGACTAAAATGTTTAAATCCTGCAAGAAAACTGCTTAACCAAGTATCCATTTATATGACACTTCTTTTCATCTATATTTTGTATTACGACAATGACTTGCATAGAGTAAAGTATGTCAAAAGTCTTCCACCAAAGTATTTTGTATGTGAATTTAACATTGAATTCAAAAAATGAGAGAGGCTAGTTTGTGGTTAAATTCACATAACTAGCGACAGTGTTTAACAAATTTTAAATTCAGAATCAATTAATTTCATGATCTATAACCACAAATATATAACCGGTAGTCCTAATTTCTTAACCAATCAACCGATTTAATGTAGCTACATTCATATAAAAAAATCTCAATTCGTAAAATCACACATCCTAGCAAAATCAGAAATCCATTACCTTTGTTGCTGTAGCTTCACTGTTCCTGGTGATGCGGCGGTAACCGGATGAGCAGTGGCGGAGCCAGGAATTTTATAGAGCCTGGGCAAAAAATTTATCGCAAAACGTTACTTCCTTCCTGCGAATAATTTCACATTTCCTACGGATATATCTTTCCTGCGGAACCTAGATCCTTGGCAAAATCTGCAGGAAATGTGTTTCCTGCAGAATTTACACAAAATTCCGCAGGTAAATCCGCAGGAAAAGCTAAAAATTCTAGTAATGGTTGGACTTGCTACAAAGAAAGTTGGAACCGAGCCTGGGCACTAGCCCAGGCTAGCTGGGGGTGGCTCCGCCCCTGCGGATGAGGGACGTGGAGGCCGAATTTGATGGTTTTCGTGCAAGGGAGGATAAAGGAAACAAGGGTCCGGATATGGGGAGAGTGTACGAGGGAGGGGGATTGCGCCTGTAGGCTGCTTCCTCCACCGGAGCAATGGAGAGAATATCGGTTTTGATGGTTTGTTTACACTGTATTTGTTTGGTTGAGGTGAAATAGAGAAGAGAGAAAGAGGATGCAGAGAAAAAGGAGAGAGAGTCAGTTTGGTTGCAAAGAGAAAAAGGGGAGAGAGATAAAAATACATGGGGGCACGTCTGATTTTAATCTCTTCAAAGAAAGAGAGAAGAAACCAACTTTCTTACTATTGTTCAGTAGTGCCCGTGTAAAATTGCTGCAACCTTGCAACATGATGGTGACTGGAAAAAAAACTGCAGGGGTATTATAGTAATTTTATAAATAATCAACACTTTTCTCTCTTCTATTTCTCTCATATTTCTTTTATACAAAACAATACATCAAATCTACTCTATTTCTCACATACTTCTCTCTTCCCATACTCTCTCACCTATTTCTCTCTTCACATCTTCTCTTCCAACCAAACACACACTTACACTGTGTTTGGTAGAAGAGAAAAAGGAAAGAGAGCAGTTGAATTGAGAGAGATAGAAGAGAAAATGAGCATTTCTTTAGTTTGGTTGTGGTGAGAAATAAGGGAGAGAGAGATAAAACATGTAGGGCCCACTGCTTTTTTAGTATTTTTGACATTTCTCTTTTCTCACCTTACCCAAGGGATTAAACTGCACACAATAGAGTTAAAAAAAGGAACAAAACTTTAAAAAGAATTACTAGCAAACATTCAAACACAATGGATGCATACTACGCAGGAAACTACAAATCATTCAAAGACAAAGGCTATATTATTATAAAAACAAAATGCATGGGGACAAGGGCAAGCCAAGCATGTAACATTTGAAAAGTGAAGTTACAATTTTCCCAAAAGTAAACTGACTAGGAAGTACATCTTTGCTATTTAAATTTTGAAGTCATCACTGATCAGAATATGCCAAGACTATATACTAACTTATTGCTGGTTTGTGGTATTTGTTATCAACTTCATTGCCACTTTCTTGAACAGAAGTTGGGCTGAAGCTCAACTAAAATACCATAATCAAATGCAAGTTTAAAAGCATTATAATCTGTTACCATTTTTAAGCCTAAAAATATTTATTCTTCTCCTATAAAATATTAAACATGTAAGCATGCAAAATAGAAATGTTATTACCATGGTGTGTGTGTGTTAGGTTTTAATGGAACATGACTTGATCACAGGTTCAGGCCTACAGTCACAGACGTGGGCCTGGAAAGTGGTAGCAGACGTGTTGGAAGGATGAACATCTTCTGGTTTTGGTGTTGCTTTGAAGGTAATGTAGTAGCTGCCTAAAGGAATATGACTTATGGCTGCCTTGACAAGCACCTTAAACTCGTACTTCAAACCCTAAATAAAACAAAATAGAATAACATTGAAGTTGATAACTGGATAAAGATACACACAGATATTGGCTTGGTGGTTAAGTAGTTTATAACCTGATTGTCCTTGTTGTACTTTTCCAAAGCACACTTGGAGAGTCGAATGAGAAGTGGCTGCTCGTGATCGTCTATAGGAACGGGTCTGGGCCAGTTATGGCCAAATATATTTGCTAAAGGTGGAATAGGGATAGCATCGAAGGGCTGTGCAGAGTACAGAAACAGATTAAAAAGTCAAACACAATTAAATTAAAACAAAAATTAGACTCTGTTTGGATTAATGGAACAGAACGGAGGAGAGCGGAATGAAATATAATGGAATGGAGCGGAATGGAACAAAGATTCCATTCCTTGTTTGGTTACTTTATGATGTTACAAAATAATTTTCCATTCCATTGTTTGGAAATTGGGTTGAACGGAACAAATAATAGATTTTTATTCCATTTCTACCCTTGTATTAAAAACAACAATATTAATATGTAAAAATATTATTACTAATTTGATTATAGAGCAAACAATAGATTTTAGAGGTTATAGAGCATTCTAATTTGATTTTGCATGCCAACAAAATTCTTACCAAACCGTGGTAATTCAAAAATAAAAACTAAGGTGATTCTCGTGTAAAAACAACAAAATATAATTGTGTTTGTAGTGTTAAGTACTCCCTCCGTCTCATACTAGGTGTCTTCTTTCCTAAAAAAAAATTATCTCAAATTATTTAACCCTTCTAAAGATGTTAATACAACATTTATTAATTTTTCCACTGACATACCCTTATCTATTGCATTTTAATCATTTATAACTATTCCACTAACCATAATTAATAAGGATACACATTTCACCATTAAAATCATCAATATTAATCATTTCCTTAACCCGTGTAAAACCCAAATAGGACAACTAAAGTATTGATTTTATAGAAGTATGCATACCTGAGACTAGAAAATAAAGCTATGTAATTGCGTACCTGAGGCATTTTGAATTGAAAAAACAAATGGAGAAAAAAGTACGCATACAAAAATATACAGAGCATTATGTAAGGGGATTCTCGTGTTGAACACATTTAGTAGGAGGGTGAAAAGTATTACCGATGAAATAAAAAGAGGGGTAAAAGGGTCATATTAAAAGTATGTTTCATTCCATTGCATACAAAAATTTGAAGGATCGAATGAGTTCCATTGTGTTTCATTCCACTCCATTCACTTGTTTGAAATTTAATGGGTTACTCCATCAAATATCAGGGAGAGAAAAAGACGTACACTTATGTTAAGAGCGGTCTTCAAATACTCAGCGACGGCCTTTTCTTCAGCCTCTTCTTTTTCTCTCACGACTCTATTCTTATAAACAAAGCGCGTACACGAAAAATAGCGGGGAATAGGGTCATCTTCATACTTGTCCTGAAGATATTCAATTGGTTTCGATACCCAGTCCCAATCAATTGGTTCCGGTTCCGAATCAGATTCCGAATCCGATTCCGGTTCCGTTTTCTGTTCTTCGTAGCTTTCCAAGGGAGGTCGGGTGACGCCGTGCAACACTGTTTCCAATTCCATCGACATTCTGCAACACTGGACGGAATGAAACGAATCGCAATTCACATAAAACCTAACTAACCAATTCATTTTATTTTATTGGCAAAATTACACAATTAGTCCCTTAACTTTATTTTAGGTAACACTTTCGTCCTTTATCTTTTTTTTGTCACGATTTAGTCCTTTATGTTATAAAATATCAACATAGTTATCCTTTTTTATGAAAAAAATAATCAAAAACTCCAAAAAAAAATCATCAAACTCATAGGCAAATGTAAATCTTCATCATACAAGCCTAGAAAATCAAATTTCTTTAAAAAAAATCTCATAAAAAATGATAAGATATTGTCATTTTATAACATAAAGGACTAAATCGTGACAAAAAAAAGATAAAGGACAAAAGTGTTACCTAAAATAAAGTTAAGGGACTAATTGTGTTATTTTGCCTATTTTATTTTATATGAAAGTTTTTTAGTTTGGGCTGACCTTTGTTTTGTTATAACCCGCCCACCAACAAATGTATGTATATGTTTGAAAATTTCTTATTGCCCCCCTTCCTTCTCGTGCACCTTTTAAATTTTTCATTTTACGTCTGTTCAGATTCTGTAATATGAAACTAAAAAAAATGATTCGAATTATAGAATTTGAACAATGATAATATATATGTGATATTCAACCTCTTTCTCTCATTTTCCCATTTTCTTATTTTACCCTAAAACACTCCTAGAACACCCCAAATTCAAATCTTGCTACATTGTGCCATTTTTCAAGTGAAGCTGCTCGAATTCGTCGATATTGAGACCTTTTCAACTACTAAACAAAAGATTAGTTTGCACCTTAAAAAAAAGTTTGCATTTGCTCAAACATTTGGTGTTTCATTCACATTTTTTTTTCTTCTTTTATGATATTGGTTGTGTTCGGATTTTAGAGCATAAGTTCTCATGTTCGATTTCAGAAACTAAACTTTTGTATTGTCCTAGTTTAGATTTTATAAACCGAACGCATAATTACTTGTTCAAAATATAGAATCTAGCACGTGTTTGAAAACTAATAAATTAGCGTTTTATACATTTCAAATTCTATAAGCCGAAAATGTATATTATGCATTCAAATTATGGAATTCGAATCATGCCAATATACCGAAGCCAAGTCTTTTTAAAATTGTTGAACAAGGGTTTGTCTGAGTTAAAATTTTATAATCCGAAACAACAAAGACACACTTCAAATTCTAGAATCCGGAAGGGGACAAAATGAAAATTTAAGAGGGTGAGCGAGAGGAGTAGGGAAAAGAAACTCACTATATATGTGTGAATTTATTCCTAAGTATGTTATCCAAAGCCCCCCTCTTTTTAACCTTCATTCAATTTTTGAAATGCGAATAGCATTTGTATGGATTGTGCCGTCTGAACGATTATGAGCTCAACATTTAGGAAAATGTTTTAGCTACAATTGATTTATAGTTTAATGCATTTCTTCCGGATGTTTCACACACTAGAATTGTAAAATCTAAATGTGTGAAATATGTTTTTCAGTACTTTTGCACATCTTGAATGTACAATTTGAATCTGTAAATGCAATTTTTAAATTTTTTTTATGCATGGTTGCAATACTATCACAGTTTATAAATTATTTGTCAAGTCCTCAACAACATATTTTAATAAGAGTGGTGCTATATAGTACGGAATGTTATTTTACGAAAATTCACGGAAATGTCTATTTGAGACACAACACTTGCAATTTTATATAATAGAAAGCTAATAACGAAGCACTCCTTTACGGAATACACGGGCTGATTAGGGGCAGAATTAAATTTTATTAAAAAATTATACTATAATAGTCTCCTTTAAATGAATACATGGGTGGTTGTTAACAAAATTAGTCAATTAACTAATTCGTTGAATGTAACCAAAAAAAAAACTAATTCGTTGAATTTCGTTTCAAGTTGGTCCGTACCACTAAGCATTATCCTTTTAATAATTCTCATTGCCATAATCAAAACTAGAAAATGTACTTTTCACACCAGTATTTTAAAATTCAAATGTATAACATATCCTTAATTTTTTGAATATATCCAGTACGTCCAAATTGTACAATCCAAATAAATCTCATCCAAATTTTGCAATTTAAAAGGGATTTTGAGGGACTTTTAAGATTGTTAGAGGAGGCGAGGTTTTGAAAAAATTACTCACTCGTGGTATTTTCACAAATGTGTTGTTCTTTTGTGAGAAACAACGTTTTCCTTTATCAATTAAAGTTGTACGATAAGAACAAGCAAACAATGATTACTTAGAAAATACCCAAAAAGAATCATAAAAAACAAAAATTAAGTAGCAAAAAAATGTGAAGTATAATAAAAATGGAGTATTTTAATTTGGTGGAGTTTAACATGGGAAAGGAGAATCCTTTTCCATGATAATATAGGTTGCTTTAAAACCATTAATATATTATTAAATATATTTGACGGTCCTGCTGGTTACTTGATATTAATTTTTTGTTCATACACTTAAAACAAAAACAAAAAACAGGCCCCACAATAGCTGTTCATCATTTTATCTGTATTTGTTAAGTGTAGTGGTAATGGGCCAGCTTCATTGTTTTTAATTCTGTAGCAAATTGAAACATAACATTTTAAATCCAGTATTTTTGGCTTTTTTTTTTTAATCCCAGTTTTATAAAATGGAAAATAAAATATCAAAATTTGACAGTTAAATGGAAAAAAAAAGGTTGATTTTGTTAATTTTTGTATTTGTATATAGTTTTTTTTTTATTAAACTACCAGTAACTAATGAGTACTATTTTTATTAGAAAAGAAAAATTAGCTCATTAAAATTGACATCGAGAAAAATTATTGTATAGATGTTCTAAAATGATAATTCTGAAATAATTTATATTTTTTTACCTTAATATAATGTCAGTTTAGAATAATTTGTTATCTTAATAAAATAAGCCACTCCTTCCGTCTCATTCTAATAGTCATTTTTTTGGCATTTTGTCAATTTTCTTTAATGTCTTAAAATATATATATTTTTTTTTTATTTCTTTAAATATATCAACATTATAGAATATATTGAATACCACTTCAATTAACTACTCCGCTAATTAATTAATAAAGATATTTTATTAAATTTTATCATAAAAATCAACTCAAAAGAACATTATTTTAAAAACCATGCATGGTAGGTGTAGATTGTAGTGTTGTTTTAAATGGGAGGTGTATTTCAAAGTTTAATTTAATATTCCTTGGTTTTCTTTTTAGAAAAAAAGCCTCCGAATCCAATTAACTTGTGCCAAAATTGATCTAAGATGGGACAATTGCCCCATGCTAAAACTCGCCGTAAAAAAAAGTCAAATTGGTCATTTATAAAGAAAGAAACAACAAGATCATTAAATAGAAAAATGATGATCTGAATCATTTAGCAGATAATGTCAAATTTCTGTCTTTTTCTTGGCTAAAGACAAATATGTCCACTTTCGCCTTCGATTACACCAACTGGTGGCGGCACTCTCTACTGTGTATGAGTGTTATTGTGTAGTTTTTTTTTCCGTCATTCTTATGTTGTGTTATTTTTTGGCATCAGACACTAACTTTGCATCTTGTTGGATGGTTCTCTTTTGCACGCCTTGTGCGAGATGAGCTACTTTTGGTGATCTAATATATTTTATTTTTGATTGTTAAAAAAAAATTAGGGTCAAAAAATTAAGAGAATGGTACCATTAAAAATTAAAATGACTCGGCACTCTTACCGCGACAAAAAATTCAGATCACAAATTAAAATAAATGCTTCCCTAAATAAAACAAATTAAATATATGTTGTGAAATTTTAACATGTGCTCTAATGACACAAGTTAGCATGACCTTAAAATTAATAGGGAAATCATAACCTTGTGTCTTTAGTGCACAAGTGTTCTTAGATAACATTTAAAATATTATTATTTTATTTTTTTTTCGTACAAAAGAGGGCAAAGCCCACATTTAAAGTATTTAATATAAAATATTTATTTTAAAAGTTATGCCAATTTATTTGTCAAAGATTTAAGACTTAATTTTTTTATAAGTATTTACTACTTATGAAATCTAAATTCATATAGCCGTAGAAAATTAGTAAAGAAAAAAGCAAAATAAGAGTGACAACAAATGCTAAATAGAGTAAAAATAGAGCATCTTTGGTTGGGAAATGTTAACTAATGCCCCTAATTAAGAAGATTATATGAAAACTTTGAATTGAGAAATGATGAAAAGTGGAATGTTTCATTTTAGAAAAGTCAAAAAGAGTTGTTGTCTTTAATAAAAAATTGAGAATGCTAACCATTGCCTTTGGGGCATTGGATAAGGGGATAAAAATTGAAATGCAGCATTGGAAAATAGTGAAAAGTGATAAATTTAACTTTTTAAAAGTCAAAATATTGTTGAAACCAATGCAAATATGTTACTTTTGACTTCCTTAACCATTGTCGACAATGGTTAATAAGATCCATAAAAAATTTATACTACCTCCGGTCCTATTTATAAGAGAATTTTGGGTCAACAAAAGTTGATGTATCTAGTTAAAAATTCAGTCCAAATACATTCACTTTTGTTGACCTAAATTTCTCTTATAAATAGGACCGGAGGGAGTAGTTCTAACTTTATTAACTAGTGTCGGGGCACGAGTTAAGACAATCTTTTTAGTTTGCCATTATTTAGTAGACATACAAAAAGAAAGACAAAAAGTTATACTTTTTCTACCCCAAGTATATCCGGTATGCCGCCGTCTCTTCTTCACATAAGAGGTTTCTTCCTACCTACGTAGTATAATGAATAAATCAAAGAAAAAAAAAAGCCTATATGACCCCAGAGCTGATGCTATCTAAAGATGCTTGTCTAATAACTCCAAAAGTTCTTTCAATTTCAACAATTGACTCACACATGTCACATACCATACCAATCCGATCAAACTTTTAGTATAATTTTATCAAGTGTATATGAAAGAGAAATGATATTTGAACATCCATTTAGTGATAACTTTTGCAACAACTTTCTCTCTCATACTCACATTACTTTTTACTTTATCTCTCTATTGCTATGGTTTCCGTGCCAATACCACTTTTTTCTTTGTAAAATATGGTTGTCAAATAAGTTGTCATCAAATTGGTTGTTCAAATAACACTCCTCATATGAAAATGCTTTTATTTAGGAAAAAGATACATGGACACTATTTTCCCGGTACCACTCTTGTACACCTGCCCATGTGGATGGCAGTTTTGTAATTTCGTTGAACATGCAGGGGCAAAATTGAGATTTCACATGTCCTTTCCTTCTCACATTCTCTTATCTCTCTTTCATTCTTCTTCTTCTCCGACACATCAATTACCACCACCATCATCCTCCCCCATCACCGACCACCACTTCCACCATTGTTCTCATCCTTCTCCTAGTCAGCCACTACCGTAGTCGGTGGCTTAGATTAGCGTTTCCGGCGACGTTGCCGTCACCGATCTAAAATTATAGAGACTGGAGAGGAAGAGGAATTCAACGGCGAGTGGAGAGAGAGAGATATGACAACAGGGACGAGAGAGATGAGAACGGTGAGGACGAACGTTTGTCGCCGTCGATAACAGAAGACGGGCGGTTATGGTGTAGCAGAGGACGGCGACGGTTGAGAGAGAAGGGAGAGAAGGCAGACGACGAGGGAAGAGGTGAGTTCTATGGACAAGTACGGTGACATTGGTGGCGGTGGCGGTGACAGAGGCCAGAAGGGGAGGGGTGCGGTGAGGAGAAAAGGAAGAAAGAGGATAGAAGTGACGACGGCTGAATAGTAAGAGAGAAGGACACGTGTTGCATTTTTATGTGGTGGTATAAGGGTCTATGCCACCTTAAAATGTTCATGTATCATTGCTCTTTATTTAAGTGATGATTGCATTCTTCAATTCAAACTCCCACCTTTTAAATCCTTTTCTAAATAAATCATCTATCACTTTTAGTTTCACTTTTGCATAGTAAAATATTTTTCCTTTAAAATAATTTGCTATGATTCGAACATTTTCGATTTACCAGTATCGAAATATAATTAATTTTGCCTTCAAAATCTATTCTAACTTTTCTTTTTAACTAAAAAAACAATTCTATTTAAAGTTTTAACTTGCAAAATTTGATATTTATCCTCAAATTATTTGTGCGTCTCGCCTTATATTTACATAATTTATAATTTTACATCAATTTCCTTTTCAAATAAAATTAATTTTCATCACATCTTAACGAGCGATTGACCCCTTAAAAAAATGGTCAAATGTTCCGTACTTCATTCCTTCATATAAAAAACATTCTATTATGAAAAAGGCTAAAATATGGTTTTAGTCCCTGCAAATATGCCTCGTTTTGGTTTTAGTCCCTGATAAAAAAAAATTGTTTTTGGTCCCTGCAAATTTTTTTGTTTTTGGTCCCTTCAGGGACTATTTTCAAAAACAAAAAATTTTACAAGGACCTTTTTTAAAAACAAAATATTTTGCAGGGACCAAAAACTACAAAATTGGTTCAGTTATAATGTGCCACGTATGCAAATCATCACAAAAGTGGGGTCAGGGACTATTTTCAAAAACAAAAAAAATTGCAGGGACCAAAAACAATTTTTTTTTTACCAGGGACTAAAACCAAAACGAGGCATATTTGCAGGGACTAAAACCATATTTTAGCCTATGAAAAAATAATTCAAATTATCTGCACTATAGATTCCGAATGAAGAATGATCACCGTGGTGGTAGCAACTCCGTACCTATAATACATTAAAAAAAATTGTTTCGACAGTTGAGAGTGTTAATTTTTATTTTTTTTTGGTCAAGTAGCTTAGTGATGAGAGTGTTAATTTTATTAAATAAGAATGAATAATGATAAAATTCAAATTTTAAAGATATTTAAACATAGAGATAGAGATAGTAAATGTTAAGGAACTAGCTAGCTAACATGTCATGGGGTAATGAAGGTGATCACTTTTCAATTATGTCATGTAATTGTAAATATGATATTATATCATATTCAATCATGATCTATATAAAAAAATAAAGTTAGAAACTGATAACGATATGTATCCAAAATTACTCTGTCTAGATTCGAGACTAAATAAAAAAGAAATAGATAGTTTAGTTTACGATGATTATTTATTTACACTAATTTTAAAGCCTTTTAAGGATTGTGATAGAAAAAAAAGTCACTTTCCTTAAAAAAAAAAAAAAGTCACTTATACGAGACTAAAGCAGAATTAAGTTTAGGACAAAACTTATGTACAATTCTTTAGGTGTTTTTCGTGTGGTTCTTAACTAAAAATACATTTTTTTTGGAGATAACAAACTTTGAGAAAATTATGAATTTAAGAAAATCATGTAAATTTAGTTAAGAACCATAGAAAAAACACTTAAGGAGTTGCACTTAAGTTTTCCCTTAAGTTTAGTCTATTGGTGTATGTTTTTCTTTTCTTTAATATTTTTCTTTTATTTTTTATCAAGTGAAAGTAAATGGATTAAAATTAAAGACCAAATTATTAAATCGATCTCTAACAAAGTGCTTAAAACATTTCAAATCTAAGTAGCTCTGGCTCTCTTAAAATCCAAAGTGCAGCTACCACATAGTAGTAGATGGTCAAATAAGTACTACTCCTAAGTTCACCTACCCCATAATGCAATTTTAAATATTCCTAAAATTCTATTATAAATAGAAGCTTTAGCCACCCTTTATTTCACAACATCCAATAATTCAACATTCTTATCATCACATCAACCTAACAGAACAAACAAAATGGCTGCTACACCTACAGTCCCTGAAGTAGTCCTCCCCTCCTCCACCGGACAACGGAAAATGCCGGTGATGGGCCTCGGCACGGCACCCGAAGCAACCAGTAAGGTTACTACAAAAGATGCTGTCCTTGAAGCCATCAAACAAGGTTATAGACATTTTGATGCTGCTGCTGCATATGGTGTGGAAAAATCTGTTGGAGAAGCTATTGCAGAAGCACTTAAACTTGGACTTATTTCATCTAGAGATGAACTCTTTGTTACTTCTAAATTATGGGTTACTGATAATCATCCTGAGCTCATTGTTCCTGCTCTGCAGAAATCTCTAAGGTAATTAAAAAAAAATCTTCAATAATTAGCTATATTTGTAGTTTTATTCATGAATTATGAATATTGATTTGAATGTATACATTTCTTTTTTTTGCAGGACTCTTCAACTAGAAAACTTAGACCTCATTTTGATCC
This sequence comes from Medicago truncatula, assembly GCF_003473485.1. Taxonomy (NCBI): domain Eukaryota; kingdom Viridiplantae; phylum Streptophyta; class Magnoliopsida; order Fabales; family Fabaceae; genus Medicago; species Medicago truncatula. The sequence continues at coordinate 40,962,402 of NC_053044.1, read as the reverse complement.
ATTGGCCAATTACTACTAAACCAGGTGAAGTTAAATACCCTATTGAAGTATCAGAGATTGTGGAATTTGATATGAAAGGTGTGTGGACATCATTGGAAGAATGTCAAAAACTTGGTCTCACGAAAGCCATTGGAGCCAGCAACTTCTCAATCAAGAAGCTTGAAAAATTGCTATCCTTTGCAACCATCCCTCCTGCTGTGAATCAAGTAATTAATAATTTATAAGATCATATATTGAAATTAATTTAACTATTTTAGTTGATTTCATGTTTGTTGGTATTAATCACTTTACTAATTATTGATTAAATTAATTTGGATCCTAATAGGTGGAAGTCAACCTTGGATGGCAACAAGAGAAACTTAGAGCCTTCTGCAAGGAAAAGGGTATTGTGGTAACTGCCTTCTCACCCCTTAGGAAGGGTGCTAGCAGGGGTGCTAATTTAGTGATGGACAATGATATACTCAAAGAATTGGCTGATGCTCATGGCAAGACTATAGCTCAGGTACATATATAATATGATCTTAGTGTATATATATATATAGGGATTTGCTAGAACACACCCACTTATTTATGTGGGAGTGTTACTAAAAAGTTAATAAATACACCTTAAGGTGTATGTTGCTATAACACACCTTCTAAAAAAACAAGTGGGTGTGTTCTAGCAAATCCTATAGACATTTGTTAGAATACACCCACTTATTTTTTAGAAGGAGTATTTTAGAAAGTGAATAACTAAAAAGTGGTTAAACACACCTTAAGGTGTAGCTTTGCTAAAACACTTCCACATAAAAACTAGTGGGTGTGTTCTAGCAAACCCAATATATATATATGAAGTTGGTCGGTTTCTAGGTTGATATGATTCTGATTGTGAATTGGCCTAGTGGTATTGGCTTGAAACTTGGGAGTATGTCTCTCCTTAAGGTCTGAGGTTCGATTATCTCTGAAACCAATTTGAGTGGGCTAATTTAACTTTTTAAAAAGAAAAACCTCTAATTTGTGATTTTTTTTTTTTTTTTTTTTTATGAGCAGTAAGAACTAGCATAATTTATTTGTTCATAAAGTTGCATAAATTTAATGTTCCAATACTTTGCAGATTTGTCTTCGATGGCTATATGAGCAAGGATTGACTTTTGTGGTTAAGAGCTATGACAAGGAGAGGATGAACCAAAACTTGCAAATCTTTGATTGGTCATTGACTGAGGATGATTACAAGAAAATTAGTGAAATCCATCAAGAGAGACTCATCAAAGGACCAACCAAGCCTCTTCTTGATGATCTATGGGATGAAGAATGAAGAATCAGTTCAATTTGAAACATTGGATTTTGCTACTTACTCTCAATAAAGCAAGTCTGTCTCATCATAGTGGTTATTATGAGTACACTTTGTTAGGTGCAGTTGCAAGTATTTTATTTTCAAGAGTTTTGATTCTACATGTACGGATTGTCAAAATATCAATTTTAATTGGAGTGAATCTTCCTACTTTTCTTGCATTGAGAAATGATATTTGAATAATCATTTTTTATAATTTTTGTGACAACTTTATCTTTCATACTCACATTACTTTTTTACTTTCTTTTTCTATTGCTTTGATTTTTGTGTCAATATCTCATTTCCTTTGCAAAATTTTGGTTGTCACAAAAGTTATCACATATATAAATGTTCAAATAACACAACTCATATTGTAGACATGAACTTGTGAAATTTTAATATCTCACCAAATACATATAATCAATAATTGTCACCCAATCCTTCAAAAAAAAAATAATAATAATTGTCACCCGATCCTTTGCTAAAAATAAAAAAAATAATTGTCACCCAATCCAACATGTTGTGCTTTTTTAAATATTAATGATAATTTTATGAGACACTTGATCCTATAGCATTATCTCCCATAATTTTCCAATTGAAAAATACCATCGATTTTTTTTTTTTTTTTTTTTTTTTTTTTTTTTTTTTGTACAAAAGAGGGCCAAAGCCCAAAGAGAAAGAAAACTAAAAGATTAAACGGACGTTTCTAGACATGCAAGTTCCGAAAATATCATCAAACACAGGACTCTGAAGCTCACTAGGGGGATTCTCTAGAATATGAAAATCTAGAGAATCCATCGAAATGCTAAAATTAGCAAGTCAATCTGCACTTCTGTTGCCTTCACGTCAAGTATGGGTAATTTTGACAATCCAACTCAAACTCAAAAGTTGTCGAATACGCTTGACCAAGGTAGGAGTCGTTCCACCAACATTGCAATTTTCAGTAATCATGTCGACCAAAATCTTTGAGTCACTCTCCACTATAAAATGAGTGATATTCTCCCTCCTCGCCAAGTCCAAACCTAGGTATATGCCCCACATGTGATTATTAGATAAGAACTTGACTTGTAGCTACTTGTACCAATTATTTGATTTGTTGGGGGTATGCGTTCCAACATGTGATTCTCTACTTCTTAAGTGTATGAATTTTGCTATTAGACTCTGTAGAAAGAAAAAAGTGATCATCTAATGTCCTATAAGTAGAAGTTACAACTTATACTATAGGAACATTTAATAGAGAAATGAATATGTACTATCATTTTGTAATAACTATTTTTTTTTTTTGTGTTCTTATTCTTTTTTTTTCTTCTTTTGCTTGACTTTTTTTTATATCAATACATATATATATATATATATATATATATATATATATATATTTATATTTTCCGTTGTCCTAAAAATTGTTGCTCAAACAACATTACTTCATTTAATAAGTTGAGGTGTGAGTTCAAATCCTTGATTTATTCATTTCTCATCACTTATTTATGAGTTTTACAGCCCGCTCTTTAGAATAAAAGTGAAGAAAAAAAGTATTCACTTAGTTAAATAACATGAACTTTGAATTAGAGCTCGGTGAGTTGTTCTGTTGTATGTATTGAGACGTTACTGTCTAGGAGATTCAAAGTTCAGTCCGACTATCCCTAACAAATCTCAACCCACTTAATGACAGTCACATCACTAATATGATGAGTTTGCGGTGCTGATTGGTTAAGTGAAAGTCTGACTCAGCAAAACTTGATATGAATGGACGAAAATACCCTTGGGCATCTCAGACAAACGCAAAAAGACAATTGTATCCCTGATTTCATCTTCTCAAATGCTTGTGACGAAGGAGGCCACTGAGAGAGATAAAGTATACACAGTTGGATTGATGGATAATATTTATAAGTTCATATTTTGAAATTAACTTAACTACGAGGATAATTATTATTGAGCGGTGCTATATAGCACGACGCTCTTTCCCCACGAATCTGCACGACTAGCAAAAAATCTACACACAATTTTCTCTATTAGGCTTTGAATACTAGTTTATCCTTTTATAAATACAACTACTATAAACTAAATACCAAAACAAAAAAAGTAAGCATAGTTTAAATAACGTTGCTATAATCACGGCCATAGTTGGTACCACCAGAGTTAAAATCAGTGTTTTTTTTCTCAATAGAATAAAGATCAAAGTGTAATCTATCAAAGAGTTTATTTAAATATATCATATTATATGATTGATTTGTGGCAATGAGATTCATATGTTGTATAGCACACAACACCTCTAGAAGATATATGCTTGTGATTTTTGATCAAATAGAAGATAAAAATCTTGTCGCGCATGTTGCATGAAAAATCATGTCGTGCTTTGTATCATTATCCTTATTAGAATATATAAAAGTGGGGGTTACACAATGGTTTGATTAATTGAACTCTTAAAAAATCAGATAAAACAACGATTAAGTCATGTTAAATTCCCTTTTCTTCATTACTTGGTAACTCGGTCATATGGTTACAATTGTGCAAATAACTTGGTTCACAACATTTTATTAAAATAGTTAGGACAATTTTTTGGTCACTAACCATCTTCACTAATTTCGACCCCTTAATGTATTAGGTGAACCCACATCTATAAAAGGTTTAAATGCGCAGCAAAATATTGTCACAAAGCAGTAATATAATATTTCTAAAGCTATTAAAATTTGAGCGGTTAACATTAGGCCAAACCTCAAAGCTAGGGTTAGTAGTTATCAACACCATAATCAATTTATGAATATTCGTAAGTGCGTCAAAAACACTTAGAATAAATTATAGCAAAATAAAATCAAACAATCAATTGTAATCAAAAGACGATAAAGAGTTACATGACCAGACAATTACAGAAAAGTTTCTCCACATAACCTAACCTAGAAATTTTGCTACTCATGATCACTAAACATAAACAATTGAGTATGAAAATAAATACGTGACTAAAGGATCATTGGTTGATGATTCATTGGTTTTCGAATGGCTCCAGTCGCTCCTAACCTTCCCAAATCACATTTTATCTAGATAATGTTTTGCACTAAATTAGGGTTTCTATATTTACAGGCGCGTATTTCCACCTTTTTAGGTAGCTGCCGAAGCACGACACATGTTGTTCCTTGTGCATCGTGCATTGCGACGAGGTTGTACACTTTGTGATTACTTCAATTTGTGTGATGCGTAGCTCATAGCACGCATTGTGCATGGTGCTAGCAAAGGTTTGGGCATATCCACTTCCAACACATACTTTTGCATACTTCTGTATTTTTTGAAGCAAAGCATTCATATCCGCTTTAACAGTTCTACCAATCCTATTGCCAATAAACTTTAGAACCTTGACATCATAATATTCAATTGGTAATCATAAAAAATGTGCATAGACCACCACCTTGTCAATCTGATCATTCACTAGATTAAAGTTAGAACTTCATTCAACCAAGCGTCGTCTATCACTGCTTTATACTGATATTCCTTTTGATAACGTGACTTAAAATAGTCATTGCTGTGATCTATATAATGTTGATTACTCCCTTCCACACCCAAATCGGCTTCAGACAATTCTCCAATGCCTTATGGTCTATCTTCCTCCTCAAATGTTAAAATGGCATTGCACTTCCAAGGACGATAGATACAAAATTCTTCTTTATCAGAGAGATGTAAAGTTAGACAATCATATTCCTCCAACTTGCCTTTCTTCATCATCATTAGCAAGATCTTCATCGTCAGACACCTCCATTGTCCATTCCCTCCCACCTTTGTATTTTTATTCGAAGAACCCGGGACAGTGTCCCTTTATGAACCCAAACCTTATGTTTATGTAGTTCGCCATCATGAACCTCATCAAAAAAATCATCATATTTCAAATGCTGTCTAGAACTAATTTTGAAAAGATGTTCATTACCTTTAACATTTTTAGCGCTCTGTTGTAGAATATGTTGTTCATATTTTGATGTTTCATGGCTTTCAAAGGCAAAACAAAGAAGAGGGTCTTCCCTTCCAAGAATTTAGCAATGGCAATAATAATTGATTTACTAAGAAAGGGTCATGTTTGAAGAGGTGATGTGTGTGACTTGGTTGAACAATTGTGCTTATCAGTTGTTTGTGGGAAAATGCATTTTCAAATAGGGCTTCTAAGTTGTGGTAATTTGCGGTAATGGACTTTTGCATAGGGATGAAAAAATACACAACTACATTGTTTTTTGTTAAAGGGATGGTTGAAATGTGTGATTTGCATGTCACCCTTGGTTAAATCGTGACTCCCGTTTATTCATTCAACTTATTTGGTTTAAGATCATCTTTCACTCCAGCCTATTTATAAAAAAAAGGTCAGCATTGCATGGCTCATGATAAGTCGCTTTTTGATCAAGCAAAAAAGTTAATAGCTAAACTTAGGCGTGCCTGGCTGGTCTAAAACCAACTTCTGCTTTTGTTTTAAACTTTAAAATTTAATTTTTGTGATTTTCTTGTAAAGAAATTGACAGAAGTAGTATATTTTTTTTAAGGTAAGGTAAATTCTTAAGTACCCTAGGTTTGGATGGGTAGGAGTACCCGTAGGATTAAAAAATTTGATTTATTTTTAAATAAAATAATACAAAAAAAAAATATGACATGACATTGAATAATTGGATGATATAGGTTGTTCACCTATTTTAAATACAAAGTTTCAAGGGTACCACTCTGTTCACCTATTTTTAATACAACTATCAAATACAAGTTCAAAAACATAGAATCTCCAAGAATGTTGATTATCCTAAAAAAGATAAAATAGGATGAAAACATGCATAATAATAGTAAAGAAACGTTATTACCATGGTGTCTGTGTTAGGTTTTAATGGAACACGACTTGACCACAGGCAATTCCTTTTCAAACTTCTTTCTTGCAGAACTCTTGTTCCAGACATGGGCCTGGAAAGTTGTGGCAGGTCGGTTGGAGGCATCAGTGTCCGTAGCATCTTTTGCTTCAAAGGTAATGTAATAAGTACCACGAGGAACAGGACGACGGGCTGCCTTGACGAGTTTCTCAAATTCATAATTTGAACCCTAAATTAGCGAGGGGACAATTAGAAGAATAATGATCAACAAATAAACATATATATAACGACGGTTAAGTAGTTTAGAACCTTATTTTCAGCATTGTACTTGTCTAAAGAAAATTTAGAGAGGTGAGTGAGGAGAGGGCGTTTATCATCGTCGTCGTCGTCAATGTCAATGGGTCTGGGAAAGTTACTTGAACATGTCATTGCTAAGAATGGAACAGGGATAGCATTGAAGGGCTGCGCAGTCCAGAATCAGATTAAAAGAGAATACATATATTAACAAAACGATGTCATCTTCAAAAAGGTCCCTTTTACTTGCGGCTTCTTTTTCTCTATGTGCTTTATTCTTATAGACAAAGCGCGGACACGAAAAAAGAAAAGGAGCGATGTCATCTTCAAAACTAGAGAAGTCATCACTCACAGTCAGATCTTCTAATGGTTTCAATTGCCAATCCCAGTTAGGTCTTAATACCACTTTCGATTTAGAATTCGACTCAGATTCCGGTTCTGGTTCTTTTTCGGGTTCACAACTTTCTGGACGAGGTCGGATGGCGCCAAAGACGAAAGTCTCCATCGAAATTAGACAGGAAGGAAAGAAGAATTGAACTAACAACAAACTTGTGTTTTTATGTTCACGACCCGACCCAGTAACGAATTATAGATTCCTAATTATAATTACGTAGATTTGTTTATTTTATAGATATATTTTCTCTTTTTTGTGCTATCATTTATTTACATGCCTTTCCTCAAAAAAATAATAATTATTTACATGCCTAATAGTCATTTTAGTCTTATTCCTTCGAAGAAAAAAGTCATTGCAGTCTTATGTAAGGTGGAACCATGATAATTTTTTCATGTAAAATAATTTTTTATTGTGTCGTACGTTTGTCAAGATAGTTCCATAAAATAAAATGTTATGTAAAGTCTTTCAACATATTTATACTTATTTTCTATTATATAAAAGACTGTTGTTGCTGCTCATTATATATTTAAGCACTAAAATGATTATTACTTGTTTATTTTTCTTTACTCTTAGTTTTCTATTTTTTTAAGGATACTATTATCATGCCCATTTATCTACCATTAATACTTTTTGTTAAATTTTAAAAACCTCTCAATCTAACTCCAAATTACTAAAGTCCTTCTAATATTCAATTCTATCTTAAGAAAAATTTATAAATATTTTAAGAAAAATTCTCACAAGTGTCCTTAGACATTGTTTAAACATCTTAAAAATAATAATTTTTTACTTTGAAAATTGTGTAGTTATGACATTTACATGCATTTGACTTATATTTTCAATACTCCATCCGTCTCTAAATAATAATCGTTTAAGATTTATGCACGATTATTAAGGAAATGATTTATTGTGTTGATTTTGATGGTAAAATTAGTATCATTTACTAAAACACCGTTGTTAACTGTAGTTAGTGGAGTAGTTAAGTTGGATGAAATTCAATAAATAAACGTATAATAATGAAAAAATAATAATAAATGTTGTATTGGTATTATAAAGTGACAATTATTTTGAGAGAAAAAAAAAATTGATAAAGAGATGAGTTCCTAAAACAATGTACTTAAAACCCATATTTCAATTCGAATTACTTACGTTGAAATCAAATTTCACGGGTTTTCAATTTCATACCAAAATCAGAACGCCTATCAATTCCAAATCTCCCAAATTCAATACTCACTTCAAGGGTTAATTAAAACAACATGCAAGAAAGAATCATCACAAGCATGAATCAAAACAGGTTTTAGCACTATAATTTAATCCATGCTTCAAGTAATCTTTATTATTGAAAATACAGGGTATACCAGTGTGTTATCAACATAGTACAAAGTCTAACACCAAGAAGAACCACCCCCTCAAAAATAATTTATCATTTTTAATAGAAAACATGTAGTTCGAAAGTAGAGCAAGGAATAACCTTGTAACTTTGTAAGATAAGAAGAAATTATAAATTAATGACAATTGGACGCTGCAATAATACCTAATTCAATATTCAGATACGAAAAGGGAGGAGAGATATCTTATTCAATAAATATCAAAAGACAAGAGAAAGAACACAAATGTAAGATCACATTTATTTAATTTCAAAACCATCATAAGATCTAATGCACAGTTCTCCAGAGCCATCAAAGATAAAGGATATAATATTAAAAACAAAATGCTCAGGGACAATGAGAAGGATGTAATATTACAGAGAGATTACCATTCTTTTGAGCAAAAGAAAAATTCCAGAGATATTACAATTCTTGACAAAAGAAAAATTACTAAAAAGAAGAGAAGAGGTTTGAAGGTTTCCGTCAAATGTTCTCATAGTTCGCAAGGATATCAGAACTTTATATAGAGGAGTGAGAGGGAGAAACAAACAACTAAACTTTGACCCCTGCAACAGATTTACTCGACCTGCGGTGATAATATATGTTGAAGGTCAAGTAGAAAGACTGGACCATTCTGCTGAAGGTGTGGGTAGTTGGCTGAGCTGGTAAGGCAAGTAGTGGCCTAGAGGCTTGAGATTCCTGCCACTGGTAATTATAATTGACAGGGTACTGCAAAATGAACCTTAATGAGAAGCCAAGGTACAAGTGATGAGGCAAGTTACCAAAAAACCATATGAGTGTGATAGATTCGGTGTAATGAGCAATTGGTTCCTGTAAAATTACGAAAATGGTTAGGGTGGCAAAACAACGGGTCAAAGAGATCAAAGCAAAATGCAAAGTGCGAGAAAATATATGACAGACTAACAACTAACAGACATAATATGCTATTCCAGAATCATATTACAACTGAGTGAAACACAATTAAAAGCAAAAGAGACGAGACTTACAATTATGTTACGAGAGATCTCGAAATACTTAGTCGATGCCTCTTTTGCATCCTCTTGTTGTTTCAAGGCTTTATTTTATTCTTATAGACATAGAGCGGACACGCAAAGTAGTAAGGATCAGGGTCATCGTCAAACCGGCCAGAGATGTCACTATACACCAGTTCTTCAAATGGTTTTGAATCCCAATCCCTTGGCGGTTCCAATTCCGTTTCCGGCTCATATTCCTATTTCGGTTCTGGCTTCGGTTCTTGCTTTGTCTAGACAGAAGAGGTCAGTCATCTTTATAAGCAAACTTGAGCTTTTAAGTTTGGGTTTCTCTTGCTTTGTTTACAACCTGACAAATATAATTAGGTGTCCATTTCATCTTCATTTCTCATGCCGTCTCAAATTAAGTGTCAATTTAATTATTTTTCTGTCTCAAATTATTTGTCATTTTATAGTATCAATACAATATTTATTATTCTTTTCGACTAACATCATTATTTAACGTATTTCAATCATCTAACAATACCACTAACTATAATTAACAAGGTGTTTTAGTACATAAAATATATTATACCATTAAAATTAACTCTACTAATATAATTTAAAAATAAACTATAACACCTAAAATTGAGGAGTCTAGCACAAAAACTCACACATTAATGGAGTATTGCAAGTTCAAACCCGCGCTCTAGCAAATGAATACGACGTAGTAATATTGTAGAAGGCGACACCATTAGATTTCACAAAACTGTAGTTGCCCATCAAATGGATAGTTTTATGATAAAGTTGCATATAGCACCATACACAATAACATTCGTTAAAATCATTTGAAGTCTAAATATTTTGTATTGCAGGGACAATGTTGCAAAATGATGTTAAGTGCAATTTATTTTAAAGAAAAGGGTCAGCATTCCGTGGCTTAAAATGAGGCGCAAAAAATGGCCAACTCATTAAGTCAGTAGGAAAAAACACAATGCAGCTTCCAAATGATGCGCAACAACAATAATAGAATGTATCGTAATGATGTTTCTATCAACATACTCTAGTGAAGTTTCTTTGTTTCCGCTTGATAACTTCAATTTTTCATAACAGTGAATTTCATGAAGGAAAACAAAAAACTGGTTGAAGCTTATTATAAATAACAAATTCAAAGGAACTATGATCTATTAGCATTTATAAATCTCCAAGAAAAGATTAAACTTACCAGGATGATGTAGTGTTAGGTAGGCTCAGGCCTCTTATTGCAGACTTGTGCCTGGAAAATTGTAACAGGGCAGCAGTTGTGAGGATCTTGTTCTTCTTGTACTTGAAAGGTATTGTGAGAAACATTCTAACAAGATGTGAAGTATTTTAACATAAGACTATCATCTCTGTTGTCAATAGCGGCCGCGCCAACTGCTATAGCGGAAAAATCAGGACCACCGCACCAGGCCATGTCGGCGCGTCTCAGGCCGCGACAGCGCGTGTCAAAAGTTGAAAGCGGCCAAAGCGGACCTATAAATAGTAAAACAATAACTTGTACTGGTTGTATATAATTGGTATTAGCCATTTTCGATTTTGCTATCCCTTTTATTTCATATTATGAATACTTCATGAAATTTTGAGTAATGTTTAAGGTATTTTAGTATTTCTTTTTGATAGTATGGTATCTAGTATTAAATTTATCAGTGGCCACGCTAACGAAATAGCGCCCACTACCCGCCCCGCTCCCGCACCGCGCCAATTATTGAGTTGGCCGCGCCGCATTTCCGCATTTACAACAGAGACTATCATATACAACAGAGACTATATCTTCTAACATAAGACTATCATATACACAGCTATTATGTAACCAAACAAAGGACTAGACAACGAAAAAATATTGACAAAGATGGAAAAAAGTGAGATGAACATATAAATAAAATGCCAAAATAAATTCAACAGGCTAATAACTTCCAATCGACAGCCTAGAAATTGTGCTGAACAGAAAAAACAAGCACGGCAACCCAAAAAAACAAAAGAGCTATCGCCATTAAAAAATACTTCTGCAAACACGGCTCGAGACCGAATGACAAAAGAAGACCAGTGCCAATTGGAATTCAAACTGCATTAAACTTCGACAATTTGACACGGCACAACGCAGCAGTTATGGATGGAGACCAGAAAAGTGAGGTAACAATTTCGACAGAAGTAGAATGACTAAGAATCACAATGTTTCTCTGGAAATTGAATAAAAAAAACCAGTGTACATTTGCACATGGATGAAAATTACATAACCAAATTGTCTTTTGTTTGAAGGAAAATTAAAATGGGTGATTTGCATGTCAGCCTTGGTTGAAATGGGGTTATTAATTTAACTTATTTGTGTTAATGCCTTACACAAGTGCAGTTTATTTTGAAAAGGGTCAGCATTCCATGGCCTGCAGTGAGGGCGCGAAAAATGGCCAACTCATGAAGTATAAACACAATGCTGCTTCCAAATGAAGCACAACAACAATAATAGAATGTATCCGGTACGGATGATGTTTCAATCAACATACTCTACTCTAGTTTCTTTGTTTCCGCTTGCTAATTTCAATTTTTCATAATAGTGAATTTCATGAAGGAAAAAAAACTGGTTGGAGCTTATTATAAAAAACAATTTCAAAAGAACTATAAACGATTAGCATTTATAAATCTCCAAGAAAAGATTAAACATGATGTAAGCATGCATAATATTAATGCAACATTATTACCATGATGATTTATGTGTTAGGTAGGCTTCATGGAACACGACTTGACCACAGGTGGCCCAAGCCTCTTGTTCTGTACTTGTGCCTGGAAAATTATAGCAGGGATGTTGGAAGGATCTTCTTGTTTCTGTGCTTGAAAGGTAATGTAATACGTACGACCAGGTCTCCAGGTTGTCTTCACAATGTCAGCAAACACAAAATTTGCACCCTAAATCAGGACAAAAATTAGTTCAATAATGAATAAACAAACGTATATGCATATATAAATATAATAATTATTGTAATTTAATGAACCTGGTTCTCAGCATTGTACTTGTCTAACGCAAACTTGCAGAGGGAAGTGAGTCTAAGGCGAAGATCATCAGTTAAGCTGATAGGTATAGCACTGAAATGTAGATTTGCATTTTTTGGAGGAGTGATGGCATCGAAAGGCTGTGTTGTTCAGAATAAATCAAAATGAAGAAATTAGATTATTAATATTATTATAAGTGAAACACAACAGGATGAAATTGAAATAGATAGATGTTTTACAGATAGGTTGCGAGAGAGCTTTTTATGCTTAGCCCTGGCGATTCTAATCTCCTTATCTTGTTGAATCTGAGCCTTATTCTTATACGTAAATCGCCCACACATAAACATAAAAGGCTTAATGTCATCGTCATACATAGAGAAGTCACTAATCTCAAGATCTTCAAAGCGTTTCAATTCCCATTCATATTTCTCTCTCCGTTTCGGTTGCAATCCTACCGGTTGATTCCCTTTTTCATCGCAATTTTTCAGAGAAGGTTGGGTGACGCCGTGCGAAACCGTATTGAATTCCGTCGACATTTTCTGCTACAAGGAACGAAGAAGGAGGAAATTACAAATAACGCAATTCTCTTCTCTTTTTTATTAAGCAAGTACACCATCCGATCACAAATATAAACAAAAATCCATTTTTTAAATATTTTTAATTAATGATATATGCCGTCTTTATTATATGTCATATACATCGTTAATTGAATGTATCTAAAAAATAAATTTTTATTTATATTTGTGACCTGAGGGTGTGTACTTAGCGGTTTCTTTAGTCCATCTTTTTCTCTCTCTTGGTTTGAATCCTAAACCTTGATATATAGGGAATTGGGAACTTCTACGGTACATCCGCAAATTACGGTGTACCGGTACTCTCGCTTATAATTTTTATGAAGAAAATAGGTGTTTGTTGACATATATATTTTAAAAAATATCATTTTATAAGAAAAAATATAGTTTCATTTTTTATAAAAATCATACTATTTTTTTTTTTACATTTTATTGTAAAAAATAATCAAAATTCTCTATTACGAGTAATAAGAATTCAGAAAAATCAAATTTTATTGCGTTGACGTTTTTGGTAAATAATTTTAGTTATTATAATTATAGGTGATAGAAAATAATTTTTTCATACAAAAAACCTATGAATTTGGCTGGAAATAATTCAAAAACTTTTTCGAGCATGAGATTCTTCCTCTAAACCTTTTGTTTGGCAGGCTTGTCTTCTTATCTCCCACTTGAGTCTTTGCACACCCTTTTTTGTTGTTGGATTTTTCATGACTAGAAATGCAAAAGAACATGATTACTCTTTTGAGACAATTTTATTTTTTCCCGCTGATTTTATTGTTAGCCTAAGAGTATTCCTACTACATCTGTCTTACACTCTTTCCTTAATGAATTATTGCGAGAGAAGAGAAATTACTACTTCATTTACAAGCCTGCTTACCTCAGGGTAAAGTTCCTTCCTCTCTGGGAGTGAATACATGATTAAATTCTTAACCCCGCGAATCTGCCATGAAGAAATAAACTAAATTTGTCAATTTTGCATCAATATAACTGTTGAGTAAGAGGAAAGTAAGATCATAAGAATAATTTCAAAACTACCATAACATACCACTATTAAATACAAAAGAAATTAACTATAGGAAAGAAAGGGAGGGAGGAAAAAAAAACTATTTCACTGCACACAACCGTAAATCTGTGGTAAAAATGAGATCTCTCTGTGTAAAGCATAATTTTTCTTTCCCTCCAAAGAACCAACCACGTGCACGAGAAATGTCCTATTCGGTCGTATACCTAGATTAAAAAGATCCACACATAAATTACAATGGAACACGAGAGCTACATAGATTAGAGCTGTAATGGCAAAATAAAGGAAATGGTTCCTTACTCCCCAAGCAGACAGAAGGAGGCATTCTGGGACTTCAAAAAAATTCGGATTCGAATAAATTCAAAGTAAGAACTGGCAAATATCATGATTCCTCCCTGCGTCAAAGATTTCATTAAAAAATCATTTACATCTGCATATAAATTTAAATTATAACAAACATCCATGTTCGAAAAAAAATGAAGTTTATTAAAAAGTTAACCTGATACGAGTCTTTTATTCTAGGAAAAACCTGCAAGAAGGATTCACATAGTATCTCATTACGATTTGGTGTCATAAATTTTAACTAACACGCACATAATTACAAAAATATGTCCATTTGCTTCAGACTTTACCAAATTACTAGACAAAGACTAGCAATGACTGCAAATTACAACTAAAATTACCTGAACTCGACACAATTTTTTTAAAATCACAATTCCAGAATACATACCTTCTTAACAAAATAATTAAAACGGTCATCATCCGCATCTACTATTGACTCTATATTAAAACCGTACATAAACCTGCAGGAATCAAGATATAGAAGAAGTATTAGGTGAATAGAATAAAGTATAAGGAATACACCCACGGAGATATATCTGAATAAGTATTGACAAAAAAGCATAAAGAAAAATGAAAAGCCAGAACTCAATAGTAAAGAAAATTTAACGAAGAAGGAACATTAGTATATTAAACAAATTAATCATGGCAAGAATGAATATTCAGCAAACAGAGCATACTTATATGACACGGTTTACTTTCCAGCTATATGTCAGATTTAACTACAAACAACAAACCAATTAATTTCCCCAGGGCTTATAAACACTTTGTGAGCATCCTCAACAGACCCCGTAATGAACAGAAGACAAATAAATAATGCATGTCATAAAAGGTATGCAATAATTTAAAAGAATAAATCTATGCTCTTTAAGTTTAGGATTATTTATCGTCATGAGATGGGCACTGTAACTTTAATACGCAACACCATAGTAGATGGTTTAGGTGGTGAACAATACGAATGATACTTTAGCAATTCTAAAATTATTTTAAGCACTGTGAAAATTACCAACATGGTTAAGGTGACCAAACAACAGGCCAAACCGATTGTAGCAAAATGCAAAGTGTGGGGAAATCTAAGACAAATTAGCAACAAAACTCTGTTTGGTAAGACTAAAAAGTTAGCTTATAGCTTATAGCTGATAGCTTATAAGCTTGTTTGACAAAAAAAGCTCTATTTGTTAAAGATTTTCCACCACGAGCTTATAGCTTATTTCACGAGCTTATAAGCTATTTTTCAGACACTATTCCAAGTAGCGTTTGAGCTTATAGCTTCTCATTTTTTCTTCCATTTTAACCCTTATCATTTTAATTAAAACCAACTTTAACCTTTAAATATTAAAACACCTTTATTACTGCTTTGCCTCTATCTTCACGAGACGTTACAAGTTCTTACGTATATACGTAAGTGGCATACATTTTTTTTGTTCCATATATATATAATTTTTTTCACGAGATGTTTCCAGTTTTTTTGTTACAAGTGTCCAGTTCTAATGTATATTTTTGTTGTTGTTTTATATTGTAACAATTTTTATTTTAAAATAAAATTTTATACTTGAATTTTTTTTGTAAATTATAAAAATTGAAATGGAATTAATTTAAAATAAAATTTCTACAAAAAGTAATGTTTTTTGAGAGAAAAAAATGATAATTTAATAATATATATTATGAATATAGTTTAATACTTTTATTATAATTAAGAATGTCTTGTTATATAATTTTACATTTATCAACTAGTTTAGAACGGATGGCGATCCTAGGTTTCCTGAGATTGCCTACAACCTAGGATAGGTGGAACTCACCGAGACATCTTGTCTCACCCCAATCCCTTTTATTTATTTCAGATATTCAGGTTACAAAACGTCATAATGGTTCGTGATGAAGAAGCTGAAGTCGCTGGACCATACAAAGTTCACATCAGTGGTGTTATTGCAGAGGTATATAAGGAGAATTTTTTATATCTTATTCAGAGGAAATTTTTAGTATTGTAATTTTAATGTATCCAATGCCAAGTTTAACACACATGCTAGATATCCTAGGAAAATTTTAGTAGGGGTGTTACAACCTTATCATACAAAAAAGACATTCTTTCATACCAAAAGAAAGATGTGGAACATCCAAGCACAATGGTTGCATATATACTTTAAACAACAACAAATAATTCAAAGATAAAGGTGTTATATTAACAAAATACATGGGACAATACTTGCAAGCCAAGGATGTAATACCAGAAAAGTGAGGTTACAATTTCAACAAAGTAAAATGACCAAAAGTACGAATTTTCTCTCGATTGAAAGACATTCGAATATGCCAGACAATCAGATACTAGTACTGCTCAGTGCTTACCCAGACGAGGGACTGTGTAAGAAAAAAAATATATTGACAAGAGATGAAAAACAGAGTGATATAGACATATAAATAAAATACCAAAATAAGTTCAGTAGAAGAATGTCTTTCAGTTACAATGACAGCATATCAATTGTATCTAAAACAAAAAAAAAAATCAGTGTTGTATTTCCAAAAGGCTAACTCTAGTGAAGTCAGCAGGAAAAACCACAATTTCCAAATGAAGTGCAGCAAAAAGCAGTGTGTTAGAAAATGATAATACAACTGATCCACAATTTCCAAATGATGTTTTTATAAACATACTCTACTCTAATATCTTATCTTTGATCCCCGTGAGCTTAGCTCAGTTGGTAGGGATATCGCATTTTATATGCAGGGGCCGGGGTTCGAACCCCGGACACTCCACTTCTCCACAATTAAATTGTGTGAGCTCTAGCCACTAGGCTACTTGACCACAATATCTTATCTTTGGATTTAGGCTTGGAAACTTCTATTTGACATAATTGTAAAATGGCTGAAGCTTATTATAAATACCAAAATCAAATATAATTAATTTTAAAGGAACTGTAAACTAATCTCCAAGCATATTGAAAGCATGCATAAGATTAATGCAGCATTATTATGTTACCATAGTGCGTGTGTTAGGTTTTGATGGCACGTGATATGACCTCAGGCTCAGGCCTCCTTTTCCAGAACTGTGCCTGGAAAGTTGTAACAGGACGGCGGTTGGGAGGATCTTGTTCTTTTGCTTGAAAGGTAATATAATACATACCACCAGGTCTCCAGGTTGTCTTCACAATGTCAGCTAACACAAATTTTGCACCCTAATAATTAAGAAGAATACTTAATTATTTGATCAATGAATGAGTAAATATGCTATAATCATCATTGAACTTGCCTGATTCTCAGTATTGCATTTCACCAACGCAGCCTCCCAAAGGGGAGTGAGTTGAAGGCGAAGATCATCATTGATGGGAATGGGTACTATACAACCAACTAATCCTGCAATTCTCGGAGGGGCAATAGCATCAAAATTCTGTCCAGTAACAAAATCAATTAAAAGATTATTATTATTATTATTGTATCACAAGTGAAACATGAAATTGAAAGCCAAACGAAAAACCGAAAGCAAAATGAGATAGATAGATAGATAGATAGATAGATAGATAGATAGATACAGATACGTACACTTAGGCCGCGACGGAGCTGTTTGTACTCAGCCATGGCGACTTTAATCTCCTTATCTTTTTGAATCTGTGCCTTATTCCTATACTCGAAGCGATCACATTTAAATATAAGAGGCTTAATGTCATCGTCATGCACAAAGCAGTCACTAATCTCAAGATCTTTAACGCGTTTCGATTCCCATACATATTTAAGTTGCCGTTTCCCTCTTTCATCGCAGCTATCCGGGGCAGGTCGGATGACGCCGAACAAACAGGTATCGGATCCCTTCGACATTCTGCAAAAGGGAAGGAAAGAAGAATCCCAATTCACATACACCGGACCCTAATGAACACACAATTCCTCTTTATTATAAGCCAAAAGTTCAGTCCATTGTTTTGAATGAAGATCATCGTTGGTTTCTATTACGATGAAAAATAAATTTAAAAAATGACGATATTAGAGAGAGTTTGAGTAACACATATAGTAGAAAATATGTTAGAAACTAGACCTATGTGGTTTGGGCATGTAGAAAATATGGTTCCACCATCCACTCATACTGTGAACAAGGGAAACCAGTGTATGCCACAAAAGAGACCATTGGTTTTGATTGCTACTTACTTTTAGTTTTTATTTTCTTTTTCTAACATTGCATTTGCAAAGACACGGTTATCTTGTAATGCGGTGCTACTTTAAAATGCATGACGAGGTCATCCATGTATTGTACTAGGTTGTAGAAGAAGTGTTTGTGATGGTTGCAACGACTATTAGAAAGGTGAGATGATACTGGCAACAACAAACTCCAAAGGTATTACCAGTAATATAATCAACAAAAGTAATGTGAGTGGAGGCGAAGGTGATGCCGATAGCAATTTGTACAAGTGATGAGGAGTCGTCAAAGATTACGGTTACTAGGGAGGATTTTTTTTTTCTAATTTAGAGGTAATTTTGAGAAGGTGATTGAAATACTTTTGATCATTTCAATTTTATATATTTACAGAGGCATCTAACTGCGCTTGAAGTCACACTTTGGGCGTTTCATGTGAAGAGTCTTGGTAAGATAAAGCATTGTTGTATATCATATACTCGTACTTTTTAACAGAATGATGAATGTGACAATATGATGATTGTGCATCTGTATTCTGTGATACAATCAAGTATATTGGTGTGATCTGTTTGTTGCTGCAAGTTTGTGTATTAAATTGTGCCTATTGTGAGCATTTCTTATGCTTATTTGCAGGGGTGGGCAAAATTAACCAGTAACTGAACCGAACCATATCAAAATTAACTGAACCATTTCACAAGTTTATGAACTGAACCATTATTTTGATAGCAGTTAATTAACCGAACCGAACCATTAATAACCACAGTTATCCAAACCGAACCGAACCGAACCATAACCATAATACCTCTTATTTTTCATAGCAGTTCTCAAATTGAAACCAAATGAAAATGAAACCAAATGAACCCTAATCGATGAATATATTCCCAAATTGATGAACCCTAAATTGATCTCAACCCTAAATTGATGAACCCTAATCAATCTCAACTCTAAATCGTTCTCAACTACCCAAATCGACCTCAACTTTTCTCACTTTCTCATTCTTGTTCAGTTGTTGTGAAGAGGAATCGATTATGAGAAGAAGCGATTTTAAAGGGACGATACATTGAAAACGCGAAGAGATTTCAAACTTTCATATTCAGATTCACTTCATTCTCCTTGCAGATTTTGTGGATTTAATCATTGTGAGTATGCTTTTTAGTTTCTGGGTTGTTGGCAAAACTTTTGCCCATGAAAAAGACATTCGCGCCAACTTTCATTTTAACAACTCTAATCTACAATCGTGCTAAATTATCCATATGCATCAACCTAAGTTCATATTACGATCAAATACGGTTAATAAAAATGACTAATTTTCAAATGACCCACTTTTGAGTTATCTTAAAACATCAGCATTCTAAGCGGATTTTCTGCGACGACCCTCAAAAAAAAAAAAACCTTACAAATTACAGAATTTTGTTGAGTGAAACTGTTTTAGAAACAATAATGATGGATATCAAATGTTTTTTTTTTTTGGTAGATAGATATCAATTGTTTTAATTCTAAAACAAATTGTCACAAATAATTACTATTACTAAAATTTGTAAGCCTCTTCTCAAAAAATGTCTATGAACACTAAAATCAAATTAGCAACGTAAGCCACTTGTCCACAAGATTCCAAATTACATAGAAACAGTCAGTTTAACCATTGTCCATACACATACGTGTGTCCGATCTTTCTCTGATTACCATAGCTTTCTGCCACAACCAAGACCAGTTTCAAAGCGGGTGGATAAAGTGGACATGATTTCCTACAAAAGGAATAAATAATTAAGGGAAGGGATATACTATGAATGACATCTTGATCCAATGAAGGTAAATATAAAACTTGCATTCAACTAAGTAGCATGAGGTGCCTATACTTTAGCAAAAAACAAATTATTCAAAGATAAAGTGCATTATGTTAAAAACAAAATGGTTGGGGACAATGGCAAGGATGTAACACCATTATAGTGAGATTACAATTTTTGAAAAAAGAAAAATTACTAAAAAGCACAAGTTTTCACTCAAATGTCATCATCATAGTTTGCGAGGATATACAAAATTTAGAGTGAGAGGGAGAGACACGAAACTAAATTCTGAACCCTGCATCAAATTTATTGACAGCGACATGATTTTCGAACCTAGTTATGGCTGTGAAGTGCAGCCACCACAGGACCACATCCATGAGTGCAGGCCGATGAGGCTGAGAAGTCAAATTGGACCATTGAGTTGGAGGTGACATGTATTGGGAATTTCTTCTTGTGATCAAATTATCGGACCGAACTGAACCAAATTTGACTCAACATACATTTACAGCCCTGTTTACAGCCATAGCATATGTACATGGAATGAGAAAAACACTTCAAACTTGTAAGTTTTAAAGTGGTGTTTCTCAAATTGTGGCTCTCATCAGCAATCGTGGTCACAAAATTGTTGTGCTTGCCTCCTCAACAACATCATACCTCAATCACGACCTGACCTTTATTCACGTGTACAAACGTATTGTAATTGCATTAGACGATTTCAGCCATGTTCATTCAAATTTCTCTCTAAAAATAAAAATTTCAGAACACCAAATCTCAAATTTCTTTAAATCCAAATAAAAATCTTACCTTTAAAATTATCTCAATTTGTGTATTTCAAGCACATCCCAACGCGTATTTGAAAGGGGTGATTTGAATTACATATACAAATTGCGACTCAAGGTTATTTATTAAACTTATATGTGTTAATGCCTAACTTGAATTCAATCTATTTTAAAGAAAATGGTCAGCATTTTTTACTGTGAGCCGAAAAAAGGCTGACTTATGAAGTCAATAGGAAAAAACATAAAGCAGCTTCCAAATAAAGCACAACAAAAAGTGGTGTTAAAAGAAAATGATATAAACAGTAATAGTCTCTTTGGATTTAGGCTAGCCTGGACACATGATTAAGTTAAATTTTTCATAAAAGTGAATTCGATGATAAGAAACAAAAACTGGCTGAAGCTTAGCAACTATAGTATTATCAATTATAAATGATGTTTTATTCTAAGCACTTCATTTTCATGTAATGGCTAACAGTAAGACCTCTTCCTCGCTTAATATCCATTTCTCACTAGTGTGTAATAAGACAAATTGCCTCAAATGTTCAGTATTCCAAAAATGAGAAATGATATCTCTTGTCCTAAGCAATTTAATGTACGGTGTGGCTCAAATTAAGAAACAAATGAAACTATTGGATTCAAGACTTACATATATTCATATCAAGCGTTGGGAAATGTCATCCGATTATAAAGATAAATGACAAACATTAGTGTTAGTGACATTCGTTGGTGTGAAATAACATGACATGCGACGTTAAAATCCCAAATTTTCTAGCAAATATACTATCTACATAAACACCACATTTAATTCACTACACCCAGAAGTTTGTCCGGGCTTGCTTGGGTTTGTACATAACCAAAATCAGATTCATGGAAGGTAAATTCACAGCAGGTGGATGCATTGGACATAATTTCCTGTAAAATTGAATCAAAAAATTAGGGTTAGGGGGTAAACCATGGGGATATATCAGTGAGCTTCATGAAGGTAAAATGAAAAGTTACATGTCCCTACAAGCATGACTTGCATTGCAGAAATCAGCATATAAGATCTAATGCTATGTTTCAGTTTTGCAGAATCAAGTATTGCCGTACATGAATTTAAAACGCCAATAATAATTGATGGTAACGTTTGAATCATGGATTAGAGTAGGTGCCTTTAGTTCACACAAGGAAGCAGAATACACAAATAATTGATGATACAAATTCCACATGCTAAATCTCAATATTTCAATGTTAAAATTTCTAATTCAATAACCAACAATAATATCTAATCAATTCTCAATATTTCCTATGCATTCTTTAATCATTAATAAAAAATTCTACTAGGCTGAATTAACTGTTTATACTTGTGTTTCGTACACTTCAAAAGCAAGTGGAATTTGATACCTACTCTCGGAGATAGATAAAACAGGATACAATCAATTCAATTCATTCAATACATGAGCAAACTACAAAAGAAATTTACATGGGATGCAGATAGACCAGCAGAAACCTAAGCATTTATATCACCATTTATCATCTCAGTTAAAAAAAAGTTGTATTCTCTGTCTTGAAAATATAAGTTATCAACTTGAAGTTTTCATAATTGTGAATTTCATGAAGAAATAAAATGGTTGACGCTTATTATCAATATCAAGATCAAATACAATTTCAAAGGAACTATAAACTAAACTCCGAGAAGATTTATTAACCAAGAAAAGATTAAACATGATGTAAGGAATGGATAATATTGTTACCATGGAGTTATTAGGTTTTAATGGCACACAACTTAATGTTGTAATCAGCATAAGATCACATTAATATACATAGATTACATGTGTTATTAGAAAAATGATGGAACAGTGGTTAAGCATCGTTTTTGCAGCATAATAGGGATTGAATCCCTCTAAATAATTTTTTTAGCAACGATTTATGGTAGCCTAGAAACATGATGAAGTTAAAAGTAAATTTGAATTTGATGAAAGAAAAACAAAAACAGAAACTGGGTGAAGGTTAGCAACTATAAACTCTGGTATCAGCAATTATATTACCATGGTGAGTGTGTTAAGTAGTTTTAATGGCACACGACTTGATGATGATAGGTGGGTCAGTCCTCCAAATCCTGACTTCGGCCTGAAAAGCTATAACAGGGCTGTTGGGAATTTCTTCTTGTGCTTGAAAGGTAATGTAATAGAAACCACCGGGTCTATAGGTTGTCTTGACAACGTCAACAAAAACGAAATTTGGACCCTAAAAAATAATAATAGTATATTAGATGATCAATGAATGAATGAATAAACATAAACATATTATAATCAACATAAGTATTGAAACCTGCCTGATTCTCAGCATTGTAATTGTCTAAGGCAAGGTGGCAGGCGGGAGTGAGAAAAAGGCGACGATCATCGGTCATAGGAAGGGGACCGACACCCCCACATTTTCCTGAGATTTTTGGAACGGGGATAGCATCGAACACCTGTGTTGTGTTGTGTTGTCCAGAATGAATTATTAAAATTAAAATTAAGAGAGTGAAACACAAGACAATGAAATTGAAATAGATAGATGAGTTACTTACACTTAGGTTGCGAGAGCACTCACGATACTCAGCCATGGCTACTTCAATCTCCTTATCTTTTTGAATCTGGGCCTTATTCTTGTAAATAAAGCGCGCGCATATAAACATAAAAGGCTCAATGTCATCGTCAAACATAGAGAAGTCACTCATATCAAGATCTTCGACGCGTTTCGATTCCCATTCATATTTTTTCGATTTCGGTTTTGGTTTTGGTTCACATTTCACCCACTTCCCTCTTTCATCGCAGCTTTCTGGAGCAGGTCGGCTGACACCGAACAAGGGGGTATCGAAATTTGTCGACATTCTGCAAAACGGAAGGAAGGAAGGAACCACAATTCACAAATATCTAACCTAAACCAAAACACCTTTCCTCTTTATTTATTTTATGGGTTAGGCGCGTTTTCACCGGTTCCTACTTAAATTTTATTTAGCAAAATAGGTCTGTTAATTGTTACTGAGTAAACGGTGACGCACACGTGGATGTCACATGTGACTTTGTTTTATTGTGTTAAATATGTTTTTAGTCCCTATAAAATTGAGGCATTTTAAGTTTAATCCTTATTTAATTTTAATAGTTGTTTTAGTGCTTACAAAAATATCATGCACTCAGAATTAGTCTCTCTTCAATTTAAATTTGTTTAATTTATGCTTAAACTCTTAATGTTTTTTAACAATTTTTTATAGATGTGTTAAGAACATTACTAAAAGTTCCTCCGCAAAAATTTCCTCCCCAGTACTCCACCGTCCTTTGGAATTTTCTCGACGAAAGTGCATTAGGATGCGGTATGGGATTGACAAATGTGTTTCCAAACACATGCTATGATCAATCATGTTAACTAGTCACATAGTGAACTATACATGAGAGTTTAAACACGACAAAGAAAGTAGTTACACTTTTGAATAATGGATCCAAAATTGTATATCAGAATTTTTCAATTGAACATCATCTATGAATCACACCATAAGAACATTCGAATACTTTGGTGTCAAGCATTAAACATCATTTGATTGGTTTCATTATGTTGACGTAAGCGAAGCATTAGATAAACATATTGGTACAACATAACCTTTAACATATGGTAGAAAGTATCAATCAATCATCATACCAAAGGTTGATCATTTAATCTGATAGAGAGCTTAAGTAGTTAGCATTTATTCATATTAGATAATGAAGAGTCACTATAATTTAATCCGATAATGAAAACCTTTGCACAATCGACAAGTCTTTTGCTTAAGTAATCTCCGTAATTCAAAAAATTTGTCTTTCCGCAAACAAAGCTCACTATCACTCAAACCCTTTCCTCCATACTCCTACGTATTCCACTTTTTGATCTTAGATTTAAGACCTTTGAGCTCTTCTTTCAACACAAACTTATTCAACCACTCACATTTTGACTCCTCCATGCCTCCTCCACTACTCCCTTAAACTTCATATTTTCTAACAAAAAATTGTTAAATCGAAACGGTTTAGGCCCCCAATCCCACTCTCCCACCTTTAACACCAAAGGACAATGATCGTAAAATCTCTCGGAAGTGCCCATAGAGATATCTCCCCTCACACTTGAGAGTATTCCTCTGAAATGAGCACTTGATCTATTCCACTCATTAACCAGAGTTCCCCTCTCATGTGAATATCAAAATGATAACATGCGTCAAAATCATGTGAAGTCTGCAATGTTTTGTATTGCAGAGAGCCAGAGACAATTTTTGCAAAATGTATGCGTGAAAATTTGTGACATCTCATACTAAATGCTTACTAAGAAGATTTATTTTTTATTTTTTTGAAGGAGGTTACTAAGAAGATTGACTGCACTTAAGAGTACCAAGTATACCACTTTACAAAAGGAGATTAAATCGATTAAAATTCTATAGCACTAAAACAACTAAACAAAACAAGCTTCCTAGCAAAATTCAACTTTAAAATAGTTCCTACAAATTCCAAGTCTTATTCAGTTTTTCCTCATGGAGCTTCTTTCATCTGCGTCTTCTAAACAAATATTCCCCACAGTAATCAACATGGAAATAGAGTTTTCAAAACATAAAAAGTTAATAATGAAACAAACAACACTTATACGTATAAATTAAATGAACGCATATGGAATTGATGAATGCAGTAAGAAACCAGCTCTTACTATTCTCTTTACATGCTATAGTATAGATGCAAATGCACACTACTAGTATTTAGGTCAGGTTTCCATGTATTCAAGGTGCAATTTCAGATATGCTCGGAAAGTTGGTTTCCCTTCGATGGAAGCGATTCGTAGTGTTTTATTCGGTATGAAAAACCTCAGTTTACATCTTCCATTCTTCAAGAATCAGTGGCATAATATCAAGCTCACGTATGTTTTTTTACAAATGTGTCTCGTTGTATTGCTGAGCCAATATGGATTTAAGATGCTAATAAAACTGTTATTACTTTGATTCCTGTAAAAATGAGCCTTCCATATCTCATTCAAGGCTCGTTGCTTTGTGAAGTGTGAGTGTGTGATTATCAAGTTTTGAATTATCAAGTTTGGCCTACTTAAATTAAAAACATTAATTGATGTGGCGATTCAGAAAGTTTTGATTGGTTGTGTGTGCAAAATTATTTTGTACCGTCAATCCACCACTATTAAACTCTTAATATAATTATTTTGTTTAATATCTTTAACATTTCAATTTCAATATTCAATTTGGATCTTTTTAAATTTGAATTTGAAAAAAAAAACAAAAAAATTCAATTAAAAAATGTAGTTGGTTTTTAAATTCCTTACGACCTTGGTTAAGTTAGAAAAGACTTGTGGCATTTTATCTAAGCGCTTTTGAGTTACACTATTTATATATAGTATATTATTATTATTACTATTATTATTATTATTATTTTGAGAGGATTATTATTATTATTATTTAATAGAATATATTAATTTATGTAAATTATTGTTATGCATTTGCCACTTGTGCGGCAATTGAATCTTTGCACCACCATGGACCACAAGGCCATGATGATGATGATGACGAGGAGGAGGAGGAGAATGGTGACGATGATGAGGAGGATGTCGGCGAGGAGGAGGAGGAGAATGGTGATGACGATGACGATGATGAGGAGGATGGTGACGAAGAAATTGAGAATTTGGGAGCTGAGGTAGTATATGTCTCCTTCCTTGTTTTTATTTTATTATATTAGGGTTAATTAATTAATTAAGTAAATGATCCCTACAAAACAACACAACATTCTGTTTAATTAATTTAGCCAATCCGTCTGATGTTAATTTATTATTATCATTCAACAGGAGCATAAGAAACTCTTAAGGAAGCGCTTTTGTCCAACAACTTCAGAGCTGAAGGTGTGTGTGTTGTGTTCTATTTCATACTCTGTTCTCTATATTTTAATCATCTAAACTCAATAATAACCTTTTGCTTTTTGTTTTCTCCACTGGATTTGCCAACTGCAGGAAGAAGAAGAAGAAGAAGAAGAAGAAGTAGAGCATCATCAGGAAGACATTCCAAGCACTTCAACTGGTATGTGCACATCCTGTTTCTAATTCTTGTTTTATAGAAATGAATGAAAGGAAAATAAAATATAATTAAAGGTTAAAAATTTGATAGTATTTTTATTAGGAGGGATCATCATATGTTGAGAGAAAATGAGAAAAATTTAATTAAAGGTTATGATGACTGTTTAATAATATAAACCTGAGAGTGACCCTGACACAAGGTTAACTTAAGGGTAGAGTCTTCGTAATCAATTGAAAAAGTTAGAACAATGAAAAGAAGCTGCGTATGTCATGTTCCTCATGTGACATACAATCAAAAGCTACATAAAGAACAACTTTACCACACTTGCTCTATTTCAATATATTTGGTTGTTTATCAATAATGTTGTTTCCAATTACTTTGTAGTTGATGATCCCAACAGTCGATGGAGTCCTTCTCCTTGTTCGTGAATAGTCCATGTAAGTTATGCCTACAAGTTCCCTCTTTAACAAACTCTTCCATTAGCTTATTTACTTATATTTCATCTTCTTTCCCATTAGCTTTATATATAATTTTACTTGAGGGTGAGTGAGATACATGATTTCCTCGGTCTTCACATTCCATCCATTAAGTATATAGTATTATTATTATTTATTTCTATTTGGTGCATAGTACGGAAAGTGGTTCCTTACTACTACTACAAAAAAAAATCACATTATTATTTCTATTTGGTGCATGAGGTGTATATTCAAGTATAAAATTATAGTTGTGTTTTCCTCTCATGATGCAGGCTAAGAGAAACATATTAGGGGAAGAGAAGTTTGCTGCGAAGTTGATAAAGGAAAGATTCATCAAGGTTGTCATTTCCATAACCGTTGAATGGAGTGGACTTTTATCTTAATTAACTACTAGGTTATTTTATAAGGAAAATTGATAAAGTGTGTGGTACTTAGCTTGAATGTTTTATAAGGTACTACTAGTATTTTATTTAAGACTTAAATATGCACAAGGTACTAAAGCTTGAATGTTTTATTTTACTATTAGGCTATATTTTGATTTAAGTTTGTAAAAGTGATTCTTTCAGCTAACCCTCGGGATTTCAAAACGCTTTTAATTTTATGATATGATGTGGCTTACATGTACATGAGGTTATTTGCATACTTGATTCATCATTTTCTACTATTAGGGTTTGCTAGATTTGCTAAAAAAACTCGGACCGAATTACTTTTTTGTACTTCGATATAGAAAAGTGAATGGAGTTGTAATTTGGGTTATGTTTGGATATTTTAAAATGAATGGAGGGGAGCAAAGAGGAAGAAAAGTGAATGGAGTGATATAAAGAAGAATAGAAAGATGTCCATTCTATTATTGTTTGGATATGTCATGATGTAAATGTACAAATTCTAATTCCATAAAATAAGTTGTAAATTTCCCTCCAACTCTTTCAATTCCTTTCCGCGAATTTTCCTTCAATTTTTCTAAATCTCAAATTGGTGTTTAGTTTCCGATAACTTCCGAGAAAGTTTTAGTGTTCTTGTGTTCCCTTTTAATCCAGAATTTTTCTTGTGTTTATTACCAAAAAAACTTAACCCATCCTTTACTTTTGTGATTGTTTAGTGAAAAACGAAAGAAAAAAAAATAGTAATATTGTATTTTAACGAACAGATGATAATATTTTTGAATTTTCAAACAAGTGTTGATACCTTGATGATTAAACAAGTGTTACACTATGATAAAATTATATCTGAAAACTATTCTTTTATTTTTTTTGTGTAAGAAAACATTTGTAAGAATCAATTAAGCGTCGCGTTTACTTATACTACCCCATAATGTTTTATGTTCTGGAATCAACTCTAATGCATTGGGTCCTTATGATACAAACGTAATTTTGTTTATATCTTGTTGATCATTGCCTTTTGAATTAAAGATTTAAGAACTAATCAGAGAGCGATCAATGCTTTGCTTAATTAAAGTGGCTGTTTAATATAAACCAGAAAGTGTCCCTGCCACGAGGTTAAGGGTAATGCCTTCGTAATCATTGAAAAAGTTAGAACAATCTATCTGTGATGTTCCTCATATAACATACAAGTAGACTTGGCAGTGAAACCAGTAACCGCAGCTACCTGGCCAAATCCACACTGATTTAATGGATTTTTCCCGTTTTAATTGGATTTAGGCATCTGTTGGAGTTTTTTCCAATTTTAAAGCACCACCCTAAACTCAAACACAAACCGACCCCGAATGTAGAAAATTGCTTTATTACCAATTGAGACTTGCCATGTTATAAAAAAAGTCATTGAAATTTAAAGGAGCAGCAAAATTATCCCGTCAAAGAAATTGTTAAAGTGGTCATATTGATAGATAATGCATTACATCATTGCATTTGGAGTTGGGAAAAACTTCTTTTATTAAAAAAATATTCAATGTGGAGATGAGAATGGGACGAGGATACCCAAACTCGTTGGAGACGGAAATATAACTCATGTCCGTTGGATATAGATAAGGTAACACGTGTAAGTATATGTGAGTCGGGGATATGAGGACGTAGAAGGTGAAACCTTTCTCCACCCCATCCCATTGACATGCCTACATACAAGTTGTTGAGTGTAAAATGGGACTTTTACATTGTGGGCGTTGGAGTTGCAACTTGGGTTATGTTTGGATATTTTAAAATGAATGGAGGGGAGCAGGAAGAAAAGTGAATGGAGTGATATAAAGAAGAATAGAAAGATGTCCATTCTGTTATTGTTTGGATATGTCATGATGTAAATTAACAAATTCTAATTCCATGAAATAAGTTGTAACTTTTTCATTCAAGTTTTACCCTTATTTAAAAAACACCATTGTTTAAAAAAAGAACACTATTATATACAAATTGCGACTCAAGGTTATTTATTAAACTTATATGTGTTAATGCCTAACTTGAATTCAATCTATTTTAAAGAAAATGGTCAGCATTTTTTACTGTGAGGCGAAAAAAGGCTGACTTATGAAGTCAATAGGAAAAAACATAAAGCAGCTTCCAAATAAAGCACAACAAAAAGTGGTGTTAAAAGAAAAACTGGCTGAAGCTTAACAACTATAGTATTATCAATTATAAATGATGTTTTATTCTAAGCACTTCATTTTAATGTAATGGCTAACAGTAAGACCTCTTCCTCGCTTAATATCCATTTCTCACTAGTGTGTAATAAGACAAATTGCCTCAAATGTTCAGTATTCCAAAAATGAGAAATGATATCTCTTGTCCGAAGCAATTTAATGTACGGTGTAGCTCAAATTAAGAAACAAATGAAACTATTGGATTCAAGACTTGCATATATTCATATCAAGCGTTGGGAAATGTCATCCGATTATAAAGATAAATGACAAACATTAGTGTTAGTGACATTCGTTGGTGTGAAATAACATGACATGCGACGTTAAAATCCCAAATTTTCTAGCAAATATACTATCTACATAAACACCACGTTTAATTCACTACACCCAGAAGTTTGTCCGGGCTAGCTTGGGTTTGTACATAACCAAAATCAGATTCATGGAAGGTAAATTCACAGCAGGTGGATGCATTGGACATAATTTCCTGTAAAATTGAATAAAAAAATTAGGGTTAGGGGGTAAACCATAGGGATATATCAGTGAGCTTCATGAAGGTAAAATGAAAAGTTACATGTCCCTACAAGCATGACTTGCATTGCAGAAATCAGCATAAGATCTAATGCTCTGTTTCAGTTTTGCAGAATCAAGTATTGCCGTACATGAATTTAAAACGCCAATAATAATTGATGGTAACGTTTGAATGATGGATTAGAGTAGGTGCCTTTAGTTCACACAAGGAAGCAGAATACACAAATAATTGATGATACAAATTCCACATGCTAAATCTCAATATTTCAATGTTAAAATTTCTAATTCAATAAACAATAATATCTACTCAATTCTCAATATTTCCTATGCATTCTTTAATCGTTAATAAAAAATTCTACTAGGCTGAATTAACTGTTTATACTTGTGTTTCGTACACTTCAAAAGCAAGTGGAATTTGATACCTACTCTCGGAGATAGATAAAACAGGATACAATCAATTCAATTCATTCAATACATGAGCAAACTACAAAAGAAATTTACATGGGATGCAGATAGACCAGCAGAAACCTAAGCATTTATATCACCATTTATCATGTCAGTTAAAAAAGTTGTATTCTCTGTCTTGAAAATATAAGTTATAAACTTGAAGTTTTCATAATTGTGAATTTCATGAAGAAATAAAATGATTGACGCTTATTATCAATATCAAAATCAAATACAATTTCAAAGGAACTATAATAGTATATTAACCAAGAAAAGATTAAACATGATGTAAGGAATGGATAATATTGTTACCATGGTGTTATTAGGTTTTAATGGCACACAACTTAATGTTGTAATCAGCATAAGATCGCATTAATATACATAGATTACATGTGTTATTAGAAAAATGATGGAACAGTGGTTAAGCATCGTTTTTGCAGCATAATAGGGATTGAATCCCTCTAAATCCTTTTTTTCCCATATCTTTTGGGCAAAATGAGATAAACAGTAATGGAACTGTTTCTCGGATGATTTATTTAGCAACGATTTATGGTAGCCTAGAAACATGATGAAGTTAAAAGTAAATTTGAATTTGATGAAAGAAAAACAAAAACAGAAACTGGGTGAAGGTTAGCAACTATAAACTCTGGTATCAGCAATTATATTACCATGGTGAGTGTGTTAAGTAGTTTTAATGGCACACGACTTGATGATGATAGGTGGGTCAGTCCTCCAAATCCTGACTTCGGCCTGAAAAGCTATAACAGGGCTGTTGGGAATTTCTTCTTGTGCTTGAAAGGTAATGTAATAGAAACCACCGGGTCTATAGGTTGTCTTGACAACGTCAACAAAAACGAAATTTGGACCCTAAAAAATAATAATAGTATATTAGATGATCAATGAATGAATGAATAAACATAAACATATTATAATCAACATAAGTATTGAAACCTGCCTGATTCTCAGCATTGTAATTGTCTAAGGCAAGGTGGCAGGCGGGAGTGAGAAAAAGGCGACGATCATCGGTCATAGGAAGGGGACCGACACCCCCACATTTTCCTGAGATTTTTGGAACGGGGATAGCATCGAACACCTGTGTTGTGTTGTGTTGTCCAGAATGAATTATTAAAATTAAAATTAAGAGAGTGAAACACAAGACAATGAAATTGAAATAGATAGATGAGTTACTTACACTTAGGTTGCGAGAGCACTCACGATACTCAGCCATGGCTACTTCAATCTCCTTATCTTTTTGAATCTGGGCCTTATTCTTGTAAATAAAGCGCGCGCATATAAACATAAAAGGCTCAATGTCATCGTCAAACATAGAGAAGTCACTCATCTCAAGATCTTCAACGCGTTTCGATTCCCATTCATATTTCTCTCTCTGTTTCGGTTGCGACTTCAGTTCCGGTGGCAATTCCGGTTCCGACTTCAGTTCCGATGGCAATTCCGGTTCAGGTTGCAATTCGGGTTTGGATTTCACCGACTTCCCTCTTTCATCACAGCTATCCGCAGCAGGTCGGATGACGCCGAACAAACAGGTATTGGATCCCTTCGACATTCTGCAAAATGGAAGGAAAGAAGAATCCCAATTCCACATATACCTAACCCACGCGATTCCTCTTTATTATAAAAGAATTTTTTTTTTTCCTGATCCACTTTTCAAAAAAAAAATTCCAGTCTGACCCCCTTTTGAAAAAAATTTCCAAAATGACCCACTTTTGAAAAAATTTCAATTTTGCACCCAGGGGGAATCGAACCAGGCGCATACGGGTCATTGCCATTCAGTGTTACCACTAAACCAATGTACATTTGATATTAATTTTTCGCATCCAATAATATATATACCATTTTTTAAATCAGTTTCACACACCACAAACCATCCAGTTTTTCATTTTTGTTTTTTTAATTGGATAATTTAGGATCTCCGACGAATATATATATAATTTATCGGTGAAAAATTATCCGACGAAATAATTTTTTTTATCGATAAATTATATATATATATATATTATTATTATCCGACGAAATATATATTTTTCACCGATAAATTATCCGACGAAATGACATATATATTATTTCAAGATATATATATTCAAAATAAAATCTAGATTTTGTTCAAATAAATTAAAATTGAAATTTATTTCTCAAATAAATTAAAAAAAGCAAAAACGAAAAAAAAAATAAAAAAATCGGTCCCGCCATTTGAAATGGCGGGAATGACAACAAAAAAAATAAAAAAAAAAGCTGACCAGTCACGATGTGACATGTGTCAGACCGGCGGCCCAGTCCCGCCGTTACAGGTGGCGGGAACGCCACTAAAAGACAATAAAAAAAAAAAAAAAAAAAGTGGGTCATTTTAGAAAAAATTTTCAAAAGGGGGTCAGACTAGAATTTTTTTTTGAAAAGTGGGTCAGAAAAAAAAAATCTTATTATAAGCCAAAAGTTGAGTGCATTGTTTTTGTTTGGGCTCGTTTTGCTTTTATTACGACCCGCCCCGTATGAAATTATAGATTTACTTTATATGTTTTTTTGTCATTTATTATTTAGAGTCATTTTCTTTTATATAAAAAAGAAATGTACTACCCTTTTCTAGAGAGAGAAACACAAAGCAAAGTAGTTAGGAGTAGATTCAAGCCAAAATTTGTTGAGACGACATGGATCTTGTCATGGAATCTTCATCTTTTCTTCATCCTTTGCAAAGCTATCATAGACATATGTAGCTATATCTACTCTTGTGGTTTTGATGTATTCAAACAAGCTATTATGTAATCTTTTGATCATTTAATATATGGTTCTAGCTATTTATTCAATATTGTTGTTATTCTTGCTTTTATTGTTTTATTGAGATTCAAAATGATATGGACACATACTTTTGAATCTAGAAATAGAATAACAATCTATCTTAAGTTATCACTCTAGACATGAATGTTAATATTTGATAATCACTTTTAATCTAGAACTTAATTCTTTTGGATAATTTAATCAGTTGAGAAATCGTCGATTAAATTATCCAATCGACTTTGTGATCGTTTAAATGTTTGGGAAATCGATGTTTAAACGATCCCTTAAAAATAACGATATCATTTGGACACGAATGATATTGTCGAGTGATTGTGATAATATCGTTTAAAAAGCTAGAATCCGTTAATCGATCGAGAGATTGCAGTTGTTACGTTTGCTTGATGTCGCTGACCGCAAGCAGAATAGCCCTGATAGTATATATATGTGTAGAGCCGGTTTTTTTCATTTTTAACACAAGTTTCTCTCTCTTACTTCTCTTTCTCTCATAAAAAGCTCTCTCCTCTCTCTTATTGTTCTTCATCCTCATGAGTTTTCCGGCGGTGGTGGCTGGCCAAGAGTGGCGGCGCCGCCGCCGGAAAATTTAAAGTTTACCCCTTTTTTTTAAAAAAACTCTTTCTACTTCTATTCTCTTTTCTGGTTCCGTTTTCAACTTTAAAACATTCAAAAACCCAGCGTATAAACCTAGATCTAAGGGAGAAGATTCGACCTACCTTTGTTGGAACGGTGATGTTTTGGATCGGAACTTGTTGGTTTGGTTCGATCTGGATCTGTCGGTTGCACCTTTGGCTCGGATTCGGTGTTGTTGAGTCGGATTCGGCGTTGTTGTATTGAAGGGTGAGGTTACGTGTTTTTGCGAATCGGTTGCTGGGATTTGGAGAAATGTTGGTTCGGTTGTGAGGAGTTTGTGTGGGTTTCGGAAATTTGTTGAATGCAGGTTTGCGGCTAGGGTTTGATGATGCTCTTTTGGTTGAAAATTTTTGTCTGTTTTTTCCTGGTTTGAAATTTTTTGTCCCCTTTTGGTTGTAGAAAATTCCCCCTCTTTTAAAGAATCAGAGGTTAATGAAATAAGAAACAGATTAATGAGTTTTGAATTGGAATTGAATGGTGAATTGAATGGCTTGAATGGGGCATGATGGTGTGGTACGCGTTTGGTGTTGAGAAAGGAAAGAAAAAAGTTCTGACTTTTGAGGCGCTGATGAAACGGACCCCATGGACATATTTTTTGGACATATTAAAAAAAAGGTTATATAAAAAAACTAGTAGACGTAATTTGAACTAACAAAAAATGAAAAATAAAACAAAAAAAAGATAAAATGAAATCAAGGCTAAATAAAAGATGGAAAAAGACTAACAATAAATAACGTGAGAAGATGGTCGGAATTGGTACAAAGATGAGGTATTTTAAAATACCTCTCTGCCGAATTTTTCTTGAAATGTTAAAGTCCGATCAGGGTCAAGTGACACGTGTTAGTGGGGCCTTAGGTCAAAAATTGGGGTATGATACTTACCAATTCATAGAAGTGAATGAGTCAAATTAAGAGAAACTAAAGGTATGTCTGAGAGAAGAATTTTGGAGGGTTTTGAAAGGCTAGATCTATATCTTAAATTTATATTTGAGATTTTTAAAAACATTGATAGAACTTTATGAAATACTTAAAGATTATATAGCAATTCAATGACACTTCATTCATTTTTAGAAACAATTTACCGATAGCGTGGTTTAGAAAAGAAAATCAAGTCCTTCCAAATAGACCCTTAAGGATTTAAGACTAAGAAATATTCATATCAAACGTTGGGAAATATCATCCGATTATATAGGTAAATGACAAACATAACTGGCATTCGATAACAACATACGAGGTTAAAATCACAAAGGTGACGGCATTTTTTCTACACCTTAATAAAATGACACCGCCACATATTCTTGAACATAAGTAAAGGTGACGGCATTTTATCTCACCACTCACGTTAGAAAGAAGAAAGAAGAGGGAGAACTTATATACACGTATTTCCATCCTTTATTTTTTGTTTTTGTTTTTAAGCAAGTTGTAGCACAAAATTTAAATCAAGCCAAGTTAGGCTCAACCCTCTTAGGGGGGGCTCCCTAGTGAAGTCGTCATTTCTGTCTCGTCATTTTTCGGAGATCAAGACTATTTGATTAGCTTTTGACTCACTAATTATTTCACGACTGAACATTTAATTTTTTCAAAAGAAAGTGGAAAATGTTCAAATACCACATTTTTAAAGATTAAGGGTTCGGGGTTGATTATATTTAGGGAAGGGTATTAGCACCCTAAATATTCGTAGTACTCTGCGAGAACCTCTTGATTTTATTTATTTTTCGTGCTATAACTTGCTTGCTTTTTTTGTTTAAAAGAAGGAATTAAAAAGTAGTGATTAAAAGAAAAGGAACATTTTTTTTACATTTTTTATTGATTTGGAAGGACGTGGTCCTTTGCCTACGTACCCGTAAGTGATCAAAATCTCGTAGTTCGGGGTAGAAATTGACGTTTGATTGGTTTTGTGATTTTTATTAGTTTTGAAAAAGGTTTTAAAAGAAAAGTCAAGTGGCAAATAAGATTTGGTTTGTATTTTTTTAATTTAAAAGAAAATGGACCCGAGGTATGATTAAATTGATTGAAAATTTGATTAAGAAAAATAAAAGAAAGAAGGATCACTTGATTTTGGAATCAAGGTTTGTTATGAAAATATTTTTTTGATTTTTATTATTTGCATGTTTTTACTGTTTTTTATATTAATTAAAAACTAAAAGTAAACTAACGTAACAAGAAAATAAAAGCATGAGGAATTTCCGTAGTGACGTTGGATCACCATGAAAAAACCTTTGCTAACCTAATATTTTTTGCATTTTTTTAAATATATATAAAAGCGGAATAAATAAAAATAAAATAAAATAAAGGGACAACCGAATGGACAAAATTCCAAAGCGACAAAATTACCGAAGGGACTTTTCCGAAGGTACTTTTTCCTAAGGGACAGAAAAAAGAGGGAGAAGAAAAGAATAGCTCGTCAACACAAGCTAAATAGGGAGAAGAGAGAAAAGTTCTTTGACAATTCAAGAGAACTTTTGGTGTGTGAAATTGTGTGGAATGATGACTCTATTTATAGGTGAGGAGGTTGATGAAAAATGGAAAATTGGTTTAATGGAAATGATGGACAATTATGATGAATTTTGAAAAATGAATGTTAAAGTTGACACTTGACTTGAATTTTTTTTTTAGACCTTGGACATTTTATTTTTGGACCTATTGACACTTTGTTTTTTTTTTTTTACACTAATTAATAAATAAAAAAAAGACATAATAAAAAATAAAATAAATCTAATACGAAATGAAATAAAAACAAATTAAAATAAATTATGTAAAGTAAAATTAAATTAAAAGATGTAAAATAAAAAGTAAGATAAAACTAAAAGACTAAGAAAAAAAGTGAGAAGATGGGTCGGAATCGGTACAAAAATGAGGTATTTTAAAATACCTTTCTGTCGATTTTTTTTTCCCAAAAAGCCAAAAAATATTCTAAATCAGAGGGTGTATGAATATAAGTTCTTAAGTCAAAAATTGAGGTAT
The DNA here is from genome assembly GCF_003473485.1 of Medicago truncatula. Lineage (NCBI taxonomy): Eukaryota > Viridiplantae > Streptophyta > Magnoliopsida > Fabales > Fabaceae > Medicago > Medicago truncatula. The sequence goes on along the minus strand of NC_053044.1, from coordinate 40,925,144 downwards.
CATATCTTAATTCCTTTTTACTTCATAAGTCAAAGGTAACGTCACACTAGAAAAGGAGAAAAAAAAATGATTCCTTTGCTTTTAAACTCCATCCGTCTCATTTTCATTTTAAAATGATGGGGACGGTTTTTAATGAAATGATTCCTTTGTTATTTATTTTTTTGGTTACAATTTCTTTGTTGTTTTAACCGTACAATTTTTACTATTTATTGAAACATATTTATTAATTGTAGTTAATTAAATAGATTGTTAGAACAAAATTTGTTTAACATTACCCTTTTGAGAGTTTTGATGATAACACGGTATTAAAATTGTTAATTGAATATGCTAATATTTGTTCAAGTGTACAGGAACATAGACAAAAATGTGATATCTTTATTAGGTTCTGAAAGAACAAAAGAGAACAATGGAATCAACAAAAAGGAAGCTTGAAGCATCTGAAGATAAGTGCTCCTGAAGTCAAAGAGCTCCTGAAGTGATGACGTCATCAGAAGCAAGATCACCAGAAGCAGTAGTTCATCAGGAGATGCAAAACTTAAATCTTCAAAGCTTGTTCAATGGATTTAATCTCATCTAAGCATTGTAGAAGACTGGAAGAGTGAAGCAACGACTATTTTGAAAGGATTTGAAGGCATTGGATGCTTGTTCTTTGAAGAGCGTTGACAAAGTACAATTGTACGAAGTGTACAACCACTATCTCCACTACCCAGTTTGTGTCTCTGCTACAAGACAAGGATAACAGCTCTGCCCGCAACAATGTTCCTGCATACTGGGAATGGATTTGAAATTGATCATTCATAAGACAATAACCATATCAGGCAAAAGATCATTTATGATTGATTAAAGCTTCAAACGACTCTATTTTGATGTGCTGACAATTCACAACGTCTCTTTCACACCTCTATATAAAGGAGTGAAGACTTCGAGAATGACAAGACTCAACAACAATTTGAAAGAAAAGAGATTGTGGTGGAAAAAGTAGTATCGGAAGAGAATCCGGCAGATGTGTTTACCAAGTCATTACCGAGATCAAGGTTCAAGCATTGTTTGGACTTGATCAAATTTGTTGAAGAGTAATTCCCTTTTGGAGAGAGCAGCATGGTGGTTGATGGTTAAACTGACATCATCACCAATTAGAAGTCAAGGTGGAGAAATGTTGAAATTGACTTCAAATTTCTGATTTTGTAAAGGTCAAAATCGTGGCGCGGTTTTGGGAGCCGTGACGCGATTTTCATGGCAGAATGGATGGTTTCTGCTGAAGGCAAACCGCGGCACGATTTAGTACTGGCGTGGCGCGATTTGTGGATAAAGTCGTTGTACCTTGAGTCGTATGTTTATACCGTGGCGCGATTCTGACAGGCGCAACACGATTTTGTCTGTCACTGTGTACTATGTAAGTGTTTCTTTGGAGATTTTGAAGAAGAGGTTTTAGAGAGAGAAACTTGGATTACAAAGGAGGTAACTTTAGAGCTGAGTGTCTTTGTAGTGAGGTTCTCTTAGGTTGGGAAACATTGTAAACACTTTGGGTTGTGAGATTTCACCATTGGAAAGATCGAAAAGCTTCCTTTTGTGTTTTATTTTAGGATTCATTGAGAGTGCGGGTGAGTGATATGAAAAATGGGTAGAAATTAGGACTTGTTCTTTTGTAAGCTTATAAATTAATTTCTTGTAACTCATTGTAACACTTTCATCTTAGTGGATTGGAGGGCTACTCTCTCCCCCAGATTAGGTCATATTGGACCGAACTGTGTCAACAATCTTGGTGTGTTTGTTCATTTCTTTCATTGCTTATCTTTATTGCTTTGATTATGCTTGTAATGTTGCTCTACACTTAGATTAATGTCTGTTTTTTTTTTTTTTTTTTGGAGACACTTAATCCATTGATTACCATTTCCTTTGCTCCTCACATCTTTGTTATTTATTGGTGTGATTTTGTCCGAATTCACAACATAGATTTATGTTCATATCCATTTCATTCAAATCTACTTCTATGAATGTGATTTTTCTGTGGTCAGATTTCTAGCGATTCATTCCGTCTTTGTGTTTTCAATCTTCTGGATGCATGTTCACTTTGTTATACTGTTCTGGATACCCGCTTAATCTCATGGAAGTTTAGCAGTGTATAGTCAGATTACAGTTGCAAAGTATATACTTTTGGTTTTAGTTTTTGATTTATTTGAATTTTGTGGCCCCTGATTTGCATATTCTTGTTTGACATCCGTATGAAAGCACAATGAGGTTGGTTTTTGTACAACACTTCCAAAGAAAAGTTCACGTTGAGCTAGAAGTTTAAACATTGTATAGGATAGTATCTCTTTAGATAATTTATTGAGTATCTCTCTGCATCTTTTCGGTAGAACTTAAAGAAAATCTTTATTCTCTGCAACTTTTATCTAACGATCATTGCAACTTTTATCTTATACATAAAATTTATTTAATATACTAGCGAATCATTAAATAAATATGTAAAATAATTTATGATGTGTTATCACATATATTATACATAAAATTTATTTAGTATACTTGTAAAAAAGAATATTTAATATACTGACGAATAATTAGATAGATATGTAAAATAATTATATACTAGGAGACTCGTTAATTGATATTTTTTTGTTTTGTGGTGACTGAGATTCGAATTCCGGACCTTGCATATATTATACATTATCGTTACAAACTGAGTTAAGCTCACAGAACAGACTCGCTAATTGATATAATAACACATCATAAGTGTCAACGTGCTGTTAAAATATATATTATATGTTAATGTTTTGTTCTAAAAATTTGGACAAAGTTTTCGGCTTATATGATTTGAAAATTTATATAAAAAAGTTTAAATTATATAAAAGTTTTTGTATCATGTGCAAATTTGCATATACACATATTAAAAAGTTTAAAATAGTAACTTTCCATTAAAACTTATACATTTTATATTAATTATATAACTTTTTAATAATAAATAATTTTTTCAATACAAACATACTAATTTTAATTGCTTTATAGAGTAAACCCTAATTTGGGTCCCTGAAAGTGTTGCTCGCTATCAGGTACATCCCTAGATCAATGAAACAAACCAAAAACTCCCTGAATGTCTCTTCCGTTTGTCATTCACGTCCAAAACGTTAACTGAACGTTAATTGTGTTGATCTGGCTGCTAGACTTGCCACTTCAGTTGCTGTATTGGCATTCCACACATGCAAAGACTAAATTGATGGATGTCCATGTAGGCGAGAGGGACCAAACTGACCATAATTATGTTACTGTCTTCATCTTCTCCAACACATCTCATTCCTTCTTCTCCAACACAACTCATAAACTCATATTCTCCAACATCTCTACCCAGAATTTTTCATATTCATAGAGATAACTCAAAATCAACAAAAAACAAAACTCTAAATTCTAAATCCAAAAAAAAATCAATAAATCCATAAAATCCTCAAAAAATCAAGCGAAGATCAACAAGAACAACATAGAGTGAAACTTCATCACCACCAACAATATCAACAACAACAAATTTCTAATTAAATTTTTTTTCTTTTCAAATAACCTCAATTTTTTCTCTCGGTCAATTAGAAATGGGATTGAATAGATGCTTTTGAATATTTATGTGTGATAAGAATTTTGGGTTGAGAATCTACGACGAATTTGATGATGAAGGAAGATTTTAGCTTTTAATTTTGTTGTTCTGTTGTTGAGGGTAGAGGCCACGAGTGAAGTTTTATGTTACTGTGATGCTTTGGATAATTTTCTATGTACTGGTGGCTGTGATAATGGGGGCTTAGACGTTTGTTTTGTTTGTGTCTTGCCTCTATTTCTTTGTTTTTGTTCCTCTGTTTCTTTGTTTGTGCCAAGCAACTCATCTCATCTTGTGATGTTGTTGCAAATTGACTAAATATTTGTTGTTTAAAAAAAAAGAATGGGGAAGGGAAAAAGGAAGAAAGAATAGACACAAATTGATCTCCAAATCATTTTCCTGATTGTCATCATACTCAATTCAATTTGGGTATTAACTTTGAAAATGAGAGAGAGGAGAAATTGAGATTGAAAATGAGGTTTTAGGGTTTGGAATTGAGGTTGTTGTTATTTGTTTGATGAGGGAGAGAAGAAGAATAATGAGAATAAAGGAGGGACACAAATGACTATTGTAATGTTTGGTATCCCATGCAATTACGTCCTTGATAGTGTGGAAGGCCAACAATGCGAGTGAAGTAGCAAATGCAACGGACACTTCAGCATCGTTAACACCAAGTTAACGTTTTGGACGTAAATGACTAATGGAAGAGACATTAGATGAGTTTTTGGATCGTTTCATTGATCCAGGGACGTGCTTGATAGCGAGAAACACTTTCAGGAACCCAAGCGAGGGTTTACTTTGCTTTATATTAGACATGTTAGATATACTCATTATATAATCCAACATAGATATTTCAAGAAAGAGAAATTAACGTGTCGTATACATATTCGGCCCAAAACCCTATTGATTTTGCAGAAAGAGAAAGAATCTAAGGAGAAACGAAAAACCCTAAAAACCCTAGAACCTCCCTGACCCATCCTACCGATTCCAATGGCGGATGACGGTCTTCCGCCGGAAATACTCGCCGAAATCCTCTCCCGTTTACCAGTAGAATCACTTCTCCGATTCCGATCAACTTCAAAATCACTTAAATCTTTAATCGATTCTCACAACTTCATCAACCTTCATCTCAAAAATCCCCTCAATCAATCCGTAATCATTCGAAACAACTCCGATATCTACCAACTCCAAATCGATGATAACGATTTCTCTAATCGAATCAATTCGATTATTCCACTCAACCATCCTTTCAAAGGTAACAGCCCCAACATCGATCCTTACACACGGCGTGACAGCACCATGGCTCTTATCGGTTCATGTAACGGCCTCCTCGCTATCTCCAATGGCCAAATCGCTTTCACGCATCCTAACGCCGCCAACGAAATCACAATCTGGAACCCTAACACACGTAAACATCTGATTATCCCTTTTCTCCCTATGCCTGTCCCTTACATTATGGAATCAAACAACCCTAACCGCGGCTGCTTATGCGTTCACGGCTTCGGTTTTGATTCTTTAACCGGCGATTACAAACTCCTCAGAATCTCTTGGCTTCTCGATCTACAAAACCCTTTTTATGATCCACATGTGAGACTCTTCAGCTCCAAAACAAACTCGTGGAAAATAGTTCCTAGTTTTCCCTACTCTCTTGAATATTGTCAAACCATGGGGGTTTTTATCGACAATTCTAATTCTATTCATTGGGTTGCCAACAACGAACTGTTTGAACCTCGTTTAATTTTCGCATTTAACCTAACATTTGAGATTTTTAACGAGGTTCCTCTTCCGGTTGAAATAAGTCAAATTAAGAGTAATAAGAGTTTTGGACTTGATGTTGCTGTTTTGGGAGGCTGTCTTTGTATGACTGTGAATTATAAAAAAACTACTAAATTTGATGTTTGGGTGATGAAAGAATATGGATCTAGAGATAGTTGGTGTAAACTTTGTACTGTGGATAAATCGTGTTTCACTTCACCTTTGAAATCTTTGAGGCCTTTATGTTATTCTAGTGATGGAAGTAAGGTTTTGTTGGAAGGCATTCAGGTTTTGTTGAAGGTAGATCACAGAAAGCTGTTTTGGTATGATTGGAAGAGTGAACAAGTTAGTTATATTGAAGGAGTTCCTAATTTGAATGGAGCTGCTATGATTTGTGTTGAAAGTCTTGTATCACCTCCTTTCCCTGTTGATAATTGTAGGAAGAAGGAGGACAGGACAAGCAAGAGCAAGAGAAGGTATTTCTTTTGAGTTTTTGTTATGTATAAGTTTCTGTTAGTTCATTGGACCCATCATATGATATATGTAGTTAAGTTCTATGCTAAAAGGTCAAATTGAATTCTTGTTATAGGACAAGGATTCTCTAATTACTTTGAAGTCTCTACCTTTGTTTATGTATATGTGACAATGTGTGTATGCTAGATTTCAAAAGAAATAAAAAATTGACAACAATGAATTCTATGTGTTAGTTTAAGAATTGACCTTGTGACTAGCTAAAGAATTCGCTTAAAAAAAAGAATTTTGGCTTGAATTGCTGTTTTTTTCATTCATTGTTTGAGATCTTCACTCCTAAAAAATTATCTTGACCAGCTTATTTCTGAATGTATTCCACCTTGCCATGGTATGGTATCTGCATATGTAAAGAGAAGAAAGTAGTCCATTTGTTTAGAAAATGGCCTACCATGATATTACTTCAAATTTATATGCATAGTACCTTTCAAGAACATGGTTTTTTTATCAACCATTCTTTTTTGATATTGTTGAACTTACTTAAATGAGATTCATTTGTTTTTCCTACACAGGGACCACTTCTTGTCCGGAGGATTTAAATTGAGATTGTAAGGGGTGGAAGGAAGAACCTGTAATGTGCAGCTGAAACAGGGTGCTCAAGTTGTTTCTTGTGATGGAATTAGTCTCCTTGGTTTGTGGGTAAGGTTGAATTGATAATGAATGGAGCTGCACGCATTTGTATTTCTCATTTTGAATTGTATGTCTGATATTACACTTATCCCTCACACTTATCCCTCTGGCCTTTCTAAACGGATCTTCTGCTTTTATTTTTACTCCTAGTAGTGTTAAGAAAATATGGAATAGTCCATATATCCCTTTATGATATTTCTAATTTGTAATTGAAACTCTCCTTTCTACTTCTGTTAAGAAAATATGGAATAGTCCATAGTTCCCTTTATGATATTTGTAATTGAAACTCTCTACTTGCTACTTAGATCCCAACTCTCTCAATTTGTAATTTCCATTTTCTCTAATTCCAAACTTCTAAAGCATACTTATGCAATTTAAATTATCAATTTGTTAATTTTGAAATTATCAAATTAGAATTAGAAAATCAACCTTCCGATCATATTACACATGCTTACTGTTTATTACATCCTCGAGTATAAACATGATTTTTTTATTCTTCTTCTAGGTTTTATTTCTATTGAAGCTGTTGAATCACCTGAGCTAAAAGATATAATGATTGTTTGGTGGTGATTATGGAATTTCAATTTAGGGATTATTCTAGCCGTAACTTACTGGTAGTTTCTAATCGTAACTTGCTGGTAGCTCCTTTTGTTATTAAACTAAACCATAATGTCAATGCCATGGTGCAAAAGCTCCTTTTGTTATTCCAAACTAAACCATATTACAACAATTACATGTATTGTATCTGCATTCTTTATCTAATTTCATTTATTTTGCAATTGTTTTGTAATTCTAAAGTGAGTTTGTCTATTTTTGGGAGTCTAGCTAGTTGTGCAATTCAGATCCTTACTATAGTATCTGGTATATCAATGCATAACTTGCAAACTTGTACCTTGTACAAATGGTATTAGAAAGAAACACAGTTGAGGAAATCCCATATTAATCTTTATAGAAACACAGTTGCTTTTCTGACATCAAATGTTTCCTAATGACACAAGTAAATGACAAAATTACCTCCAGCGGTAGTTAACTAGGCAACAGTACCGCTGGGACCCAGTGGTAGGTAACTACCGCTGACAAACACCTTTTTCTATCTTCTCCTCTTATTCTTGGTACAGAGTCTTCTTCCTCACAATCAGATGAGATTTGCAGCAACCTTTTAACCCAATTCTGCAGCAACCATATTGTTACAATATGGACAAGAATTTTGGACAGTTGATTATTTTGATTGAATTAAAAATAACAAAAATAAAACATGATTCAAGTTCATTACTACATTTTTGGGTGAGCATTTGAAGATTAAATTCAACATCATAAAATAATGATTTTTCAAGATTTTAATGGCCGCCACAATCATCAATGGCTGCTACTCATAAAGATTTATTTATATTTTCTATATGTACACAACCATCTAGTGTATATCTTTCTTGCCCAAGCCACTTCTTCCTTTTTCACTTCCACTCACCGATTGTATAATGAACAATTGAGTTCAATTTTTATTTTCCATTTTTTCATAAAAAAAATTAAATCATCAAGTTCAGGAGTTTTCTTCCAGCAATTTTTCACGGTTATTCTCATGTGATTATCCAATATCCATCAAAGAGAGAGAGAAAGGGGGATCAGTGGGCGGTACATAACTTGATAGTTGAAAGCAATTGGGTGTTGAATGTGTATATTGCCTTGAACCAAAAATTAATTCAACGACAGTTAACTAGCGCTGGGGCTAGCGGCTGTTAACCGCTGGCGGTTCCCCCAATAGTAATTAGCTACTGCTAGGGGCCCTAACGTGATTTACTTGTGTCAATGTGAAGTTTTCTATGTCAAAAAAGCAATTTTCAAGTTTAAAATACATTGCTCGTGGTATTAAATGAAGAGATGAATGAATTTGGGTAAGGAAAAAAATCAGAGAAATAGTAGCATTCAGATTGGGCTTGCTAAACAGCACTGACGTGGGAAACTTTTTTTTTTTTTGAGGGAACCATGTTGATCACTCGTTACCAATCTACGAACATGGATCTCTAATTTTTGCTTGGGAATCGTCGTGTAGACTGTGAATTATTTTGTTCATTTTAAAGGAGCATATATTAGTCTGATAAAATAAGGAACAAATATTAGCTAAGATTTCATATAAGCAAAAAAAAAATAATTTAAGCAAGTACACATTTGTTCCTGTTAAAAACGAAACGGTATAAATAATAAATAATTATAAGAACATATCATTAGGACATTTGAAATGAGAGAATGTTCACTTGAATCAAATGCCAAGAGATTGCTCCTTATCCTCAAAAACACGCCACCAGTTCCTTTCAACTGTGACTTTTATTTCTGCAACTTCAACCTAAAATTTAGAACCATGAATCAGAACAAAACAAAGAGCGGGCATAATTAGGTCCTATTTTTTTTTCAAATCCAATGCAACATGGTGGCAGTATACCAACTTACAATTTTCATGCATTGCTACTTCATAACGCAAACAAAATACATTTTCCTGCAATTATGGTAAGAGTTCAAGATTGAAATTTTGCAATTCTTGTACTCTACTATGTTCTTGATTAGTGAATAAAGGTCTACATGATCAGTGAGGACGTAGGAGAAATTGACCCGAACCTTGATAAATCTTGTGTCCTTCTTCTTTCCTTTTATTGCAGTTTGCTGGCCCAGTTTCATAATACTGGCCTGGTTCTTTTGCTGCATTATGCGACGAGTTCAATAAAATTGAAAATTTTACCTGTGGCAATGACTTTGGTCTATGAAATATCGAGATAAAGGCCCTTCTTTTTATCAAGGTTTGGAATATGCCTTGAAAGTTATGTCCAAGTTACCGAAAAATCTATCATATAAAAGACAAATAAGGCATTACTGAATAAAAACAGGGTTTCGCTGTTGAGATCTCATTTATCATGTTACATCACACATAATAATTGATGCAGACATTACCTTAGATCATGAGAAACATTTTCCTCACGTTTCGAGCATCCCTTTGGAGAATGTTTGAACAAGATAAAAACAATAAGGTATTTGAGTAAGGGGGATTTGAGGTATGTAAAAAGATGAAGCATATAATTGTAGAGAAGTTTGTGCTTGAGTGTGGAATAGGAAAGAAAAAACAAGAGGTGTTGTCTTCTAACATTAACATGTGAATCACTCTCTGACTAAAACATGAAACCCTTCTCTTGCTGCAACAACCGACTTGCAAAACACAATTCACGTAGAAGCTCTCACGTTTGAATCACTCTGTTACTGCATATTGAATCCCTTTTTGTTTAATTGTTAAAACATTATTCTGGTGTATTGAGTTACTTTGCGTCCACATTGAACCCCTCTACGTATGACTAAGACATTCTTCTACGGTTGAACTGTTCCGCAGCTGAACTTCCCCTTTCTAACTATTGTAAGTCACTAAAACCCTTCTTGTCTATACCTTTTCTCATAGACAACGTTTTGTCGTCTACTTTGATTAATTTCAACCTTTTCCCATTTATAAGTTTAGCTGATGTATACCATTTCCTAGATAATAGCTTTTGGAGGTTGAATAGGAAAGAAAGATCCTTGCTTTACTAAAGATCAAAGTTATTTCACAATATTTTTCAAGCTACTTGTGTAAAAAACAGTAGAATTGATTCTTTTAAGTTCTACCCATATGATGCAGAGAGATATTACCCTATACAGTGTTTAAACTTTTAGCTCAAAGTGACTTTTTCTTTTTCGTAAAATTCACAATTACGAAAAATTGAAGTACATAAGTGGAAACCAATGGTTGGTCAGGCTAGCCTAACTCCCAAGAGACTGAAGTATCATCGTTTATATCATTATCTTCTACACCACTTCTTGCCGCACCTCATTTGGAAGCGGTACCGACTTCACTAGTCCTAGCCATTTCTTTGTGCTCACAGTCAGCCATGGAATACTGATCCTTTTCTTTAAAGTAGAAGGAACTGACGTAAAGCATTAACACAAACAAATAAGTTAAATAAATAACCTTGAGTCATAATTTGGTCATGTAATTTTCATCAGTGTGCAAATGTCTTGACCTCATTTGGTCTGTGTTCTCGGTTTTCAGCTGTTCAGACACAATGATAGCATAAAAAGATAAATAAAGTTTATAAAAAAAGAAATAAAAAGAAGCTTAAATGCACTTATCACACCCTATGTTTTAAAAAGTTGTGATTTTGACCCCTTAAAAAAATGGATTTTATGACCCCTAACTTTTGAAACATAGGGGGTGAAAAGTGCATTTAAACTTAAAAAAACTGTTCATCTAAAAATCGATCTCTTAGGCTTTGTTTAGGAGTTTGGAGGGAAGGGAAATGATGACCTTGGAGGGTTGGAAATACATAAAAAAAATGGTAAAATATTTCACATTTTTTGAAAGAGTAGTTTTTTTTTTTTTTAGAACAAAATTTTTAGAGAATGAAAAATTAATGTTTATGATTAATATTATTTATAATTTTAAGAACATTATAACTACATAGATTAAATTCGAAGAATTCATGTAAATCCTCTAAAAATGTCATCTAATAGAATCTTTGAGTTCATCGGATAAAAAGAATTTTGTATTATGAAGAAAAATGAACATCCACAGCCTTCCTCTTTCAATGTCATTTATTTCTTCTACTTACTCCTTCATTTTTTTCAAACCACTTCTCTCTCTTCCCCTCCAAACTTGTAAACAATGCTTTCTAATTTATGTATTCATACCAATAAATAAAGGGGATATACTTTTTTTGGGTTGAACTTTTTATTTCAATTTTACATTTCATTTCAATTACTTTATCACTTTTATAATATTATTTAAATTATGAATTAAAAAATTAGGTAAATCTTATTAAAAGAAGATTAATCCACAACAATGAAATAAACGATACACAAGAATATGAACAATTGAGTTTAAGATGGTTAAAGAGTTTAAAGACAAATTTAATCTTGATTGTCAATAACATTTTATTTTCATCTTTCCGCAATGATAAATAGTGACAGTATGATAAATAGTGACCGTAAGAAAAAGAAAGCCCGTTTGTATAAGCTTATTTTAGAGATTATAAAAAACAGTTCATATAAATAAATAAATTTTTATGTATTATTTATAAGTTTTTAAGATAGTTTATGAAAAAATAATTTATAAAGATACAATTTTTGTTAGTAAGAATTTATAAATTAAAATAAATTTTATTCATTTACATAAGTCATTTTTCATACGCTCAAAATAAGTTTAATCCAAATGAAACCAAAATCTATTTCTAACTAGATTTATTACGGGTCGGGTCATGAACAAGTCCATAAAATAAAAACCCAAGTTTTTTTTGCGTATAAAGGGGACGGGCCGTCCTCTTCCTTCCTTTTGGATATATAGATCTGTGAATTTTGTTATTCATTCGATACATCTTTCCTGTCTAATGTCGACCGAGACTCTCGTGTTTGGAGCCACCCAACCTCCTCCGGAAAGCGGAATCAGAACCAGAATCTGACTCGGATTCCGAATCGAAAGTAGAATCGAAAGTGAAAGTTGAATTGGACCCGTTATGGTGGGAACGGATACCATTAGAAGATCTGAAGGAGAGTGATTTCGCTAGCCGTTATGAAGATGATCCTTTTCCTTACTATTTTACGTGTCTAAACTTTGTTTATGAGAATACGGAGGTGTATTGGATTAGGATTTTAAAAGACTATTTTAATAAAATAAAAAAAGTCTTTAAGATTTTAAAAAACTATGTTATTGATTCTGTGAGATTTTAAAAGACTTTTTATGTAAAAGACTTTATACACTCAAGATTTTAAAGGATTTATCGCACTGACTTTTAAGGATTTCAAAGGATTTTATATGATTTTAAAATTTCAATGGATTCAATGAATTTTAGGAGAAAAAGAACAAACTTACAAGCGTGAATGATAAAAATAATAAACAAATAAATTCTAACGTTTGAATAAAGAAAAATAAAACCAATAAAAAATTCTTTTACTATTGATTTTCAAATTTTAAGAATTTTATAAAATTTTAAGGGACTAAAAAACACTCTAACACATTATTCTCAATACACATTTTTTATTTGTTAAAAATGTTATTTCCACAAAATTCAATTGTACATATTTAAAATTATGTCAGCACTTATAAATCTTTCAAAAAAAATATATTGTGTCAACCATTACAAATAGGTCGAGTTACACGAGTTTAGTGAGTGTTAACTCAGTCAAACTCGTTAAACCTTCCAATTTTACCAGAAACCGATTTTACCTCAGAGTTAACACGATTTTTGTACCTAAAAACGTAAGCTCGGTAATCTCGGAGAGTTAACACTCGATTTGCGGAACATTGATTACGACATACTCTCTATCATAATATTCTCAATACAATTTTTTAATGATATAGAGAGGGGGGATGAGGGATGAGAGAGAGAGAGAGAGAGAGAGAGAGAGAGAGAGAGAGAGAGAGAGAGAGAGAGAGAGAGAGAGAGAGAGAGAGAGAGAGAGAGAGAGAGAGAGAGAGAGAGTAACTAACTTTTAAAAGAAAAACAATCTCAAGAAATCTCATCTTTTCATGAAATACTTTTTCTTGTTAAAATTACACTACAAAATCCCACAAAATTCAATTTATTAAACAATCATTCGAAATTTGAATGATTTTGAATACCACAAGACTTTTTTTAAATGATGAAAAGTCTTGATTGAATATCTCAAGACTTTTTTAAAATGACAAAGAATCTTGATTGAATACCACAAAGATAATTTTAAATATGCAAAAAATATAATTACCTTTGTAAGTGCTCTTTGAGCCCGAAGGTCTTCCCTACCTTAGATTGGGGCACCATCCCCTCACCCTAAAATTTTGTGTAACCAAAAAAAATCCAATACATCCCCTAAAGCTATGTGACAAAAAGAAGAGGCTAGAAAAAATGCTGTCGAAAAGGAGATGTCTGGAACAACTAAGGTCAAGTCATGTTCCATTAAAACCTCTAATTAACGCACCATGGTAATAATCTTTCTTTACTATTACACATGCTTAGATCTTTCTCCTCTCTTTCCATGTTGGAATATTGAATTAGTCATTATTGCAACATCTATTAGATCTTTCTCCTCTCTTTCCATGTTGGAATACTGAATTAGTTATTATTGCAGCAGCATCCAATTATTTTTACTTTAACATTTCCTCTCACCTTTCAAAGTTATTCCCTGCTTTACTCTTCAACTATATCTTGTCTATTTGTAATACCTTCGCTGGTGATAAATGCGGGAAACTGTGCTCTTCTCTTATTTGGGGGTTTCTTAACGGTGTTAGACTCACACCATTATTGGGAATGTGTTTTCAGGGGTTCCAAGTCTCAACATTTATTTTCTTTTTTAGGGATGGTTGAGCTTGTTTTTTCTGTTCAGATACAATTGTTTTGTTGTTAACTGGAAGCCAATCTTCTATTTAATTTGTTTTGGTATTTTATTTACATGTTCATATGACTTTGTTTTCCATTTCTTGTCAATATTCTTCGAGTGCTTTAGTTTTGTCAAAATTTTAACATCATAGCAATATTAATATGCACTGATAACTGAACTTGTATCAGGGTTTTGGTGTCAAGTTGATGTACTCACAATAGTTAAGACATATTGTATATCACAGAGGTAACCCATTGCTAATATGAATATAGGAATAAACCGTAAAGCATTTGGTCATGCTTGCATATCACGAATGTCTACAAGGTGAACAGTCCTAGATTTGATATTGCCTTTGTAGTTTGATATTAGGTCTCTCTCTCTTTCTCTTAATTGGGCTTTCTTAGTGTTGGTAGATGCTGCACTGTGGTTAGACACTGTTATACCGTATACCTAGTATGTTTGAATAATGTTGATATCTTGAAGTATAATTTAAACATCATTCCTAAAATATGATTTCCTCAGCAACTTTGAAGCCAATTACCTCTGATGCTCTCGTTATTCTATTACAGTGTTTCCTTATTAATTAGTTATATCTGATCAGTTCTATCACATTTATTATATTCAGGCTATCATAGAGTACGGATATGGATTAGATGCAGTCAGATTTTCATACAGTCAGTTCAGTTCAGTCATATATGGGAAGAAAGAACGATTTTAGCTGTTGAGAATCAAATTCTGTATATTTTACTTACTTGCTCTAGTCCCAAGGAGTAGATGGCCATATGGGAAGAAAGATTGATTAGTATATTACTGAATTTATAAATGGTAGAGAGTCCTGCAAAGAAAGATCGATTAGTATATTACTGAATTTGTAAATGGTAGAGAGTCCTGCAAAGTCTGAATTTTGTATCGAAACTAGACAAATAGGTTGTTCCCATATCTAAACTTCGAAGTAGAGAGAACTGTCATCAAAGTTGTTAAAAATGGTTGTTCAAATATCATTTCTCTATATTTAAACTTTGAAATTCAAGCAAAACAAGTTGTCCACGTATGCAGTTAATTTTTATTTTTATTTGTGTAATGACTAAATATGTTTGCTTCTTTATGAGTTGCTGGTGGTTCAGTCAGTTATTTAGCTGACAGCATAGTATAATATTGTCATTCTTTTCTTATTCATAGTATTGTTATTTCTTTTGGTTCTTAAGAAAATAATGTCTTTGTTTTGTGAGGAAAAATATATATCTTCACCGAGTATTTGTAATATGGATCTTAGTCTTGCAAAGTCTGAGTTTTGTATGTAAACTAGGCAACTCATCATGGGTTGATCCCACATCTAAATCTCATATCATGCACTATTATGAGATAACAAAGGGACATTTCCATGTCCGATTCTAATCTTATGACCAAGTCTCTCCAAGGACATAACAAAAAGTAAAGAGATAGAGCCTCTAGTAAACTCAATAAGATCAACAATTGATTAATTCCATTTGATTCGGAGAAAGGCAGATGGGATACAATGGGATATGCATTCTATTTATCAAGCAGGTTTATATAAGACATGATACAAATCCATTCAAGACAGTCATAACTTTTCTCAAGGTGAAGCTTAATAAATCATTAAGCTTTTTTCGTGCAAATGCCTAAAAGAATAAGTGGTTTCCTGCAAATCAATAACATTATCAATCATGCTCCGACCAGGGATAAAGCTATTTTGATTTTCAGAGATTACTTAAAACAAAATGTAACAAGAAATAACCTTGGTCACACACTCACACTTCACAGAGCAACGAGCTTAAAATGAGATATGAAAGGCTCATTTTTATAGGAATCAAAGTAATAACAGCTTATTAGCATCTTCAATCCACATTGGTTCAACAATACAACGAGACACAAAATCGAACATGGCACTGATTCTTGAAGAAGAGAAGATGTAAACTATGAGACCAGGAGATATAAATACGAATCTCCTCCATGGAAAGGAAACCACTGATTATAGAATGCTCCTCGCACTTTGCATCTCGCTACCATCGATTTGACATTTTTTTTTTGATAAAAATAAACGATATTCATTCATTTAAATTGATATATCGATACAATACAAATTCAAACTTTCTAAACAGAAAAATGATGAATTTGCGAACAAACTCACGGCACAGTATATATGGCTATGACTATGTTCAAGCCACCAAAATACTCACGTTTCTGGATCTCAAACGTCGACGATGCAAAAGTCAACGATTGAATCTACCCTTGATCATGACTAATTTTTCAACCTGAATCAAATAAACACCGCACTAAGATGGAAAATCAAAAGCACACCGCACAAAGATGGGAAATCAAATTAAACAAAGTCATGTTAGACGACGAAATCACAAAACCAACGAAAGAAAAGCTAAAAATATGTGAAAAATCACTTAATTGACCAAAAGAGAAAGAAAAACAATTTGAACTGGTGATTTCGGGTCAAAATTGACCCTAAATTACCCCTCTTTGGTAGATCACGGAGAAAGAAAAGTTGCGACGGCTAGGGTTTGAGAAAAGGAAAAGAGAGAGAGGATAAAAGGAGACAAGCAGTGGCTTGTTCATGTTTGACATGTTGTTTTGTGACCTGAACATTTTGGTGATATTTCACAGCATCGGGTGGCTCGGTACGCCCAGTCTATTACATGGCTCTTTTGCCAACTCGTCTCATCATTCATCAGTATTTCACCCAAGTCACCTAAGTATTTTTCGTCAGAACCTCCTGTGAGTTGTTGTGGTGCTCGTTCTTGGCTAGCTTCCACTATTCCAACAAACAAGTGGCACACTTAAAAATTTGAGCACCTGTCTCTTCAATTTGCCGCCAAAGTTTCAAGTTCGTATTTTTACAAAGGCTCCTCCAAAGGATGGAAAAAGCTCGCTCTGTGATACTTGTAGTTGGTGCAACAGCGTGAAAATAACAACATTCATGTTATAATTTTCCTGCAGTGCATTATCAATCGTTTCCCACAAAGTGGATGCGCGGCGCACTTGGGTTGTGTGCGGACACTCCATAAGAAAGTGAAGAATATCTTCATAGTTATCACGACAAACTACACAATCAGATAGATATGACACACCTCTGCTATTAAGTTGGGCCTTCATAGGGAAACAACCTCGACAAACTCGTCATACAAGGTTCTTGATCATTGGAGGAACTCTGAGATTTCAAATTAATTCCCACCGCCCTGGCATGTGTAAATTTCACTGTAATACTTTAAAGTCATCTTCTGCCTTTATCAATTAGGCTAATTTTTAATACCCCTTGCCAACAGGATCATTGATACTTTAAGCATTACTTTCTTTCTTTTTTTTACGAAAAAATGCATGCATTACTTTATGCAGATAGTTTCCTAATTGTAAAGATAAAAATGATAGCAAAAGAAATAGGTTTAATTACTATTGAAGTACATCAACTATTTAAAGATTATAAATAGGTCATTCAATACATATTGACACTCAACAAATGTGTCTGTTCATTCAAAAATTTAATTTTAGCAAAATTGACACTGTAAATTTGTTTTGGAGAGATGGATCCAATCAAATCACACATTGTGCTATTTTCAGTGTCTAGAAATTAATCTGTTCATTAAATACATGAACAAATTTTAAAAGAAATTTACACAGGCATACAAATCTATATACAATTTAAAGCTTTTTTTAAGACTAGCTAATTATTGATGACATACCTAACGATTTGATTTGTCAAAAACTAGCGTAAAAGCAACTAATATACAATTTAAAGCTTTTTTTAATCAGACTGCAACATGATTCTTTACAAAGGGCAGGTAGAAAAGCAAGTTAAGATTTATTTCAATGCTCAAAATCAAAACAAACTCTAGAGTTGCTGAGGAAAACAGGTTTTAGCCATGCTAGTTAACGGTGTCTTACTCTTCTGATAGTGCAAAAACTCTAATACAATGAAGAAACCTCCAAATAAAGAGAAAAACATGGTGCTCTCATTTATCAGCGAAAGTATTTCCAAGTTTCCAACCGATAAAGTATAGTTTGAATGTAAAGGCAAAGAAGAATCTTGAAAAGTGAGAAGAAATGTTTGAAATAAACAATTTTTTTAATTTTAATGGTTCCAGATCGGTTTCGTGAACTCCAGATTTTAAACGGTGGAAAAGGAAGAGATTGAAATGATTTCTTTCTTCTTCCTTGCACAAGTCCTCTTTTGCGAGGCAAAACATCAAAACCTCTTCATTTCTTCTCTCACACCTTAGTTTTGCTGAGAACCAACCATGGAAGGGTGTGTATCTTTTCTTCACCTATCATAATTTTTATGCATGTGTATATAACTATATATAAGTATATTGTTTTTATCCCTATTAGTAGGATCCGTGCTACAATCATCGAGTTACAATCTTTCAACCCCCTCCTAATCCTGCGTAGACTCGAGATTTTTCAAACATCGCCAGTATCAAGTCACAAAGGCAAGACCAAAATCTCTTAATGTTTAAATGAGCATAATAGAATCAAGGATTACCAGACATGAATTGAGCAACAACAATATTATAACTGATAGTATCATCATTGATTACAGAGATGTGCCTTTAGTTCAAAGACACGGAGCTTTTGGATCAAGCAAAAAATGGCAAAATGTGACCAAGTCAGCATCAAAACACACAATTAACCTTCCAAATGAAGCAAGAAAATAAGTGATGTTGAAGAAAAGGACACACTCTCTTCGTCCCACACTTGTTTATTTCATACAAATTAAGTGAAACGCAAAATTGGAAAACAAAATGAGATAGATAAATAGATGCTTACAGTTAGATTACGGGAGCACTTTTTATGCTCAGCCATGGCGATTCTAATTTCTTCATCTTTTTTGATCTGAAAGCGAGAACACATAAACATGTAAGGATCTTTGAGATCGTCGTAGATAGAAAAGTCACTCTCCATAAGTTCTTCATTGCGTATCGATTCCCAAGGTGTCTCCGGCTCCGATTTTGGCTCCATCGTCGGCGGTAATGTGGCTGTCGACGTGGTTGCTAGTGAGGAGGTAGCTTCCATCGTTGTACTGTAACACCGCCAGCCAAAATAACTACGCAGTTAACCTAAATATTTGAATCCAGCTGTTTAAATAGAGAGTTAATTGGGCAGGCTCTGTTTTTCCACCCAAAATAAATAATACAGTTAATTTTTTGTAAAAAAAACTAAAATAAAAAAGCTTCATTAAATTATAAAATTTGGTTCAATGGTAAGAAGTTGACTCATATGATGTGGTTTAACTTCCGACCTGATGATGACCTTGATGGGTGATTATTAAATGTATATGTTAGTCTCGCTCAGCTTTCAAAGTTTAACCGACATAAATTTTATTTTTAAAAGAATAAATTAAGAAAGAGATAGTATTACTTTTCTTTTTTTAAAGAAGAGATAGTATTACTTATATAGTTTTATTTTGTATCAAGTTTATTTCTAATATTTAAGAAATACTAATTTAAATTAAAATTTCAACAAAATCTATTTTAAAATTAAAATCAATAATCCTACAATAATGACAATATAATCTACTATTTACTATAAATTTAAAAAACATATAAAAAAATGTTAAATTCTAAAAATCTTCCGTTTACTTTGGACATAGTATTTAATTCCTCCGATCTTATAAATAAACAATCACTTTTTAGATTTATTGAATATTTAATGTATTTGATATGTAATATGGATCAACTATAATTATAATTGAGATAGGAGAGAGTAATCAATAATCAAACAAATCCAAAAATAAAATTTTAAAAAGTTGATACATTTTTTATAATATCTTTGTCAAATTCGAACCAAACATATAACCAAGTCATTATTGAACCAAACTAAACCAAACATATAACCAAGTAATTTAATGAGTTTACTTTAAAACAAATCGTTAGAACATGAATTTAATTCATTAGTAGAATATTTTTTTGTCTAACGTTATTTATCTCTCGTCCAAATTCTGAATTCCTAGAATCCCCCAATGAATCCAACAAAATCAACTATATGTATCATCCCCTCGTTCCAAACGATTGTAAAATATGTCTCTTTTCCTTCCCTCTTGTCTCCTCCCCTTCATTGAATCATATGGTTAAGCATCTTAAATTAACCTCCCATTTATACTAAGTTATTTGTCGGGGAGGCATAAAGCAAAGACTTTGTGACCTCCCATTAGGTTGGGCATGGGATTGGCTACATAAATTAAATAACTCCATAACATTATATCACGAGTTATAATATCTAATCAAAGAATTTTTTATTTTTTTATTTTTTTTGTCAAGTAGCCTAATGGTTAGAGCTCACACAATTAAATTGTGGAGAAGAATTTACCACTATACTTTCTAATAGTTTCTACTATATGATTTTTAAGTCTTTTTTTGCATGAAGTAGCTAGGCTACTTTTCTTCTAAACTACTCTCCTTGCTACAATATATGCACGTCTCCTCCAAATTATTCAAACCACCATCAAAATTCAACTATCTTTTATACAAATAGATAGATACTAGGATACTCTTCAACTTTCTCTTCAATGCTATACCAACTTATAATCTTTTATAGTTTGATATTTATGTGAATCCAGTGTAACATTCTAATTTTATTACACTCATTTTACTCTTATGTTTGTTTTAAACTACTTGATATTTTGTTTCATGCAACACCGTCGATCTTATAATTTTATGATAAAGTTATTACATTAAGTACTCAAGACCTTTCTTTATTTTAATCACTCTTCTTGGATATGATGGTTTACATATTAATATACTTTGTTTTATTTCTATTCAAGCGAAAGTCACATCTTTCTTAAATTTGTCTCAAATTGCTTAAGCTCCCATTTATAACATCTCCCGACTCTTTAAACAAGACTATATCATTTGTAAAAAGTATGAATCTCAATGTTGGTTCTTGAGTGTGTTCAACAAGTAGTCAAAATATGATAAAGTGATAAAGACCCAAAATGGACCATTAATGTAGTTCTGTAGTTATGGAGAACATTTATGTGATCTGCACTTTGTTTTCACACTAGTCGTGGCCTCTTATACATATCTTTGATAATTTTAATATAGGCTAATCAAGTTGTGCTTTATTATTCTTCAAAAAAAAAAAAAAAAGTTGTGCTTTATTGCAAAGCTATGCATTGTTGGTCTCGTACTCAAATTAATCATGTCAAAGTAAAATTTATCATGTCGCGATGATATAGATAAATGAAATTTTACAAATAATGTAAATAATATTTATTTGACAAACAAGTATATGTGTACCATTATTTCCTAAAAAAAAAAATGTATAAGTGTGCCACTATAAATATAAAGTATCTGCTATGTCAATGTTACAATATTTGTGGTGCAGTTTTAATATTCACTTCTAACAAACATTTCGGATCACCAATAGAACTTTCCTCCAAATGACCAATCTTTTTTTCCTCTCCTCCTCCCATTTTGAACTAGCACCACAAAAAGAGGAATAAAATAGATAGGAAGAAAAAGCTATTAACAAAAACAAACAATCACTTTTTCATATTTGTTTATATTATGTGACATTTTTCTTTATTTATTCTTGTTTGGTTTTCTGAAACACAAACGGTCACTGTTTTATGTTTTTTTCATTGGTTTCACTAGTCCCTTCTCTTCAAAAGTTTTTTTTTTAATTTGTCTCAACAATCTTCTTCATTCTTGACATAAATTTCTGTCTATAGAATTTGTTTTGTTGAGGTCAAATTCTTTTAGTACATAGTTTTGGGTCACAATTGTTATTTCTTTTTATCTCTGTTGATGAGTTAACTACCTTGGATATTGGAGCTGTTGAAGTTCCAAGAAGATGGGGTCTGATGATGAAAACAAAGAAACAGGACAAACTAGTGAGGCTGGTGGAGAAAAAGATGAACATCATGAGCCTCTTACCAGGCATACAAGTGAATCTTCTGTCTATGCAACTGAAGAGGAAGAAGATGAATATGGAGCAAAAATACAGCTAGGTCCTATGTGCACTATTAAAGAACACCTTGAGAAAGATAAGGTTTTGTTTCTTGTGGAACTACACATTTTTTTTGTTCATATTTGAATCAATCTAGTCCTTCACATTATCAATATTCTAGAATGGTATCTGAAAATATAAAGTATTAACTTAGTTTTAAATTCATCTCAAAATTATCATCTTAATGTCATTTGATTAAAATTATGCAATTTCATAAATAGTTTTAGAATATCAATAATGTGAGGAATAGATTGTTGTACATATCGTCCTACAATTTCAAAGACTAATTTGAGTATTTGCTCATTGTTTTTCATGCTTTATTTTCTATTCATTATTTTGTTTTTTGGTTGTACGATTGAATATAGGACGATGAGAGTCTAAGGAAATGGAAGGAGCAGCTTCTTGGGAGTGTCGATGTCAACAACATTGGAGGTATATAAAAAAAAAAAAATCATTTGAGGATATGTTTATAATTTCGATATAGACAGTTACTATAGACTATAGTGACATGGTCTCACATAATACACATTTAGAGACCAAAATGATTATTTACGCTTTCTTAATTTGTATGAAATAAACAAGTGTGGGACGAAGAGAGTATGTGTTTATACATGGTTGACGAAGATCTTACTTTTGAGAATTTACTATTTTTTTTCTATGTATTTGTAGAAATCCTTGAACCTGAAGTGAATTTTACAAGCCTTTCTATAATCTCTCCTGGTAGAGATGACATTGTTCTTCCCATTCCTGAAGATGGAAAACCACAGGGATTGTGGTTTACTCTTAAAGAAGGTAGTCCTTACCGTCTGAAATTCAACTTTGTTGTGAGCAATAACATTGTTTCTGGGTTAAAATACACCAATACTGTTTGGAAGACTGCTGTTAAGGGTATGTTAAATTTAATTCATCTAGTCTAATGTTTTTCAAATTTCCAATTTTGTAACACTTATGCTTTTCAATTTTAATTGCATTAAAACAAATATTATTTCAGTGGATAGCTCAAAAGAGATGCTTGGAACTTTCAGCCCTCAACCAGAGCCTTACACACATGAGATGCCAGAAGAAGTCACACCCTCTGGGATATTTGCTAGGGGACAATATTCTGCAAGAACAAAGGTAATTTAGATTACAATTAACTGCACTGATTTTGATTGAACTAATTAGATGAAATGTTCCTCATAGTTATTTATTGGTAACTTTAAAATATTAAGTGTAATTTTTTTGTTGTAAGATAATGATACATATTTTTCTTTTGCAGTTTCTGGATGATGACAATAAGTGTTACTTGGAGATCAACTATACTTTTGATATTAGGAAGGATTGGGCTTGATCATACATGGAGAGTTTCCCAATTTGCAATAGTAATTCTACCATATTTAGTCAATATTTTTTATTTTTAATTTTTTTCAGATATCTTATGTATCAAGTTTCATCTTGTACTGAATTCCTTTTAATAATTTACTCAAGGAAACAATAGAGAAAAAAGATTATTTGGTGTATCTAGAAAATGCCTTGCTTGTCTATATTTTGTGACTTTCTTAGCTACATTGCATTTACTAATCTAAAATAAGAGACAACAATCTTTTTGTGAGTCAAATTTTTTTGGTGTAATTTGTAAAAGATTGGCATTAGGCTTTTTTGCCAAGGAGAAAAAAAAAGCATATAGGTTTTTAAGAACATAGTGAATGTTAATGGCATGGACATCTCAACCATTAGTATTGCTGCTATAGTCATTAACAATTTTATCTTTATCTCTCTTTATACTATAGATACCGATGTTGCACCATTGATGAGGATGGAATGAATGTTAATGGCATGGACATCTCAACCATTAGTATTGCTGCTATAGTCACAATCACCACAATTTTACAACTTATTTTCACCATAACTAATGTCATAATTTTGGTTTGAATGATAATTTTCTTCGATATAGTAGCTTGCTCAACTCATCTAGAAATTCATATATTATTGGTACAATATTATTATATTAACCATGTAGATTTTTAATAATTAATTGTTGATTTCAATAAAAAGTTACTACTTTTAGTTGCCTTAACATGTGCAATATTGCACATGTTAGACAATCCCTTATTATATTTATAGCTTTGAAAAAAGTTTAATAATTTAAATGTGTATCTGACTTTTTTTTAAGGAGTAAATGTTGCTCATATATTTTTCAAATATTACTTTTTCCCATTGACTATAATTATTTATGAGACATCTTGTAGCCCTTTTATAAGATTTATTTTTGGCTTTTTACGAGAAAAAATTGTAATAAAATAATAGGGAAAATTACACTCAATTTCCTTAAGTTTTTTTTTTAAAGGTCTTGTCTTTCTTGAGGTTTTTCTTAGAAGATCTTGTTAACGAATGCCTTAAGATGAAGAGGTAATGCTGTGTCTTGTTTTCTTGTCGATGGTGTTTTGATTGAGGGTGTTGACAATGTCAGAAGGGCAGTTTTTTCTCATTTTTCTACTCATTTCCAAGCAAGTAATGTTCAACGTCCTAGCATCGCGGGCCTTCAGTTTTCGTCGCTGACTCATGGAGAGGGTGCTAGTTTGGTTATACCATTTTCTGTGGAAGAGGTAAAGGCCGCGGTGTGGGATTGTGATAATTATAAATGTCCAGCCCTGATGGTATTACTTTTGGCTTCATTAAGGATTTTTGGGATATTATGCGGGATGATGTTATGCGATTTCTTATTGAATTTCACAGAAATGGGAAGCTGACCAAAGACATCAATAGTACTTTCATTGCTCTTATTCCTAAGGTTGAGAGTCCGCAACGGCTTAATGATTTTCGTCCAATTTCTTTGGTGGGAAGTATGTATAAAATTCTTGCGAAGGTCCTGGCTAATCGACTTCGTTCTATTATTGGGTTGGTTATCTCGGATTCTCAATCTGCTTTTGTTAAAGGTCGCCAAATTCTAGATGGTATCCTGGTGGCTAATGAGGTATCGACGATGCTCGCAGATGTAAAAAGGAATTGCTTCTCTTCAAAGTAGATTTTGAGAAAGCGTATGATTCTATAGACTGAATTTATTTAGATGAGGTGATGTGCAAGATGGGTTTCCCAGTTTTGTGGTGGAAATGGATAAAAGAATGCATAGGCACGGCTACATCATTAGTGTTAGTTAATGGGTCCCCAACGGACGAGTTTCCTATGAAAAGGGGGTTAAGGCAAGGCGATCCGCTTTCCCCTTTCCTTTTTCTCTTGGCCGCAGAGGGTTTGTTATGT